>NC_134537.1:39057118-39657118 GCF_050624435.1 Tenrec ecaudatus | reverse complement strand
TTGGAAGCCTGGCTTGGTGATCTGTGTAGCAGGATTCACAGCCTTCAAAACCCTGTGGGGTCGCTCTGCTATGCATGTGCACAATGTGAGCAAGTAGAATTTGAAGTCAACTTGATGGAAACTTATAACACGCTCTTGGGAAAGGGTTTAACTGTAAACCACAGTTGGTTATTCCCCCCTAATTATGCACACTTCCCCCTTTTTCCACCAGTTGCTCCGCAGGAGAAAGATGAGACTGTCAGCTTTTGTAGAGATTTCCAGTCTCAGAAACCCTGTAATGCGGTCTCTCTGAGATGCAGTCGCCTGGAGGCAGTGGATGGCTTTGCTACAACCAGCGTTCTTAGAGCTGAGTGGGGAAGGGGTTGGGGAGGATATTCACTGTACAATCTCGTTTATCCTCCTGCCATACTTCTGCTCCCTGTGCAGGTGTGTCCCACTATCCTGTTACCCTTTTCAAAGAGTGACACTGGTTCTCTGCCAGCAGAGATCTAGGGCCTGTCGATTGCTGTGCAGTGGATTCTGACTCCTGGGGACCCCGTGTGTGTCAGAGTACAACAGTTTTCCATAGACGATTGCCAGGTTTTCTTTCTTTCTTTTTTTTTTTTTTTAACAATTTATTGGGGCTCATACAATTCTTATCACAGTTCATACATATACATACATCAATTGTATAAAGCACATCTGTACAGTCTTTGCCCTAATCATTTTTTTCTCTTCTTTTTTTACATTTTATTAGGGGCTCATACAACTCTTATCACAATCCATACATATACATACATCAATTGTATAAAGCACATCCATACATTCCCTGCCCCAATCATTCTCAAAGCATTTGCTCTCCACTTAAGCCCCTTGCATCAGGTCCTCTTTTTTTTTTTCCCCTCCCTCCCCGCCAGGTTTTCTTCTGAGGCACCTTTAGGGATTTTATTGCTGTTTTCTCTTCATTTACTGTCATTGCTCTTGAGTGTCTTTGCCTTTTTGAAAGTCTCATTGTAATTTTAATGGGATTGGGAAACGAGCTAAGATAAATAGGTGCTTATTGCCCCATTTTTGTTTTGTCTTGTAGAGGAAAAAACTAAAAATAAGTAGAAATACAAAGAAAGATAATACAACTTTTCTTAGTTGCCAGGAAGTGGAAATTAATCATTTTTCTGATTTGTTGTCTAGTATTTCTTCCCTTCCACCTGCAGTTAATGCAGTTACTTGTATGTTTCCTTCTAGCTTAAGAGCCAACTATAGTAGTAGATCTTGTCAGTTCCTTTGAGGAAATCATATTTGAGTTTGACTGCCCATTCATTGTCATCTGCCATTTCCCATCGTGTTCATGGCCTTTATGCATCTGTGCTTGTTTCAGTTGTTTGTTTGTTTTTTGTCCTACATTATCCTCTCGAAAGCCAGGCTGTAACTGGGTGAAAACATCTAGTAGAGTTCTAGCTTCTCTTAGACAATCAGAAAGTCTTCAATGGAATGAAGGGCAAAGAGGAGGCCTGCTTTATCTCTTAAGATACTCATACCACATTTTCAAAATTTTCTGTGTGAAAAAATTGTTTTCATATGGGCAAGCTATAATCACATGGATATGGAATTGATCTTATATAGTACCTGGTTTCCTCTCCCTTCCTCGCCCTTCATTTTAAAAATGAGAACACAGAATTTGGGTGACTTGCTTAAGGTTCTTTAGAGCTAGTGCGAAACAGGGCCAACACTTAAAAATCTCTTCTGACTTTTTATATCCTGTGTACTGTACTAGAAACTAAACGAGTGCTGGACAATGCTTCCTGAAACATCTTTCTATCCGCAGCAGGTACAGCACATGGGGTCTCGTTGAAGAGTATTCATGTCTTCTCCCACTGGAAGGAAAACCTTGATCAGTTAGGTTGTTCATTATGCCTGACAGGCTATATTGAAGTGTTTGAGCCCTCGTGGCGCAGTGGACTGTGTGCTGGGCCGCTCTGCTAACTGCGTGCAGCAGTTGGAACCCACCAGCTGCTCCTGGAGAGAAATATGAGGCTCTTTACTCCCATAAGGAGGTACAGCCTTGGAAACCCAAGGGAGCAGTTCTCCTTTGTCCTATAGGGTCACTGTGAGTCAGAATTGACTTGATAGCAGTTGATTTGGTACTCTTTAAAATTTTTTCCACCTTGTATAACTGTGAATTTGCCTTTATGACCCTGTTTTCAGCATTCAAATACAACTTTTCTTTCTCTTCTCTAGAGCTACATCCAGATCTCATTATGCATCAGAAAAATGAAAAAGCAGAGGAAAATTTTATGGAGGAAAGGAATTCACTTGGCCTTTTCTGAGAAATGGAATACTGGCTTTGGAGGTTTTAAGAAATTCTACTTCCATCAACACTTGTGCATTCTGAAAGCTAAGCTGGGAAGGCCAGTTACTTGGATCAGACAGTCGAGGTATTTCCAGTGCAGAAAGAAGTCCCTGCAAATCCAGAAAACGCGGATCCAGGATGAGGCCCTTTTTGCTAAGACCAAGTCAAATGCAGCTGCTCAAAATGTTTGTGATTTTCCTCCTCAAGTGAAAAGAAAGGGCCCGAAACCATTCCTTTCCTCCTCAAGGACCCCTCTGGAGCGCCAGTCAGAAAAGTTGCTGTCACTAGCAGAGCACTCTGGCCATGAATACGGTGGAGGGAAACGTCTTGTGAAGGCAGTTGCTGACTTACCAGTAAATAGTGTTGTAGGTCAGACCAGTGGGCACAGACCTAGGACAAATCCATCCGCTTCTGAGTTTCCCATGAAGTTCAATGAGGAGAGTCAAAATCCAGGTGAGAGTGGCACAATTGTGGTGACCTTGAGTAACCATAAGAGAAGGCGCTTTTGTTATGGCTGCTACCAAGGGCTGGAACATCACCGAAATGGGGGACCTCTGATTCCAAAAGAGTTCCACCTTAACCGCCATAGAAGAATCAAAGTATCTCCTCTTATGATGTATGAGAAATCGTCCATGGTTAGATTTCGGTACAGAATTCTCCGATCCCAGCACTTACGAACAAAAAGCAAAGTTTGCAAACAGAAAAAATCCCAGCGCAGCTGGGTACAGAAGGTCACTGGGGACTATCAAGAGGCTTTCAGAGAGAACTGTGAGGGTGTCAGTTGCAGCCCATTTTCTTCCTCAGAACCTAAAGACACTTCTTGTCGGCATCAGCCCTACTTCCCAGATATGGACAGCGATGCTGTGGCGAAGGAAACGAACTCTCATACACCTGGTGCTCATGCCAGAGGAAGCCCTTTCTTGGGCAAGGAGCTGAGTTTAGATGAAGCATTCCCTGACCAACAGAACGGCAGTGCCACATACACATGGGACCAGTCATCTTCTTCCACTCCTAAGTGGGAGCACACAGAGCTGATTCATGACATCCCTTTGCCAGAACATCACTCTAGTAACATGTTCATCTCAGAAACAGAAAGAGAAACGCTGACTCTGGGTCTGGACAGTCGGACGAGTAACATTAGAGATGACAGCGTAAAACTGCCCATGCCTGGGCCAGATCAGCCCGCAAGGGGCATGGATGGGCCTGTGTCTGAAGAGACTGTGCGAAAAGAGAGCGCATACCAGATGGAGGAGGATGGCGCTCTCAACCAGAACATTCTTAGTTCGAAGTTGCTGGACCACCCTTACTGTAAAAGTCCACTGGACGCGCCCCTGATGGGTGGTGGACTCAAACTAGAAAATCAAGTGGGAGGTGGGAAGAGCAGTCAAAAAGCATCTCCAGTGAATGATGAACAGCTGTCAAGCTGCCTTTCTGGTATGCCCTCTTCCTTTATTCTTACTGCTTGCATCATTATTCCTCCCGGAAGAGCCCTTTTCTTTGCTCTCCACGCATGGATTTCCTGGAAGCAGTTAGACACACTTGAAGCCTTTTTATGGCTGCATTTTGTAGATGCCCCATAGCTTATTTAGTTAATCCTCCATTGATGGGGCACTTATGTTGCTTCCAGATATTTTCTTCTATGAACAGTGGCACAATGAAATTCTATCTTTTCCCCCCTTTTTTTGTTTGCTTGCTTCAGGGCATTTTAAATACTCTGAAAATTTGCAGCAGAAAAGCAATGCCAAGCTGAGAGAACATCTTCATTTTGCCTGGAATGAAATACTCAGTTTCCAGAAGTTAAAGTCCTAGTAGTGGAATTGCTGGTGAAAAATTAGTCGTCAAATTATCTTCCAAAAAGTTGAATCAGTTTATACTGTGTAAACTTTCTTAGTCTTAACAGATTGCAAGAGTTCTTTATTTCAATTTGTGTTTTTACGTTTCAGCTGGAACATCTTTTTTCCAATGTAACATTCACTTTGTTTCTGTATGTTTGCCCCTTGCCTATCTTTCTACTGGATTGTTTATATTTTGTTTGCTTTATGAGAATCTCCTTTTTTTGTTTAATATGAACTTGTTTGTCAGTAAAGAACTCAAGTCCATATCAGTCTTACTTTTCCTTTGAGCCACTTAGGCCGCTCTTTAGGTTTGAGGGAGAAGGAATCTGGAGTGATTTATTTATTTTTTCTTTCAAGAAATATACTGTATATATTTACACATCCCATATATAGGAGGCACTGTACATCATTTAAGAATATTGCAACAAATAGCATATATATATATATATATATAGTAGTTCTTATTGCTATTTAGACCAAATATTTTAATTAAAATATTTTAAATTGTTAATTAAAATTGTTAGGAGAATTGACTTCTTCCATTTCCAACAGGTAAAACATACTTGGTATTTTTGAAATTTATGAAAAATGTTAACTTTTTCATAGTAAAATTTAGCCTTTGTTTTATGGCTTCTAGTTTTTATGTCATGGTTTAGAATATTTCTTGTCAGACTCTCCCCAGTGAAGTATATTAGTATACATTTTTTTGGAGGATAAAATAGGTTTTTCACCTATCTTCCTTCTTATAATTTATTTAGTTATAAATCAGTACAGATATATTTACACAGGAGTGTTAATTGTAATATTCTTTATGATAGTAAAAACAAACCTGGAAACAACCCCAAATGAGTATTTTTATCGAACTATAAACTATAGCATATCCAAGCAATGGTATGCTGTGCACCTGTTAAAGAATGCATTAGACCTTTATTTTGATATTAAAATATGTCTACAGAAAAATCTGAATGCCACTTAATAAATATCTATGCATACGCACATGTACAAGGTAGGAGTATATGTATGCACTTGTGTCTATGCATTTGTATAGGCTATAGCTAGATGGCTCTGTCAGATTTCTAGAGGAGTTTGGAAGCTTACTTCCTGGTAGTTGAACAGTCATTAAGTGTATATAAACGTTCTCTTCCACAAAAAGACACAGATACAGAGTTCTAGCAAATGCTAAAAAACAAAAGCACGTTATTTATACTGTCCTAGAACCAGAGAAAGAAAAAATTCCCAACTTACAAGGTTAACAGACTGATAGTTAAACCTGAATAGTAAAAACTTACCCTCAAGCAAGAACTAACTTGTAAATACAAGGGGACTTCAAAGAATTGTGCAAAGATGATTAAAAGAGTGGAATTTTTTGAAGCCCCTTATGTAGATGTGACATTGCCAACTATAGTGGCTAAATTGAATATAGTGTATAATAAAACTAGCAAGACCTGAAGAAGTAGATTTCATAGAATTCACTTTTGGTTCTCTGTGATGTCCTTCGTTTATTGTAATAGGCTGAATGAGAAAAATGATGGGCCTTGGTAAGTACTGAAAAGCCTGTTAATAAAACTCAACTTCCCTTTCAGTTTCTGGGAATACTATGAATAACGAAAACTCGGTACCCACTGGATGGCAGTGAGTTTGGCTTTTTGGGTGTATTGGTAACAACTAGCAGTGCTAAGTTGAGAAAGGTGATTTAAGAATCTCATCTTCCTCCTACCAAAATCCATGGACAAAAAAGTAGAGGGACAGTCCAAAGGGAAATTACCCGTTTCAATGGCAGAGGGGAGATTAAACACAAACTGGACCAAACCCACTGCCACTGAATCAAACCCAACTTGGAGTGACCTTATAAGATACGAGTAGAACTGCTTCTGTTGGATGCTGTAATTTTTTTATGGAAGCTAAAAGACTCATCTTTCTCAGAGTAGTGGTGGTCATACTGCTGTTCTTGCAGTTGGCAGCCCAGCACAATGGGGCGACACTGAGGGTATCCCATTTCCCTGAGTAGTTGGGAGAGTCACCATGAGAGCATGACTGCCACGTCACATATCAACAGCGAGAGTATGTTATCAAGCTGAGATTCTAAAACCAAGGAATTGATGGGAACAGGTAGGATAGCACTTCCAACCCCCACACAATTACTTGTAATATCTGGAGAATGAGGAACATCCATTTTTAGACAAGTTTCTAAAGGAAAGCCAATCCGATGAAAGACATTCAGCAAGTGGGAGAACGGTGTACACCCAAGTGTTCAGGATAATGCCGCAGTGTGTATAAGACCATCAGCATAGTAGACTACTTCAGCTGACTTTTACTCCATTAGCCCACATCGAGCCCCATGGGAATGCAGACTGTTGGCTGTTAAGATAGCTACACATGGGCGCCTTTCAGTTGATGACATTTATTGCGAGCAAGTTGTATGATAGGGCTTCTAAAAGTTTGTGGGAAAATTCCATTATCTTTTAATTCGATTTTGCCATACACCTTTTGAAATTGTTTCAGACTTGGATGAAACTTACTTATAAAACTTCGTAATTTCATTAAATGAAACCCATGGCCATTGAGTCAATCCCAACTCATAGTGACCTTCTAGGACAGAGTACAACGGCTCATTTGAGTTGCTATAAATCTTCACAGGAGCAGAAAGCGCCCTATAAAAAGTTATTCCCTTGAAAACTAAGTTGAATACTTTCTAATGACAGTAGTGCGTTAATTTCACTAGGCCCTTTGGCTAAGCCAGTAGTGAGTTAAAGGGGGAAAAAACCACGCTAATAAAATGGAATTGTGTTTATGTAAGACAACTATGAAATATTTGAGAGGTCTAGAAGTTACAAGCTTCATCTGGTAATTGTGAGAGGAAAGAATAGAAGAAAATGGATGAAGTAACATTTTTTAGAATGAAGAAAGGAGTCTTCAAATTGGAAAGACTGATTAATTTTTTTAATCAGGTTTAAAACATACAGCATAGGCACAAACACTAAATTTTGCGAAGTAAGATTATAGGACATTAAGAATAAAGAGAAACAATTGGAATAGTTGTTTTAGAAGGAAAATAAATAGATTCCATGTCACAGAATATTTCATGTGGTTGAAAAATTTAACCAATTAGAAACATGTATATGTGAATATGTAAACAGTTGCATTATTCCCAATAGACAAAAGGTAGAAACCTAAGTGTCCATCAACTGATGAATAAAAGAAATGTAAATCCGTACACTGGAATATTATTTGGTCATAAAAAGGCAACAATGTGGCTGAACTTTGAAAATGTGCTAACAAGCCAAATACAATAGGTCATATATTGTATGCTTTTACCCTTGTGGGTTATGCATCGGGCTGCTAACTGGAAAGTTGGCAGTTCAAAACCACCAGTTACTCCTCAGGAGAAAGAGGAGGGGCAGTTCTACTCTGCTCTGTAGGGTTGCCATGAGGCAGAATTGACTCCAGGCTAGTGAGTCTGGCTTTTGGCTTTGGTTCCGAATAGGCATGTCCATAGAGACAAAGGGGATTAGTAGTTGCCAAGGCGAGAAGGGTGACTGGTTCATTTTGAGATGATGAAAACGTTCTGGAATCAGAAGGCCATGATGGTTGCATAAGTCTGAGTTACACTAAAAACCGCTGCCAGGGTGAATTTTGTGGTACGTGAATCATATCTCAATTGTGCTGTTACAAAAATTCAGAAGACCATTTTAATAATTTGATACTGGTAAGCCATTTTAAAGCATAAGCCCACTGCCATTGAGTCAGTTCCAACTGATAGCAACTTTATAGGGTTTCTGAGACTAAATCTCTTCTGGGAACAGTCTCGTTTTCCTGCAGAGTGGCTAGTAGGTTTGAACTGGCTGTCTATTGCCTGACCTATGGTGCCACCATGCTGCTTTTTAAGCTTCAAAGCACTTAAATGTGATTACATCATTAAAATATTACATCTAGCAAAAGTCACAGATGAAAATTTAGAAGTTTGGGGTATGTGTAACATTTGACCAAGAAATTTTTTAAAATTTTATTTTTCCTGTTTTTTTTTAAAGATAATTTTATTGCGGGCTCTTACAACTTTTATAACAATCCATATATCAGTTGTATCAAGCATATTTGTACATATGTTGCCATCATTATTTTCTCGATACTTTCTATTTGAGTCCTTGGTATCAGATCCTCTTTTTCCCCTCCCTCCCCCTTGTGATCCCTTGATAAATTATAAATTATTATTCATACCTTATACTGACCGCTGTCTCACATGGTTTCTGTTGTTCGTCCTCCTGGGCTGGGAGTGTGGGGAGTGGTATGTGATCATTGTAATTGGTTCCCCCTTCCTTCCTCTCCCCACTTTCCAGGTACCCTCTTGGTATTGCTGCTCCCATACCTGTTCCTGGATTCTGTGTGTCGATAGCTCTTATCTCTTTATCTGTACCAGTGTACATGCTCCAGTCTAGCCAGAACTTAAACGCAGGACTTGGGTCACAATGGGGGTGGGGCTGGTGAGGGGTCATGATATGGGGGGGTCATGATAGCCTCAAGGAAGCAGAGAAATATTGCATATTTCATCGGTGCTAAACTGCCCTTGTTGACTCATCCTTTCCTTGTGATCCTTCTGTGAGGGGATGTCCCATTGTCTACAGATGGGCTTTGGGTCTCTGCTCCCATCCCCCTCATTCTCAACAATGTTTTATTTGCTTGTTTGTTTTGGGTCTTCTGATGCCTGTTACCTGATCCCCTTGATAACTTTTGATTGCACAGGCTGGTGTGCTTCTTCCATGTTGGCTAGTTGCTTCTCTGTTAGATGGCCACTTGTTAAACTTCAAGCCTTTAAGACCCCAGATGCCATATCTTTTGATAGCCGGGCACCATCAACTTTCTTCACCACGTTTGCTTATGTACCCATTTTGTCTTCAGTGCTTGCTGGGAAGGTGAGCATCTCAGAATGCCGGATTGTTAGGACAAAGTGTTCTTGCATTGAGGCAGTGCATGAGCACAGAGGCCCAAAATCCATCCACTACCTGCCATGTAAATATATGTACATATGCCATATAAATATATGTACATACACCAATACCTCAATTTTTTAATGAATTAGTATATTTACATGTGTACACACCTATGTTTATATCTCTATCCATAGCTTTGTTTCCTAGACTTTTCCTGTTTCCTTTTACTTTCTTCCTGGCCACCATCATGCTCACCCTTCTTCTGCCTCTTAGTAATTCTTCTCAGCTAGATTGCTTTTGCTCCAAACCACCAGGATCTCTATGCTCTTCTTGTTGATTTTAATTCCCTAGTTGTTCCCCTGTCTATGGAATTGTTTGCTCACCACTCCCTTCTCCTATCTCTTCCCCTTTTATGTCCCTCTGGAACAGTTGGTCCAGTTGCTTTTTTCTTGACCAGGAAATTTTACTTGGTCCGGTGTTTGTATGGAAATGACAAAGATTTAACAAGGATTTTGGTTATATTAGCTAAAAATGAAAAATTTCAGTGGTCCTTATTAGAGGACTGGCTAAAAATATTGGAGTCCCTAGTAGCATAGTGGATTATGCAGTGAGTTGCTAACTGCAAGGTTAGCAGTTTGAACCCACTAGTCAAATGATAGGAGAAAAATGAGGCTTTCTGCTCCTGTAAAGATTCACAGCCTCAGAAACCCAGTGGGGCAGTTCTACTTTGACTTAAAAGGTTGCTGTGAGGTGGGATCAGCATGGTGGTTGGTTTGGTTTTGATTTCCTTTTGGAGTACTTAAATTATGGCATACCCATTTAATGCTTGATTAGATTGTTTGTAATTATTTAGGCAAAAAAAAAAGTGGCATACTGAATGAAAAAAAAAATACCCAGAAATTTTCAAGAAGAGTGAGTATAGTGTGCCATTCACATGTTCAAGAAATATATATTCATAGGAGCATAAAACCTAAATAGGATGTTCCTTGAAGTTTCAGGTATGGAATCAGGGAGAGTGCTACTTAATAAAATGTTTATTGTCATGTATTAGGGGGAAAAAACAAGAGCTTCTATTTAAAAGACTGCTCTTGTTTTAAGTTTATAAAAATATTTTTTCAAATATGTTTTTTTTCCTTCCAAACTTAGCCCTTTGAGAAAAAGTAGAAGTGGATCCCTACCACATTCATTCACATCAGATTTCTAGCTAGGACTAAAAAGGTTTAGCCAGTAGTTTTCATACTATTTATTGAGTAATTCATTTTTTTCTCCAGGGATCTGTGCTTGGGCATCTTTCTAAGGAAGAACCTGGGCTTCTCTAGTTGTAGTCACTATTCGGGTTTAATTGCTATCATGAGGGTTATAATTTGGCAGGATCAGGCCCTCCTCTCCCTGTACTTTTCTGCCCCAATCACTCCTCTCTTTTAATCCTTTTCGGAAATTTCTAGGAATTTCTTATATTTTGGCACCAAGATGAATTTTAGATTTGCCATATAATTAAAAAAAAGTGGGTTTACTCATGTGCAGCATTTGTGTGTTGGTTACACACTCACTGCTCATGGCACACATTGGGATCCAAGGGTAGAGGGGGATACAGGATTTACAAATGTTGACCAATTGGTCTCATCGTTGGTTTGGTTTGGTTTCTTTTAAAGAGCATAGTGCCCACAGATTGTATTTTCTTTCTTTTTTTTTTTTTTAACATTTTATTAGGGGCTCATACAACTCATCACAATCCATGCATATACATACATCAATTGTATAAAGCACATCTGTACATTTTTTGCCCTAATCCTTTTCTTTTTTTACATTTTATTAGGGGCTCATACAACTCATCACAATCTACACATACACATACATCAATTGTATAAAGCACATCCGTACATTCTTTTCCCTAATCACTCACAAAGCATTTGCTCTCCACTATGCTCTTTAAAACACAGATTATATTTTCAGTTTAATGACTCTGGGAGTAGTTTTAGTTCACAATCTACAGGGCATGTCAGGGATCCACCAGTGTTTTTACTGGTTTTTAAGTCTGACTTAAAAAATAGAGTTTTCTACATTTTTTCCCCATTCTACCCAGGACCATCTATTGTGTCATAAGTCAAAACAATTAGTAGTGGTAGTCAGGTACCACCTAGTTCTACGGACTCAGGATAGATGAAACTGTGGTTCATGTGAGTTCTTAGTCTATAGAGGAGTTTCTTCTTTGAGTCTGATTTCCTTCTTCCTGGCTTACTCTAGTACAGACCAAAAAAGAATTTTTTTTTTAACTTTTTATTGTGAATTGGGTAAAGGTTTACAGAGCAGATCAGTTTAACATTCAACAGTTTATACAAATTTGTTTCGTAACACTGATTTTATTTTATGTATTTTCGATCATTTTATTGGGGGTTCATACAACTCATCACAATCCATACATACATCAATTGTGTAAAGCAAATTTGTACATTCGTTACCCTCATCTCAAAACATTTGCTCTCCATTTAAGCTCCACTTGTAAGCTTTAAGACCCCAGAAACTACTGCCCATACAGATAACACCAGTTGACATAGTTGTCCCATGAAACTCTGATCCTAAGCCTTCAAACCCAGTATTCCAGTATTAGAGTGTTTACTTATTTCTAGGAGGTTATGACTGGCCCCTTAAGTGTATTATTATACATATATGTATACACAGACATTTACATATGTACACATATTTACAAATGCACTGCTATATGCACACTTAGCTTTGTAACCATGTATTTTTATTGTTACAACTGTTGCCAAATTATATATGCTATAATATTTACAGTAAGTTCCTTTAGTTTATTTTTATTGCTATCATTTACCTTGGTTAAGTTGTACACACTTAATCTACATTCTGTATTGCCTTTCCTATCATCCAAAATAACAAGTTTCTACTGTTCCAGAGCAGTGGTTCTCAACCTTACTAATGCCGCGACCCTTTAACACAGTTCCTCATGTTGTGGTGAACCCCCAACCGTAAAATTATTTTTGTTGCTACTTCATAACTGTAATTTTGCTACTGTTAGGAATCCGGTGACCCCTGTGAAAGGGTTTTTGACCTCCAAAGGGGTTGCAACCCACAGGCTGAGAACTGCTGCTCTAGAAAGTAACTCCCTTTCCTGAATGGTGATTTTTAAAATAGAGTTCAATTATGAAAAGGATACATGTATTTTAACTAGGTTACTAAGCCACTTATTTTAACTTTGTGATTTGGATGAAAATTTAGAGAGTAAATCAGCTTTCCATTCAACAATTCACACACATTTTCTTTCATTGCCTTTATTACAATCCTCACAGTTTAATACCACATTCTCCACTTTCTCCCTGTGTTTTCTGTTTTCATTCAGTCTTTCTGCCCTCTGGGCTTTGTCCCTGGGAAAGTGCTACTTATGGTCTCCTTGATTGTTCTAAGGAGGATGTACCTCCCTGGTGTTATTGTTTACCTTATAAGCCAGCCTGAGAATTGATCCTTTTGGATGAGTTCAATTCTTGGGGGTTCTCAGACCAGTAAACCTATTTTTAAACATTTTTCTTCTACTCTGCTGGACCACAACCAAAATGGTTGATAGTGGTAGCTAGGCACCATCGAGTTCTGATCTCAGAGTAGTGGATGTTGAGGTGCATGGCCCATTAGCTTTTGAACTAATTGTTTCCATGCCTCTTTGACATTCTTTACCTTTCTTTGCAGCAGACAGAGACTGAATAGTTGCATGATGAACCTTTTAGATTTGCTCCTCAGGAGATAAGCATTTTCTCCAACTTAAGCTGTTTGTAGCTATACATTCCCTCGCTAATGATGTCAGTAGCTTAAAAGTACAATGTGAAGTGGTGCTTCATAACATTTCTCTCTAGATTGGAATGGTGAAGGCCTAATTAATTTGATTTTTCTGTAGAAGACATAACTGAAAATATTTCTTCATAGTATAATACTGTAATATAGGTTAAATGTGCATTGTTATACATATTGACCAAATGTTGGGAGAATAACTGCTGAAAAATACACAGCTTAAATAAATAAATAAATAAATGTTTTTCCATCTTAATTTTTCTTTCTTAATTTATTTTTAAGGATTCCTAGATGAAATTATGAAGAAGTATGGCAGTTTGGTCCCACTCAGTGAAAAAGATGTTCTTGGGCGACTAAAAGATGTCTTTAATGAAGATTTTTCTAATAGGTTTGTCATGACAAGTTTAAATATCTGAAAATAAGATTGTTGGCATATATGATTTTTCTCTTGGTAAAACAAGTCACTGAGCAATAATTTGAGTAGAACTTAGATTTTTTCATCATTTCTTCTAATTTTTTTTCTTTCAGAAAACCATTTATTAATAGGGAGATAACAAACTATCGAGCCAGACATCAAAAGTGCAACTTTCGAATATTCTACAACAAGCACATGCTAGACATGGATGATTTGGTGACCCTGGATGGTCAGAATTGGCTGAATGACCAGGTGAGTACGTTGTAGGTTCTGAGGAGTTTGTGAGATACAGCCCCTACAATCGAACAGGTCCAAGGGGCGGTTGTGTAATTGAGGGATAAAATTAAAGAGATATCAGACAATATAGAGCATGCAAGCGCTCACCTCTGGCCATGATCTCAGCAGCCAGATGCGCGTAGAGAGCAAATTCCTTTCCAGTCAAGGCTTATATACACTCGGGGTGTGCAGACCCCCCTAATTCCAGGTAAGCATGTGCATAACAGGAAGGGGCTGTACCATAGGCATAGGTGCAACAGGCGGGGATGAGCTCGGGGTGCACGAGTGCAGTCATTGACCATGTGTTAGCAAGCTGCACCTTCAGTTTGGCATGTCATATGGGGGACAACCTGGGGAATAGCCTTTCTGTTTCCCTCAGAAGTTGAATCTCAGAAATACATTCTGGAAAAGTTAGAGAATGTTAAGATGATGTAATAAACTCAGGGTTGGTTTCATAGTTATCTTTCAGAATAAACTAGCCCACGGCTATCCAGTCATTCTGATTTACAGCAACCCTACAGGACAGTGGTTCTCAACCTTCCTCATGCTGTGACCCTTTAATACAGTTTCTCATGTGGTGGTGACCCCCAACCATAAAATTATTTTCATTGCTACTTCATCACTGTCATTTTGCTACTGTTATGAATCGGGTGCCCCCTGTGAAAGGGTCGTCCGACCCCCAGGTTGAGAACCACTGCTCTAGGACAACGTAGAAGTGCTCTCTCCGTTTTCTGAAACTGTAAGTCTTTGCGGAAGCAGACTGCCTTATCTTCTTCCCAGGGAGTGGTTGGTGGGCTTTGTCACTGACTTTTTTGGTTATTGCACCAACAGAGCACCTGTTTAGAATGGATTCTTTATGGATTTAAATTCTTTTCCAGCCCTGGGATCCAAAGAGTTTGATTTTGGTTAATGATATCAAAACATTTATTGGTGTCAGCGAAGTCTACACAGAAGGAGCACACTGTCTATATGACTCACATATTAATAAACTCCGTGATCAGAGGAGGGGATTGTATTTAGAGCTTAAATTCTGAGCACTTGATTTGCAGAAGGCTACTTATAACAGAGAAAACAAAAACCCCATGTGGATTAAGCGCCCTCCTAACCCTTGATCAGAGCTGTGAAAAACCTTGCCCCCAGACAGAGTACTTTGGAAAGTGGATTACTCTCCACTTTCTACCCTATCTTCTACCCCCAGGAGTTTACCTTAAGGACTTACCTGAGTGTGTGCTCTCTTTTTTTAAACTTTTATTGTTTTAAGCTTAATTTATGCCTGAGGCTTGAGTTTTTGCTTCTTCAGTTTCTTCTGGGAGATATTTTTCTTCCGTGCAACCTCCTCTTGGAATAATATTTGTCAACGTGGCAGGGGGAACTTGTGTGGATTGATCGACCGTGAGCTCTGTAGGTCCGGCAGCGCATCTTGGGGGCTTTGTTCACCTGGATGTGCTCAAGGATCAGAGACGCCACATCTAAACCCTTAAGTTCAGCACTAGTTGCTGCAGTTGTAAGCACTTGTAACAAAGATGCAGCACAATTTTGGGGCCAATTTTGGTGCATACCTGCCAACGCCACCATAGTAACGTCAGAAGGGCACATACTGCTTCTGCAGAGTGACATCTTTCAAGTATTTGGTGGCGTTCCGGATATGCATGCTTTTGATGGCCTGGGCAGTTTAACGGGTGTTCTTGAAGTGGACCTGGAGATTCGACCCTC
The DNA here is from genome assembly GCF_050624435.1 of Tenrec ecaudatus. Taxonomy (NCBI): domain Eukaryota; kingdom Metazoa; phylum Chordata; class Mammalia; order Afrosoricida; family Tenrecidae; genus Tenrec; species Tenrec ecaudatus. The sequence goes on along the minus strand of NC_134537.1, from coordinate 39,641,830 downwards.
TTGATTTTCAGGATTTTGTAGGGTTTTCTGGGTCAGGTGAGTAGCAAACCATTTTTGCAGGTCACTTCAGGCAGCTACCGTTAGGGGCCCTGAGTGTGTCCTTGATGGAGATCACCTCAGTAGAGGTCCTTGAGTCAAGCCTTGACTGCCTCTGGCAACCCCATGGACCAGTATTATAAGTTGCTCTGTTTTACATAATGTCCCAATCATGGCTACTTGTGGAGTTCCATCGGTAACTAGGATGCATTGATCTACTGCCAACCATGTTTTTGTGACAGTTTTCTCTGACCTCCCATGTCTTTTTTAAAGCTATGTATCTCAGCAAACTCTTGGACCACCATTATGACCTTGGGTTCATGGTCTCCCTCATTCAGATATGTTTAAATTAAAATAATAAAGCAAAAAACCTACAAACCAAATAGATATTATGTATTCTGATAGGCATATTCTCAATTGTATAGGGTTACTTAGTGGTTTTATGTTGACTTTTTACAGGTTATTAATATGTATGGTGAACTGATAATGGATGCAGTCCCAGACAAAGTAAGTGAAAAATTGCTCTTCAGAAAGTCCTTGCCTAAAAAAAAAAAAAGTTCTTGCCTATTAAAAGATGAAATTAAAAATAACCTTTATGCATTTATTTGATATGCCTCATACTTTTTGAAAAGGGTTAGATTTCATATCGAGTATGTGCTAGCATTGGGCATAAGCCCTGTTCTTCCAAATCATGTCTGTGGAAAAAAGGCACAGGGCACAGCACCAGTGTGTTCTTGCTTTTGTTTCAGGTTGGATATTGTTTTGATGCTTTGAGGAGCTCATCCCCACTTTTTAAAATGGAGATGTTTACAAAAAGGACTATTTAAACTTTTAAATTCAACTTAAAGTCTTTAAAAATCTAGTAAGAAAATATTTATTGCTACTTTTTCTTAATTTTTGATACTTGGGTCAAATACACACCAAACTCTCTTAAGCTTTGAATTCTCTTAAGGGTTTGGTTACATATTAAATGATCTTTTAGGATATACAGTATATTAACTTTTCTTTCAAAGTTCTCAAATACCTGACCGGTGTCCTTTGATTTCAGCACACTGAATCTTCCTAAATACTCCATAACTAATAAATTAATCCTCTTCACATGGTGAGTCTCACTATGTTTATGAGCGTAGATAGTATATAACTTTCTACTTAAAAATCACAAATGTTTTGCATTTTAAGTGGGAATGATGATGCTTGTATCAGATTCTCAAAGCTGTCATATTATAATAAAAGTGCAAATGTAAATACATATAGGATATTTTAAATACAAAAATACTCATTCCAAGGGTTTATTTACCATTGTATCAAATTCTAAACCTTCACGGGGTTAAGTGGACACTCCTGAACTATAATGCTGAAGTTCTCAAAGTTCTCCACACCAGGCTCAGACTAGCAGCATATGGATCACAGGGGAACTTATTAGAAATGCTTATTTCCAGACCCCACCTAAATCTACCGAATCAGAAAGTTGAGGTGGGACTCAGCTCTTTTTATTTTTTTCTAACAAGCCCTCCAGATGATTCTGATTCACACAGTTTGAGAATTACTAGTTGTTTTTGTCTCAGACTCACTCTATAGTTTCTGTATCGTGTTTTACCTCTAGGTTTTATAATTCTTAGCAAGAACTGAAAGACAATATTCATGCTGAAAGAGTTTATGATGGAAGTTAACAGGTGTAATGCAGGTGATAAATTCTTAGGATACAGCTGTTCAGTCGGGACATGTTACATAGTTCTTTTAGGACTGCTAATAAATGCCCAAAGGGCATGCCACACCACTCTAAGACGCCCTGGGTCATTGAACCAAACTCCCCAATTAAGTGCCCAGAGGCACCCTGCTCCACTGAAGCTCAACCCCAAAGGCACTTTCTTAACTCCACATCTGTGGGTCAGCAAGTCCAGTGCTCCAATGAAATGCCCAGAGGCAACCCGCTGTACAAGCCAGCCTGCTGCCCTGAGGTGCTCAGCTTTACTTGCTTTGAGCTGGAAAGTCCACAACTCTGTCTCATGCTCTGAGTCCTGGTTCTGCAGCTTATCTGAGGTTACAGCTGTCTTTTGGATCCCAGAGGTCTCGAGGACACACACTACTGCTAGCTCTTACTGGTAGTGAGAGTCCCCCTTCCTGCATCTCAGAGGGCTCATTTTGTACCCAGCAGGATAGCAATCACAGTGAATCCTGTTAACAGTTACTCACAGGTAAAGCCTATCAGTGTCTTTCCCCACCCATGCAGGAAAAAGTTGGTGGATGGGAGTTGCAGAGATGTTGTCTAGAAGAGTCATATTAAATAATTCATTCCCCTGCAGTGATTTAGAGACAACTGCTACAAGATTAATCAAGCTGCATGGTTCTCACACCAGTGCATCTTAGAATCATCTGGAAGGTTGATAAACCAGGTTGGTGAGCTCCACTCCTGCGTTTGATTGTGGTGGTTTTGTGCAGAGTTGACTCACTCATTGTGACTCTGTAAGACAGAGTCGAGGTGCCTCATATGGTTTCCTTGGATACAGACTTCATAGAGCCAGACCACCACATCTTTCTCCGGAGAAGCTACTGGTGGGTTCGAACCACCAGCCTTTCAGTTAGTAGCCCAGTACTTGCTTACTTTGCCACCTGGGCCCCCTCCGTCTGGGTTAGAGCCAGGGAATTTTTGTTTCTAACAAGTTCCCAACTATTGCTGATATTGCTAATCTATTAACTCTACTTTGAAAACTATATAGTACTAAGGGAATAGTTTTAACATCTCACGTGAGTCTAAGTTACCGAGTGAGCACTGTAAGACCACAATATGTTTATCATCTCAGGTGAGCTGATTCTCCTTATAAGCCAGAAATTTGAAGCCAGGATACAGGACCTGAGGCTCCATATGGCCATGCTAATTTTTGGTGCTAGAAATGATCATGCTAAGCCTGTTTTATAGTTCTGACAACAGGACTCTCCAAATCTTCGTCCTCCAGATGGGGTTAGTTGTGCAATCCATATTTCTTGAGGTCAAGGTAATCATCACCTATTCTTTCACTGCCTCTTTCCACCTCTGTCACTCTGGTTTGGAAAGATTTCTGAGGTTGATTCTCTACTTGATTGAATTCACATAATCTACTGCCAACTTTGCTTTCTGATTCTGACTACCACACTCTAAGTTCATTCTAATGAAAATTAGGAACAATCTTCTGAGAACTGTTTTCTATATTTTGTTTTTTTGTTTTGAAGAAGAAACTCTTCCTCCTCCTCTTGTTTATTATACTTAAAAGTATTCTTAAATTTCCACTCTCTTTTGAAATTTAGTCTGAACACAGCTTAATATTATTTGGTTGTTTGTATTTGTGTCTGTTCTAGGTTCATTTCTTCAACAGCTTTTTTCATAGACAGCTGGTAACCAAAGGATATAATGGAGTAAAAAGATGGACTAAGAAGGTATTCTCTTTTTCTTAAACATTTTTAAGGTATTTGAAGTGCAGATGATAAACCACTTTGAGCAGAAGGATAGGAACTTTAATGCCAATATAATGATATTTAGAAGCAGATTCTCTGCCCCCGCCTATTTATACTGGAAAAAATGTGTTTAAACATCTCTCTCTGATCAGTGGGTGGCTGCAAACACATTCTCTTAGTATTACTTTAAAAAAAATGTTTTATTGGCCTATTATTCACATTTCATACCATTCAGTGACTTACACACATCAAGAAGAGATGTACAGTCATGATCATCACAGTCAATTTTAGAACATTGTTTTTATTCTTGTATGCACCATTATCAGTTCGCCTTCTATGAAACGCTGAACAAGTAAATCTAGAGAAACAGTTCCTGGATTAATGGTACCTTGAGGGTATGGCAGAGGAGTGTAGGTGGAAGGTGAACCGATAATGGTGCATACAAGAATAAAAGCAATGTTCTAAAATTGACTGTGATGATCATGACTGTACATCTCTTCTTGATGTGTGTAAGTCACTGAATGGTATGAAATGTGAATAATAGGCCAATAAAACATTATATTGGCATTAAAGTGGCTGCTTTTGCCTACAAGGTCAGAGACCATATGGTATGCAAATTCTGAACTACTTGCTCTCAGGCCATATTGCTAACCTCTGTACTAACCCGTGGAGCAAAAGACCTTTGAGATACAAGACTTTATATTGGCCTTGGCTCTGCTTAGAATCTGCCTGAAGCGAAGGAGTGGTCAAAATGTTTGCAAAATATACCTTTTGGGGGAGTGGGGGTAGTTAGTTGCTGTCAAGTTGAAGCCCAGCTCATGGTGGCCCTGTTCACATTGCAACCAAATGCTGCCTCATCAGTTGTGGATCAGACCATCTGTAGGGTTTTTATTGACTAATTTGGAAGTAGATCACCAAACTTTTCTTCCTCCCTTTGGGGTAAAAAGCTTTTCATTGATTTTGTGATCAATTTCTTTCTTTTGTGATTAGTTTCTTGAAGAATATAGGAATTGCAGCAGATTATTATTACCTCATCTTCAAATTCCCATCAAGATCTAAAACCTGAAACAGGTTTTTAAAATAACCATTAGATTTTTGGGGAACACGAGAGTCCTAGATATAACTGTTCTCTTTAAAAGTTGCACAGACAGACAAATTCAGCATGGGTAATTTTCAGAGGTAGTGTTCTCCAAAGTGAAGGAAAAAATGATAAATTATAAAGGAATCGTGTCTGGGAAATACTAGTAGAAGGCATAAATCAAAAGTGCTGTATATTGGTGAAAATGATGTTTTATGATTGATTTGGCTCGGAAGTAACTGACTAGAGGGGGCGGAAAATGAAAAATAGAGTTCAGGGTCGAGAGAACTACCAGAATTGTCTGGCCTTTCAGTCTTTCCTCGTGTGTGTTGGGGTTGTGTTGTTTGGTGTTTCTGCAACGTTATGCCTTCTTAAAGGATTGAGTCATATCATTACAAAACGACCGTCTTTGTCTCAGTAACAGTTTTTGCTTTGAAGTGTATCTTGTCTCATATTAACACAGCCCAGAGTCATGAAAATGTACTTTTGTCTTCTAAGAGTTTATCATTTTAGCTCTTGTTCTTAAATCTACATTCTATTTAGAGTTTGTTATTGTACATGACACGATGTATCTGATGAAACTTTATTCTCTTGATGTACATACCCAGTTGTTCCAGAATTATTTGTTGAAAAAAATTGGCTTTTCCCACTGAATTATCTTGGTAACTTTTCCCAAATCCGTTTTTCCTAAATGTAAGGAAGGGTTTGAGTTTCATTTTTACATTAATAGGTTATATATACATTAATATGCCTGCCATGTTATAATTAATTATATATATTTGTTTTATTACTGAAAATAAACCCATCATTTGAGTCTTTTTGTCTATTATTTACATATTATCTATTTTCCCCGTTCTTTTAGTCTTTTTTTGTTTCCTATATTTATATTTATAAATAGATAAGAAAATATCCCACCCTCCTTTTCTTGGCGGGGGCGGGTGTGCAGTCCCGGTTCCCGTTATGTACGGAGGCAGAGGGAGCGGACTCCGGTCCCCTCGGCGTCATGTCTTCGGTGCCGGTGGCTGCCCATCCACTGGTTCTATCCTCAAGCGCTGGGACAAGGAAAAAAAAAAAAGAAAGAAAGAAAATATCCCATAAATATCATATAGAATAATATATTATAAATATATAGAAATATAAATACAAATATATACTATTCTGTATGATTTTTATAGGATCATATTTTCTTATCTATTGTGCCCAGACTCTGGAGAAGCTAGTCCATTTACATTTAATATTACTGATAAGATAGGATTTACAGCTGACAGATGTCTGAAATCCTTTTTGTTTCTCAATTCTTCTGTTGCTGACTTTTGTGTTAAGTAGGTCTTTTTTTTTCACTGTTCCATTTTAATTCCTTTGCATTTCTCTTTATATATATGAGTTATTTCTTGTTGCCTGGGAGATTGCCATTAACATCTTAATATGTACCGAGCTATATTTCAGATTTATAGCAGCGGGTGCAGCAATGGGCTCAAACACTGGAACTATTGTGTCTGTTGTACATGGATTGCTAAGGGTTGGAACCAAGTCGATAGCACCTAATAACAACAAACAACAATTTCAGCAGTTTATCAACACATGGTTCCGGATAGGCATTTCTGTGCACCTCTTCCCCCCACGCCCTGCCCCACTTGCATTTTTCAACCGCAAAATTTGTATTTGGTTTCTTTTTGCACTTTCCTTTTATTGGTAGTCTCGGTTTGATAATATATTATTCTTATACTTTTATTTAGCCCATTAGATGTAATCTCTTAACTTTTAAAACATACTTACTTAAAAAAATACTTAATACAGATGTGCTTTATGCAATTGATGTATGTATATGTATGGACTGCGATAAGAGTTGTATGAGTCCCTAATAAATTGTTAAAAAAAAAATACTTAAACCAAGCTCACTCCCATCAAGTGGATTCTGACTCACGATGGCTTTGTGTAGTGTTTCTGAGACTAAATCTTTATAGGAGCAGACATCTTCATCTTCATCCCAGAGCAGCAGGTGGGTGTGAACTGCCCACCTGTGGTGGGTGCCTTTAGAAGCCTAACCCACAGTGCTTCTTCAGGGGATGTTCCTTCTTTTATTTGTATAGACCACACTTTCTTGTTTCTCTTCAGTGATCTTAGTACTTTTGTTAAAAGTGGTCATTTTCAATAATACATTGTGGTAACTCAGGAAATCAGATGTTCTTTCGTGGGTTTTGTTGCTGCTTATTGTGCTGATTGTTCTGTGACTTTTCTAAGCTAATTCTGTGGAGTTTTTATTTTTTGTTATGTCTAATCACTAAGTCTGTACTCTGTTAGCTTAGTGGTCAGTGATTTCTTTAAATTCTTGGAACCAATAAATGTCTGTCTTTGCTGTATGTGTGCGTGTATGTCTGTGTCTCAGCCTTTGCTGTGTTTGTGTACATGGCTTAATCTTTGCTGTACGTGTGTGTGTCTGTGCCTGTCTTTGCTGTGTGTATGTGTGGGCATGTGCGCAACACTTGGGCACTTCACATCTGTCCCTCCTGCTTGCACAGAGCTTTAAAGTCAGCTTCAAGGTGAGACCTTCTCAGGTTTCTCTTGAGCGTGCACATAGCTGTGCTGTCCTGGGCATGCGCATGGTCTCTCAGGGTGCTTCGTGTCCCTGTAGACGTCTCAACTTTTCCATTAAGCCTTTTGGTTTATGTAATGTTTACCCTTAGTGTTAACTGTACCCTCAGTCAGCCTTGACTTGGCCAGCACATGTTTTCAGCCTTGCCCTCTGGATTGAGGCTTTTCATATTGGGCTTAAAAAGGAGAGCTCCAACTATCCTTTCCTTCTGGTGGTGGGAATTTGGGCTGTTAATTTTTCTTTCTTTTTTTTTTCTTCCCAACCCCGGGCTGTTAATTTTTCAAAGTGACCAGAGAGCTGGGGAGAGGACAGTCGTGTGTTAGAATGTTCTTAGCGAGCGAGGTTCCACTGGGCTTTATGAACAGATGCTACTTTGGCTAATTTCCAGAGTTCTCGTGGGGGGGAGGGGGTGGAGAAACTTGATTCTGACCATTTTTGTATGCTTTTTCCTTGCTTTGCTGGAAGGGCAAGTTTTAGAGATTCTTATTCTTCCCTTTTTGCGGATGTCACTCAAAGCAAAGACATTAAAAGAGGGGTTAAATGGAAGAAGCCACCACAGAAGATCAGAAAACTAGACCAGAAGAATGAAATAGTAGTAACTGATCATGCCTAAAACAGAATCAGTAGCAGAATACAGATTTGAGGATGTCTTCATAAAGGAGAATGACTCCTGTGTTAGAGGTATAAAAATGAAAAACACCGAAAGGTAAAAACAGAACAATTGGAACAGAAAAGATGCTCAAACATATAAGATGTTCTAGAACAGAAACAATCGTTTTTTAAAATAAGACTTACTGTATATACTCGAATATAAGCCGACCCCAGTATAAGCCGAGGCACCTAATTATTACCTGGGAAACATGAAACACTGATTGACTCGAGTATAAGTCTAGGGTGGGAAATTCAGGATGTGAATTAACACAGAGACCAGAGGGGAGAGACGGAGCGCAGCCACAGACACATCCTTACCAGTTCAGCTGCCAGCATAAGTGAATCACTACGGGTGCTTCTGCGAATTGGAGCCGTCCACGTCATAGGACGGCTCTATTGGTTAGATGTGAGTAAACAAACATTCAAAGCCCTGCAGTGTCAGCTGGGCTTTGAATGAACAGCGGAGGAACGGCAATCACCCGCGAGATGTTACACCTCACTGGGATACCACTGACCCATGTATAAGCTGAACTCCAGTTTTTCAGAATATTTTTTGTGCTGAAAAACTCGGCTTATACACAAGTATACACGGTACTTTGTCCCAGGGTAGAGGTGGGGGTGGATTTTAAAGTCCAAGATACACTCTCTTAACATTTTTTTTTCTCTAACATTTTTTTTCCAGTTGTGGCATTTTCTTTTCAAATCAATTTATTGGGGACTCATTCAGCTCTTGTCACAATACATACATAATCCATTGTGTCAAGCACATTTGTACATTTATTGCTCTCATCATTTTCAAAACATTTTCTTTCTACTTGATCCCTTGGTATGAGCTCCTCATTTCCTCCCCTCCCTCTTTAAAATATCCTACGTTTATGAATCTAGACATTGAACATCACTATCTCTAATTATCACTCAAGAAGAATGACATCCCACCATAATGTGCCTCCTAATGGGAGAATATATACTGTATGCACTCGTGTATAAGCTGAGTTTTCCAGCACATTTTAAATGCAGTTTCTGAGGTAAAATTAGGTGCCTCGGCTGATATTCAGGTCGGCTAATACTCGGTAATCTCCCATATGAATACTCTGGCCAGAAAAATGGGTTTGAATCTCAACGGGTATAAAGATCCAGCTACCAAGGATGATGGCAGCAATACTACAGGGACATAGTAGACAAAGTCCAGACTGTTGAAAACGCCACAGGATTAGTGTTGTAAAAGGAACCTTTGGAGAGTAGGATTCTGAACCACTTCCCAACAGTTCATAGAATAGCATAGAATCTCTTGCATGTGGCATTTTGATTGGAATAGGAAACAGGCGGCCAGGTCCCACTAACAGATGGCAGCCGACTGCCATCTTTCATTGGAGTGCTGCTGCCAGTTTTCTTGTTGCTCGTTACTCTCTGTCAGTTCCAGTTCGTAGTGACGGTGCGCAGCAGAAGGAAACACTGCCTGGTCCTGTGCCGTCCTCACCATCATTCTCGTGGTAGCCCGTGGTTGCAGCCACTGCGTCTGTTCACCTCATTGGGGGTTGTCTTTTCACTGATCCTCTACTTTGCCAAGTTCCTTTTCCAGGGACTGGTTCCTCCTGATACTGTGTCCGAAGTACCTGAGACTAAGTCTTGTCATCCTGGCTTTTAAGGAACCTGGCTGTACCTTTTCCAAGAAAAGATGTTGGTCTTTGGGCAGTCTGTGGTACTTTTACTGTTCTTCACCAACACCAGAATTCAGAGGCATGAGTTATCTGGTTTTCCTTTCTTTTTGTCGTGCTTTCACATACTGCATATACTTGAGTGTAAGCCAACCCGAATATCAGTCGAGGCATCTAATTTTCCACAAAAACGGCATAAAAATGTGCTCAGAAACTCGGCTTATACCCGAGTATAGACAGTACATGTGAGGTGGTTGGCAAACACTGTGGCTGGGTAAGGTGTATCTCAGTTCTCAAAGTGACATCATCCTTGCCTTTCAACACTTTAAAGAGCAGATTTGCCGATGCAATACAACCTTCGATTTCTTGACTTTGGTTAATCTAAGCTAAATGAAATTCTTATTAACTTTAATCTTTTCTCTATTACGGTGTTGCTTATTGGCCAAGTTGTGAGGATTTTAATTTTCTTTTTTTAAAGGATTTAACGTTTTCTTAACGTTGAGTTGTAATCTATACAGAAGGCTGCAATTTTTTTGTGAGTGGTTTATTTTATATATTTATATTAAATACTTTCATTGGGCGCCCTTACATCTCTTATCACAATCCATATATTCATCCAGCGTGTCAACCACATTGCACATGTGCTGCCATCATCATTTTTAAAGCATTCTCTTCCCACTTGAGCCACTGATATCAGCTCTCCATTTATTTCCCCGCCCTTCCCTGCCTGCCCTCCCTCACGAACCCTTGATAAGTTATAGATTATTATTTTCATATCTTACATTGTCCTCTGTCGCCCCTCACCCACTATTCTGTTATTTGTCCCTGAGAGGGGGTTGTAGATTGATCCTTGTGATTGATTTCCCCTTTCTCCCCCCACACCCACCTAATCCTCCTGCTATTTCTACTAATTGTTGGCCCTGAGGGGTTTATCTATCCTGGATTCCCTGTTTGGCTCTTGTCTGTAGCATTGTGCATGCTGTGGTCTAATTAATTTATAAGGTAAAATTGAGGTCATGATAGTGGGAGAAGGAAGCACCAAAGAACTAGAGGAAAGTTGTGTGTTTCCTCAGTGCTATACTGCACCCTCACTGGCTCATTTCTTCACTGTGACTCTACTGTAGGGGGATGTCTAATTGTCTACAAAATGGACATTGGTTCTCACTCCATGCTACCCCCCACTCACCTTGGGTATGATTTTGTTCTGGGTCTTAGATGCCTGGTACCTGATCCCATCAACACCTCATGATCACCCAGGTTGGTGTGCTTCTTCCATGTGGGCTTTGTTGCTTCTCAGATGGCCACTTGTTTATCTTCAACCCTTTAAGACCCCAGACACTATATCTTTCAATAGCCGGGCACCATCAGCTTTCTTCACCACATTTACTCATGCACCCATTTTGTCTTCAGTGATTGTGGCAGGTAGGTGAGCATCACAGAATGCCAGATTGTTAGAAAAAAGTGTTTTTGCGTTGAGGGAGTGCCCAATGTCCATCTGTAACCTTAATTGTTAACATAGATATGAGTACATAGTTCAATTCCCCTTTTGTTTTTTTATATATATATATATATATATATTTATTTATTTATTTATTTACATATGTACATGCCTGTATTTAGATCTCTATAAATGTCCTTTGCCTCCTGGTTCTTTCCTCTATTTCCTTTTACTTTCCTCTTGTCCCACCATCATGTTCGGCCTTCATTCGGATTTAGTAATTCCGCACTGCTACATTACCCTTGAGTAAGCCACACTAGGCATCCTACACCCTTCTCTCTATTGATTTTAGTTCACTTGTTGTTCCCTTGTCCCTGAGCTGCTCTCCGCCCCCCTTCCTTTCTCCCACCTCCCCTTCTCCTGTATCTCCTCAGAACCATGGATCCCATTCTTTTCATCTCCAAATTATTTATCCCATCTATCTTATCTAGATAGACATGCAGATATATTAATAAGCGCAAAACCCCGGCAAAGCCAAGAAGTCCAATAAAACAATAACAACAGCAACAACAAAAACAACAAAAAGAAAGCCACTGACCAAAATGGAAAGGCCTATAAATAGTTCAAGGTCTGCTTGTTGGCCTTTAGGAGTGTTTCCAAGTCAAGTGTGATTGGGTGCCACACATTTTCTCCACAGTCTATTTTTGGTATTCCCCAGGGATTTCATCACTTTGCTCCACTGCTGCTCTGTTGCATGCCCTTTGTGTTTTGCCCTAGCATGATGAGGTCAGATTGTGCCCAATTCCCGCACTGTGTCTCTAGTATTGCTCACCATAGCGCTATGGTTTAGTGAGGGACGTTGACTCGTGGTGGGGCTGGCCCTATGGTCCTCTCTCTGTTGTCTGCACTGAGCAAGAATATCATCCTTGGGGCTTGGTGGCCAGGATGTCCTCCCTTCCCTCTCCCTCCCTTTTTGTTTCTCCCATGTTCCCCTTTCCCCAAGCTGTAGCCTCGGTGCTGTCCTCTGAAGTGCATTCTTCTGAAGGAGGGTAGTGAGGGCGTCCACATACTTGGGATTGAGGCTGACCCTGCAGATCTCTCTGTTGGTTCCCTGGTACATGCTGGTATGTTGTATTCACCTCTTGGCGCAGCCGGTTGAAGCTTGGTCTTTCTTTCCCTCTCCTGTGGAGGTATAAACAATACTCTCCCCTCGGGTGGGTTAGTGGAGGCTGCAATTTTTGTGCTTCATCAGTAAGTGCTTTGGGTTCTCATTTTTAGCAAGCAAGGTCATATCACCTGCACATCTCCAGTTGGTAATGAGTCTTTCTCCGGTCCCGATGCTGCATTCTTCTTCATATATCCCAGTTTCTAAAGTCAGCAGATTGAAAAACAAAAGTTTCATCACTGTTCCTACAACTCTTCATTCCTTAGTCCCCACGCCCAGCCATACTGGCAACTGTGCAGTACTCTAACACAGCCATCCAAGCCTTTGTAGTTCCTGACCTGTCAAGAATGGTTTTCCACATGCTCTTATGTAAGACTCACGCCTGCCTTTCATAAGGCCTCTGTTCAAACGCTGTCTTCTCAGGCTCGGGATTGCCCTCCGCATTGTCCTCTCCAGCATTCTCCCTTTGTCATATGCTTGGTACTTGTTACGGCATGACTTGTTGTATAAATTTACTCATTCTTTCTTCAGAAACATACTGTCAAGGACTTTGTTTTGTGTAGTTGTACCAGAACTATATTTATTAAATGATTAAAGGTTATGAACATAAGAACTAAAAATAGACTGTAATACTTCCATGCTACTAATGTTGTTCTGAATCCAGTGCAATGTCCAGAAAAGTCAAGTATTAGAAAAATGATCTTTTCCCCTTCCCCTTGTTCCTATTTTGTGGCCCTTGCAAAATTTTTATATTTGTGATCCCAGCGGAGTGAGTCGCATGCATACTCCTCAGTGTCCCATAGTAATTTAATATACATCTATATAGCAGTTGTTACATTGTGATCATTCATCTAGACCCCCAATGGGATTTGAGCAGCTTAAGGTTGTGACTCTTTTATAATGGTTTTTATTTATATATGCATACGCACATGTATATGCATATATAAAATTAAACATTTCCAATTCAGTATTTGTTGTATCTACAATTCAGTGACATTGGGTTCCCTCCTTGTATTGCGCACCCATCACTCTACCTCTGTTACCAGAAACCCAATGCCTTCCTGAGCAGTGATCCCCCGTGCCCTGGTCCTGCCACCCTAGTCACCACTCATAAACTTGGTTTCTGTACTTTGCCAGGCATGTTCTTCTGTAACTGTCTTGTTTATTCAGCTTAATATTTTCAAGATTCACCCATGCTACAGCATGAGCTGAACTTCACTTCTCTTATGTGGATTCTGTATTTGCTCATTCATTCACTTATTCCTTAATATTTATTATAACTTAAAATTCCTATTCAGGGTGCTTTCATAGTCATTTGCAGGGGCAATAAAAATTAGAAGAAATTTTTAAAAAGGGAGGGAGGCTTCATTTTCCCTGTTAACAAAAGCGAAGAAACGTCCCTCCCCATGCATTACCACATACCCACCCCCTTTTTTGCCCGAGAATTTACTTCTCAAAACTTGTAAGCCTTTTTCTGTGACTCTGAAATATTTGTAAACATTTTAAAGGTCTCACTTAGTCTCTTGCTAATTTCATAACCCAGGAATGTTTCCTCAAAGACTTGGGAACTATCTCTTTGGCATACATTCAGTTTAGGAAGACAGCAGTCCTACTTCTCAGTTTCTGGGAGGATGTACTAGACGCCTAACATCAGCTAGTGCTTGGCACTAAGTTGCAAGCCTACTTTTTCCAGTCAAAAATATGAGAAAATTCCCCCTCTTTGGATAAAGGCAGTTAGCCGACACAGGTGGCTCTGTAAATTGCCAGGATATTTAGGATGAACTAGATATTATATAGGACAAGGAAGCGGCTTTCTAGTCCTGTGAAGAGTGTAAGCAGTCTCAGAACCCCCCAGGGCAGTTCTACCCTGTCTTGTCCTACAGGGTGACTGTGAGTTAGAATTGAGTCCATAGCAGTGAACTGGTGATTTATAAAGGAGCCTGAATGGCTTTGTTGGTTAATGGCTGATAACTGAAAGGTTGGCAATTTAAACCCACCAGCTGTTCTGAGAAAGTTGAAACTTTCTGCTTCTGTCAACATGTACAGCTTCAAAAACTCTGTATCCAGCCACCCATGAGTCAGCATGGACGCGTAGGTTTATTTCTTATGTTAAGAGCTCAGGTGAGGAAGTGGGTGAGCCATAAAGATCAGTTGTTCAAAACGACCAGCCATTCTGAGGGTGAGAGATTTATGTCTCCAAGACCCTGTGTATAGGCTTCTTTGAATCAGAAACCGTTCATGGCAGTGAGTTTGGGGTTGGAGTTTCATTATGACAAGCGATGCTGTGCGTCCCTTACTTGAGTGGCTTCAGTGATCATATGAAATGAGTTACATCTGCTTAGCTGTGTAGAATTCCTTTGTTTTTGCAACTCTTTAGTGCGTGTGCTCTCATGTAATTCTAATTTGATCATCAGTTTACTTGGTGACAAGTTTGTCTTAGTTGGCAAGAAACATCAGAGTGTGCCTTCCCAACAGTGGGGAAGCATCTGAACCGCCTGACAGGCGTGCTCTGCGCTCTGGTTTCAACACTCCTACCTCAAGCACACATTCTATTTAGTGAAATGTGTTTGGCAGTTTTGTGCTTTTTCGGTCGGCAGTATTGCTATGGAAAGTGGTTTCCACGTGGTGTAGCGTTCGAGGGCTGCCTGGTGTTCCTTGTTAACCAACCTGCGCTCCAGCGTGAGTTCTAGTGCTAGTGCTATTGGAGCGACAACTCTGTATTAATGTCTTTAAAGAGAACACACACATATGAGAGTGATGGATTGATTGTTGACAACTGAAGTCTCCAGAATCCAGCCCTGTATTTTTTCCTTAGAGGACTTACTCTATTTTTGCTACTTCAGTGTTCATAGCACCTGTTGAACAAATACTGTGAATAATTAGAATTGACTGTATGAAAATGGCTAAGATAAAGTCTTACTGGCTTATCAATATGCTAGTTAGTAGCCACATGTGGCTTTTTAATTTTAGATGAATTAAAGTAGAATAAAAGTATCTGTTTTTTCAACTACACTAGCTGCATTTCAAGTGCTGAAGTAGCCAGTGACTCCCTTCTTGGACAGCACAGATCAGAACATTAAAAGTCCTATTGGACAGGGCTGGCCTGAGAGGTAGAGAAGCATGTAATAAAATAATGACAAGCGAAGGTCTGGACTAATAAAGCAAATATAAAATGCTCAGTGGTGAGCCCTAATGATAGAGCACTCATTGGGGTGTTGGCAGTGATAGAGTTGGGAGTGAGAATCTGGGCGGTTTCTCATCTGATTCAACTCTGCTTGTCTGTGTGCTATTCAAGCCTCCTGTGACATCCTCGCACAATTTTACCAACGTCAGTCGCCCGTTGAGGTAAAGGGAAATGGTACATTTCACAGGTCTTTCTCTCTGGTGCCAGGCACTGCTTGATGAGTAGAGAGTAGAAAGATGAAGACCTCTCAGATCCTGCCTTTCTTGCAATGTGATAGGGTAGGCCACAGGCAAACACACATAACAGAGTTGTATAAATATCTTAAGTATTTAATATTTCTTAAATGGCTATAAACAATTTTTAAAAGATGTTATATTCTAAACAATATACATTCTATATAGTCTTTATAAACATACTCTATATTTATTTTTGTTTTACATGCTTAGAATACATAATACATATAAATAATATAAATTCAGTTGATATCTATACATTGACTTTATATCCAGCCACTTTGCCGAACTCTTTAATTGGAGTTTTTTTTTGTACACTGTATAGGATTTTCATAGACAGTCATGTCTGAAAGTAGTGAGACTTTTATTTTTTCCATTTCAATATGTGTGCCATGTTTTCTTGCCTTTTTGCACTCTCTAGGACTTGCAGCTTGATGTTGGGTGTCAGGGTAACCAGCCCCTAACAAATAATCACAGGTATATTTCACGGGTCTTTTTCTCTGGTGCCAGGCACTGCTTGATGAGTAGAGAGTAGAAAGATGAAGACCTCTCAGGCGCAATTGTACAGCTGTAATATATAAAGATGATAGTAAAGTTACAGAGAATAAGAAAGATAGGAGAGAGAATAAAATGAAGGAGTCAGACACATTTCATGGTAGCACGCTCACCTCAGCCCGCTTGGTGGTCCACGTGGGATGCAGATGGTGGGAAGGGCAGGAGAGAGTGGTTTATTTCTAACAAAGGCTTATATCTCTGGGGGCATGCAAGCCACCTGATTACAGGTAAAGACATCCATCACAGGAAGGGGTTGTACTATAGGTAATACAGTAATGGGAGGGGGACGATCTAGGGGCATACACACAATAGGAAAGGGGGGAGGGATTAGGGGTACACATGTGACAAGATGGGTGAATCCTAGACTCAGGACAGCAGCCTAACTTTGGATGTCACTGGGCAGGTTTGACCTGTTCTCAGCTCTCCAGGGAAACAATCACTAGCCTATCAATAGGGTGTGGGCCCCACCTACAGTGGACCAGACAGTAGTCTGATTGCTGTGGATGGCTGAATGCCTTCAGGGAGATAACTTGACAATCATTTACCATTAGTTGCAAGCAGTGCCCTAGTTCTGCTTGGGGGAGTTCTATTTGGGGGAGATGAGCTGGGGAACAGCCTTTTTATATCCCACAGGTGGGTAGGAGTAATGAGAGAAGACATCTTTGCTTTCAGTGAAGAAAGCAATTCCGTTTTTCACTGTTAGTTACATACTCCACTGTAGTTTTTTGGATACATGTCCTTTATTAGAATAAGGGAATTTTCTTCCTAGTTTCATGAGGGTCTTTAATCATAAATATTAAATTTCATTAAATGCTTCTTTTATCTAAAGGGATAATCCCATGAGTGTTCATTATTCTGTGCACTGGACCAAACTGACAGAGCAGCACTTGTCTCGAGAGAGTGCTGGGCCAGCAGGACCACTTGGTGTCGTTTGACATTTCATCCTGGCCCTGGCATAGTTCCCTTTCTGCAGACTGATTGACAGGACTGTACGTTTCTCTCTCAGAGAGAGGGTATTAAACAGCTGTGATAATAGGCAGATCTGTTTGAATCTCTTAAGATGGAAGGTAACAAATTGTTGGCATCAATAAGACAACCTACTCCACTGTCATTCATAATTTCTTTGAGAGAGCTTCAAAAATTCCATAGAAAAATGGAATTGAAAGATAAAGGTATTTTTTCCATGAACTTTTTGACCCTTCCTCGTATATAATTTTGTGTATAGAAGAGAAAAAGACAAAATAATATGGTAAAAAGTAAAAGAAAAAGCTCTGGAAAGATATATACTAAGGAGTGTCTTTGTATTTTCTAATTAGTATATAATAAATGCTTTTATAATAAAACAAATACATTAAAAAGTACTTCCTTTGAGAAGAACGTGAATTTGATCTTTAATACTGTATTTTAAATGACTCCTTGTTTTACATACTCGGATTATTGAGCTGCAGAAAGCCAGTTATTTACTGTCTGCTATTTTCACTGCCCACCTCATCCTCCAGGTTTATGGATGCAGAAACTATAAAAGTCAGAAGTCTGGAATGTCTTGTTCTGAGATCACATAAGATTAATCTAGAACAGAATACTATCTGATTATCAGAGAGCAAAATGGGAAGTCTTAGGAAACTACTTTCTAAGAATGTGATACAGTTTAAATAGCTTTTGTAATTATTTTAGCTCAAGCAATCAGAAAGGTGGATTTCCCAGGGCGAGGCTCACCCATTGCACTGCCGGTGTGCTGACCCCTGCGATTTCCCCAAACGCGGGAAACTCAACTGCATGATTTGTGGCCCTGGGGACTGCATTTGCGCTCTCCCCTGGGGGAAAAAAAACCTTTAAAATTAATTCATTCAATTGTAACTGTTTATTGAGTAACTATTGTTTATTATTAGGGTTGGGATTTTAAGTAGACTAATAAATGGTTCTGGATTGGAAAAGATATATTAGGGTCTGTATGCATTGGGATAATAATATGTAAAGGATATAAAGGATTGTCAAAGACATTTCCATTTCAACCGCTCATAGACATGAATAAGCATGAATAATAGTCGTGGGTTTGTTGATTTATAATGTGTTAATAATATTCTCAGTTCTTTGCATTTTACATGCTCATAGATTTTCATAACAGGTTCATAAGGTAGGTACTATTGTTAACTGCATTTTATAGTTGAGGAATTCACGGCACGAGCCTAAGAAAAAAAGCCATCCAACTCCTAAGTGAAGAGCAACAGTAGAACCTGAGCACTAAAGCGCCCCTAATCTCAGTGACTTTACTGAGTCCTAGAATGCTGGGGAAGGCTTATCGCTAATGCGGTTTTCTGATACGACGATCTAATCAAGAGTTGAGGACTTTAGCTCAAATATGTGCACAAGAAATCAATTCAGCTTAACAATAAGGGGCCAACTCATTAGGCGTAGATCAGCATAGGTTTAGTGGACTACATGGAAAATTGTACTTTATAAATGTTCAGTTTTCTTGTGTGATATATCTTACTGGTCACAAGCATGGGCTTTAGACTGACCTGAGTTCACAGGCTAGCCTAATGCTTCCAGCTTTATGACCTTGGGTGGGTCAGAGTCAGCAAAGGAGAGCTGCTGCTGCTGGTGGTGTTCCTTGGTTGGCATAGCCTGTGGTGATGGCTGCATTTCTTTCTCTCTTCCTGATCAGGTGGATTTGTTTAAAAAGAGTCTTCTGTTGATTCCTATTCACCTGGAAGTCCATTGGTCTCTCATTACCGTGACACTGTCTAATCGAATTATTTCATTTTATGATTCCCAAGGCATTCATTTTAAATTTTGTGTAGAGGTAAGTTATTTACTGTTGTTTTGTTTTGTTTCATTTATTTTGTGATTGACCAAATATCATCTTAGATCCAGATAGAGCAGCAGAAATCAGTATCACATAGAAATAGTGTCTATCCTGAAAACCAAACCTAAAGCCCTCTGAAATGTAGCAGAGAAAAGGACTACAAGACAAGAGGTAGTTGTCTACGTCATGAGATTAAGTACTGTGTTTGGACATTGTGTTATTGCTACTGCTTCTTTCTTCAGGCTACATCTTAGATGTGGACAGAAATTGTTTTTGTTTTTTTTTGTTTTTCCTAAAGCAAAATTGACTGAAATCTTCAACTTTTGTAGATTGAATTATAACATGAGAGTCAGCTGGTAGAATAATGTTTCAGCTTATGAGGGTTGAACAAGAAAGCGAGATAAAAAGGCAGCATAGACAATAGATGTCTAGACTTTTCTGCACTAGCAAGAACCAGTTAGAAATGTAACTGACACAGATTTGCAAAAGAACCAGTTAGAAATGTAACTGACACAGATTTGCAAAAGCAAAACAAATCCAAGAATACACCCTCACAAGAAATGTGCGAGTTCTTTATAATGAAAACTCTAAAAAAATTATTTAAGTGTTTAAGACATCTAAATCCATGGAAAGAAGAGCAGACTCAGTATTGGAGAGTGATCCGTTCTCTCTAAACGAGCATCTACCAATTTCTGTCATAATCCATTTCATAGCATGAGTGTAAATGGACCCCATATGCTCATCATAAATTCACATGCAGAATTCCTGAACGATTTTGAACTAGAACAGTGAAGAATATTTGCTCTATCAGATGTCAAACATACAATGAAAGTTTCCATAGATTAATACTATATATTTTTAATTAAAATTTTAGGTTTTATTGCCATAAAATTCATGTATCATACAATCCAATGGTTTGGCTATGTTATTATTATTATTTGGTTTATTATTATTTTTTAATACTATATTTGTATTTTGCCTTAGGAAGAGATTCCTTGGTGGAACAGCATAGAGAATTTGTGACTTCTTAGGTGGAATTTGTGGTGGTGTGGTGGCTAGGTGCTGTCTAGTCAGTGTTTGACTCATAGAAGCCCCATGTGCTGCAGCTGCCCCTTAGGGTTTTCTATGCTGCCATCTTGATGGGAGCAGATTGCCTCTTTCTCCTGCAGAGCCACTGGGGGTTTGAACCACCAACCTTTGTTTATCAGCTGAGCACTTAACCATTGTGCCACCAGTACTCCTTTGGGAAAGGACAGACAGTGACTTCACTGGGAAGCTAAGCTGTCCATTTGACAAAGTGTACAACCTTCATACTATTTATAAAGACAAATTCCAGGTGAAACAAAACCCTAGAGATAAGACACGAAACTTTAAAAGTATTAGACTGTTGTGTTTTTAGAGCAGGGAATGCCTTCCTAGGTCAACCTCCCAAAAGCAAAGGACATAAAGGAACAGAGTCCTAGATTTGACTGTCTCATAATTTAAAATTTCTGTGTCAAAAAGTTAAAAGTCAAGTGACATACTTGGAAAAAACATTTGCTTTTGCATATAGGCAGATGACTTAAATCTGGAATCTATATTTTAATAGCTACTACAAGTGAATTAAAAGAAAAAGATGCTAGTAGAAATGGACAAAGAAGAGCACTGTGCCAGGACTGAGTGTTCACTTCCCCAGCAGCCTCTCACAGACAGACTGGAGCTAGAGCTGGGCAGTGTTCCTCGTCCATGTAGCTCTTGGTGATGGAGGCCTTCCCTCTGTGGCACGCACAGAGTATGACTGTCTTTTTACCTTGCCAGTGGTTATGTTACCTAAGTTCCAGGGCAGCATGTTACATTATTGCTGAGTAAGACTGACCATCTCATAAACGGCTCCTCTAATTAAGTAAATACCAGCACCCACAGGGCCTGAGTCCCCTCCCACACAATATGAAGTGAGAGGTTGGGAAGAAAGTTTCAGTTTTAAACTCTTGAAATGATGATCTGCTCGAGTATGGACCCACAGCCGCCGCCTCTGTGTCCATCTGCTGTGGCCAGGTTCCTTTTTCACCAACTGATGAAACACAGCATCTGTGTTGTCGTTTCTTTTTAACCAGAATATAAGAAAGTATTTGCTGACTGAAGCCAGAGAAAAAAATAGACCTGAATTTCTTCAGGGCTGGCAGACTGCTGTTACAAAGGTGCGTATGTGACCATGCAAACCCAGGCATGTCAAGGGGGATGGAATGATCTAGGGGGTGGCTATCTCTCAGAGAATCTGAGGAGTAGCAATGAAGAGACTGAGGACTCGGGCCACACCCCTGGGGTTTAGTAATCAGCATCTGGCTGCTCCGTTTCCCAGAGCTTGTTGGGAACAGGGGACGGGAGTCATTTTGCCCATGAGCAGCTCCTAATGCTTTGGCTATCTGTTGATTTTGTTCGTGGTATTTTAGTGGCGTTGTCTCTTGTCTCCTGTCTCTTATTTCCAGATGACCACACAGACCCTCAGAAATGCTGACATGAGAGTTTCATTTCACTAGGGGAGCAAGTGTGCTCAGCTCCTTGCCAGCAGGCATTTGGGGAAGAAGGTGGCCTCAGCGCTTCACTTCAAACACAATCCGGAGGCACACTGTTAGCCCCAGGCATGACAGCCATTCATGGACCTGACTGAGTTTAGTGTCCGCTGTTTGACATTTTATTCCCAGTGCGTTAGAGTTTTATAGTGCTTTTGCTTCTCTGGTCTCACTTGATCCTCACAGCAGCTCTGTTATAAGCTAGTACATAAGCTGTACATATTTTAATAAGTGAAAAGATTGACGCTAACCTGTGAACCTTGCCCAGTCGGGTCTTGGATCACAGATCTTTCTGTCTGTCAAGATAACTGACACATGCTGAAGAGCTAGGGCCCTTTAACCTAAACTCAGAGAAAACAAGATTTATTTGTTCCTCCTTGAACCAGAACCAAATGCTAGATTTAGAAATTGTTTTGTTTTTTAAATGATCCAGTGTATCAAGTTCAAACCAGAACTTCGTTAAAAATGTTCTGAATGTATCCAGCTACAAGTCCACATTTTTTCAGATACTCCCTTAAAGTTTAGTCAGGATCTCTCATGCTCCCCACTCTAGGCAAGATATGTTAACCAGCTTTTAGGTCAGGGGGATATAACTGCTTAACCTTCATGATGTCCTTCATGACGTCTATCAAAGAATTGGACAGGGTTATGTCATCAGAGTTGAAAAATAAAGAATAGGCGGCGGGGCTGTTACCATCAAAGGATTGCAGGCATATGTTCTTTGATCCACAAGTCCATTTTGATTCCATTGCCAGTGAATTGATAGCCACATTCACTATGCAAATGAAGTTTTAATTACAGGGGTTTATTTTACTTCCCATTTCTTTTTAAAGAATTTTTTATTGTTGTACAATTCACATATCTTACAATTTAGTAGTTCAGTCATATTAAGAAGAGTTGTGGAATTATCACAATTTCAGAACATTTTTTCTTTTTCATACCTATTGTTGTTCGCTCTCCATTTCCCCTCAATCTCCCCTGCCATTGCCCCTAGGTTAATCCAGTTAGTGCCTCTCTAGATTTTCCTATCTTGGATTTCATATACATAAAATCATTAAACAACAAAAATCATTAAACAGACAAAAAAGACCCACCAACAATGACGAAACAGAAACTCAATAAAAAAGCTGAAAATATTAAAAACCGAAACTTTAAAATGGGTCAAATGAAAGATGAAATGATATTACTTGTTAACCTAACTGCATCATTCATAGTTGACTTTGCAGTGCTCTCCCTCCGAGAGCCAGGCTATTCATGTCCCTAGACTATGACTAGAGGGAATTACCAGAGGCTTAATCCACAACTCAAAATCAATTTCAAAGTTCTGACACCATTCCCTTCTTTAGATTTGGATTGTATTATTTATAATCCTTGGATCACACAGGGTGGTGTGCTTTTTCCATGTGGACCTAGTTAACACTTCTCTTAGACGGCTGCTTGTCTGAAGACAAGCCTGCAAGACAAGGTCCCAGATGCTGTTATTTCTCATATCTGGGCCCCATCTGCTTCATCTCACTTCCCTATAGCACCCTTGTCTTCAGTGATGTCTGCTTAAGGCAAGAAGCGAGTTGGGCCATGTCATAAGAACTAATTTTTCTTAGGATAGGGCTAGAATTAAAATGAGCACAAAATTCATTCACTTATCTATGATTTTATATATATATATCTGGTTCACTTTAGGGACATAATTATAATTTTATAATAGCAAACATAAATCATCCCCATGGGGGCAGAAAGTAATTCTATTGAGGGTATCATTAATTTATTCAATGGTATAGAATTTAAAATACTGTTGAGAAGGAAATCATACATGTGTAGTCGTGCTTTTCAGAAAGCGGTGATGAGTTGTTGACTTTACAGAACAGAAGCATTAGTGATTGGATGCATAGGGCAAAATTTTCTATAAACACTTACTCAAAGGCAGAACCATGCCTGGAAGGATAATAACAAAAAGAGCATTAAAATAGTAAGTATATGATAGTCCTGGGCCATCAGTCATTGGGCACTCACAAAACGAGATTCAGACTAAATGCCCTCCCATTTCTGGTCTTTAGAAATCATGGTTGCCACTTGGTAGCTCTTTCCATGTGACCAGACAAATCCATAAAATCAGCACTTAAGATAAAAAGATACCAGAGGTGTATAGCCAAGCTGCCCTGGGCAGACAGCTTTCCTGCCTCTTGCACATCCCCCCGCCCCCCCCCCCCCACACGTGCTGTTCAGACAGGAGCACGTGTTCTGATGGTGGTTTTGTTTTTCTCTTCAGTGTATTCCACAACAGAAAAACGACAGTGACTGTGGGGTCTTTGTGCTCCAGGTAAGCACATGCTGCGTTTGCATTAACAGTGTGCTCACTGAGGTGGTTAAGTTTAGAGAGGAAAGTGGGGCAGACCTATATCGTGTATGTGGCACTCTGTCCAGGCAGGAAGCATTTGTTTATTACCCTTGAGAAATGGTGGCGGCTGGGTATCATCTGGGCCCACAGACGCTAATGGTATGCCAACTGGAGATTGGGCTGAACCTGTCCATATTGTAGACCCTTAGTCTTTGCATAACTATTATTCCTTTTGTTTTTCTTACCTGCTGACAAGCAACCTGCAGGGTTTTGACACGGAGTAAAGTGACTGTAAATAAGGACCACTTCTGAAAATTGCTGTCATCTTGTAGGTGTCTGTAGAGGTCTAAAAGGGTTACAGAAAAATTTAATTTCTTTGTTATTTATAAAGGAGATTTCGTAATTCTTGCAAAGATCTTAGGAAATAGGCTTGCTCACATGCCTCATGAGTGCCTGGGGCCCATGCACAAATGTAAGTTCCCACATGAGGCTGTGTCAGGGATAGCTGCTTTGCGTTCCCAGTGGGTTGCACCTGCAGAGGCATCAAAGCCCTGTCACCATACTGAGGGGAAAGTCCATATTGACCTGGAACATTCCACTGGAAAGAAAAGGTTTGACTAGCTGGGACTCCTTGTACAGTGCTGCCTTAGGCCTGGCAGGTTTGTATTTAGTGAGACGCAGCGGGCAGGTACCCCTCTGCCTGCCACTTACGTGTTCCTGACCTTTGCAGTACTGCAAGTGCCTCGCCTTAGAGCAGCCTTTCCAGTTTTCACAAGAAGACATGCCCCGAGTGCGGAAGAGGATTTACAAGGAACTGTGTGAATGCCGGCTCATGGACTGAAACTCAGCAGGGACTCTTGGGAAGTCTGACCAGTTGGAGCAGGTGGCTTGTTACTTGAATCTCCAAACACTTATTTGAATTTTTACAGATATTCAGATCAGTGGCATTGGACCACTATTGTTACCTCAAATTTATTTCTTCCCTTAGTCATTTCTCCAGCTACCATGTACTATTTTAATGTTCAGTTTGGTTTCACTTAATTTTATGGATTTCCCCGCGTTCTGTCCCTCCCCTCCCTTGATATTTAATATTTATTATCCAAACGCATGCAGAATAGAGCATGCAGTGCAGAGTATTAAAAAAACAACAAAAAAAGTAACAACCTAGTATATTTGGTGCAGCTTTTGAAGCTTAGAAGTAAACTGAATACAGGTTTAAATTTAACCCAAGAATCGTAACATGCAGGATCTGTTTTTAATGGCTCATACCTGCGGAGGGGGAGCACAAAGGGTAGCTAGGAGTGGTTTTCACAAAGCCAGTTTTCTTTTCTTCTTACCGGCAGCACTTTGCCCGACTCTCCCCCCCTTTTCAGGGGAGTCTTTTGAAGGGTGAGATGGGAGCATCCCTCAGCTCACTGGGGTGGTTCCCTTTGTAGAGGCACAGTTGGAAGCACAGGGCCTGCTTTTTGGGGAAGAGTTAAAGTTTGAATGCGCTGTCATTGCAACTGGGAATGCTGACTAAGACCAGGTGGGGGCAAGAATGAAGTAATCATCACTCGTGAATTAATCCGTTCAGCATTTGTCATCCAGCACGCCCTGGCTGCCTTTGCAAGAGGATAACGTGGTTCCCAACACCCTGCTCTCACATCAGGCGGCCACACCAACGAGGGCTCTTTACCTTAGCAAATAACAGATTTCAATCTTGTTTTGAAGAATTGTAAGAAACAGTCAATCTTATAAGGGTTTTTACTGGGACATTGAATGCCCTTGGTCAAACCATTGAGAATTTCAGCATACAGGAGTAACTTATAATTTTGCCTCCCTATGGGCAAAATTCTGATTTACTCAATGCACTTCTATTTCAAGGATATTTAAGAGGATGACATTTTAAAAAATGAACATTTAAAACTCATGTATAGAAAACCGATTTCAGGTCTTTTGCAGGTTGGGGAGGAGAGGAAAGAAAAGGTAAAAAGGCTTGATTCCACAGGAGCAATTGTTAGGGTCTCCTTGTGGCTCCTGGTGCAGGATCCTCGAGATTCGGTGTCCCCACACAGACTGACACTCCTCCCAGATGTTCTATTTCTGAGAAGAGTCTCATCTTCTGAGGAAAGCAGAAGTGGCCTAGTGTGTCTACTTCGCACATTCAGATTGAAGTAATGGGTCTTGCCTATTTAAGCTGACCTCTTGTAATGAATTTGACCAGAAATAAGGGAAGATGCATGTTAAACCCATCCAGTTGTCTTTTCAGAACTAAGGGGAGAGAGTAAAAGTGTATATAAGATAGTCAGAAAAACAAGTAAATGGTAAGCGATACTTGAGGTTATTCAAGTGTGGGGTGTTGAAAATGAGAAGCTCACAGTGTGCAGTTTAACTTGACCATGATCCAGGGCTGGGAGCAGACTGCCTGCTAGTGGTCAAGGGTTGAGTCAGATCAAGTTTACATGCAGGGCTCCTACCTCCAGGTATTCCCGGCAGTGTCACCAGTGTTTACACTGAGAAACAGGCCCAGCACGACCCCCTCTGAGTCCTCCATGCTCAAACTCCTCGGTAGAAAACTAGGTCAGTATTTTGTATTATCCTTTGAGTCATTAAAAAGACTTTGTGATTAGAGGCACTTTATGCTGTTACACAGAGGTGTAAGCATTGGAAATAAATACAATTTACAGAGTGGGGCAGATGTTCTTGATCAGTGGTTCTCAACCTTCCTAATGCCGCGACCCTTTAATACAGTTCATTTAGTGGTGACTCCCCCCAACCATAAAATTGTTTTCGTTGCTACTTCATAACTGTTATTTTGCTACCGGTATGAATCAGGGTCATTCAACCCCCTAACGGGTCAGAACCCACAGGTTGAGAACCGCCGTTCTAGATAAAATTATGCAAACATGAGACTTTCCAAATATGTATGCAAAGCATTTGTGTCTGGTAATTTTGTGGGGTGAGGGGAGGGGACAATTGGGGTAGGGTGCTATACCAAATACCAAAGTAGCCAGTAACTAGGGTCATTGATCATGTCTTGAGAGCGATGAGAACTCCACGTGTCGTCCTCAGAAGAGACAGAATTCCTCTCTGGCAAGAATCTTAACCAATGCCCAGGGCTGGAGAGGCCATTCGTCCCCTACTCACGCTGGTAGGAGCTTGCAGGGAAGTGCACTGAGGACCGTGGAGGAGCAAGCCCACTGCTGCTTTCACTTGGAGCACATTGTCCAGCAACGTTTAACCTACATGGTACATATTCTCAACCTGCTTTCAATGCTCCCTGTCATGTTGAGACCTGTTTTAAGCAGACATTCCCCACCCCCTCCTTTGACTGGGTGTAATTTGTATTTAGCCAAGCCCTCGAGTATAACATCAGATGTTTGCAGAAATGGGTCCCTTGCAACATTCCCTTTCGAAGTGGACCCTAGGCTATTGGGGAATGCGACAGGTGTTGCTTTACTATCATGAAGTTGGCACTGTCTGGGTACCAAGTGGGCTGAAGGGGAGATAGAGCTTATGCTTTGGGGTTGAGCGCAGGCATTGTACGAATTAAAAACCTACTTCTCATGTGCCTTCAGCAAGCTGCCTAGTCCTCTCCATCAGTGAGCTTACCAGGTAGGTCCCTGTTGCACATCCTTCCAGTGAGTTTTCCCTTCCTTACATCTTCGCAAATAATGTAGCTCTGTCTAAACTCTTAGTTAAGTTCTCTGGAGAATCAGCGAATCAAGTGTCAGTCAAGCTCTAAAGGGAAATGCAGCCGTTGCTGCCAGTAGTTCCCAAATTACGTTTGGGGCTGGCTTTGTATTTTCCACCCTCCACTGACTATCAGTTACACTGGTCACCTTGACCCCACAGTTGGGATAAAAGCCTAACCCCGGGATACAGCCAGCTTAGCTTAACTGGGCTGCCTTATTTTCCCGCAGTTGTGGTTTGCTGCCTCACTGCCTCAGAAGGGGCCTTGGGGCTTTGTAAGGGTCAGACTGTTCAGGCAAAGAAATAGCATATTAATGGTGAGAATTAGATAGACTGATACCCTGCTCTGCTTAATCATGTTAAGAAACAGAATTCAATTGGGACATATTGAGCACATACTTTGTCATGTGCTTGGTGCCACCTCCTGGCCTGGGCATCACTAAGAAGACCTAGGGGAGACCACCAGAAAAGAGATAATTAGTACTGGGGTATTACAAAACAGCTAGACAAATTGTTCACTTAAATGGTACCTGGTGGTCAGAAAAAGGAATTTATTTAAAGATTGTTATGTAAAATTAGTACTCAACCCTTCTTGCAAAATATTTTTTTGAAAATAAACTAAATGCCTTTATAAACCTGTGTTTCTTTGTTGAATGACACCTACTGTTAGCTACCAGTTTTCCTGAGGGACATTCTAACCACAAGACTTGACAATAGGGTTCATAAGTGGGACCCAACAGCCCACCATTAGAGCAGCAGCATGCGGAACAGTCTGTGTCTACTACAGGAGCCACCAGTCACATGTGGCCACTGAACACATGAACGGCGGCTACTGGAGTAAGAGAATGTCTTATTTAAAGCCGCCCGATGGCTAAGTGCCTCATACTGGGGAGCTGTGCTGCCAAGCAAGTGCAAGTCACAAGGTTTGAACTTTTGCTAAACTCTTCAGATGGTAACTGCCTTTGAACACAAAATACCTGAACTTATAAAGGGGCCTGGGACCTGATAGTCTGCAGATCCGAGTGTGGGTCAGACCTGACAGGCACTTTATACAAGGGGTACCCAAAAAACATGGGCTTGTGCTGAGCTTTTGTAGTACACATTTTTCCTGCAGGGCATCAAGCAACGCACTCTTAAGTTAGTGCACCCAGTGGTGTTGCCTGGGAAGGTTCACTCTGGTCACAGTGAATTTTTTTGTAAAAGCCGTTTCACTCGAACCTTGTGATGGCCGATTGAAGAGAACAGTGTGCAGCTGTGAAGTTTTGTTTCCTGCTCGGGAAAAATGCCGCAGAAATTGTGATGTTGAGCACGGCTTACAAGGACAGCACTATGGGGAAAAACTCAAGTGTATGAGTGGTTTTCTCATTTCAAAAAAGGTGAAATGTTGATTGGTAACTAATGTCCGTCAACTTCCCGAATGGACAAAAATGTTGACTCAGTGCATTTAGTCAGACTGTTAATCAAGCTTTCTATTTAGAGGTTCTGAAAAGATATTGTAACAACAACAACAAAAGGCCCAATTAGTGGCAGACAGGGCACTGGTTTTACCACCATGACAATGCACCTGCTCACACGGCCATCTCACTGCACCAGTTTTAGGAGAAAACAAAACAGCCTGCCTTTTGCCCCACTCACCTGACCTCGCTCTGAGATTTCGACAGCGTATGACGACATAGGAGAAGTGAAGAAAAAAATGAGGGAGGTGGTGCTGTCAGCCATCCAAACAAATGAGTTTGAAAAATGTTTCTAAGAATGGAATCGCATTTGACAATGTATTAAGATTTGACAAATGTATTAAGTGTAATGGAAATTACTTTGAAGGTGATAGGTTTTTTTACAAAAATTTAAGTACATAGCTTAGTGGGGGGAATTTCGTTCTTTTGGGGGTACCTCGTATATGCTATTCCTCAATAATGTAAAACATAGCTGAATGTTCACTTTCTTTGAGTCAGATGAAAGGTTACAAAAACCCAGAGGGACCAGGACCTTTCTTCCTGCCCCTTGAGACTGTCACATTTAGCGTCTTCAAGCCCAAGAAACTTCAGGCTGAGCTGGGAAAGTAACTATAAATCAAGCCTCAAGTACTGAACATTTAATCCTTTAAATAGTAAACATCTTTGAGCAGAATTTGCCCAATAAGGTCAGTTCATCTTCACTCCAGTACTCACCTACCCCAGGGTACATTGCCTCCATCTAAAATAGACATGTTCTGGAAAATGTTAACTTGAGTAAATAACTTTATTGTGTATTTTTCACAAGGCTGCTCAGAGCTAGTTCTAATAGAACAAGTTAAAATGGACATTCATTCTGTTCATTATTCATAGGTACCCCCACCAAGCTCATCCCCGATATTCTCATTATTCATAGGTACCCCCAAATCAAGCTCATTCACAGATATTCCAGACTCCTGTAGGGTTCCAGAAGCCCCTGGTAGAAGTAAGACTACAGTGGTGAGTTGTTCCAACTTCATTGAAAGGTGGCCTGTCATAGACGAGATTGTTCAAATAGAAACCACTGGTTTAAGGCAGGCAGAGATCGGAGTTGTTTTACTACCAAAGAACATTAAAACACAGTAGCTCAAGCTACAGTGTAAAAAGAAATGAGAAAACAAGTAGCATAGCTCCGCAAAGTTGTTCTTTATTTCATACAACTTATTACAATTCTATTGAAAAGTCAAATGACCAGCTTGAATTTAATAAGAAACCCTTGCTGAGGTACTTTAACCCCAACTGTGGAAACCACGGGACTTGAGAAGGAACTCTGTTGTATGACAAGTTGCTTGTATCACAGGAAATCACACTGGAGTAGCCATTTTCATGAGCAGCAGCTTAGCATTGAATGACTTCTTACCATACAAACGTAGTGTGCTCTACCATCTCTGTAGGAAGCATCAGCTGATTAAGCCTCTGAACCTCAACACAAATTCACTGGTCATTGAAAAGAACACAAGACTTCAATATGAGAGCCAACTCAGGTATTTCCTGTGAGAAACTTACCTGCTAACATCTTGATCGCCCTGCTCTTTCTAAAACCTACTGTCCCCAAGAGCCCTCGGAAAATGAAGAGAGTAAATCTGAACTTTCTAATTTCAGGCAATATTTTCCCTAGGGTCCCTTGGTGTTTCATCCCACTTCCTACTGACAAGTCCCCCTTTTAGAGTGTTTGAGGTTCTTTGTAACAGAGTCTTGCTTTCTTTAGTTCTTGGTAGAACACTTGCATCTTTTGAAGTGCCCTTTAAACCCTACACCTAAAAGTCTTGACAGACCCCATAAAGCCGGTAGTGTCTCTTAGGACTGACTGCCCAAGGCTGGCTCTCACCCCAGCTATCCCAGACTCTGGACCACTGTTTGCTTTTGGAGATTCGAATGGGAAACACACATTACACATACACTCAAGTCTTCCCATATCTGTTCTTTATTTAGGAAACAGGAAATGTTTATACTGAATAGCATATCCCCATTAAACGTTATGGCATGCAAATGTAAAAAACTTCCAGACCCAAGTTGGTATTATGAATCTGTATTATAAACATGGTAAACAAAACGAAATTTGTCCAACTACCCTAAAAATGACGTTTTGACAGACTAATCTACATCATATATCCAATTGGTATTCAAGGAACAAATTTTTACTAGTAGAAAAACATCCTGGTAATATGAGACATGGCCAAGATTCTTAAAAGACTAAAATTAAAGACATTCTTTTAGATTTCTGTCCTTTAATAATGTTCAGAGACGAAACCCACAAAGATGCTTCCAGCTCAGTAACAGACTGAAGAAACTTGGTGAAGCTGGGTTTGCTTTGTAGACCTTGGCCCCGATCTTCCTCAGAGGAGTGGCTTGTTCCCTTGTGGGTTTTGTACCAGTTTCCCGTAGCCACCTCTCCCAGCGTCATAGTCCTGCCGGTACTCGTCTCGGACCTTCAGTGAAGACAAGTTTACAGTGTAGAGAAACTGCTATGACAACTAGGATTCTTTTTTTTTTAAACATTTTATTAGGGACTCATAAAACGCTTATCACAATCCATACATCAATTGTATAAAGCACATCTGTACATTCTTTACCCTCATAATTCTCAAAGCATTTGCTCTCCACTTAAGCCCATGGCATCAGGTCCTCTTTTTTCCCCTCCCTCCCTGCTCCCCTTCCCTCATGCGCCCTTGGTAATTTATAAATTATTATTTTGCCATATCTTGCCCTATCCGGAGTCTCCCTTCACCCCCTTTTCTGTTGTCTGTCCCCCAGGGAGGAGGTCACATGTAGATCCTTGTAATCTGTTCCCTCTTTCCAACCCACTTACCCTCTACCCTCCCAGTATCGCCCCCCCACACCCCTGGTCCTGAAGGTATCATCCACCCTGGATTCCCTGTGCCTCCAGCTCCTATATACACCAGTGTACAACCTCTGCTCTATCCAGACTTGCAAGGTAGAATTGGGATCATGGTAGTTGGGGGGAGGAAGCATTTAGGAACTAGAGGAAAGCTGTATTCTACATCGGTGCTACATCGCACCGACTGACTGACTCATCTCCTCCCCTGACAACTAGGATTCTTACACACATCAGAAAAACAAATCTTACGGATGTCAAAAGGTTAAGCATTGCAGCGTTTTTTTTGAAACCAAGTGATATAAACCTCAACTACTTTGCAAAATCACCCACAAATGTGCAGCTCATTCCAAAGTACATTTAAGTCATGTTCTTTACTTTTACACGAAAACTCGAAACTCATTTTGCTTTTCCCCACTCCAAGTAATAAAACAGCCCCGCTAAGAGATTCAATAATCACTGCTGTGGGAGTGTATAGACACACCATTCATGATTTTTAAAAAAATTACAGTGTTCTTTTAGAGAAACCTTTCAGATTCATTTCAGGACAACACTGTACAGTTATTTTAATGTAACTAAGCCACCAACTGCTGTCAAGTCAGTTTGACTCATGGCAACCCTCTAGGACAGAGTAGAACTGCCCTATAAGGTCTCTGAGACTGCAAATCTATATGGGAGCACATAGCCATATCTTTCTCCATCAGAATAACATTTGGGTTTGAATTGTAGACCTTGTGGTTAGCAGCCCAGTGCATAATCCACTGTACCAAAGGCTCCTTAGTAAATACAGAGTGATAAAACACTACCAAGGACTGAAGAAGCAGAGAATCTTCTTGCTTACCTGGCCCCCCGAGCGCCCTCGGCCATACTGCCTGCCTTCCCTAAAGCCCGCGTCCCAGTCTGTTCGAATCATCCGGTCATCCAGACGAGTTCCGTTTATGTATCGCATGGCGTTTTCTGCATCTGATCTTGAATAGTATCTTAAGCATAGGTTTTAAGGAACATTATAGCATTTCTTCAAAAATGCTTTTGGAATTACATCTACATGAAGCCGAGTTAATCTGGTAAATTGAAGTCTTTAAACAATAGTAGGCCTCCACAGTATTGCAAATAATATTGCATTTGTACGATATGGCTACACAATATAAATACTATATTTATGCATGGCTATTTGCCATGGTAATTTCAATCATGCCATATGCATGTAAAGCTGGACAATGAATAAGCAACACTGGAACTGAATGCCTTTGATGTAGGTGTCGGCAAATAATACTTAATATACCATGAACTGCCACTAACCTTCACTAAACACATTTGGCAAATCAAACCGTGGAGATAGGCAGACAAATCATTGTTAACAGTACCATCGAGGCAGTTATAATCAGTAATATGTTGATAGGTACCTCCGAACTGGCCCTGGTGCAGCACAGTGAAAATACTGTAAACTTTGACACCCAAATGGGGGTCACGGGGATGGTGCAGAGCTAAGCAACATTACGTATTTGTTATATGTGGGCCACTTGACAGCAACTACAATTCAAACAAACTCACTGCCGAGCTCATTCTAACTCATTGTGGCTCTAAAGGGCAGGGCAGAAATGTGAACTGCTCCTATGAGGTTTAAGACTGTAACTATTGAAGTAGAAGGCCCCGCCTTTCGCCCTCAGAACAGCTAGTGGCTTTGAACTGCTGACCTTGCGGTTAAAAGCCCAACAGGTAACCACTAACCATTATGCATGTTAGCAGAGCTTCCTGACGGCAAATAACGATACAAAACATCTTGAAGACTTACAGCAAGATGAACTGGGCAGATACGCCTCTAAAAGACAAGAGACCAAATGAAACAGATACAGACAGTCCAGGGACACCCTGGATTGAAGTATGCCAACAAGGAGAATCTAAAGAAAAGCAGAGAGGGCAGATGGGTGTATTGTTGGTTGATCTGATGCAGCATGGCCATCTTGAACTTTGGCAAGTGGCATTTGATATCAGCCTGACACCCTCCACCTCACCCTCCTCCACACATGGCTGGTGACTAGAAAAGAACTTCCCTTGTTCTCCATCCCCTCCTGGCAGCCAGAAATACACCAACCTTACTCTTAAATCCCCAGCGACCAATGACAACTCCCCCTGCAAAACTGCTGCTCTTCAGAGGTGAGAGCCATAGCCCAGTGGATTGGGCTCCCAGTGTACCACCCCCATGTCTAAAGGTGCGTGCACTCCACCTCATCAGGCTAGCAGATGCAAAGTGCTGAGCCTGGCTAATCCTGGGTGGACAAGAACATCTTCCATACCCAGCCCCCCTGCTCCTGAGACCTGAAAGAGTACCTTGACTTCAACCACCCTCGGAGCCTGCTATGTATGGTTTCACATATCTAAATGCAGACACATCGAGGCCAGCAAGAATGCTACCTAGTACTGGTATACCACTCCCTTACCTCTCAAATCCCCATAGGCTCCTTGCCTGGCAGAGGGCACCAATCCACGCTGGACGCCCTACTGCCCTAAGGTGCCTCGAGTTGTCTTCATTCTGGGTCCTGCCTCTGCCTGTCATCACCCCCCCTCCACCCTGTCCCCCACCGCCTTTTCTTTCCTTTGCCTTATCTGCTTCCCTTTTTTAAATCTTCCCTTTCATTCACTCTGCTCTTTACTATTTTTCCTGCTTCCCAAGTTTTTCTTACTGTATTTCTTTTTCTTATTAAATTATCTTCTTGCTGCTATTTGCCCATTTTATCTGCTTGGATTGTTGGTACTTTTTTTTTGCCCCCACATTTCAGCAATTGTGCCCACATGGCCTAGCCAATCAATACATCCTGCAACCCCATCTACGAGGTCAGGGCTAGCATCTAGACCTGTAATACCTGATCATCAAAGCTAGGGGAAAAAAACCTAAGAATTATGTGGGGAAATGTCAACAGTAATAGTTTACTTGTTAGAGGAAGTCCAGAACAGAAAGAGATCCCATACATCTGCCCAAACCACAGATAAAAAATTGTCAGAGAGTTGTTGGGAAAAAAGTCTCTAATATGAAAGGAGAAGACATTCATTCATGATGAACAAACCAGAGAGGGGAGAAAACAAAAGAAAATCAGCAAGACAAACCATCACCTCCCTAAAGCCCAAGATGTGGAAAGCACCTTGGGAAAAAAACCCATTAACTACAAAGGAGAACCAAAAAGATGAAGCTTGGGTTTCTCAGCAGAAACTACCCATGCATTAAGGCAACGGGATAACCTATATAAAAATGAATACACATTGACAACCAAGTATCATATGCCCAGCAAAACTGTCCCTCAAATACAACGGTGAAATTAGGAATTTCCAGATCAGAAATTAAAGGAATTAAAAAAAACCAAAACAGACCAGCCTTCAGAGAGGTCTTTGAACAGAAAACCAACAATAAAACAGCTGAATTGAACATCGGTGATATCACTACCCAGAAGGTAACCATATAAAGAAGGATCCACAGTAAAATAAGCCTACAAGACTGCAAATAGGGAACCAGAGAGAAGACTACAAAAGAAGAGGAGGGAATAGTGTACTCACAGAACTCCCAAGTGGAGAGGAAGCCAGGTAGACTTGAGGGAAGATGAAGTTGGCAAAGGAAATAAGGAAGGGGGAGAGACAGAAAAGAGTGCAGAAATTAGAGGCACCAGAGGAAAATACTGTTATGTACAGAAACCTTGCAGTGACAGTGACCTACAAGCAGTTACATGGATAGACCTGCAGAGAGATGGGTATATGAAGGAAATGAGAGTATGACCACAAACATGTATATAAATTCGACAGGTATTTGTACACTCGTATTAATTTTTACTGCAAATGTATCCACAAATGTGGTGGAGTGTAGAGGGGGCAAAGTTATGAAAACTTGTTAGACATAACCAAACAACTTGAGGGACTGAGTCACCTTGAGCCTGGGGGCCAGGGACATACCATGGCCAAAGGGCCTAACACAGTCCATAAACATGATGTTCTACACCCTGCCTGAGTGAGTAGGATCGTTAGAGGCTGGGAATAACCATCTGGAGTGCCACTAACCATTGGTCTCTCCCTGACGAGCGGAAAGAAGACTGTTCCAAATGAGAAGACACACGGAAGCGAGCAGTCAGAAGGACCAGTGCCCCACACGAACCTCAGTGTGAATGACCCGGAGACCGCGAGAACCAAACTGCGCACTTATGACTACCAACCGCTCTCAGAGATCATCGTATTCGAAGGTCATGGGTAGACAGGGGAAAATATAGACTAAAGCTCAAAGTGATGAACAACAACAAAACAAAGCAGGCTTCCTGGTGAGAGAAGACTCCTGAAATTCCCTGTAGGTCTGGGACTACACTCACACCCATAGTTCAACTTTCAACAGAACAGACAGAGCTGTATACGGGAGGCAGGAACACTAAGGAGGTATGCACGTCAAAAAATAACCAACTATTTGAGATCAGAAGCAACATTGACCCAAGTTGAGAAGATTTAGGAAACCAGGAATGGATGTAGGCAACACAGAGAAATGGGATACGCAATGTTACACTGAGGGACTATAATCAGTGAGATGAAATAAAACGTATATAAATTGTTGAATGTAAAACTGATGGTCTACTCTGTAAATCTGCACCCAATTAGATTTTTTTAAGAACATAGAAAAAAAATCAAAAAAAAAAAAAAACATAGTAAAAAATCCCTAAAATTGTCAGAACAGTTCATTATAAGGAAAGACCCTTATCAATAACCCAGGTGATAGTTTCCGAACCTGCCACATCAGATTTACTGAATCTAACTTGAGGGTGGTATTTTTAAAATTCTCTACAACAAATTTTGATTATCAGCTAGATTTTAGAAAAATCAGATCTAAGTGTTTTTGCTTTTAAATTCCAACATCCAGTACTTAGACAATACCTTAGCAATTAGCAAATAGTTAAAAAAAACACCCCCAAAACCTGCTGCCTATCAACTCACAGCAACCCTACAGGATAGGATAGAACTGCCCCTGTGAGTCTCTGAAACTTCGCTTGAGTAGGAAACCCAGGCTTTCTCCTGCAGAGCTCGTGGTGATCTTGAACTGCTGACCTTGGCATTAGCAGTCCAATGCGTAACCACTACGCCATCAGATAGCAAGTAGTAGGAATTTTTTATTTCTTTCCTGGATTTTTAAAGTGAATATGGGGAAGACGTTATTAGCAAAAACCAACTAGCAAAAGCAGCCTATCAGGCCTGTGGCATGATGATGCCATTATGACTGCATCTAACCTCTAAGCCAAGCGTGAAAACACTCTGGCTTTCAGATTAAAGACTGCATAGAGTAGAGGTACATAATCCCAAAGACTGTAAGAGGCCATGAGCAGATGAGAAGGTCAACGTGGCTGGAGGATGGCTCGTGGTAAAAGTCTTGTGTGGAATATTAGGAAATCGAAATCCTAGGAGACTCTCAATCCAAAATTGAGGTGGCAAGAGGAGTTAATTAAATGTTTCTCTAAGGAACACTGTAAACTAGGAGACATTTAACTGAGATAAGTCAAAATGCAAGGGTCCTTAATGAACAGTGCAGAGGAGCTACCCCTTTGATATCAGCAAGTGAAATAAAATCCCTTTCATTCTAGCACATGG
Source organism: Tenrec ecaudatus (assembly GCF_050624435.1). Classification (NCBI taxonomy): domain Eukaryota; kingdom Metazoa; phylum Chordata; class Mammalia; order Afrosoricida; family Tenrecidae; genus Tenrec; species Tenrec ecaudatus. The sequence goes on along the minus strand of NC_134537.1, from coordinate 39,604,518 downwards.
GAACCTCATATCCCAAGGCATGCCAGCAACGTGCCCAGGTCGAGTTAGCATTTTTCCCTGATCTATAAAAGGAGAATCAAGAATCAGACATTTCAGGACAATTATGGCATAAAATACAACCAAAAAAGAAAACCACACAGGCCAGATGAAATGCAGTCCAGAGCACGGAGGGTAGAAGGTGGAACACTGAAGCAGGCCTGGGATCTTTCTCAGAATAGAAAACAAAATGACCCACAAAGGAAAGCATTAGCAAAAAGACACAGAATCAACCCAGGGACTCTGACAGTGTTTCTGGGAAGAGAACAAATGGAATATGGTTGGGGTTCTTTTCTGCATGACCGGGCTATGTACGTCTATATACTGACAAACGCTTCAGTCACTGAGAGGAGGAGAGCACTTACAGATGCTGACACGGAACAATCTCAAGGGCAAGTGGAAAAAAGCGTGTCTTCAGGATGCTCCTTCACCCGCACGCACTGCTTCTGGAAGGACACCCAGGAAATCCATCACTTCTTTCTCTGATGACGGCCACTAGGGGCTTGGAGTGGTAGACGGATTTTACTTCAACTACTACTTTTAGGGATCTTTCTCCCCCGCTTTTCTTTAAACAGCATGGGCACACATTCTCAAAGCCTGTTCGAGAGGCAACCATAAGCAAGCATGATTTGCTGTAAGTGCCATGTAGTCAATTCCAACTTAGCAGCCCCGTGTGTAACAAGGAAACACCACTTGCTTCTGCCCATTCTCACATTTGTTATGTTGGAGACCATTATTTGAAGGAATGCAAATGGCTAGCAGCTTTCTCAATTTAGGAGCCTGACACACAACAGAGAGGAGGGTAGGGGTGGGAGGAAGGCAGAGATCCCTAAATTCATATATTCTCACTGACCAGGCACCCAAACATTCTTGGCTCTTCCCTGGTTCAGTAGCTACCTTAGACATAACAGGAAGGATACTCTACAAAACAGAATCCACATGCCGTTTTCTTCACTTTATCCAGGCCCATGATGATTTTCTTTATGTCACCACTTTTGCTGAAGAGTTCATAGATTTGTTCTTCAGTGGTGTAAAAGGACAGGTTGCCAACATACAGAGTACAGCTTTTCTTCAGTAATTTTTCTTGCTCCTCATAATCACCCTAGGGTTTCAAATGGAGGAAAAGGTTAGACTGCACAACCTAGAACTGAGCTTGCTCAGGGTTCCTTAGAATTAGGTAAAAACTTGCATTAAAAGGGGGGGGGGGGGGAGGAGTTGATTCTCTGAGGCATTTTTGCAAGGTCCAGAGTACTCTTAATAGAGCGTCAAGGCTTGACGTTACTCTGCATGCCTCTAGCCTTCTGCCCCTCCTTGGCACTGTATCCTAAAGGCCCAAGTTTCTATTGTAGACCTTGAATCAGTTATCTGGAAGGGCTCTTTGATCTTTTTAGTTGGTTTCCACTGAGGATTTCCTTTATAATCCTCCCCCAGAGACCATTCCAAACAATTACTTAGTTACAGAGGTTAGTGAGAGTCCAGGAATAATGTGTCTAGCATTAAAAACAGGAGAGCTCACCTTCTCGATGGGCTGTTTGGAAGCCCGGATAAAGCCAGACACAGGACAACTATTTCAGCTAAAACACCTGACAAGCCCCAGACACAGAAAGGCTCATCCTGGAAACCACCCTCTTCTAGGATCCTCACCAGGGAGGAAAAATGCCTACTGCATAGGCCTACCAGCTGACCTGCTCTCAAGCCCTTCTGACCCAGACAAGGCCCTAAAATCAGCCATCGTAACTACTGAGTTGGACTGAAGATGGCCCTTCTTACATCTCAGTTGTATTCTAGCTTGGAAGGTAGCAGCTGAGTCGACCTGTACTGAGTCTCCAGACGACTTTCCACGAGCTCACAAGGTGTAATGTTGGTCCAGTTCCCTTCCCTCAGGCAATCTAACTTTGCTTTGTCTCCGAATGTTTCCTAACAGTGCTCAAAGGAAGAGTTCGCATGTGATTACAACTGGTGGTAGAGAACTGGGGAAACCTTCTAACTGAAGTCACATCAAAGGGAAATGGACTAAATAAGTGACAGCACATTTAAACAAACTTACCCAAGAAGCCTGTACCCACATGCAGTGACAGGGGGCATCTCCAAGAGGGAATGCAAAGTGACAAAAGCATCGCAAGGTATAGTGTGAAGCATACACTCCAAACGATATTTTTAGTTAATTTATTCTTAAACCTTAATTACTTAAAAAATACACGAATAACTATGTATAATAATAAATGTGATTCTGGGGTGAGAAGAAAGAGAATGCAAGTCTGATGGACAAGTATGCTGTCTTGGTTAATATCTAGAACGACTGTATGAAGCAGGTCCTAGTTCATGATCTGTACTTTCCACATAAGGAAAAAGTTAATCTGTACAAATCATAGAGAAACTTAGTCGGTCTAACTAGAATTCCAACCCAGTCTAGTCCCCATTCCCATACTGCCTTAAATAGTCAAGAAAACATTCTATGTTAAAAATAGATTTTCACAAGTTTGTAATGAGACAACAGGGAATGTAGATTGACATTTTTTTACTGATGTTCAGGATTTGTTCATATCATGATCAGCAGGCATTTTCACCTCCTTTCTACTTTTCTCATACAGGTAAGTGCTGTCCAAACAAGTAGCCTTGGTTGAAGACTTACGTGGTTTCAGAGCTTAAAGTATGCTATCAATGTAGATTTCAGAGAACACTAGATATTCCACAAGACACTCATGTATTACTATTTAATTAAAGCGATAGGCTTTATACTGCAGATGTAATAGAAGTCTAAATCTTTTTTTTAATCTGTCAGAATGATTTAAATTCAAGGGTAATGACGTGCAACTTTCTAGAGTAATGAGTGCCGTAAACTTTAAAATCATATTTAAACCAAAAACCAAACTCAGGGCCACGGAGCTGATGTTGACTGACAGCCAGGGGAGGCTAGAACTGCCCCGTGAGTTTCTGAACCTTGCTAAGTTTACAGGGGCAGAAAACCCCATCCTCCTTTCTCAGAGGCTGGTGGCTGCAAACAGCCATGTAACCACTAGGCCATCGGGGCTCCTCAAAATCACTTTTGTACTTCATCGGTGTTTAAAAACTGCAGACCCAGTGCACGCATGTCGTGTTCAACTTGGGCTCAAATGAAAGCTCCGTTTCGATGCCCTGCTACACATTTTACACCATCTCCATGCCTACAATCTCCTACTTCCCAGTCCGGGGTTCTCCCTTTCTGAGTACCCTCCCTTCGTGCGCATCACATTCACCTGATGATGATCACTCGCTTCCACTGCTACCTCTGTTACAGGATCACGACCGTGAGGTGCAGAAAGTCTGTCTTCTCCCGCTATGACTTAACACGACAGACATGAAGTCACTGGATTAATGAAACCCTCTCCTACACACACCCCCCACCTTGCCATTCCTATTACGGAAGAGCCCACCTTGGTTCTGTTTCAGTTCTGCACACCTTCTCTCCCCACAAATCTAATCTAATCTAATCTACACTAAACCGAAGGTGCCTCCTCTGGAACCGTCTTCTCTCATCTTGCCACCTCCGACATCCTAGTGCCTAGCAGAGCTCTGGCCTCAACGTGGTCTCTTTCATCCATGGCGAGATTGAAGAGCCAGAGGGCTTCGTCTCCCTGCTGTAATGTTTACACGAAAGCGGGGCTGCCGTCTGGGAAGGGCGCCTGCCTCCACGTCCAGTGGCGTCCACGGGATAAGCCTGTCCCCGTCTAAACGTTCCCTCTCTGAGGCACGGGAAGGAGAAAGCGAGCCCCGACCCTTCCCGGGAGGGGAAGAGGCGCCAGTAAGCTAGGCACACCGCCCAGTCTACATTCCCGGGCTCCCCGGCCACTGCGCGTCACCAGCAGGCTGAGACGACACAGTGGGACTGCGGCCCCTTACCCGGAAGTGCTGGTCCCGGTACTCGGTTAGCTCCACGTAGGAGTCGCTACGCAGCGCCTTCAGGAGGCCCCCGGACATCGTGCGGCGACGCGGACCACGGCGCCCAGGCTCCGGCGGCGGCGGCGGCGGCGGCGGCGGAACCGGAAGCCTACGGGGGCCTCCGAGCGCAATCCGCCAGCGGCCGTGTCGTCATCACTGGGCGCCGGCGCCGTGGCGGGCCCCGTCGGCGCCTCCGGCCGGAAGCCCAGGGCGTCGCGCTCAAGTTCCGGCGCGCTCCCCCGAGGATGGTGTTGCGGCGGCTGCTCGCGGCGCTCCTGCACAGCCCGCAGCTGGTCGAGCGCCTTTCCGAGTCCCGGCCCATCCGGCGTGCGGCGCAGCTCACGGCCTTCGCGCTGCTGCAGATCCAGCTGCGCGGCCAGGATGCGGCTCGCCGCGTGCGGGGGCTTGCGGCGGGGCCTGCGGGTTCCTTAGGCCGCCGCGCTGCCCGCTTCAAGGATACCTTCAACCAGGAGCTGCGCCGCGGCCTTCGGGACCGTCCGAGGTCACCACCGGGCAGCCAGAGGGGCCCGGGCGCAGACCCCTAACTTGCGGCCAAGTCGTCTGCTTCCCTTTTTGGGCCTCGGCGTTGAGAGGTCATTCGGGACATTGCAGGCCCCTCTGTCTCCTAACTCCGATCGATGAGGTACAGGGAACCCGGACGGAACAGACGACTTCTTCGAAGCCCCGTGGTCAAGGATTGGGCCGGCATGCTGTGGAGGAAGACTCCGAAGCTCGGCGGAGATAAACCTTTGAGGTCACACCACAGGCAGAAGGAGAGCTTTCCTTTTGCAAATGGAACCGGGACTCACGACAGATGCCGCCACCTCGGCCCAGAGAGAGCACTACTTACAGGGAAGATCATGCATGAAAAGACAGCCCTGAAGCTACCTAAATCCTCCGATTAAATGTATAAGCTGATGAGTGTGCCCTGAGTGTGGTGCTTCTCTGGTAAAATGGATTGGTCATCCTGGGGGTCTGTAAACCCGGAATCACCATACTTAAGTATTGAGGACCTGCGTGCTCTGGCGCTTGGTCACTAACTGCACACTGTGAATTATCCCCGTTACTTGTGACAATCCTGTTCATATGACCATGTGCGTAGTAGATCCTGAGAGTGGGCCGTGAGCCCAGGTGTTTGACCCCAGGGCCCCAGTGTTTTTGTTTATCACCCGGTATGCTGCTGCTAGGCTCTGCGGGAGCCCGGGTGGAGCATTGGGTTACAAGTTGGGCTGCCAGCAGCATTGTCCACAGTTTGAACTATCAGCAGCTCCAGGGGAAAAAGATGATGCTGTAAGGAACCCACAAGGGCCAGTTCTACTCTACCCTACAGAGTCACTATGAGTCAGAAGAAACTTGATGACCGAGTATTTGGTCATGTTGCTTTTCCCTGACCCTGGATGCCTTCCACAAGCAGTAGGATAATAGCCACCATGAAACAAACTGCCTGTGTTCCTGTTTACCATGTTAGAGGATATGAGAGACTAAGGAAGCCTGTCATTCAGCTAGTGAATCCATGATTGGAAGCCTGCAGTCATTATATACAGAAATGCCCTCTTAATTGAGGCTCCTGGCTGAACTGGATTGTCTCTGATTAAATGATGCAATTAATCATGCAATCTAGAAGGCTTGAACCCCACTCCTCACCCTCGAGAAGCTTTGAAGCTAGTAACCAAACAGAATGTGCACCCTGACTTTTCTGATCGTGGTGGAGCATGAGCTAGACACCTGGCTTGCAGGGGCCAAGCAATGAATGTTGTAGGCACCCTGACAAATGAGTAGTGGCTACTTGGTGCTAGCCATTTTGTTGTGTGGGACTATGGCTTGGCGTTGATGGATTTTATTGTTTAGCTACTGGACATTTTCTTTTCTAGAGCTTGATGGTATAGTGGTTACACATTGGGCTAATAACCACAAAATCAGTAGTTCAAAACTACATATGAGAAAGACTGTACTTTCTACTCCCATAAAGAGTTACAATGTTGGAAACCCACAAGCACAGTCCTATCCATTCCTATATGGTCTCTCTTGGTTGGAGTTGATTCAATGGTAGGGAGTTTGAGTTTTTAAGAGGAGAAATCTGGTTCTTAAAATGTTGACGCCTCATTTATCACTTCAGGTCTAACAAAATGACTTTGAGTACCGTTTTCCAACCTCTGCTCTTACCCTACCCTTTAAAACAAAGAGGGCCCCGTCTTGATGTTACACAATATTTGATCTAGCAGGTAACCCACGTGGGATGCTAACCACAAGGATACCAGTTCAATCCACTAGCTGCTCTGGGGAGAAAGTTTTGGCTTTCTGCCCCAGTAACTATTTATAGCCTCAGACATCCACAGGGGTGGGCAGTTGTAGCCCTTCCTATGGCATTACCATGAGTCAAAGTTGACTATAGCATTGAGTTTGAGAGCCAGGTGTTCTATTAATGTCACTTTCATGCGGTCAGATTTGTTTACTTTTCACTTTTATCGTTTTTCTTTGTCAGAAGAGAAGTCCTGGGAATCCTAAGTTAAGATTCTCCTCACCTTCCTCATCTTCATCATTAAGGGATGAGTCAAGGACACCAATATGGATCCTCCTAGACATCCCCTCACAGACCTAGCTTTGCAAATAGACTGTGTGATTGTTTTGCAAAACAAAAAGATGTCCCTCAAAGAGTTCATTCAGCCTGATGTGTTTGAAACCTGCAAGTTTTGACAGGTGTCCAAGCCTTCCACTGGGAGAGCTTACTGTCCTTTTTACCCCGAGCTTTTTTTGTCCAGCTGCCAAGCGTATTTTCCACATCCTTTTTCCTCTTCTTGGAAAGAGATGATTCCATATGGAGCAGTCAGATTCTCGTGCCTAGGAATTTGGACTTGAGACAAAGAACTGTTGGTAAATGTTAGTGGCTGTGACTTAAAGGGAAAGTCCCCAAATGTCTCCTGCTGAGAGATCCTGATTCTGCTATTTTCAGCGTGGTTGTACAGTCTGGATTCTGAGAGAGAACGGTATCCTGAAAATAAAAGCTTTTTCTTTTCCTTAAACTTAAGGTTGATTCTGTTACATATAACCAAAAGAGCATGAATTAAACTAGTAAACATTTCACCATGAAAATGAGGCATATCCAATCAAGTACTCCCTTAATGCAAGAACATGTTGTTCTATTACACTGGCATTCCCTGATGCTCACCTTCCCAACATGATTGCTGAAGACAAAGCGGGTGCATAAACAAATGTGAAGAAAACTGATGGTGCCCAGCTATCAAAAGATATAGCGTCTGGGGTCTTAAATGCTTGAAGGTAAACAAGCGGCCATCTAACTCAGAAGCAACAAAGCCCACATGGAAGAAGCACACCAGGGTGTGTGATCACGAGGTGTCGAAGGAATCAGGTATCAGGCATCAAAGAACAAAAAATCAAGCATTCTGAATGAGGGGGAGTGCGGATTGGGGACCCAAGACCCATCTGTGGGCAACGACATCCCCTTACAGAAGGGTCACGGGGAGGAGACGAGCCAGTCAGGGTGCAGTGTAGTAACGATGAAACCTACAACTTTCCTCTAGTTCTTTAATGCTTCCACCCCCACTCTGATGATCCCAATTCTGCCTTACAACTCTGGCTAGACCAGAGGATGTACACTGGTACAGATAGGACCTGGAAACAGGGAATCCAGGATGAATGATCCCTTCAGGACCAGTGGTGAGAGTGGTGATACCAGGAGGGTGGAGAGAAGGTGGGGTGGAAAGTGGAAACTAATTACAAAGATCTACATATAACTTCCTCCCTGGGGGGTATGGACCACAGAAAAGTGGGTGAAGTGAGACATCAGTGTAAGATATGATGAAATAATAATTTATAAATTATCAATGGTTTATGAGGGAGGGGGGAGGGGGAGGGAGGGGAACATGAGCTGACTAAGGGCTCAAGTAGAAAGCAAGTGTTTTGAGAATGATGATGGCAACAAATGTACAAATATGCTCGACACAATGGATGGATTGTGATAGGAGTTGTATGAGCTCCCAATGAAATGATTTTTTAAAAAGAAAGAAAATGAGGTATAAACTGAATATATACCTGAAACCAAGAATATAAATAATGAATGAATTAAAATGGAACTGTCAGTGAAAACAGGACTCCTGCAGGTGCTGGCTATTTGATAGCTAAGGGTGACTAGAAACCGTCAAAGGTGGGTTCTCCTCTTTATGGCACTTCAGATATAAATGCCAGAGAAGATCAAATCAAACCCCACTGCCATCCAGTCAATGTCAATTCAGCTACCCCATAAGGATGTCCAAGCCAATCAGTAGAGGAACTGACAGCCTCATCTTTCTCCTATAGAGTAACTGGTGGTTTTGACCTTGGGTTGAACACTCACCCAGCCTATCATCTGGATGACAGCCAACTTTCCCAGGCACTTTCCCTACATGCCAACCCCGCCAAGAGGCACAAGCGGCTTGCACATCTTATTAGAAGCACATTCACACCCACCACCCATCCTTGGGGAACAGGTGGCCTGCGCTGACGGGCACAAAGCTGGGCATGCTAAATACTCCCTGAGTGCAGGAGGCTCGTTCTGATGCAAGTACATCTGGCCACTAGCTCCCCAAAGACAAAATACCTAGCAATGGACTTCACCAGGGATGTAGAAGACTTATCCAAGGGATGTAAAAAAGCTTATACAAGGACTACTACAAAATCCCTCTGTAATAAATCAAAGGAGAACTACATAAATGGGGGAAAAAACATACTCATGAGTTGGAAGACTTAATATTGTGAAAATCTCAAAAGTACCTCAAGTGATCGTAGATATACTAATGTAAGCTGGATCCTAACTCCAGTCACATTCTTTAACAAAATGGAAAAACGAATTTCCAACTTTCTATGGAAAGGAACCCCAAATCAGACTAGCCCCACTGCTGTTGAGTTGAATCAGACTCAGTGAGGCTGTAGGACTCAGAACTATTCATTAGGCTTTCCTAACGAATAGGGAGCATCAAGTCTCATCTTTCTCCCATAGAGTGAGTGACCGGTGGATTTGACCCACTGCCATTGAGCTCATTCATACTCATGGGGACACTACACAGGGTTTCTGAGGCTATCAATCTTGATAGGAACAACAGCCTCATCCTTCTGCAGAACAGCCCATGGATTTGAACCATCAACCTTGTGATTAGCAAGCAGTTCAATGCTTATCTGACAGAGCCTCCAGGGCTCCTGTGGGCAGGAACAATGCCCCAATTAGATAAAGCATTATGGAAGAAGAACAATAAAGTAGAAAATATTACATTTACTAGTTTCAGAACTTAATAAACAACCACAGTAGTCAAACAGCATGGTGTTGATATAATAACAGATATATAGGCCTATAGAATAGAATTGATCACACAAAAGTAAATCCATCCAGCTATGGATAGCTGTTCTTTGACAAAGGGTTGAAGTCCATTTAAAGGGAAAGAGTCTTTCTAACACATGATGCTGGCAAAATTAGTTATCCATTTGAAGAAAATAAAAACAAGACCCGTCCATCACACTATACACAAAAGCTAACTCAGAATGGACGAAAGACCTAAATGTGAAAGATAAAACAGAACAAAAATCCCTGGAAGAAAATGGAAAAAATTACAGGTCTAATTTAAGGGCATAAATACAAAATCAAATACAACTGAAAGCGCACCAGGAAATAGATGATACACTAGATAACTAGGACCTCATAGAAGTTCAATATTCTTAGTAATCTAAAGACTTTATCAAACTGTAAAACGAGAATCTATAGAGCGATTTCTTATTAATAACAGTGGAACATTTTGAAAATCTTATGAATAGTAACAGAACATTTTCAGATATAGTGCAAGAAGCAGAGCCCCTCAATTCAGAAGGTGCTCAAAATATGACTGAAGAGTCTATTTTCTCAAAGTAGAGTTGGCCAAAGGATGTCGATAGAGTTAAACCATTGGGACCTTTATGTGCTGATGGGGCAGAACTCAAAACCAGAAGAAACGGCTGCAAACATCTATTAAATCAGAATGTGTAATGTACAAAGTATTAATTTAGGAAATTGGCAGTCTTCAAAAATTAAATGGAATGCATAAAAATCAATGTTCTAAAATTCCTGAACTGAAATTAGCCATTTTAAATTAGGCAATCATATGATTTATTATGCCAGGAACGACAAATTCAAGAGGATTGGCATCATAGTTATCATCAAAAAGAACATCTCAAGATCTGTCTTGAAACACAATGCTATCTGTAAAAGGGTAATGAGATTGTTAAGGCTTATTGTGCCAACCTGGCTGATAAACACATGAGGGTTAATTGAAGGGCGGAGAGATAAATGGCTAGGTGAGCCTCACCTTTCTAGTTCTTGGGTCTCTTGCTTTCTGATGGTCGGGCTAGGGTGCAGCTGCTTTAGCCAGTTCCCTGCTTCAGCTGGCAAGGCTCACTTCCTGCGAGACATCTGTGAGGAGAAGCCACATGAACCTACCCCGATGCAACCCTGGGTGCTGGAGCACCCGTGTGGAGACCCCTGCCAGCACTGAGATGCTTACAAGCTCACTGATTCAGCTTTCCTTCTGCAGTCGGCATCATTGAGTGTGTTTTGTGAGATAGAGGAGGACTTTGTAGATCGGTGTCGGACGTATCGGTTAATGTTGGACTTATGGCCTTGGACAGCACTGGGTTGGAATGCTTTCTTAATGTACACTTAGCCTTTATGTAAAACTCTCTTATACATATGAGTTTCTGTGGATTTGTTTCCCTGGTTTACCCAGGGGAAATTGGTAATATCTAAACAAAGGTAATATCTAAACACATACACAAAGGTAATATCTAAACACATACACAGAAATCCAGTTAATACAAATATTACTCAAATTAATTCATCAACCACTAAAGAAAGGGATGAAGAAATTCCAGGATTCTATAAACTTCTTGAATCTGAAATTCCTCAACTGTGCAATCAAGATGCACTGGTAATTATTAGTGAATGAAATGCAAAAGTTGGTAGCAAAGAAGAAGAAACAGTAGTTGGAAAATATGGTTTTGGTGACAGAAAGAAAGCTGGATATCCCATGACAGAATTTTGCAAGAACAACTTCTTCATTGCAAATAACTTTTCCCAAAACATAAATGGCAACTATACATGTGGATTTCACCATATGAAATACACAGGAATCAAATGGACTACATCTCTGGGAAGAGAAGATGAAAAAGCTCAATAACTATGGAAATAGTTATGGAAAGGACTATTAATTGCTCATATGTAAACTCACATTGAAGTTGAGAAAAAATTAAAACAAGACCCAAGTACCAAAACACAACCTTGAGTATATCCCAGCTGAAATTGGAGAGCCTCTAAAGAGTAGATTTGAGTCATTGAACCCTATGATTGAAGACCTGACAAGCTGTGGGATAACATCGAGAACATCACACGTGAATAAAACAAAAGTCATTAAAAAGGCGGGAAAGAAATAAAAGACAAAATGGATGTCAGAAGAGACTCTGAAACTTGCTCTTGATCGTAGAGCAACCTAACCAAATGGAAGAGTTGAACGGAGACTTTCAGAAAGCAGCGCAAGAGGACAAATTCAAGTATTATAATGAAATGTGCAAAGGCCCATTGTTAGAAAGCAACAAAGGAGGGGTGTGCTCAGCATATCTTAAATGGAAAAAACTGAAGAAAAAACCCAGACCTCGAATTGCAACGTTGAAAGATTCTGGAAGCATAAAACGAAGAAGGAAAGACTTCACAGGTCATTGTACCACGAAGAACTGGCAGACATCCAGACATTTCTAGAGGTAGCACATGGGACAGACTGCATAATAGATTGTATGTGGGTCACAAAGCAAACATCAATAAATTTAAAAACACCGAGAGATCCTACAGACCATCTTCTCAGATCACAATGGTATAAAATTAGAAATCAATAATAGGACAATGACGCCCCCCCAAAAAAACCCAAAACAAAAACAATTACATGAAAATTGAACAACACTTTACTTAAAACCACCGAGTAATTGAAGAAGTAAAGAATACAATTTTAAAAGTCTTTTAAACAAGTGAGAATGACAATACAATGTACCAAAATCTTTGGGACACAGCAAAAGTAGTACTCAGAGGACAATTTATAGCAATAAATTCCTAGTTCTTCCCTCTATTTCCTTTTACTTTCCTCTCGTGCCACTATCATGTTCGGCCTTCATTTGTATTTCAGTAATTCCTCTTGGTTACACTGCTCTTGATCAAGCCCTACCAGGCATCCTATGCCCTCCTTGCCATCGATTTTAGATTGCTCATTGTTCCCTTGTCCCTGGGTTTGTTAACACCCACTTCGCATCTGTTTTTAATGCCGCCCCCATCATGATCCCAAGTCTACCTTACAAATCCAGCTAGACCAGAGCATGTACATGGGTACACATAAGAACTGGAAACAAGGGAATCCAGGACAGAGAAACCCCTCAGGACCAATAATCAGAGCAGCTATGCCAGGAGGGGAAGGGGAAGGAGGGAAGAGAAAGGGGGAACCAATCACCATGATCTACATATAACTCCCTTCCTGGGGGATGGACAAAAGAAAAGTGAATGAAGGGAGACATTGGTCAGTGTAAGATATGGAAAAAAAATTATAAAGTATCAAGGGTTCATGAGGGAGGGAGGGGAGGGGAGGGGAGCGGAGGGGAAGGAAGGGAGGGAAATGAGGAGCTGATACCAAAGGATAAAGCAGAAAGAAAATGTTTTGAAAATGATGATGATGGCAACAAATGTACAAATGTGGCTGACACAATGGATGGATGGATGGATTGTGATGAGTTGTATGAGCCACCAATAAAATGATTTTAAAAAGAAAAGAAACACATTACCTGCCTAAATTAATACTGAGTGAAGTAGAAAACCTTAACAGACCTATAATACAAGAAGAAATAGCTTTGAACATTTAAAAACACCCAACATAAAAAAATCCAGGACCAGGTGGTTTTACTGGGTAACTCCACCAATAATTTAAAGAAGAGTTGGGGGTGGGGAGGGGATGGGGCATGTGTAAAAAGGAAATTATGCCAAGGAGTCCAGGAAGAAAAAGAATGTTTGGAAACCGTTGAAGCAATTGTACAATTCTGCTTGACGTGATTGAACTATGGAATGATATGATATATGTGTTAATTCCCAATTAATAATAAATAAATAGACCTAGGAATGGGTTTTGGGTTTGGGGCTTGCACTAGCTAGCTCCGACTTAAGAACCATTAGTCCTTACATCATGGCCCTACTCAGTACTCACCCTCAGGAAGAGAAGACATAAGATTCAGGTGCAAAATGAGATGAAGAAATCAGATGGCGCCCAGCTATCTAATGAAATAGTGTCTGGGATCTTAAAGGCTTGTCTCTAATCAAGCAGCCATCTAAGTGAGATGTCAATGAGTCCACATGGAAGAAGCACACCATAATCAGCCACTGAAGGATTGTAAACCATATAACCCAAAATTGAAGTAGGGATTGGTATCAGTGGCTAAATTGTGAGAATGTGGTTTGCAGAAGGTTACGGATGACCGTGGGACCCCGAGATTCATTCGTGGATTTACATAGGAAATAAGTGTCCGGGGAGCTCGCTCTACCCACCTTGAGAACGGGAGGAAAGTGGTTACTAAACGGAGGGCCTTGGAGAGATGAGCATAGAAGATCAAAGGCATAAATCTGACTTGAACACTTACAACTTTGTCAGCTGATTCCCACCTCTGGTGCATCCCAGACCTGGGCTGATTTTCAACATTGTTTGTATTTTTGTTTTGTTTTGTGATGTTGGGTGTTTTTAAATGTTCAGAACGGTTTCTTCTTGTGTTGTGGGTCTGTTAAGGTTTTCTACTTCAAGCTGTGTTAATTAGGTAGGTAATGCGACTCATCGCAACTTTAGAGGTCGGGGTAGGATTGCTCCTGAGTTTCTGAAGCTGTAAGTCTTTCCAGAAAGCCTCCTCCTTCTCCCATGGAATGGCTGGTGATTTAAAACTGATGACCTTTTGGTTAGCAGCCCAATGCATACGCACTCCGCCACCAGGGATCTCTTGTTTCAGAATACAGAAAATTATAATCTACTATTGAACTAATTATTTTATTTTTTTATTTCTTCAAATTTATTTATTTATTAGTAGTGACTGAAATAAAAAATAGAATTGAGTCCCATCATCATCATGATCATCGTGGAAATGGCTTTAAGAGAAAACTGGTCGGATGAATATTATTGCTTCCCATTTTCAACCAGTAGGTAGTTGCCATTGATCTGACAGCCAACCGTCTGCCAAGAATGCTTGAGATATGTTACATAATACAACATGCCCATTCACGGGGACACCCACTAGGAAATAACTTATGTGTACTTCTTGATTTCACCGTACAAGACCAGCACAAAGGCACCACCCATGCCTCTGAGCACATTGGACCAGGTGCCCTTGAAGAACGCTTTGCTCCCTTCATCCCGAGAGATCTTCCTCCAGCAGTCCAGCGTGCGGTGTACATGATATCAGTTCCTTTGCGCCCAGACTGCATCCTCATTCGGCGACGAACGGTGTCAAATGGGTAGGAAGTCAACCCAGCCACGGCTGTGACGGACTGTGCAATCATCCCGCTGACGAAGATGTGGGTGTTCTTGGGATCCGGAAGCATTCCCTTTGCGGTGTCATAGATGCCGAAGTAGGCAGCCAGGTAGATGATAATTCCCTGCACAGATACGTTGAAGCCCTGGTACAGGCCCCTAATCCCGTCAGACTTGGTGATTTTAACCAAGCTGTCACCGAGGCCTTTGAACTCCCGTTCGGTGCCGGCTTTGCCCACATCAGCTGCTAGACGGGTAAGGGCAAAATCAAGAGGGTACACAAAGCACAAAGATGTGACCCCCGCGGCACCACCCGATGCCAGGTTCCCTGCAAAGTAGCGCCAGAACTGGGTCCTCTTGTCCACACCACCCAGGAAGATCTGCTTGTATTTATCTTTGAAGGCAAAGTTGAGAGCCTGGGTGGGGAAGTATCGGATGACATTGGCCAGGTTACCACGCCAGAAAGACAGGACTCCCTGCTCCTTGGGGATACGAACCACACAATCGATGATGCCCTTGTACTGCTTATCTGCGGTGATTTGCTTGCTGGCGTGCTGCACCTGCTGCAGCAGCTTGACCCGTTCGATGGGCGCTACCGCCGTCTTGGAGATGGCCGCGGCCACTCCACCTGCCAAGAAGTCCTTGGCGAAGGACACAGCGGCATCTGTCATGTTGGAAGAGAACAAGGCGACGGGCGACCGCTTAGATGGAACAGGAACCGGCTCTGACTCCGGGGCTCTCTGAACTAATTTTTTTAAAATCAGACTTATTTTATGAAGCAACTATAACTCTGATACCTAAGCCAGGCAGAAACAACACCAGAATTGAAAACTGTAGACCAAATATCCCTTATGAACACAGATGCCAAAATTTCCAACAGAATTCTACCTAACATAATTCCAAAATACATCATGATGAAGTGGGATTTATTAGAAAAACAATCAATATAATCCATCATAGAAAACACCCATAGAACTATATCGACTGGTGAGGAAAAGGCATTTGATAAAATCTAACATCCATTCTTGTTGTTTAATTAAAATAGGAATAGAAGGGGAAATTCCGCCACATAATAAAAGCGATGTGCAAAACCCATGGCTAGCATCTTACGTAGTGGAGAGACATTGAAAGCATTCCCCATCTAAAGCAGACAGGGTTGCCCTTTATTACCACTCTTACTTAATATAGTCCTAAAGGGCCTAGCTAGAGCTGTAAGATAGCAGAAAGATTCCCAGGCATCCAGATTGGCAAAGAAGAAACAAATCTACTATTTGCAGATGAAATATTTATAGAAAGCCCTAAAGTCTCAATAAATAAGTCATAATTTCTGGAACAAATTAAGAAATTCAGCAACATAGACAGTACGATAGTTTATTGTGCCAGCCTGGTCAATAAACACAAGTAGGATTAACTGAAGGGCGGAGGGATAAATGACTCGGTGAGCCTCGCCTTGCTTGTTCTGTGCCTCAGTTTAAAGGGGCACACTACCTGTGGGATGCCTAGCCTGTGGACTGTGTCGCTGTAAATTGAGGTCCCTTTAATCCCACACAATTGGAATGTTTGTCTCTGGAGCTGGGCACCGACAGTTGATGACAGCTGGGGACCTGCCTTGCTGTTTTCTGCCTGGGTATATATATATATATAGCCCAGCTCTCTCTACAGAAAGGGACTGGCGACTGGCTGCTCTCAAGCCTTAAAGGACTGCTAGTGTCTCATTGCTTTATAATTTAACTGTTATCTATCTGTATATAATTTAATGGTTTATTTCTTGTATTATATATCTATCTTTATAAATATATTTTTATATAATTACTAGCAATCTGGTCTTGTCTCTCTAGAGAACCCTGTCCAACACAGAAGGTTATAAGATAAACATACAAATGTCAGTTGGATCCTTGAATGCTTTGAAAAAGAAATTAGTGAACAATATAATTTACAATGACACCCAAAGTTAAAATACTTAGGAATAAATTTAACTAGAGAAACAAAAGACTTATGCAAAGACAATGATAAAATATTTATACAAGAAACCAAAAGAGATTTATATAAATGGAAGGATGTCCCATGTTCATGGATAGTAACACTTAATATAACGAAAATGACTTCATCTACTGAAAATGTAAGTACGAAAGAGAGAGAGAGAGAGAGAGAGAGAGAGAGAGAGAGAGAGAGAAGCAACACAAGCAAAAAATAACCAAACTCATTGTCATTGAATCGATTCTGATAGTAACCCTATAGGACAGGGTGGATCTGCCCCATGGAGTTCTGAGATGATAACTCTTTACAGGAGTAGGAAGACTCATCTTTCTCGCGCAGCGCAGCTGGCGGTTTCAAGCTGCGGACCTTGTGGTTGGTTGTCCAA
Source organism: Tenrec ecaudatus (assembly GCF_050624435.1). NCBI lineage: Eukaryota > Metazoa > Chordata > Mammalia > Afrosoricida > Tenrecidae > Tenrec > Tenrec ecaudatus. Next base: position 39,587,649 of record NC_134537.1, on the reverse strand, counting down.
GACATAACCCTTTGTGCACCTGGGTCCCTAGAGTACCAAAAGCACTCTGCAAATTCAATGCAATTCCTACCCAAGTTTGAGCACAATTCTCCAAAGCAATGGAAAAACGAATCACGAACTTTATATTGAAAGGAAAGAAATCCAGAATTAGCAAAACATTTCTAGAAAACTGAGTGGAAGCCTCTCCCTTCAGAATTTCAAAACCTATTACACAGCCATGGCATCCAAACAGCTTAATAATGGTCACGTGATGGATATGTAGATGTGTGAATTAGAAATGAGAACTCAGAAATATAAAAACAAGCACGTACAGATTTCTGATTTTTGATAAAGGACTGAAAGCATATTAAATGGGGAAGAGATAGTCTTTTCAATAGACGGTGCTGGAAAAATTGAATCTCCACCTGCAAAAGAATGAAACAAGGCCCAACATCACACCATGCGCAGAAATGAACTCAAATGTACACAAATTAACCTAAGTATAAAGCCAGAACTATAATGACCATCAATGAAAAGACGGGGACAAACTTAAGGGCGTTTGGGGGAAGGCTGGTGGGAACCCCAAGGCTGCAAAGAGACAGGGATGGGAGGAATTTCCCTGTCTTCCCATCGGAGACTTTCATCCTCCCCTTCAGACACCCTAGATGCTGCCTGGGGCCCACCCCGCGGCAAGCTCACGAAGGGTTGCCTCTGCGCCCTGGCTCCTTTGCTTCCTGAGTCGGAGGAGAGCTTGTAATGGAGTGGTTCTTCGCCTCCCACTAACAGGATGCTTGATTTCTTCAGGATCGAGGCATTGAAGAATGTCCCGGGTTCCACAGGGGCAAGTCCTCCTGAGAAATGCCATCCGGGATACAGATGTTCACAATAAGATTCAGGAGGAATCGGCTATGTGGAAATCAGAGAACTAGAGAAAAGGATGGAAGATGCTTATTGGGGAGCCAGAAGGAAAATGCCACCTAGCAGCTCCAGCCGGATGTGTAGTGATGGTTTTGATGAAGAAAGCCAGAGAGACTATTGGAGGTCAAGGCATGAAGGTTCGGGGACACTAGAAGATGATTTTCTTACGGCTAAGTCCTGGAACAGGAAGTCATCTGATTATGGAGCCAACGTGCCAGACAGATGGGGTCAGAGTGGTTATAAAGAGTTATACCCTGATGAATTTGAAACAGACGGTGAACACCAAGACATTACCAATGGACAACGAACATCTCCACAGGTGCAATCAACTACCCAGGAATCTCGCAAACACAAGAAGTCAAAGAAACCGCACAAGAAAAGCAGAAATAAAGGTCACACCGAAAAACAGAAGAAAAGTCAAAAGGAAGCCATGGATGTCACAGCAGATTCTTCAAGCGAGATCTCAGGAGAAACGGAAGTGTCTAGTACCAGGAAAAGGAAACAATCACATACGCGCAAGAAAAAATGCAGGAAAAAGGTTTCTCAAAAAAGCCGACTTGTTGATGGAATCAGAAAGTGACATTTCTCAGAACAGTCTGGAGAGAGACACTGAAAAAACCAAAAGGCAAAAGAGAGAAAACAGTTCACATTCCCATGACCAACAATGAGGCACCGGATAGGACAAACAGACGCACCATTTGGAAAGTGGCTACAGATGAAAGGTCAGCTGAGAGTTCAGAGGATGAGTAAAGGAGACAGCCGCGCTCCGTTTCCATGTGACCTCATATTGACAGCCTTCCACTGGTGGGTGTGCCAGGGACTCGTCAACCCAGGGGGGCTGAGGGCAGAGGAATCTGGTGCCATCTGGGTACATTCAGACGGACCTCTTTTGTATTTTGGTCTGTTAAAACTTGATCCCCTTTAAAAAAAATTCTACAGAAAATTGTAACACCTGAATAACAAAAACCAAATAATCCGATTTAAAGATAGGCACAAAACACAAATAAGCAATTTGCTCAAGATGGCATCCAAGTGACCAAAAACACACGACGAACCGCTCACGATTAGTAGCTGTAAAAGAGATGCCAGTTAAAATGAGATCCCGCCTCACACTGACACTCTTAGCAATTTTTTTTTTTAATTCTGGAGAGGATGTGGAGAGATTGGAAAGTTTCTTCATTGCTGGTGGAATTGCAGAGTTGTGTAACCTCTATGGAAAACAGTATGACGCTTTCTTAAACAAACACGAATAGAAACATCACAGGACCACACACTCTCTTTCCTCGGTACGTACCCCAATGAAATAACCCACTGTGGACAACGCTGTGAAGAATGGGAATGCCAGAGCACTTCCGTGTGCTCCTGTGGATCTGTCCATGGACCGAGAGGCAGTCGTTCAAACAGACGAGCATGTTGAATAGTTTCAAGCCTGGAAAGGGACCCATCAGGGCGATAGCCTTTCATCATGTTTATTTCTTTAATCTGTATGTCAAGCAGATAGTACTAGAAGCTATGTGAAGAAGAGTGTGGCAGCAGGATTGGAGAAAGGATTACTAACAATCTGCTGTATGCAGATGTGGTATGCACAACCGTGCTTGTCAAAGAGGACTTGGAGCACTTGCTGATGAAAATCAGACTACAGCCTTCAGTGTGGACTGCAATTTAATGGGAAGAAAACACAGAGCCTCTCAACAGGACCATCATGAGAAACATCATGAGAAACAGGAAAGACTGAAGCAGTCGAGCATTGCATTTTGGTTGTGTCCACAATCATCGTCCATGGAAGCAGCAGTCAAGAAATCAAACGACACAGTGCATTGGGCAAATCTGTTGCATGAGACCTGTTCAAAGTGACGAAGATCAAGGATTTAATTTTGAGGACTCTGGTGCACCTGACTCAAGCCACGGCATTTTCAATGTCCTCACGTGACTATGAAACTTGCACTTTGGTTATAGAAGATCAAAGAAGAGTTGGTGCATTTGAACTAGGATCCCGCTGAAGGATATTGAACATACTACGAAATGTCAAAAGCGCACACAGGTCTGTCTTGGAAGAAGTACAGGCAGAGGCTCCCTAGAAGCAAAGGTGGTGAGAGTTCATCCTGATCCCATAGGAGACTAGCGCCTGGAGAAGGGCATCATGCTTGGTGAGGTGGTGAGGCAGCAAAGAGAGGAAGACCTTTGAGGAAATGCTACAAAGAGGCCTGCCACACGGGGCTCAAGCATCGAAGAGCTTTGAGGAGGGTGCAGGATGATTTCATTCCACTGTGTCCGAGGTGGTGGTGAGTCAGAACCGACTTGATGATACTGAACATCAGCACCAACAGAGATGGGTTTAAAAAAAAAAAGACAGTAGCATACTTAACAAAGGTTAAATACATCAATAAACAAATCTCTGTGATCATGAGGTGCTGAAGGGATTGTTTATCAGGCATCAAAGAACAAAAATTCATATCATTGTGTGCTCACCTGCATGATACAATTGCAGAAGACAAATGGGTGCATAAGAAAACATGGCAAAGAAAGCTCATGGTGCCCAGCTATCAAAAGATATTGCAAAATGGGGTCTAAAAGGCTTGAAGGTAAACAAGCGGCCATCTAGCTCAGAAGCAACAAAGCCCACATGGAAGATCCACACCAGCCTGTGGGATCACAAGGTGTTGAAGGGATCAGGTATCAGGCATCATCAAAACAAAAAAATCTTCCCATAGTGAATTAGGTGGGGAGTGCGGAGTGGAGACCCAAAGCCTATTTGTAGGCCACTGGACATCCCCTTAGAGAAGGGTCTTGGGGAGGAGATGAGCCAGTCAGGGTGCGATGCAGCAATGATGAAAAATACAACTTTCCTGTAGTTCCTAAATGCTTCCTCCTCCCACTATCATGATCCGAATTCTGCCTTATAAATCTGTCTAGGCCAGAGGATGTACACTGGTAAAGATAAGAGCTGGAAACACAGGGAATCCAGGACAGATAATCCCCTTAAAACCAGTGGTGACAGTGTTGATATCGGGAAGGTGGAGGGAAGGTGGGGTAGAAAGGGGAACCAATCTAAGGATCTCCATATAGGCCCCTTCCTAGGGTACAGACAACATAAAAGTGGGTGAAAAGAGACATTGTACAGTGTAAGACATGACAAAATAATAATAATTTTTAATTACCAAGGGTTCATATGGGGGATGTCAGGGAGGGAGGGGAAAAATGAGGAACTGATACCAAGGGCTCAAGTAGAAAGCTAATGTTTTGAGAATGATGATGGCAACGAATGTACAAATGTGCTTGACACAGTGGATGTATGTATGGATTGTGATAAGAGTTGTACGACCCCCATGAAATGATAATTTTTTAAAATCAAAATAAATAAATAAAATAAGCTTCCCCTGCCCCCAAACAAAAGAGTGAGTGGGATGGAGTCTAGCCTGTCAATCAGGTCACAGCCTGATGCCTCCTTGTGGGTGTGACCTTCTCATGAGGATTCTGGGAACTTCCACTCTCTCTCTGCTTTTTCCCTCCTGCTGACAAGTCACATGGAGCCTCTTTGTGGAGCCACACTCAGAGAACTATGGGAGCCATGTAGAGGCCCCATGCCACTGAGATGCTTCTACTAGCTTTGGATTCACAAGACTTTGCACCCGCCAGCCTATGATCTTCCTGCATGCAGCATCATTGCGAGTGGCTATGTGAGTCTGTCTAAAGAGGAATTTATGGAGTAGTGGGCATATGGGCTACTATCCGATTTATGGGCTTAATCTGGATTGGGATGGGATGTTTTCTCACTATACAATTGATCTTTGATATAAAGCTCTCTCTTACCTATATACGAGTGTCTCTGGATTTGTTTTTCTAGTCAACCCAGTCTAACACAGTCACCTTTCAACCAAATAATAGAATGGTCTATAAAGTAGACACTAAACCAGTGAGAAAAGTGTTCCTGAGAACCATCAACTATGTAAGACGGAAAGTAACGATGATAAGGCCAGTGGGCGCGAGGAGTGTGTGTGGATGGGAACAAGGGGGTAGGGTGGAAATGAGGAGAGTGCAGATGTGTGGGGGATAGCAACCAAGTTCACCGATTAATTTGTGTATAAACTGTCTATAGTTTTTTCTGTGTCAACTTTCACCTAAAACACAATGGCATGTGTGTTTTCTGTTTCTTTTTTAAAGTGAGAGAAAAAAACGGATTCCACTCTGTAGAAATTACCCCTGATTTCTCTTTCTTGAAGAAGTCAAAGTCCCATCCGTGTTTACAAGGAACATAGATTTCCAGGCCATAACTACACAGTTGGCTTTCCTGTGAAGGGTGGAGAAATGAAAACCTCTTGGCCACATGGTCAGCTGGCATCCTATCCTCCAGTCTCCCATTAGAAATGCTGTCACTGAATTTCTGAGGACAGAGGTACCCACTCTGCATATCACTAAAGTCCTCTCCTCCTGTCTCAGGAGCTGTCAAATTCTCCCTTTCCAGGATGAGCAGGATCCTGCTTGGAGCCTGGCCTTCAGGGAGCCCGGGGTGCTTGACCCCTGTCCCCCTTGTCTGCCTCTTGGTGAGGTCTCTGGGTCCCGGCCCAGCCTCCTGGCCCCAGCATGAACAGGGACACCCACTGCTGGGTCCTTTTCTGGACTGGTGGGGACTGCAAGGGAAGCAGTGCTGGTAAGAAAGTACGGGAAGCAAGAGAAGGGAGTCGTTCCTTAACTTCCCTAGAAGTATAGCAGGAAGAACTAAGTTTTCTCTATCTTTATGGAAGGGGTCAGGGAGAAGAGAGGACGCAGAGTCCTGGCTACTCCAGCCAGAAGTGATTTGGGTGGCGCCTCCCCCAGGGACTTGTCATTCCAGCCGAAGTCCTATTACCAAAGAAATGGGCTTCATCCCACCCCCCTCGGGGTCAGCAGTCTCCCAGCATGCCTTTTCAAGCTCCTCCGAGTCCTGCCAGGTGAAGCAAGGAAGCAGCTCACCCCACTGTCTCATTGATGGGTGCAGACTTCGTGCTACAAACAGATACCAGCAACCCAGCACTTTACAGACCACTGTTATTTATTAGCGCTCAGGGATCGCCACAGTCCTCGTAGTCTGCTATCCCACCGATTCCTCCCGGGAATGCTGGATTGTGGACCCAGGTGGGGTGGGGGTGAGGATCAAGAATCCCAGAACACCCAGAGGGGAATTTTGGAGACCCAGGTGTCTGGAGCAGCTCCATGTTGGACTTTTCGTCTGTTGTGCAGGAAGCCATCTACATCGCAGTGTAGACAGCTGCTGGTGGCATGCCATACGCAGGGCTAGCACTAGGGGGTGACCATGAATCAGAGGCTCAGCTCATGGCAGACATCAACCACAGAGCAATGCTGTCCTGGAGGGTGCTGCTGGGCTCGGGGTGGGAGCAGACGGGGACATGCTGTGGTCTGCGCCTCGTCCCAATGCCAAGTTCACTGACTTCACCTTCAACTTATTGATGGGGAGAGACTATTTACACTGCAGAAATCAGCTAACGCTACAAATGGAAACACCGCCCCTCCCCCTCTATTTTTAGCCCTAGAGAATGGGCAGATCAATATTGACCGACACACCACCGGCTTTCCTCTTCCCCAGTGGCACTGGGGGAAAGAGCCACAGAGCCACGTGCCTGTGCGCTGCCTGGCTTTAGGGCAACTTTAGCGAGAAGGCAAAGCGAGGACAGTGTGCTCGGTTTGGTCAGTTGCATAGATTTGGTCTCCTGCTCTGCTCTGAACTCTAAATCAATGGCCTTCTCAGGAGCCTGGAAGCCTTGGGCTCTCCTTTGGGATGGCCCGGGTGTGAGAGAGCGAACGAGGAAGTACTTAGGGGGAACCACACCCCTTGTGCTCCCAGTGGTCCGGGTGGAAGTGCCCCACGCGGTGGGGAGCAACTTTCCAGGGTGGTGGCTTCCACCAAGGCAGCAGTGACTGATTTGTCTTGGGCGTTGCTCTCCATTTGTGAAGAGAGGTGTCAGATGGGGGTGGGGCGGGGCGGTTGTGTGTCTGGGCACACTTGCGAAGGCCTCTGGAAGTGCCAGGCTGTGACTGGCAAGGCCTGACTGAACCCTGCCCTTGCTCCATCCTTAGTGGGGAAAGCTGAGGGGGTCCAGACAGCGCTGCCAGGTGGGGAACAGCTGGGCTCCGAACCTGGGAAGAGGATTCCCAAAGGCGAGATGCTGACATGATGGCGAGTGCCCACCACCTCTGCCAGGGGCTGGGGCAGAAGAGACTGGGGAGCGAAGATCTGGAAGGATCGGCTTTGGTTAACAACCAAACCACGAGACCCCAGGCATCAAAGTGCCATTCGTTACAAACCACCCCATGCAGGCTTGGGGAGCTTTGTAGGGGACGTGAATGCCTAATCAGGGGCCGTACGCCATGCATGGAGCCAGGGTTAACCACAGACACCTGAGCGGCCGGCGACCCACTGGAGAAGTGGGAACCGGTCTGGCTTAAGACGATACCACCAGAGATCAGCAGACCAGGGGCTGGGAGTGGGCCTCGCATATCTGAGTCAGGCTCTGCTTCACCACCTTGCCTTTCAGGCACCCAGGAAGCCACAGAGGTGAGGCCTCCTGGGAGAAGCGGGGAGGCCATTGGGAGCACCATTCGCAGATCCTCCTGCTTCACTCAGGTACGCCGCTATTATTTCACACATCGTAGTGGCTGGAAGGAGGCAGGACGAGACATTAGGTGCCTTCGGGGACCTTGACAGCAAGACTGTAATGGCCAGACTTTTGTCTCTGAGGGAGATGGGTCTGCTCACCCAGGAGGCAGAGTAGCCCACAGCAGCGGCAGCAGCAGCGGTGGGACTCGTGGACAGGACAGGGAGGGAAGGGAAGCAGGGCCCTGGCTGCCCTGCTGCCACGCAGATGGAGATGGGCCCTGTGATGGAGCCGTGGGCAGGGGCTACTCTGTCACCGGGTCAGGCCTCTCCCCCAGCTCCACGATGTGGAGGCTGAGGTGGTCTCTCCAGGCCCTACTCAGCAGAGAAGTCAGGGCCGGTGGGTCCTCCATGGTCAGGTGGGGAAAGACACGCATCTCACTCTGGAGGGGGAAGCCACACTGCTCCATCGCAGGTCTGGTGGTGCCGGGGGTCACCACGAAGAGGCGGCAGAGCCATGGGCCACCAGCCCTCTGGCAGCCTGGCTGACTGGTGACGTTGTTCAGGGCTTGGCACAGAGCCCTGTCCTCAGTCCCCGCCATGTCCACCACCTCCACAGGGGAGCCCAGGCCTGAGAGGCGCAGGAGGTGCCGGGGCGGCATGTAGGTGTGGGCGAAGAGCAGTGTGTAATGGGTGGACACTCCTGGGAGCCCAGGCGCGTGAACCACCTGCTCCAGGTGCCCCAGGCCTGGCACTAGGCCCCCTTGGTGCAGGCAGCCGAAGAAGAAGGCACCCAGGACATTGAAGAGAACCAGCGTGCCCTTCCAGGGCACAGGCTGAGCCTGAGGGCTACAGAGCAGGACGAGCGGTACCAGGAGGGGGATCAGAAAGCGAGGCTCCTGGTGGCTGAAGGCAGACAGCAGGGCCAGCGGTGTGAAATAGAGGAGAAGGAGGTTAGATCGAGGACCGGACAGCAGGCTTCTGGCACGCAGCGCCCTCAGGAAGCCCCTTGGCGCCAAGGGGTGGCTGCAGGCCTGCAGCTGCTGCCACAGAGCCTGCAGGGCCCGGGCGTGCAGCGGGCCGAAGAGCAGGAAACCATTGACCAGCAGGTGGGTGAGCCGCAGGTGCGTGCCATGACGGGCCAGGTTCTGCGGGTCCAGGTTGTAGTGCAGGAAGTTGGCAGGTGTCAGGACCAGTGCACTGGCTCTTGATGGGCTGGAGAAGTACCAGCTGTCTATGGACACAAACCCTGCTGCGGTGAGGGCTGCCCCCGGGAGAAGTTCCAGGGCCTTGAAGGCCAATGACTTGAAGCCAGGCTTCCGGGTGTCCCCAGTGCCCCAGAGGATGAGAGGAACCAGAGCAAAAGCCAGGAACGTGGGCCGGTTGAAGAAGCCGGCAGCTACGAGGCCCCCAAGCAGCCAGTTGTGCCACCAGGGTCCTGGGGCAGGTGGGGCGGGGGCAGGGACCCCGGCCACGCGGGGAGACACCAGCAGCAGCAGCCTTGCGAAGAGCAGGCCCTCGATGGCGTTGGAGAAGGGCCTTGTGTAGAAGACCAGAGTGATGTAGGAGCCGGCCAGGAGGACCAGTGCGTTCCAGGGCTCCGCGCCCCAGCATGGGGCCAGGTGGAACACAGCCCCATCCAGGGCGAAGGAGAGGGCGGTGAGGAGGAGCCGGGGCCCCACCAGGAGCAGGTAACCATTCACAGGGCCAGGCCAAAGCCTGAGCAGCCAGAAGACAGAGCCGGAGGTCAGCAGTGGGAACACCACCGTGCGACAGGAACTGCTGGGCCCGAATTCCCAGGGCCGGGCGGCCTCCATGCCCAAGATGTCTTCTGCAGAGAGAGAGGCAGAGGTGAGTCAGTACCAAGTTCAGGGCGTGTGGGAGGCAGAATTCTAGGATGCCCCCATGCTCTCCCCACCCCGAGATTCCCCACCCCTGCTAGTGCACCAACCTCCCCAATCCAACCAAACCAGTTGCCATTGAGTACATTCTGACTCATGGTGGCCTCACGAGTTAGAGATCAGCTCCATGGGGTTCTCTGGGCCCTGCTGCCAGAGTGGTTAAATGTGAGGCAGCTACCAGCAAGGTCAGCAGTTTGAAACCCTCAGCCTCTCCTTAAGAGAAAGACAAGGCTTTCTACCAATTTAAAGAGAGGGAATCCAGGGCAGATAATCCCCTCAGAACCAAAAATGAGATTAGTGATACTAGAAGGGTAGGGGGAAGGTGGAAAGAGAAAGGGGGGAACTGATCACAGTGATCTACATATAACCTCCTCCCTGGTGGACGGACAACAGAAAAATGGGTGAAGGAAGACATCAGTCAGTGTAAGGCATGAAAAAATACGAATTTATAAATTATCAAGGGCTTGTGAGGGAGGGAGGTGGGGGAGGGAGGGAAAAATGAGGAACTGATACCAAGGGCTCAAGTAGAAAGAAAATGTTTTGAAAATGATGATGGTGGCCCTTGTGCAAATGTGCTTGACACAGTGGATGAATGCATGGATTGTGATAAGAGCTGTACAAGTCCCTAATCAAATGATTAAAAACAAAAGTTACAGTCCCAGAAACCAAACACCCACAGTAGCAGTTCTACCCTGTCTTACAAGGTCACTGTGGGTCAGAATTGACTTGATGGCAGTGAGTTTGGTTTTTGTTTTCATCTTTGCTGAATAAGAAGCCCTGGTGGCCCAATGGTTAAGCGCTCGGCTGCGAGCAGAAAGGTCGGCAGTTCAAACTCCCCCAGCAGCTCCTGTCAAGCTGCTCCTGGAAAGGTGTCAGTTGGGAGAACGGTAGAGAGCAACATGGGGTTGACTTGAAATCCACCGATGGGCACATACAGGGGCAGACCGCTCGACCGTGCTGCCTGGTGTCACTGAGGGAGTTCAAAGTGCCAACCTTGAGGTTAGTAACTCATGCAAACCATTTGCCCCACTCAGGCACATGCCTGGTGTGTCCCAAACCCAAACCCACTGCGTTCGAGCGAATTCCGACTCAGAGTCACCTTGCAGGACAGAGCAGAGCTGCCTCAGGGAGTTTTTTCCGCTTATAATTTCTAGGAATTGAAGACTGCACAGCTTCCTCCTCCGGGTTGGGGTCCATCTGCTGGCCCTTAGGTGAGCAGCAGCGCCCTAGAACCATTGCACTGCAAGGCTCTCTTTTGCCCAATCCCTGGGACTGTGAATATTGTGGATTTTTCTCTGACGATTAAGTTATGTTATCTGGTACAGCTGATTCAATTGACTTTCCTGATTTCATTTATTTTTTTATTAGTTTCATTGGCACTTCTACATATCATACAGTTCAATAGTTCAATCATATCAAGAAGAGTTGTACAGTCATTACCTCAATTTTAGCACATTTTCTTCTTTGTTTTACTCATTATTAGTGTAATTTTTAAAAACTGTGGCAACAATATACACAACAAAACATTCACCAATTCAGCGCCATACATTATATATATATTTCAGTGCCAATGATTATACTCTTCATGTTGTACAACCAGGATGGATGTCCTTTTCAAAATTATTCTCCCACCATTCACAAAAACTTAGTGCTGCCTCAGCAACAACGCTTCCTCCTTCACCCATGGCACTCTGGTCAACTCTGGATCCTTTTCTTTTGAAAGTAGGATTCTTGATATAAAAATACACTTCTGTTGCTAAGTCACTTTAAAATAGTTGTACGGGATGGGGGAAAAAAAGGGAAACCGAGCTGATTCCAGGAACCCAAGTGGAAGGTGAATTATGAGAATGACGAGTGCAATGAATGCATAAGGGTGCTTTGCTCAATTGATATATGTACAGATTGTGATAAGAGCCTTATGAGCCCCAATAAAAAGATTTTTAAAAAAAGAATGATGAGGGCAATGAATGTACAAATGTGCTTGACACAATTGATGTATGTATGGATTGTGGTAAGAGTTGTATGAGCCCCTAATAAAAGGATTAAGAAAAAAGGAAAAAAATAAAATAAATAAAAATTAAAAAGAGCTGCACATCCCTCACCACTGTTAGTTCTAGTGCTCCCTCTCCCCTCCTGCGTTCATTCTTTGCTCCCCGATCCCCTCATCCTTCTTGCCCCCATCCCTGATAAACCGTAGCTTTGGTTATTGTCTCTATTCATCTGTTCCTTCTGTGTTTTTAGTGTGGGAAACCTAACATAAACCATAAAGACCACAGACAAAATGAAGCAGAAAAAAAGTAATAATAATGATATAAAGAGTAAAAAAAAAAAAAAGAAGCGTAATAGAGAAAAGACAGCAAACAATATTTTAAAAGCCAGAGAAGAAATTTCTGTTGTGAAATAAACAAGAAATAGTGAAGCCTAGAACACACTTAGGTTGTGTCAAGAGGGAGGTCGACTGGCCAAGTATCATAGTGTAGCTTGATTCCAGCGTAATCAAGTTTTCAATAGTGTCTGATCGTGAAGCTGTCCCAGTCCCTAGCCTGTGGCCAGACGGGATCTGCAGGAGAATTAATCCAGCCAGACACACTGCAGATGGATTTGGAGTTCCCAATGTCCTTCATAGCCGTCTGCATATTGGGTGGTCGCATTTAAGCTCAGATACTTTCCCTTTGTCACATTTGGATTTTGTTATTGTCACCTTTGCTGCTGTGCTTCTTCCGTGTGGACTTAGTTGATGCCTCCCTTAGATGGCTGCTTGTTTGAATACAAGTCTTTAAGACCCCGAGCACGATGCCAATGGATAGCTGGGCACCATCTATTTTCTTCACCACACTTTGGTACAGCTGACTTTAAGTAGGGAGATAATCCAGTGAGCGTGGTCTAGCCACAGACGGGTGTCTGCAGCTGGCGGCAGAAGCAGCGGTCTCAAGCACGAGGCTGGTGCTCCTTGCCACTGTTGGCTTGATGGGCGAAGGGACCACTGGCAAGAATAAAGAGCTAAGAGCATCCCCAACAAAGAAATGGACCCGAGTCTATAGCCTCAAGGAATTAAATTCTGCCAACAAGACTGAGCTTGGAAGCAGCTATTCCCCAGAACTCCCAGAAAAGAACGCAGCCCAATCTGGAGCTGGATCTCAGCCTTGTGAGATCCTGAGCAGACAGCTCCCACTCAACAGGACTGTGAGCCAACGGCGTGGGAAGTGCCTGCCAGTCGCTAAATGCAAGGTGCTGGCTTCTGCAGCATGGCAGCGAGGCACAGAGGCGCAGGAGGGAGCTGATTTGAAGATAAAACGAAGCAGAAGGAAGAAAAAAGAGAGAAGCAGAGCCAAACAGGAAGCAACGAACTCATAAAGCAGCAGCAACGTGGGCCAAGGGCCGGAACACTGGAGACAGCGTGGCCGCTCAGTGATGACACATTGCGGTGGGGAGGAGGCCTGCCCAGTCTTCGAGAGCTGTCCTGTGCTGATTAAGGAGCCTTTTGCCTGCGTACTTCCTGATGCTGGGCTGTAGCCTGTTGATCCCCATCCCAAATTGTACCCTGTTCCTCAATCTCACCATTGTTATGATATGCGAGCCCTGTCTGGTCATTGTAGAACCCAGACGAGAAGCAGAGGGTGCCACGTCCCACCTCCAATAGCTGTCTTATCCTCTTAGTAATAGAGGTCCTGTCTCTCAGTAGCACTTAGATATAAAGATTACGCATTTCTCCATGTCTCTGGTAACTGGGTGTGGTCATGTGATTTCTGACCATTGGGATTTTAAGAGCGAGAGAGAGAGAGAGAGAGAGAGAGCAATCGCGTATGTGACTTTTAAAAAGTGACTTGAAAGGAGCAGGCGTGCAGTTTCCTTTCCAATGGCTAGGAAGCAGACATGGTGGCTCTTCATTCACGAGGAGGCCGAGTTGGGCTCAGAGCATCTGAAAAGTCTCCAGCCCCTGGCAACCATCCTCATGATGTGCTCTGCACCCCTGAGCAGTTGAGGTCTAACAGGGGAGCATCCCAGCTCTGACTTTCTTAGCCCCTCATGTCCATCTACAGAGTAAGAAGTTCACTGTCCTGGGACCAGAGCCCGTGGAAGTTCCCCCAACCATTGGGGAACCCCAGTTCTAACATCCGTCCACTAAGAAGTCCAATGCTGCCTTCTTTCCGACTGATCCATTCTGCTGGTCCAAACCCTGTGCAGATGCTACACTCACACACCTGCGGCTGCTGTCAGGGCCTCGGACGCCAAAGACCCAAAGAAAGCTTGTCTGCTGAATGTGTCCTCATCTAGAGCAGGGGTTGGCAAACTGCTGTGCTCTGAAGCAGGACTGAGAAAAACTCAAGGGTATGATTCAGACAATGGTGCTGTCATTTGTTGGTAAAGATCTAGCTATACTGCTCAAATAGTTTTTAAATTGCGAAAGACAAGATCGGCTCTTCCGTCTCAAAAGGTTGCCGACACCTGATCTAGAACAGTGTTTCCCAAAGAGGTAAAAGCAGATACCTATACTTTATCCTGGACGGTGGACTAGAGAAAACAAGATTTTCATTGCCAGAGGGGTGCTGAGTAATGTTTGCTTGTTTTTTTCTGAAAAGTGGGTGCTAGGCCGAATGCATTTGTGACACCACTTGGAAAGGAGATAGGAAATCCCCACTCCCAAGACTTCTCCCAGAGAGGTGGGGGTTCTGCACATGCATCACTGTCCTCCCCGCTCAGTATCCAGACAGCAACACAGCCGCATGTCGCTGCGACTTCTCTGGGGTGCCCTGTGGGGCTTTACCTGCCATGACCTCAGGTGACTGGAAAAACTCATCTGGGTGCACATAGCCGGTCTGTGGAAGGAGACACCAGACCACACGCAGCAGGCCCAAGCTGCCCCAAAGCACCCTGGCTGCCATCTTCAGGTCGAATTGGTGCCAAGACACTGGGCCAAGACTGGGATGACTTCCTAGCTGCCGCGGGTTCTATTCTGGAGCCACACATCTGCGCCTGCTGGGGATAACATTGGTTAGTTATTATCATGCAAACGATAATATGATGAGCTGCTAGAATAAAGTCTGGATGGGTCTACAGACAGTAAGAAAGACTCGGGCACTTGACATGCAGATGGCGGTTGCTCGCTGCCCTTGGGTAGGTTCTGGCTCAGCAACTCCGTGTGTCATAGAATTAAACACTGCCCGGTCCTGCATGACCCTTACAATAGGAGGCATTGTGAGCCCATTGCTACAGCCACTATGTGAACTCATGTCATTGAGGGCCTTCCTCTGTCTTGCTTACCCTCTGTGTTGATGTTGTCATGGTTGGGTGTCATTGAGTCAGTTCTGACTCCGAGAGACCATAGGTACAACAGCACGACATCATTCTCAGGTGTGAGCCCGTTCTTGCAGGCCCTGTGTCAATCTGGCTCATGGAGGGTCTTCCTCTTTTGTGACGATCTTCTGCTTTACCAAGCATGAGGTCCTTCTCCAGGGACAAGGACATGTTCAAAGTTTGTGAGGCGCAATCTCACCATCCTTGCTTCTAAGGAGCATTTGGGTTGTACTTCTTTTAATTCTTTTTGGGTTGTACTTCTTTTTTAATTCTTCTGACAGTTGGTATATTTGATATTCCTCGTCAATATTATAATTCACGGGCACCAATTCTTCTTCTGTCTTCCTTATTCATTATTCAGCTTTTGCATAAATATGAAGTGAATGAAATACAGTGGTTTGGGTCAAGGGCACCTTAAGTCTTCAAAAATGATTTATTTGCTTTTTAACACTTTCAAGAGGCCTTTTTTTTTTTGGACTGCTGATCCATGAGCATTGATTGTGGATCCAAGTACATCAATTCCTGACAACTTCAATCTTCTCTCCACCTATCGTGTTTATTGGTCCAGTTGTGAGGATTTTTGCCTTCTTGATGTTGAGGTAAAATCTGTAAGACTAGTCTTCAGTTTACTTGTGGTTTATTGACTGTGCAAAGGGATTTGACTGTGTGGGCTATTAAACAAGCTTTGGGTAGTCTTGAGAAGGACAGGAATTCCAAAAGACTTCGTTGTGCTCACGTGGAGTCGACATGGATCAAGAGGCAAGTGTGTGAACAGAACAAGAAAATCCTGCATGGTTTATCATCAGGAAAGGTGTACATCAGGGTTGTATCCACTCACTGTACTTCATCAGTCCTATGCTGAGCAAATCATCAGAGAAGATGAATTACTTGAAGAGGAAGGCAGCATCGGGACTGGAGGAAGGAAGGCTTGCTAACAACCTGCGGTACACATATGATACAAGCTTGCTTGTTGAAAGTGAGGAGGACTTGAAGCACTTGCGGATGAAGATCAATGATTTCACCCTTCAGTATGGATTACAACTCAATGTAAATACGACCCAAAACCTCACAATCGGGCCAATAAGTGACATCAAGATAAATGGAGACAAGGTTGAAGTTGTCAAGGATTTCATCTTGCTTGGATCCACAATCAATGCCCATGGATGCAGCAGTCAAGAGAACAAAAGATGTGTTGCCGTGGGTATGTTTGTTGTACAAGGTCTCCTTAAAGTGTTGAAAAGACGGACGTTACTTTAAGGATTAAGGTGAGCCTGACTCAAGTCATGGTATTTTTCCATTGCCTCATATGCATGTGTGAAAGTTGGACATTGACTAAGATTGCTTGCTGTGTTTGAAATATGGTTCTGGTGAAGAATATTGAAAGTACCATGTGTTGCCAAAAGAACAAACAAATCTGTCTTGGAAGAAGTACACCCAGAACGCTCCTCAGAGGCAAGGATGGGAGGCTTTGACCACAGTACTTTGGACATGATGTCAGGAGAGACAAATTCCTGGACAAGGGCATCGTGCTTGGCAAAGTAGAGAGGCAGCGTACAAAAGGAAGGCCTTCAGTGAGATAGATTGACACCTTGACTGCAATTGTAAGGATGGAGCAGGAGTGGGCAGTGCTGTACACCGGGGTTGCTATGAATTGGAACGGACTCAATAGTATCTAACAACAATAACATTAAGGAAGTTAGCGAGTTACCACAAGCCGGGATTAAAAAACATTCATGATATAGTCTATGGTCCACAACAATGCCTCTTCTCAGCCGGCAGCCAAATGTCTTTCCCTCTGGACCCCAGCCTCTCGGTCTGAGTCCTTTGGTCTCTGGTTGCCAGGAAGCCTGTTCCCTGTTCTACTCCTAGTGACAGCCCTGCTCCTCTGCTCTGTCTCATGGATTCCTTGCCTCACCTCTGTTCTTGGCATGACTTGACCACTGGTACTTCTAGCCTCAGCCTTTGCCACACTAAACATGGAGAGTTCTGGAACATGCTGTCTGAGTGGTTCTTCATCATTATGGTCTTAATCTCTCCCTGCTTCTGAGATAGCTCTCCCTCCCTCTCTCACTCTTTTCCCATATATTTGAACTTTCATGTCACTAAAGAATCCGCGTCCACATCAATTTTACTTTTCTTCCTTTTTAGCCACTCGGACCAATGCTTAGACGTGAGAGGTTTTCCAGGCTGTGAGCTTTCCCTCTCTCTCTTCAATGTTAACTTTCATGACTTATTTCGGTTTTTAAGGAAAAACATATTCTATGTAGTTGAGCAGCCCATCTCATCAATCAAACCAGTGATAACTCCTTATAAATAATCTCTTTCCAGTCTCCGTCTTCCTTCCCTCCATAACTTCCTGTCCCTTCCTCCCCCTGCCCCTGCTCCATCCCTGACCTCCTATTGTCTTCACAGTATTATCCTTTGGTGTGAAAATGACTTTCATTGTTCTTGGTTTTTCCTTATAATAATTGTGTCATTAAATATTTGTCTTTATATAAGCATTTGATTAACTTTACTTTTGTTAAGTAGAATGCTCTCTAGCTTTGTCCATGTCTTGTGGTGTTTAAGAGGGTCAGAAGTGCTTTTGATTGATGTACAGTATTCCATTGTGACAGCTCTCATATGCAGATGTGGATTCTGTCTTTCAGCACACTATATCCCCAAGGACACAAAGGGGGGTGACTTGGTGCACACCCTCCAGTAAAGTGGAGATTCAGAATACATCCCACTGTAATCCTGTCCATTAGCATAACAGAGAATTCTCCACAAATGGGATTATAACCGCAAGCACAGAGACTAGAATTTATAATACATCACAAAAGGGATTATGGCTAGAAGGGCCATATTAAGTAACTGACATCTCAGTTGTGTTTATAGAAATTTGCTAAAACCTGTACAGATAAACTACAACTCTAACACCAGATTTGTTTCCAAGCTTTGTCAGAATATTCTGGTTACTTTATTTCTCTCTTGAAGTTAAATGTCTAAATGTGACATTTGCTAATCAAGTAGGATTAAGGTGCCTCTAAGTTTGGGTCTCGCAGCACCCCTTATTTACCAGCTTCTACACAAGCAAAATTCACTGGTTTCTTCCTCACACTGTTGAAAATGTGGGAAGGCCAAGAGATTCTACCCACTTTCCAAAGAAAAATGAACTACAGTCAATGCCTTGCTCTTCAATCATCCCTCTTTCCCACAGCTCTCCTACTGTTTTAGAAGGTGTTGGGAATTTACAGAAATCCCCTTGAGGGGAACTTTGATTCCACTGGCTCAGGAGTCAACCAGAATGTGAGCCAGTGCTGTGATGGACTTGGAGCTCAGCCACGTCTCCAGTTGTTGTTGTGAAGTGCCATTGAATAGGTTCCAACCAATCATGATCTTAAGCACAACAGAATGAAACACCGCCCAGGCTTGTGTCATACCCACATTCTTCCTATTCTTGAGCCCATGGTTGCAACCACTGTGTCAATCCATTTCCTAGGGGGCCTTCCTCATCTGTCTATCTATCTATCTATCTATCTATCTATCTATCTATCTATCTATCTATCTATCTATCTGCCTTCCTCTTTTTTTGATGCCTCTCTACCAAGAATCATGTCCTTCTCTAAGGATGGGTTTTTCTTGACAATATGTACGATGGACCATGAGACCAAGTCTCACCCTCCTCACTCTAAGTCTACGTCTTCCAAGTCAGACTTGTTTGTCCTTTTGACAGTCCATGGTACTTTCGATATTCTTCACCAACACCATACTTCATGTGTATCAGTTCTTCTTTGGTCTTCCTTATTCAATGCCCAACTTTCACATACATCTGAGGAGATTTAAAATACCATGGGCTTGGGTTAGGCTCACCTTAGATCTCTAAAGAACATCTTTGCTTTTTTTTTTTTTACATCTTTGCTTTTCAATACTTTAAAGAGGTCTTCAAAAGATTTAGCTAATTTAATGCGTCTTTTGGTCTCATGACTGCTGCTTCCATGAACATTGATTGTGGATACAAGCAAGACAAAATCCTGACAACTTCAATCTTTTCTCCATTTATCATGATGTTACCTATTGGTGCAGTTGTGAGGATTTTGATCTTCCTTACACTGAGTTGTCATCCACACTGAAGGCTGCCGTCCTCGATCTCCATCAGCAGGTGCTTCAAGTCCTCCTCACTTTCAGCAAGCAAAGTATGTCATCTGCATATCACAAGTTGTGAACAAGCCTTCCTCTTATCCTGATGCCACATTCTTCTTCGTGAAACCCAGCTTCTCTGATTAGTCTCCAGAGAAGAGTAAAACAGATCTCTGCTTGTCACACCTGCTTGTCACACCTCCGGAAATAACACCGTGACGGTGTCCTGACTTTCTGATATGTGCATTTTAAGTGGATGTTTTTGCCACTGTGATGCTATAGCATCATACCAGGGACGATGAGCCAAAGGAAGCAACAAAACAGGGGTTGACAAGCAGTCCTAGGTATTCACTGGTCCTCACAGAGATTGAGAAACGAGTTCTGTGGCTTCTACTTGAATTCCAACTGAATTGTACAAACTATTTCCCCAAAGCCAACGAGTGCTCTGAGTTTTAGAATCGAGTTTGCAGAAGGTGAGACGGGGCTGCAAAAGGTTTTCTCAGTGTTTTCCTCTCCTTCTTGACGACTCCTTATCGACGCAGCAGCACAGTGTCCACCGTTGGAATATGAACTCTGCAGTCCAGCAGGTCTGCTCCAAATCTGGCCCCTCCCCGCCATTAACTGTGTTATTTAATCAGGTTGCTTAATACACCTAAGCACCCAGGTCCTCATTTATTTAAAACACAAGACAAAAACAGCTGTTACCAAATAAATCCTAACTCATAGTGACCCTGGTAGGTAGTCAGAACAGGGACCAGAGTGTCCACTGGGCATGCTCCAAAATTTAGGCTCTGAGCTGGGAAAGGGTGGTACACCTAGGTGGGCCCCAATCTGGGCAAGGTGTGCTTATTTCAACCAGTGGGGTCAACCAGGACCTTCGACCAGGCCTCCGAAGAGGGGTGGGGGTGGGGCCTGAAAAGCCAGAATCTGAAGCCCTGTGGCTCTTTTTTTTTTTTTCTTTTCTGAAGCTGCCATGCATGGTCTCCTCTGGCCTCAGGTCTCCACTTGCCAAGAACGGAGGTATTTCTCACCAGAGAAACCTAACAACCCTATGTGTGACTGAATAAATTCAGGTCCTAAGATTTTCAGAGCTGTAATCTTTATGAAAGCAGACCACCAGACCACTATTTCATGGTGCTGCTGCGTGGGTTCCAACAGATACGTTTTTAAATAGTAGTCCAGCACAAAACCTCACAACATTGAGGACTTCGGTCAGAATGTGACATTAGATACACACAGCATAATGACCTGCTGAAAGCAAAGACTCAGGAAACGAAGCAAAACTGACACATAAAAATGACTTCAGATCCCAGAGCATCAAACAGAGTCAAAGAAATACATTGAGTATTTCTCAGAAAGAGAGGTAGAATGAACCTAACAGAGAAGCCAAGAACAACACCCAAGGCCACTACTTCTCCCAAGGCTCCGGGTTGTGGGAAACAGAGCAGGAAAGACAGGGAACGTGTTGAGGAGTCTGGGAGGCCGGCCTCCATGAGGGGAGACTTTACATTCATAAGTTGGAGATGTGTTCCAGTCACATTCTCCTAAATAGAAATGAGTTCCCTCTATGTCCCAATTATAAATAATGCCAAATTTAACATGCGGTTTGCAAACACATGGTCACTGACTATGTGCTTGAAAGTCAACTGCTTGAAGGTTGTCTGCCATCAAAAGCAATCATACCCTATTGTCTGCCCCACCTTAAGTGGGCCCACTCCCTTCTGATAAGGATCATAGATTGTTTCCCTGGAGAAGACTCAAAGATGACTAAGATCCAGCCAGCTCAGAGATGACCAAGGTTAGGCTGCCACCTTGTTCCCTATGTGCCTCCTGTCACAGGTATGTCTCTAGTGCCTCTGCTTCCCTAGCTCATCCCCCTTTTATACAACCACTTGCTGTTACTTATGTGCTTACCTGGCTTGAGTGCCTGAGATGATATAAGCTCATGAGAATACGTTTTGCTCTCTGTTCAGGCCTGGTTCCTGAAGCCATTGCAGAAGTGAGCCCCTGAATGCTTTATCTTGCCTGGTGTCACTTTACTTTACCTCTCAATTACAAAACCACCCCCCTTGGACCCATTCAGTAGAGGCTGGTTCGCTTCCCCCCCGCCCCACAGTGACCTGCATTGAAGGTCACAAGCCTGGTCACATCAATCACTGACTCTGCAGCAAATATCTGGATCAGCCAGCCACTGGCAGTGCTCTCTCTCTATCACACACACACACACACACACACACACACACACACACACACACACTACCCAATCCAGTGTCCAGCAAGAGTGCTCCCTGTACCCATGAGCCAGTGACTGGTCAGACAGACAAGTCACCTCACCAGCAAAGCCAGTCAGATTCTGACAGTTGCCATCTTCACCTTTGTCAAGTGAAGATCAGGAAATCATAGTGCCCTCATCCAACATCTACCTGGCTGTAATCTTACACACCCCACACCCAAACCCCAAACACTTCCTGCAGAGGAAGAAAGACACCTTGATATCCCACATCTTATTGAGATGCTAATAAGTGCACAAAGGGCCTACAGGGTAGTGTTCTCTGCTGGCAGTTATAGAAAAGTCCTGCCCTGAGCGCCAGAGAACAAGCTAACTGCTAGTATCAACAGAGAAGGACCCCATGGTCCCACAGAGCTGTGGAGGGATTTGGATCATCCAACGCTTGTCCCTCAATATCAGGAAAAGAAACCTGCTCTCTAAACTCCATCTCAGTTTGGAAGGGAAGACATAGAAGCCTAAATACAGAGGACTCACATATGGCTGTGACCCAGGATAGTGAGAGGAAACCATGCTCACCCAAAAGATGCCACCAAAATCAAACATAGAACGGAACCACAAAACAGCAACAATTAAAATAATAGAAAGGGAGAATCATATTCTAGAGAGAAAGATGAGACCAAGCTCCAGGTGCATCAAAACAAACCAGTACAAAGTTAACTCATTTATTCAATAAAGAACTATATGGCTAGATTAACTAATTCCTTAATATATCAGAGATAGTAGGCAATAATAAGTAATATGAAGAAGCAGGATAAAATAGTTCAAACAAATGAACAAAATAAAGAAATATTTTGGCAGAAGAAATGATAATAATTTGATAAGAAATTCACAAAACTAGGAAAATGAGCTGATTCCAGGAACCTAAGTGGAAGGCAAATTTAAGAATGCTGAGGGCAACAAATGTATAAGGGTGCTTTACTCAATTGATGTATATATGGATTGTGATAAGAGTTGTATGAGCCCCAATAAAATGATTTATTAAAAAAAGACTTAAACATTCACTGAAATGAAAATTGTATTAACTAAGTGTCAGCAAAGGGTTAAAGGTCTGCTGGGAGTCGTTTCTGCTGCATTGCATAAAGGCTGCTGCGACCACTCACTGGGAGTTTAATGGTTTCTGGTGTCTATGTTGCAGGTAAACTCTGCGTGGTGGGGCACAGGCCTAAACAGATAGCAGCTGAACGAGGTAAGTGTGCTTTGGAGGGAGAGAAAGGTTAAAGGAGTTGGTCTGTGTTTGCCTTTGAACTGTTTTTGAAGGTAAACGAATGCTGACAAGCTGGGTTAAGCTGGTTAAAAAGGCGTCATTAAAGGTGGAGTGACTAAAGGTCTGGAGGGATGACCATCAATTCCCATAACTGAGACCGGGGAAGGGGAAGTGGGGCCTGAGAAGGAGGGGAGGACTGAGAAGACAGCTCTCTTGAGTCCACCAAGAAAGAAACCGGCTTACTTGCTACCTTGATCATTACCCTGGGCTCGTGGGATGAGGGGGGATCACTGGGGTCGTTGAGTCTGGGCTCCTTTAATTGTTGTTGGTGGCCAGACTGAGCAGTGTTAATGGCGGTACAAGGTTTGGAGGGACTGACCCTCCTTGGCTAGGTACCGAGGGGCAGTCGCTTCTCCAGTGGCTCTGCTGACCACATGATGGGCAAGGCTTAGTGGGTGTTCAGGGTTGTGGGCAATGCTTAGCCCAGTGCCCTTCCTGGTTGCATTTGAAGCAAGGTCCTGGAGGTGGGCAGTCAGAGTCACCGGTGAAGTTGCTGCTTCCTCAAGTCTTCTGACCCCTCCCTCCAGCCGGCCTTAAGGCGGCAATCAAGGCTTGGGTTTGCCGGCTTGCCTTCAGGTGGGCCCAGGATTTGTAAGCTGCCTCAGTCTACTCCTCTATGGCGTTAAAAACTTTAACTGCCATGTTGACCAGGTCACGGATGGGGTCTAATGGCCATCTTCAGCTTTCTAAAGCGTCTTTTTAATGTCGGTGGCTGACTGTGATATAAAATGAGTGACTAGCACAGTAGCCCCCCTGGAGAGATAGGGTCTAGCCTAGCACTGGGTTATAGCTTCATTTAGGCAAGTGAGGAAAGCTGCCAGGTTAAGTCATAAGCCTGGGTGAGATATTAGAACTCTTTAATGTATGTAGTGGTTCGTATATAAAATGTTCCCAAGCATTTTTCTACTTGGGAGAGAGCTGAGAGGGAATATGGTGCGTGGACCCTGATGGGACCTTCAGCTCCAGCTACCTCACAGAGAGAACAAACGTGATGTGACCTGGTGTGAGAAGTGACGGGGGAAGGTAGAGGAGTTGGGGAAGGTTGAGGGGGCTGAGGCCGAGGGGGTTGAGGAGGAGTCTGACTAGTTTTGGGGCCTGAAGGGGGTGGAAGGGAGGATGGGCAGTGGGAAGGACAATGTTTCCAGGGAGTTAGAGGGGTGAGATTGGGTTGAGTGGTGGAGAAAGGGAATGGAGGTATGGCAGCAGTTACTGAGGGTGATTGAGTAAGTAGGACCTGGGCTGGGTAACAGGTGGCACCTAAGGAAGGGAACGGAGGAAAAAGAAAGCTTGAATGTACAGAACCTCAACCATTTTTAGGCTCTGTGACAAAAATTGTCAAGACTGCGGAGAGTGCTGAAATCAAAAGTACCATTTTCTGGTCAATGCAACTTATTGTCTAATTGGGATTGTGGCCACACTTGGTTACAGAAAAAGACTAGATGCTTAGGGCAAATGTCTGGGGCCAGGCCAACTTGGTGAGATTGGCCAGTAAGCATCTCAAAGGACTGTCTCTAAGGGGCCTAGAGAGGGGGCTCCCAGGGTGTCTCAAACTGCAGGGGATATGGGCAGAGGAGAAGGGGGTCCCCTGGTCCCCATCTGCACCTGCCAGGCAGGAAATGGTCCCATAACTCCTTCAGAGCTAGGGACCCAGGGGAGAGTCCTGGACTCTCCGGAACAGGAAGGTTCCCTGGCACAGACCTGCGGCTTTGTTCAGCAGACAGCGACCTTGGATTAGTGAGACACCACGGGGAGCTAAGGAGAGGGAGGGGGCTGGCCTCGTGGTTGTTAAAAATGGAGGGCAGTCAGAGGCCTTTGTTCAGGGTGAGAAAAGGAGGAAGTGGAAAAATTTTTAGAGAAAGCACCGGAGGGTGGCAAACACCAAACACACGAACAGGTAGAAAGGCTTAGACACACCCTTTGCACTCTAGTCCTGTCATAAGGTGCAGCGACGATGAAGCTCGGTGCCAGGAGTCCTGCTAGTGGCAGGAATCCCAGGAAGTAAACACAGAGACAAGAAGGCTGGAGGCTACATGAGAGAAGATAGACACAGAGAAAAAAAGATGGACAAGAGAAACTGCCCTTATCGTGGCACCCCTTTTGGAGAAAGGGAGTTATGTCCAGCTCCCCTGAGTACTAGAGTGGCACAATAAACCCCTGCCTGGCACCCCTCTCGGGGACTTATGTTCTTATATAAGTTTGCTGGTCCTCAGTGTCTGGAATGACAAGACTAATGAGACAGAACGAACATACACAGAGATACGGACCAGAAATCGCTTGTTCAGACAGGCCTCAGAGGTTTGGGGAAGTGGAGGATGGGGCTGTGCTCCAACCAGAGGGAGGTTGGGGTGGCACGAGCCCCCTTTCCTACTGCTCCCAGGTCTTCGGCACCAAGATGAGAGGTATAAACTGAGGCGCAGAACGAAGGTAGGATTGAGGCAAAGAACGTGAGGTTAAGAGTGACTTTATTAGGGTAGGGAAAGAGCTTTGGGGAGGGAAAGGGAGAGCAGAGAAAGGTATGGGAGCATCTTGATCTCCTGGACCGGTTCCGTGACCCAATGTGTTAGGTCAGGGAAATTGCAGCCTGGCAGTGAGGCAGTGGGATATATAGAGGGTTTGAGCCAAGGGCGGATGTACTGATAAAGGGAAGGAGGCTTTCTGGTGCTGTAGTTGCAGGATCTGAGTCAGGATGTGGTCTGTGAGTAAATCATCTTGTTTCTGCAGACCCGCTTCCTGGAACGATGGCGGAAGGGACTGTACAGACCCGGCCTGGAGAGATAAGCTCCTTGGAACGTTGGGGCAGGGACTGCATGGTCCAGACCTGGCCCAAACAGGCAGCATATGTACAAATGTGCTTGACACACTGGATGAATGTACGGATTATAATAAGAGATGTAAGAGCCACCAATAAAAGTATTTAATTAAAAAAAGAGAGAGAGATAGACTTTAGACACAACACATGCAGAGATTTAAAATTAAAGGATGAGAAATATATACATCAAGTATATACATATCAAATACATGTATATCAAACAGTAAGCAAAAGGGAGTGGAAGTGGCAACAATAATCTCTGGTAAAATAGACATTAGGTCAAAATCCATTATGAGTGAGGAAGTGGCATGACACCACATTTGACCTCCTCCAGCTACACAGGAGTCAGGATAATCCAGCTCCATATCTGTCCAAATATGATTCCTATGAGGACAGAGGTTAAGCATGCTTCCACCCTTATCCATCTTTATTCTTTTCTGACACCACCAGCCCTCCTACAGCTCTCTTCTAGATTCATAGTCTATTGAAAGCCACACAGAACTCACAGGCAGTACACTTATGGTGGTTTGTTAGAGAAGTTCCACCACTTGTCGGTGAGTTGTTGTACTGTGATGGTTTGTGTGTTGCTATGATGGTGGAAGTTTGGTCATTGGTATTTTAAATACGAGGTGGGCCACTCAGAGTGAACTGGTGTTAGCAGAGCTTCCAGACTAAGAACCAAATAAGAAGTACTAGGCTGTTCATGTAGGAGGAATTGGTCACTGAAAACGTGTGGATAACATCAGAACATTGTCAGATACGGAAGGTCTAATGAATAGCAGCATAGCATTGTCAGAGACAATGCTCAGAAGGTGCTCATAATAAGACTGAAGATGAGCTGCCTTCTCAAAGTAGAGTCGACAATATTGATGCAGATGGAGTAAAGTCTGCAGGAGTAAAGCCTTCTAGACCTTCATTTGCTGATGAAGCATGACTCAAGATGAAAACAAATATTTGAAAAAATCTACTAATAATCGGAACTTGGAATGTAGGAGGTATGAATCTAGGATTACTGGAAACCATCATAACGGAAATGGAATGTGTAGAGACATTAGTGAGTTGAAATGGACTGGCATCGGCCTTTTTGAATCAGAAGTCATGTGATTTACTCTGCTAGGAATGGCACAGTGAAGGGGAACAGTGCTACATTCATTGTCAAAAAGAACATTTCAAGACCTATCTTTTTCTTTCTTTCATTCTCTCTTTTTTTATCATTTTCTTGGGGGCTCATACAGCTCTTATCACAAAACACCCACTCATCCATTGTGTCAAGCACATTTGTACATATGTTGCCATCATTGTTTTCAAAACATGTTCTTTCTACTTGAGCCCTTGGTATAAACTCCTCATTTTTTTCTCTCCCTCCCACACCCTCCTTCCCTCATGAGTCCTTGATAATTTATAAATTATTATTACTTTTTCATGTCTTACACTGACCCATATCTCCCTTCACCCACTTTTTGGTTGTCCATCCCACTGGGAGGGGGTTATATGTAGATCATTGTGATTGGTTCTCCCTTTCTCCCCTACCTTCCCCTTCTCCTCCTGGTATCACTACTCGAATTATTTGTCCTGAGGGGTTTCTCTATCCTGGATTCCCTGTGTTTCCAGCTCTTATCTGTATCAGTGTACATGCTCTGGACTAGCTGGGTTTGTTGGTAGAATTGGGGTCATGATAGTGGGGGATAGGAAGCATTAAAGAATTAGAGGAAAGTTGTGTTTCATCGGTGCTATACTGCACCCGGACTGGCTTGTCTCTTTCTTGTGACCCTTCTGAAAGGGGATGTTCAATTGTCCACAGATGGGATTTGGGTCTCCATTCTGTGCTTCCCCTCATTCACATTGATATGGTTTTTTGTTTTGGGTTTTCTGATGCTTGATACCTGATCCCATCGACATCTCATGATCACACAGGCTGGTGTGCTTCTTCCATATGGACTTCTTTGTTGCTTCTCAGCTAGATGACTGCTTGTTTCTCTTCAAGCCTTTAAGACCCCAGATGCTATACCTTTTGATAGCCAGGTACCATCAGCTTTCTTTACCATATTTGCTTATGCACCCATTTTGTCTTTAGCGATCATGTCGGGAAGGTGAGCATCACGGAATGCCAGGTTATTAGAATATAGTGTTGTGTTCGCTTCGGCAGCACATATGTTAGAACAAAGTGTTCTTGTGTTGAGGGAGTATTTGAGTAGAGGCCCAATGTCAAGACCTATCTTGATGAATAATGCTGTCTGTGATATCATATCGATTTGCCTTCAAGGAAATCCAATCAGTACAATTATTATTCAAATTTAGGCAAGCTAGTGATGAAGAAATAGAAGAATTCTACAAATGTCTTTAGTAGGAAAGTGATCATGCACACTCAAGATATATTGATTATTGGTGATTGGAATGCAAAAGTTGGAAACAAAGAGTTGGAAAATAAAGCCGTGGAGATGGAAATTAAGCCAGGGTTTGCATGATAGAATTTTGTAAAACCAATGACTTATTTATAGCAAATACATTTTTTGAACAACATACACACAGCCATATTATACACATGAACTTCTCCAGTTGGAATACACAGAAATCAAATTGACTTCATCTGTGGGAAGAGATGATGGAGAAACTCAGTCGTAGCAGCTAAAATCAGGCCAGGGATTGACTGTAAAGCAGGACATCAAGTGCTCGCATGTAAGTTCAGCTTGAAGTTGAAGAAAATTAAAACAAGTCCACGAGAGCCAAAATACAACCTGCGTCTATCCCTCCTGAATTCTGCGAACATCTGAAGAGTATATATGATTTATTGAACACTAATGACAGAAGATCCAATGATCTGTGGTATGACCTCCAGAACATCATACATGAAGGAAGTAAAAGGAATTCAGAAGGCCAGAAAGAGAGAAAGGCTCAAAATGGATGTCAGAAGAGACTCTGCAGCGTGCTCTTGCTCATCGAGTAGCTAAGGCCAGTGGAAGAAATGGTGACAGCACAGAGCTGAACTGAAAACTTCAAAGGCAGCTCAAGAAGACAAAGCCTGATATTATAATGAAATGTGCAAAGACCTAGAGTAGAAAACCAAAAAGGAAGAGCATGCTTAGCATATTTTAAACTGGAAGAACTTAAGAAAACATTCAAGTCTCGAGTTGGAATCTTGAAAGATGCTATGAGTAGAATATTGCATGATGCAGGACGTATCAAACCAGAAGGAAAGAATCCACTGCACCGAAAAGAGCCGGCTGACACTCCTCCATTTCAGGAAGTAGCATATGGTCAAGAACCACTGCTGCGGAAGGGAGATTTTCAAGCTATACCGAAAGTATTAGGCAAGAGCAAGGCTTCAGGAATTGATGGAATTCAAATTGAAATGTCTCAAGCACTCATTCATCTCTGCCAAGAAACATGGAAGACAACTGACTGGAAGAGATCCATATTTGTATCCATTCCAAAGAATGGTGACCCAACAGAATCCTCAAATTATAGAACAATATCATTAATATCGCACACAAGTAAAATTTTACTGATGATCATTCAACAACAGTTGCAGCAGTACATTGACAGGGAGCTGCCGGAGGTCCATTCAGGCTGGATTTAGGAGAGGTTAAGATATTGCTGATGTCAAAATGGATGTTGGCTGAATGCAGAGAACACCAGAAAGACGTTTAGTTGTGTTGTATTGACTATGCAGAGCATTAGACTGTGTGGATCATGAAACACTATGGATAGCCTTGAAAGGAATGGGAATTCCAAAAGACTTCATTGTTCTCATGAGGAACTTGTACATGGATCAAGAGGCAATTGTGGGAGCAGAACAAGAGAATGCTGCATGATTTAAAATCAGGAAAGGTGTACATCAGGGTTATAGCCACTCACCATAATTATTCAATCGGTCTGCTGAGAAAATAATTAGAGAAGCTGAATTATATGAAGAAAAATGCAGCATCAGGAATGGAGAAAGGCTTATTAACAACCTGCAATATGCAGATAGCACAACCTTGTTTGCTGAAAGTGAGGAGGGCTTGAAGTACTTGCTGATAAAGATCAAGGATTGCAGTTGTGTTAGGCAGGGTTCTTTAGAGAAACAGAACCAGGACATTTATGATTTTATATATATATATGGATAGGTTTATACAGTGAGAATGAACATAACAGCTAATTAGTCCACACAACAGCACAGAAGGCTCAGTTCAACTCACTTTTGTGGAACAGTTAATACACTGAAATTCCTTCAACTCATGGAGGGGGCTTCAGTCCAAGGTCAAGGAGCAGACAGCAGAATCTTCCCTCAGGCAAAACAGGAAGAATCTGCCCACAGGCAGCAGACAGCAGGGTGGATCAGCAACAGTCAGTGGCATGGGAGCTTAGCGAAGCGGGCCTGATGGGATATTGAACTCAAGCAAAGCAAGGTGACAGGAGCCACCAGTCGCAAGCTCAAGCATTGTACACACCAGGAGCATGGTGAAACGAGTTTCGAAGGAGCCTCAAGCTCTAGTTACACGATCCATGGGTTGGCTTGGCCCACAGGTAGTGTAGCACACAGGTTGAGGCAAAGAACTAGCTAAAGCAGCAGCACACGGTCGGATCACCAGAGAGCAAGACAGGCAGGGGCGGGCCTTGCAGAGCCATTAATCTCTTTACCCTCCAATCAAACTGCGACATGATTAATTTCTGTCTACATATTCCTATTGGCCAGGTTGACACAATAAACCTAACTACCACAGCAATCTTCAGTATGGATTACAACTCAATAAGATCAAATTTTTCACAACTAGGCCAATAAGTAACATCATGATAAATGGAGACAAGGTTGAAGTTGTCAATGATTGTGTCTTCTTTGGATCCACAATCAATGCTCATGGAATCAGCAGTCAAGAGTTCAAAAGATACATTGCATTAGGTAAATCTGCTCCACAAGATCTCATTAAAGTGTTGAAAGGAAGGATGTTCCTTTGAGGAGTAATGTACACCTGACCTATGCCATAGTATTTTCAATTACCTCTTGTGCATGTGTGCAAGTGGGACATTGAATAAGGAAGCCTGAAGTTGAACCAATGTATTTGAGTTATGCTGATTGAGAATATTCAAAGTACCATGGATTGTCCAAAGAACCAACACATCTATTGTGGAAGAAGTTTAGCGAGAATGCTCCTTAGATGCAAGGAAAGTAAGACTTCATCTCACATGCTTTGGACACGTTATTGGGAGAGACCAGTCTTTGGACTGGTAAAGTAGCGGGGCAGGGAAAATCAAGAAAGCCCTGGACAATATGGATTGACACAGGGGCTGCATCAACGGGTTCAAACATAAGAACAATTATTGGTTTGGTTGGTGTTTTGTCCTGCAGTGCATAGGGTCACAATGAGTCTGAAGCAACTTGATGGCACTTAACAACAACAACAAAAAAATTGGAGACTATAATAGGTTACCACAAGTCAGGCTCCAAAGCATTATAAGGATAGAGCTGTATTGCTAGCAGCCGTACCTCTTCTCAGCCAGGCTGGCAGTACTGTTCTCTCTCTGGCCCTTGATTTTTTAGCCCCAAGTTCACTTGGCCTTTGCCCATGCTGTCTCGGAGTCTTAGTGCTATAGTCGCTGATGCTCTGCTGCCTCTACCAGAGCAAGCAGCGGTCTCACATGTCTGTGCTGTTGACTCTTCTTTCTTGATGATTCCAAGATTCCTCATTTCTGGGATGGCTTACTTAAACACAGAGGAACAGCAAAACTGACCAATCTCTTCTTGAGAGTACTCTCCACCCTATTTATATGCTCCCGTCCAGTCACTGAGTGGGACTTACAAGATTATGGATAGAAGGGATGTAGGAAGGAATTTCACTTCATCACAAAGAGACAACGAAGGATACTACATAATGACTAATGGGTGAATCCACTAGAGCAGTGGTTCTCAACCTTCCTAATACCGTGACCTTATAATACAGTTCCTCAGGTTGTGGTGACCCCAAAACGTAAATTATATTCGTTGCTACTTCATCACTGTAATTTTTCTATTGCTGTGAATTGGGCAACCCCTGTGAAAGGGTCTTTAGCCCCCCCCAAAGGGGTCGTGACCCACAGGTTGAGAATTGCTGCAGTAGGAGAACATAGCTGTAATAATATTTACCCTCCCAATGATAGAGCTCCAAAATACATGAAACAAACTCTAACCATCTTCAAGAGAGAAATAGTCATCTTTACAATAATAGGAGGAGACTTTTAGCACACCACTTTTGGTGAAGGACAAACCAATTAGAATGAAACTTGACAAAGACACAGAAGATCTAAGCACGACTAACCGATTCGACCCTATAGATACGGAACACAACACCCATCGGCAGCTGAGTTTGCACAAATAACCAAATTAATCAATGAGATGAGCATTATCACAACAGGAACAACTGATGAAATGATAATCATAAAAGAATATCATGAAAAATTGTACTATAACCTATTTGGAAACCTAGAAGAAATGAACACGTTTCTAGAACTTCTTCTAAACTATCACAAAAGCACAGGCAGAAAAATTGAAATGGACCCATAATAAAAGGAATGGAAGATTCACTAAAAACAAACAGATAAACAAAAATAACTTCTCAGAGAATAAATAAATAAAAGTCCCAGTCCAGATCTCTTCACTGGAAACTTCTAGTAAACATTCATTGAAGCATTGATTCCAAGTCTACTTAAACTGTTCCAGAGCCTAGAAAAGGAAAGACTCCTCCTTGGTTCATTCCACGAAGCCAGCATAGCCCTGACACCAAAGCCAGGGGTGGGGGGATACTATAAAATTGAAAACCACTATCTGTACGAATATGATGCCAAAATTCTCAACCAAATTTAGCCAACAGAATTCAACAGCATATAAAAATATAATAATACATTCAGCTTCGCAAGGTTGAGGGGAGTTCTGGTACAGAGCTTGAATGCATGCGTGATGCAAGATGACCTCAGTTGATGTCAATTACAAATAAAAATTCAGGCTGCTCCAGGAACTGTAGGAGATACTTGAAGCTGGCCCTTTGCTGGCTATTGAAAGAAATGAGCATTTATCTAGATGGGCAGCTGTATTTCTACCTGGGGGGAAACCTTTCTCTCTACAGAACTTTCACTACATTGTCTTCAGTGGTTTAGTGGTTCTATAACACAAATACCACGAGTGGATGGCTTTTCCACACAGAAACTTATTTTCTCACAGGTTAGGTGGCTAGAAGTCCAAATTCGCAGTGCTGGCTGCTGCTGCTGCTGGTGCTGGGGTGGGGATGCTCTCTCTCCATGTCAGCTCTGAGGACGTTCCTTGTCCCTCAGCGTCTGCTTCCTGACTCCTTGTTATGATAGGTTCCAACTCTGAGCTGGTGTAACTGAACCAACGCCCCTCCGAAGAACAGAATGAAACACTGCACGGTTCCCTGGAGACTGCCATGTGTCTTGGCAACTATTCTACGATTTCTCTGTGTGTTACATCTCTTATATCTCAAAAGAAATTGATTCAAAGCTTACTCTCCTCATCCTGCCTTATGACCAATCAAAGAGCGTATTCCCACTAGGGGTGATAATCACAGACATGAAGCTGCAAACACACCACCCTGCCTTCAGATGGATTCTGATGCACAATGACCTTGAAGGTCAAAGGAGAACTTCCCCTGTGGAACCCGCCAGCTACTCACGGGAGCAAAGCGTGGCCCCGTCTTCTGAGCAGATGGCAGCCTCTGAAGCCTTATGGGGCAGTTCCAGTGTCAGGTGGGGTGGCTGCTCGTCGGGGCTCACTCAGCAGCAGCGAGTTAGCTTTGGTTCCTTTAGTGGAAATGTGTGGTGCGATAGCTCATGAGATGGTGGGTTCGTCTAGTTTTCCTTGTCCTTCTGTCCGATTTAGCTCACGTTTGAAGCTGAACTGTTACATTTATTAAAGTTTAGCATAATTATACCATGACGGCAATGTGAACATTTTATCATTCATTACGCAAGCAGCACTGGAGGCAAAGGGGTTAAGTGATCAACTGCCGATCTCACTGGTGGTGGTTTGAACCCTTGCAGCGGCTCCGCGGGAGGAAACATGGCCATCTGGTCCGGTGAGGATTGCAGCCTAGAAGATTCTACAGGGCAGTCCCACGAGCCCTGAGAAGCTACAAACACACGCTTTTTGCATATGTCCTTGAGTTCACACCTGTCTTCCGTGCTTTGTCCCCGGAGGTCCTCACCTTCATCCCGTGTTCCTTATTGTCCGTGCAGCACATGCAGGGGCCGGTTGTTATTTAATCCAGAGCGCCCGTTATTTTCAACATTTTATCCTTTATGTAATTTAAAGATGACCCCTGGCCTGTGTTACTTTTAGCAAGCTTCCCTGCTCCATCCCCTGTTTATAAAATGTTTTTTTGTAGAAAAACATAAAGTACAATAAGCAAGCTGAAAAGAGTAATTACCCCCCAATTCCTAGTACTCAAGAAAGCATTGCTAACATTTTGATGTTAAAGAAGGCTTATATTTCCATTTGTACTTAGCAAATGTGGAAGGTTGCCATGTGAAATAGCTATGCTGGCAGACAAGACGAGAGTTGAGAAAATTAAGTCAGCTTAAGATAGGCATTCTCAAGGATTTCACATATTCTTAAGGATGGAGCTTTGTGGTCATGCTTTGGGAGAACGTGGAAACTGTACTGAGGACTAGCTTCAAGGGAGTGTGGGCAGGGTAGCTTTTTGCTCCCCAGCTGTTGCAGGAAGACTGGACATCAGATTATCACAGAGTGCTAATGGGGCACATTGACCACCCCCTCCCAACCTCCTAGCCAGTCCCTAAAGGAAGGAAACTGTTAGGAAACAGGGACTACTGTATTCCAATCTCATTGGTACCTTTTCAGGATGTGGACCAAGACTATGGCTGTTTCCACGGTTCATGCTGATGCTGCTCCAAACGCGAAGCAGGGAAAGATGCTAAGCCTTGGCCCGTGCAATCGGGCCTCGGATGAACTGATGGCTCGTTGCTTGTCAGTACGGGGAAGGTGGGGGATCTAGGAATCATGATATAATATAAATTTATCAGATTGATTTATCAGCTCTCATTGGTGAGCGCTATGGACTAAACAGTTGTGTGGCTGTGTGCTTGTAAGATTGTACACTTGCTATCTTCCATCCCATGCTCTCTAACGCCCATCCTTCTCGGAGTTACTCCACACCCTGCCCAGGGATGGTCTCGTGCTAGCTCACTGACCAGTGAGTGCTCTTCTACCTCAGTGTTGTAGTCTCACAACAATGGAAGGCATTCAGTATGTATTTTCAATCTACTGTACTTCAAAAATATTTTAGTAACATATTTTATTGGCCACCGTATTTTATTGGCCCACATTTTCTCTCTTTAACATATAATCATTATCAAATTATTAGTATTTTGGATTTTAAAAATATCTTTAAAAGATGACATGGACTTAGCCCCGATAGCCTATTATAAATAGGGCCAGCCATATCTCATGGTGCTCCACATCTCAGGGCCACCATGTTGGACAAGCAAGCTGATAAATTTACAAAATATATACCACGTTTACTTTATAATGTGCTTTTGTCATTTGCCAAAAGATCCCGAGCATCATTCCATCTATAAGCATATTCCGTCTGATTTCCTTCAATCTCTGAATCCACCAGGGGTCCACTCAGTCTCTTGGATCCCTTCTATTGGCATCTTCTCTTCTACTCATACACATTTGTGAATCCCTACAATTCCCTTTTTTTCTTTTCTTTAATCCTAGCAACTAAAGCTTTCCCTAGAAGGTTAATCTAGCCGTTCCTTCCCTTTCCAGGAAATTCCTGAAACCATCTACATTCACTGACTTCTTGCTTACTGTTCCATCTAATACCATCTGGATTTTCTCACCACCACTGCACAGACACTGCTTTCCCATGATCCTCTAGGGCTTTCCAGTGGTGAATACCAGAAGCCACTTGTCTCCTTCGTGAAGGAGAGTTTGCCATGTTCTTTGTCAATGCAGAGCCCTGCCATCTTCTTGAAACCCTTTCCTTCCTTACGGCATTGGCTAGAAGGGTGGGGGTGGGGGTGGTCAATAAGCTCCATTAGCACTCCGTGTTAGTCTTAGGTACTCTCTTCCTGTAAAAGCTGGGGAACAAAAAGCTACACTGCCCAGATTCCTTTTAAGCTTCACTCCAGCAAATCCTGGTTGGAGGATTTAGAAAGCATAGTAAGCTAGATGATGTCGTTATGGGTATCCAGGCCCAGCTGCTGTTATGTTGGCTTCCTGGTCCTCAGTTCTGGTG
Organism: Tenrec ecaudatus; assembly: GCF_050624435.1. Classification (NCBI taxonomy): domain Eukaryota; kingdom Metazoa; phylum Chordata; class Mammalia; order Afrosoricida; family Tenrecidae; genus Tenrec; species Tenrec ecaudatus. The sequence goes on along the minus strand of NC_134537.1, from coordinate 39,552,253 downwards.
CTGTTGTTACTAAACACCACTTACTTCCAAAGGTGGTCTTTAAAATTCCTATTTCTGGTTCCTTTAGTAGTTTTGTGGGGGAGTGACTTTTGGTTTCCAGGGGGCCAAAACTAGAGCCCATTCTTCCATTGCACGAATGATAGCTTTATTCCCAATTGCCTCCATCAAATTCTTTCCTGCTAGTTTCTATTCCCTGTCCTGAACCCTGACTTTTTGGTATCAGAAGTAGCTGCAGCCAGTAGGCCATCAAGAATGGGGATATTCATATGTTAAAAGACTATCCGTCTGTATTTAATGCCCAGGAAAAAAATCTTCTAGAATGGGGCCCAAATGAAAGTAATTCATAGCAAATAATAGAAAGATCTTCACAATCAAACTTAAGGAATGCTAAAGGATATACATTAGGCCAAAGGAAAAATGATTCCAAATGGAAGATCTGAGGTGGAAGTAGGGCTAAAGAACACGGAAGGCGGTCATTTGATGGGAGATATCTAGAAGGTAGCTATCACAGCACCTTCCTGCTGCTTTGTTTGGTTTGTCCAGGTGTTCTGGATTGAATTGTTCCCACAAAATGTGTTGTACACTCTAGCCCCTATTGGGAGTAGAGCCCTGGTAAGCACCTGGCTGCTAATCTAAAAGTTGACCAGTGGAACCCACCCAGCAGGTCCTCAGGAGAAAGAGCTGGCATCAGTTTCTATACAGATCAGACTCTCGCTGCCATTGAGTCCATGGCCACTTACAGCAACCCTGTAGGACAGCGTACAACTGCCCCTGCGAGTTTCCCACACTGTCACTCTTTAGGAGGGTAGCAAGCCCAGTCTTTCTCCCGAGGAGCTGCTAGTGGTTTCAAACTGCCAACCTTGAAGGTAACAGCCCAACACATAACCACTATGCCACCAGGACTCCTTCATAAAGATTACAGCCTGGGATAACCTATGGGGCAAGTCCATCTGTCACAAGGGGTCACTACGAGTCCGAATCAACTATATGGCACAGACAACTGCAACTGGGAATAAAGTTTTTATGCCATGTTCATGAACCAAATCAGGGTAGGGTATGCCATAAGCCAATCAATTTAGAGAGATAACAACACAGAAGCAGCTTAGACCAGAAACAAATGAGCCCGAGTGAGAGACAGACAGATATTTTTGTTGTTACTATTGTTCTGCCTTCATTCTTGAAGATTTTTTTTTCTGGCCATGGAATACAGACTGGTCATCACATGCCACCTGGATTTCTCCAAGGGACCCTGGGAAGCATACCAGTGACACCGAGACAAGGATTTTCTCCCAGAGTGGACAGAGAGACTTTCCTTAGAACCAGTACCCTGAACGTGGACTTCTGACCATCTACATGGAGTTTCATTAAAGCTTGGGTTTTTCTGGTGCACCAGCACTAGGCAGCTGGCGAGGAAGGTCAACGGGAAGGGTATGTGTCTGAAGTAGTGCTCCATGTTCATTCACCAGCTGTGACAATTTGGCAGTGGCATTCCGATCCTTGGATCACAAGGAAAGCACTGTTCTTGACCAGCAGCTCTAGTTGTTGCTAGGTGCCATCGAGTTGGTTCCCACCCATAGCAACCCTCTGCACGACAGACCCATTCTCCTGAGTGTTCCTATGTGTGAGCCCATTGCTGATGCCGCTGTGTCAGTCCATTTCATCGAGGGCCTTCCTCTTTGTTCGCTGCCCCTTCATTTGACCAAACATGGTATCCTTCTCCAGGACTGTTCCCTCCTGACAACCTGTCCAAAGTCCATGAGACAAGTGTCACCATCCTTGCCTCTAAGGAACACTGTCTGTTTCTTTCAAGACAGATTTGTTTATCTTTTTAGCAGTCTGAGGTAGTTAGTTTATTGTGTCAACCTGGCCAATAAACACATGTGGGTTTAACTGAAGGGCAGAAGGATAAATGGCTCAGTGAGCCTCACCTTTCTAGTTCTCTGGCCTCTTACTCTCTGATGGTTGGACCAGGGTGCAGCTGCCTTAGCCAGTTCCCTTCTTCATCTGGTAAGGGTGACTTCCTGCAAAACATCCCTGAGGAGAAGCCACATGGACCTACCCCGATGCAGCCCTGGGTGCTGGAGCAACCATGTGGAGACCCCTGCCAGCATTGAGATGTTTACACATTCACTGACTCAGCTTTCCTCCTGCAGTCGACATCATAGTGTGTGTTTGTGAGATGGAGGAAGACTTTGTGGATTGGTGTTGGACATATGGGTTAATGTTGGACTTGTGGGCTTGGGCAGCACGGGGTTGAGATGTTTTCTTGATGTGCACTTAACCTTTATATAAAACTCTCTTATACATGAATTTCTGTGGTTTTGTTTCTCTAAAGTACCCAGACATTTTCTTTCCCAGACTAACACACAGTCCAAGGTATTTTCAATATTCTACACCAACACCACAATTCAAAGGCATTAATTCCTCAGTCTTCTTTATTCAATGTCCAACTTTCACATGCATATTATTATGATCAAGCTTACAGTCAAGAAAACCCTCTTGGGCAGTTATACTGTTCAACACATGGTTGCTATGGGTTGTAATTGAATCCATGGAAACTAGTAACAACAGTGAGTTGGTGGAACTCGGATTTGGACCTCATTTGCTTAACTGCAGAGCCCTAGTTCACTGCCTGCTAGGGTAACTGCAGCACCTGCCTGGTACACACAAGCCTGGTAAATTTCCCCATGGACCAGCCCAATACCAGGTCCCAGGAAAAAGTGAGCGAAACACAGTTTCCTTCCAGAAGCCCCAGAGCCACCCTTCTTCTCCCTAAGTGATAGCAACTTTGTCTTCTAATCATTCTTTGAGGCTAACTCTTATTCATCTTCGACTTCCACTGAATCCAGGTGTGCTGTGACATGGGTCTAGGAGGGAGTACCCCCCCCAAAAAAAGCCCACACAAACAGAAAAGAGGTCTTCTGGGCAGAGCTTTCATAGTAAATCTTTTTCCCATTTGGCGAGCATCGAGCAACTCACTCTGAGTTAGTGCACCCTGTGGCGTCACCTGGGAAGGTTCTCTCTGGTCACAGTGAATGTTTTTGTGAAAGCAGTTTTGCTCAAACCTAGATTTTTGTGATGGCTGATTTAAGAGAACAGTGAGTAACTGTGGAATTTTGTGCCCTGCTCGGGGGAAATGGTGCAGAAATTGCTGTTATGTTGAAAGCAGCTTACAAGGACAATGCTATGGGGAAAACTCAAGTGTACAAGTGGTTTTCTCATTTCAAAAGAGGTAAAATGTGGATTGATGATAAACCTCGTTCTTGACTTCCATCAACTTCCCCGATGGACAAAAATGCTGACAAAATCCGTGCATTTATGCTCAAAGACCAGACTTATGAGGGACTATTGAAGAGATGGGGACGTTATCTGGACTATCTTGGAGCTCAGTTCAGTAAATTATTACAGAAGGTTTGGGAATGAGAAAGGGTTGCTTCAAAATTTGTGCTTTGGTTCTGACTGAGCAGGAAAAAGAGCATTGAGTGGAAACATGCCATGCTTTGAAAGCGACCCACACTTTCCCCCAGGTTATTACTGGTGACAGACATGGTGCTATTCTTATGACCCTGAAAGCAAACATCAATCAAGCCAGTGGAAGACACCATCGTCACCTCACCCAAAAAAAGCTCGTCGAGTAAAATTACAGATCAAGATGATGCTCATTTGTTTTTTGATGTGAGGGGGATAGTGCTTTTGAGTTCGTTCCACTAGGTCAGAGTGTTAATCAACTTTTCTATTTAGAGGTTCTGAAAAGATTTCATCACAGTGTGCGACAGGAAAGTCCTGATTTGTGGCAGAAGGGGGACTGGTTTTGCCACCATGACAATGTACTTGCTCACACAACCATCTCAGTGCACCAGTTTTTGGTAAAAAACAGCCTGTCTCTCTTGCCCCACACACCTGACTCACTTGACATTACTGTGCGACTTCTTTTTGCTTCTTCTAATGATGAGGGACATGAAAGGACAGCTATCAGGCAATGTAGAAGAGGTGAAGAAAAAACGAGGGAGGTGCCAGTTAGCAATCAAAACAGATGAGTTTGAAAAATGTTTCCAAGAATGGAATCGCAGAGTTGACAAATGTAGTAAGTGTAACGGAGAGTACTCTGAAGGTGAGCGTTTGTTTTGTAAAAATATTTAAATACAGGGAGCAGATATCAGGGGCTCAAGTGGGAAGAGAATGCTTTGCAAATGATGATGGCAGCATATGTGCAAAAGTACTTGACACATTGGAGGAATGTATGGATTGTGATAAGAGATGTAAGAGTCCCCAGTAAAAGTATTTTTAAAAATAAGGTGGAAAAAACTCAGGAAAGGTGTGTATCAAGAATTGTATCCTTTGATGATATTTATTCACTCTGTATGCTGAGAAAATAATCCGAGTAACTGGACTGTAAGAAGAATGCAGCATCAGGCTGACTTAATGGCACCTAACAACAACATGACTTGGAATTGATAACAACAACAACAAATTTAAATACACAGCTTTGAGGAAAAATAAATCTGTTTTTTTTTTGGGGGGGGTGTGTGCCTCCTTGGGTGTGGCTTGGGATGCCCTAGCCCTAAAAGCAGCTGTGCAGGAACCTCATGTCGTTCCTGAGTTGCCTGCCTTTAGCCGCAAACAGTTCCTTGTTTATTGCTCCAGTGTGTCACACACAAAAAGAATAATTTCCTGGGAGTGCATAATGTGAAAGTATTAAGAAGCAAGACAAGATCTAGAGTACATTATGCCACCACCACCCCACCCCCCAATCCCGTTTCCTTTCCTCCTGCCTTCTGTCCTCCTAACTGCTGTCAGAGAACAGTCACTCATTTGGATGAGAGCCAGGTCCTCTCCAACCCCAGGACCAGGTGGTTTACAAAACCCTCTGAGGTCCCACAGTCCTCTTCTCTCATAGTACTTGTTGCTCCAGAAATCTCAGGTTTTCTGAAATGCCCTCCCCAGTCTTTGTTGTTTCCAACCCCAGCGTCTGCTCACACTACCTTCTTTACCTGCAGTAGGTATGCTCTGGGAGTCAAGTCCAACAGTGGTTTAAAGTAGTCGCAAATCCTTGCTCTGGCCCTTGCTCATGGCGCCAGAGGACCCAGTCTCTCAATGCCATTTTGTTGTCTGTAAAACGAGAATGGCAATACCTCCCTCAGAGCTGTTCTGAAGATGAGATGGGTGGGGGAGGGAGGAAGCTTGCCAGCCTTACCAATGGCTGCTGTCCTTGCCCCTCCAGTTTGCCTAAAATTGGCCTGGCTCCCAGGAAGCCCATTGGAGTCCAACCCTTAGGGACTCCGTGCAAGGCTTTGCACCGCACCCCGTGTTCCCTGTAGGCGCTGCCGCATCACTGCTTTGCCCTGCTTGGCTGAGGTCCCCCAGGGCTCCAAACTCTTCTGGTCCATCTCAGGCCCTCGAACCCAGCAGGACCTGGCCCCTTGCGGAGCCAGAGTCGGGGGCAGAGTGGGAGGTCCCGAAGGAGCAGTAACTAACTTTGCTGGACAAGAATTCAGTAATTTAACCCGCGGAAGTTCTTCAGAAAGAGGCCAGCCAGCTGCTAGCCCAGGCGCTCCCAGAGGTCGGAGCAGCAGTTCCTGTTGTCACTGTCTCGCGCTCTCTGTTCCCGCAGCTCGGAGGCCATGCCAAGAGCCTTGGCACGACTCACCTACCCAATCAAGATGCGCGCCTGCCGGTGACAGGCGGACTCCCACCAGCCCGACTGCGGACCGCGCGCGGCCCAAATCCCGCACCTCCCACAGCCCCCCACCCCGATGTAGACCTCGGGGGGCGGGCAGAGGCGCGCAAGGCTCCTGGAGTAAATAAAGCGACTCCTCCCGGGCCTCGGAGATCTGATGCGAGGAGGGATGCGGACACGGAATCATGGAGACAGGTGCTTCCTGCGCGCGTGTGCGGTGGGTGAGCAAGGGGAGACCCAGGGAGAAAGCATCGCCGTGGTGGGGGTACGGCGAGGAGGAAACCACGGGGCAGGGGAGGCTCAGAAAGGGATGGCACCCGGAGGGCCGAGGAAAGTAGGAAGGAGCGCCCAGAGCGTCCTGCCACGCCCGAAGTGACTCGAGCCACTGCCCCTCCTCCGCAGGGTTGGCACCCCGGTTACAGCGGCCCTGGAGAGCGCTTTAGCACACCAGCGCGACACCCATCGCGTTCCAAGGCACCTTCCTACCCACCCATTAAACGTCTCCCTGACAAAGCTGCGGGGTCTCTGCATTGGAGAGGGTCGCCTTTCGGACGGACGCAGCGTGAGGAGCAAGCTTTAAGAGTGGGGGTGGGGGCGAAAAAAGGGTCTCTGTACCACAGTCAGAGGTGTCTCGGGATCCAAACGCGCAGGGATCGGGCCTAAGGTCAAGGCCGAGATCTCGCCCGCCCCCCTCACCTCACCCCCCCCCTTTCTCCAGGATCCCAGTGGCAGCCTCCTGCCCGGGTTCACTTTCCCGTTGGGTGTCGCGTTCCATCCTCACCTCGCCGCCGCCACAGTCAGCCCTGTGGGGGCCTCACCCTGCAGACAGTAGAAGGGTGGGTGCGGCGGTCTCCTTCATTCCGCCACGCACAGGGCTCCTGTGTATCCTTCGTTTAACAGAGAACGCAACACACACAGCATTAAACACGCACGGGGAGGGTGGGCAAGAGCCTGGTGTCTCCCTTCATCAGCTGCTTCTGCATCCACCGGCATCCTTTACCCATCGCTGTCGGAGTGGCTACATGGGGACTCTGACGGCAGCGGGAGTCTGGAGAGAGTCATGACTCGGGCAGCGGTCCCCAGTGTTCTGTGGTGAAGGGCCCGGGGCTGCAAAATAGCCCGCGCGAAGGAAGGATCGCGAGGTCCTCCGTACGAAAAACAACCCTGTTCTCCCCACCCGGTGGGGGGTTTTGCTCCAAGGACCGGAGGCCACCGAGAAGCGCATTCCGCCCTGGCCCGCCGGCAGCCACAAGCATCGGGTGGGCGGCCCCCGCCCAGATGGGTGCTTCCACGCGACTGCCAGGCCAGGGAATTGGGAGACAGAAGCCGAGTCTCTTCGACTAAAACAACGCCAACTTTCCCGGTGAGGTAGCATTAGTCTGTGTTTTACAGCTGGGGAAACTGAGGCTCGGAGAAGTTCCGAGGCCAGGCTTCTGTCTGGATCTGAAGCCAGCGCTCTACAGTGGGTTATGTCCACGGGCTCCCCGCGAAGTCCCCAGCAAAAGTCGTCCTGAGACGGGTCTCCCCTGAAGTTCCGGGCTGCTCGGCTGTCCCTGCAGATGGGGGGCGCTGCTAAAGGTGGGGGACCACAGCTCCCTGACCTCGCGTCCACCCTCCTCCTCAGCCCTGGCACTTACGAGTCTCTCGATTTGAACAGACAGAAATGGACACAATTTGCCCCTCTTCCCTTCCCACCCCGTGGCCGAACTCACCCACGCGCTGTGTCCGGGCAGCTCCTGCGGCACGGGTGGCACCCTGCCGGCGACTGCCAGCTTCTGGGGCGGCCGGGGAGCGGGGCGGGGGCAGGGGAGGGGAGGGTGCGGGCCCGGAGGGCAGGGCGGGGGGCCGGAGCTCTGCCCTCCAGGCGGGTCCTGGCAGGGAGACAACCTGGGCTGCGCGCCGGCGGGCGCGGCGCCGAGCGATGGGGACCCGCGGCGGCTGCAGCTGGAGGCGGAGCGGGGCCACAGTTCGCCCCCGGGAGGCAGGCTCCGCGGCGAGCGGTCCCAGGCCGACTGACCCCGCGGGCCTTTGGCGGGCCGGGACCCCGGGGGCGGGAAGGGGCGGGCCCTGGGGTTCTCGGAGTTCTCGGGCTGTGACTCTGGGCAGGTCACCTTTCTCCACCCCCCAAACCCCCCTGCATTCCAGATCTTTCCCCAGGAGCTCCGCTAGGCGAGCGAGGTCTGCTCTGAGGTCATTCAAGGCGAACAAGTCGGAATTCCGTGTGAGCGAGGAGGCTGCTAGATGACCTGCTTTCCGCGCCCACGGAAAGCCAGGAAGGAATAGGCGCCCCGGTCGGGCATCTTGCAGGCATCTTGTGAGAAACAGCGCCGGAGTAGCAGCTCTTGTTTCTCCTGCGATCGCTGCTCCCAGTGGAGACTCCGGTTGGGGGTGCCCCGCTGCCCTTTGTCGCATTCCGCTGCCAGGCTGGAGGGAGAGCCAGTGCCCAGAACCCAGGCTCCCGCAGGCCCACGGCGCTGCCACCTCCGCGCCTGCACCCTGCAGGTGAGCACTCCCCGCGCCCCTCTGGGTCCCGGCTCACTCCGGAGCCCGCGGAGCCGGGCATCCACTATGCCTCCTGGGGGAGACTGCTCCACGCAGCTGATTCTCTCCGCTTCCCTTCCAAAATAATAATAATCAATAGTAATAAAAGCAAAGCAAGAAACACACACACGAACCCCAAAATTGGCGGGTGGGGGCTGGAGCTCACTAGCACAATCCCTTTACCCGAGTTCTCCTGCTTTCAGAGCGACCTTCACGGTTTTCTTTTGAATAAACATAGTGGTGGTGTGTGAGAGGACTTCAAAAAGTCCGTGGAAAAAGGAATAAAAAGATACAGAACTTTCCCACAAACGTTTTGGAAGCCTCTTCGTATTACAAAACAGTTGCCATTTGAACATTTTTTTAACGTACAGATGACAAACATCACCACTATCCCTAAGATTTTCCATCATCCTCCCCAAGAAGCTCTTTGCCCGCTCAGCAGTCTCTCTTGGTTCTCCTTCCGCAACATCCCCGACGACTCTTCAGGACCTCGCGTGTTATAAAGCAGAACTGCTCCATCAGGTTCGCTTTCTTTCTTTTTAAGCGTTCTATTAATATAGAATTCACATATCATACACTTCCATAGTGAAGTCCCTGTTTAAAAGCGTTGTATATCCATCATCACAATCCATTCTAGTGCTCCCTCCCCACCCCTGCATTCATTGTTTGCTCCCAAGTTCCCTTCCCCCTCCCCCTTAAGTGATCCATCAGTCATTGTCTCTATGCATCCACCCCTTCTGTGTTTCTAAACTAGGACACCTGGCAGAAACAATAAAAAGCAAAATCAATGAAACAGAGTGAAATAATAATATAAAGATTAAAAAAGTTAAGAAGAAAAGACCACCAGCAATTTATATATATAATATATATAAATTTATAATATATATAGAAATATATATAAATTTCCAGAGAGGAAATTTCTGTTGTGAAACAAGCAAGAAATGCTTAAACCTAGAGCATCTTCCAGTTGGGTCAAGAGGGAAGTCATCTGACCAGGTATCCTGTTGTGGGTTCGAATAAATGACAGCCACTATAATGTCTTGAAAATTTAGAAGTAGCTTGCTGGGCTACTGAGAAACTGAGTGTTTCCCTCAGTAGCAGCAGAGAGTGGAATTTTCAGTGAGTTTGTAGAGGCAAAAACTACAAAAGTATTTGGCTCATTTGTTAGGGACTTAAGCAGGCATGTGACAGAAGCAGAAAGCAAAATTAATTGGTTAATTGAAACTTCAAAAAGAGCAAGCAAGCATTACCGTTTACATAGCAGGATTGATGATAACATCCTGGTTAATAAAACAAGAATAGCAAGATTAATTACAACATGCAGATTACAACATCCAAAGGAACAATATTGAAGAATAATCAAAAGGAACAATATTAAAGAACAACAAGATTGCAATGTTCTGATTCTGGGTACATAGAGTACACTGTAAAATCAATCAGTAGCAGGGCTTTCCGAGATGGGAGGGGGAAGCAGGCAGGTCATCTACCAGTCACTAAAATGAAGTTACTTTGGTCAGCTTGACCAGTTCCATCACCATAATCGAGTTTACAAAGCTGTTTGAATCTCTCGTCCGTGGCCAGAGGGGATCCACTGGAGGCTTAAGCTGACTAGAGACTCTATAAATGGATATATTTGGATTCCCACTGTCCTCAATGACCTTCTACAAAATGGGTGTTCACAATTTAAGTGGTGGTGCTTTTCCCTTCATCATGCTTGGATTTGGTTATCATCATCTTTAGATGACACACACTGAAGTGCTTCTTTGATGCAGACTTAGTGGCTTAGTGCCTCAAGTAGATGGCTGCTGATTTGAATACAAACCTTTCAGCTCAAGATACTCTTCCAATTGATAACCAGACGCCATATACATTCTTCACTACCCTTTGCTGTAGCACCCTTATCTTTAGTGATGTCTTCATGAAGGTGACGATAGAGCAGGGCCATGTTATAAGAACAAACTTGAATTGAGGCTAGAATTAAGTGGAAACTCAGCATCTATCTGCTTGTCCACAGGTTATGAATGACTCTGTTTTACTTTTTTTGTCATTGTTATCATTTTAGGACAAACACAAAAACAAACAAAAAAACAAAATCAACACCCCACCACCACAAAAAAGAAAAAGAAAAACACTGTCAATAATCCCTTGGAATATAAAGCACTTGCATTGATAACATCAATAATTTATCCAATGGCATAGATTTTTAAGGCACTGTTGAAAAGAGGAGTTTGTGCAAGTATAGTCCAGCTGCAAATGGCAATCCATGAGCTGTTAATTTGTGTTTATTGAATTCTAAAGTGACTGAGCTCTGTTTACAATGAACATAGGGGTTGGTGGTAGAAGAAAATTTCCTGTAACATTCCTCACAGATCCTTGCCTATCAGATTAATACCTGTCATTTTAATGCAAGGGTAGCATTGCGATAGTAAATATATGGTGGTTCTGGAACCTCTTTTGTTAGATGCTTACTGAGATAGTTAGTTTATTGTGCCAGCCTGGTCGATAAACACAAGTGGGATTAATTGAAGGGCAGAGAGATAAATGGCTCGGTGAGCCTCGACTTTCTTGTCTCTCGCTCTTTAATCATCGGACCAATGTGTGGCTACCTTGCTTGTTCTGTGCTTCAATTTACAGGGTACACTGCCTGTGGGACGCCTAGCCTGTGGACTGTGTCGCTGTAAGTTGAGGTCCCTTTAAGACCACAGGATTGGAATTTACATCTCTGGAGCTGGGGACTGACAGTTGGTGACCTGGCTGACAGTTGGTGACCTGCCTTGCTGTTTGCTGCCTGTGCAGGGATAGCCTAGCTCTCTCTACAGAGGACTACCTGGTGGCTCTCAAGACTTGAAGGACCGCCAGTGTCTCACAATTCTCTCATGGAAGTGAGTTTCACTGAGCCATTTGTACTGCTTTATAATTTAACTGTTCATTTCTTGTATTATATATCTATCTATCTGTATATAATTTAACAGTTAATTTCTTGTGTTATCTATCTATCTATCTTTATATATATATTTATCAGCAATCTGATTTTCTCTCTCTAAGAACCCTGTCTAACACATTTTGGTACCAGGAGTGGGGTCCAAGGTCCAACAACTGCCATTTCCAGTCTTGGGGTAGACATCATTTGCTTCCTTTTCCATCACAGTATTTTAGTTCCAAGTCCAAGGGCTACAGGTAGTTTTGAGGTAGAACCCAGTTCATTCAGTCAGGTTTCCCCAGTGAGTCCTTCTGGTGTGACCCTGGAGTGATGCCACGTTCCCTGTGAGGCCAGCATTAAAGCCATCATAGTGCTTAGTCCAGGGCATGGTTCACCAAGGGTTGGGGAGAAACATTAAAAAATATATACCCAATAACATAAAACTGGGGTTATTCTCCCCTTAGACTCCCTACAATTATTGTTTATCATCCCTTCCTCATGTGAGGCTGCGCCTCCCCATTTACCCACCATACCCACCAACAGTAAGGTAGATGTTCCCCTCCCCTGGCCTCACATCATTTTCCCTGTAAGGTTCTCCTCTCACTCCTGCGGAGGGCCTGTTGATGACTTCTTGCAGCCTCATCTCAGTGTTGAATGACATCAAATGGAGAGTCTGCTTTTTTTGCCTTCTTGAAGGAGTGGCCCCAACTGATGTGAGGTCTCCTTTTTCAAGGTGGTTCTTATGAAGTATATATAAGTGGGTGATGGCCAGTAGGCAGACCTTCTACCCCCTCTTTTTTTTAAACTGACCTCTAATATTTATTTAATTGGTGTTTCTCCTTATAGTAATAGATACATACAAAATCTGTCTTGCTATTGACTAACTTCACTTGGCATAATGGTGTCCAGGTCCTTCCATGTCATGTGGTGTTACAGCACTGTGTTTTAGGACACGCAGTGTTCCATTGTGTGTGTGTACCATAGTTTCTTTATTCATTCTTCCAGCTGGGTCTTTGGGCTGCTTCCAGTTTCTGGCTATTGTGCTGTTATAAGCATGAGAAAGGATACATCCACTCATGTTTTTTTCTTTTATTTATTTGTGGCATTGATGAATCATATGGGATTTAAATTCCCAGTTGCTTTAAGTATAAACATATCATTTTCCATAGCGGTTATATGTATTTACAGGTCCACCAACAATATAAGTCCTGTTATCTCCACAATCTCTCCAACATTTGGTATTTTCTTTATTATTGGACTAGCATTGTGGGTATAATCTCATTGTGGTTTTAATTTGCATCTCCCAGACGGCTAGCATGTTTTATTAGCTATTTGTTTTTCATTTTTGGTCAACTCTCTGTTCATGTCTTTTGGCTACTTCTTAATTGGGTCATTTATTATTTTCTTATTGAGCTATTATAGAGTTCTATATATTTTGGGAATTAGACCATGTCCCAGTCATGTATTTTGTCTTCCTCTGTGTGTGCTTATTATATGTGGTAGTCTATCCAATAGAACCCTTTAGTTTGTGCCAGTTTTCTCATCGATGATCCTGATAGCTCCTAGGTTTACATTTAGGTCTTTAATCCACCTTGAGTTTGTTTTGTGCACGGGGAGATATATGTGTCTTGCGTCATTCTTCTGCATATGGAAATCCAGTTTTTCCAACACCATTTGTTGAAGAGACTGTCCCTGCCCCATTGGATATTTCTAGGTCCTTTGTCAAAGATTAGTTTTGTTTTTTAAAAAAGATCAGTTGCCTGTAGGCTGATGAATTTACACTATGAATTTACACTGTTACACTATGACCAGGCTGTTTTGATAACTGTGCCTATATAGTGGGTTTTTTGGGTCAGGTAGTGCTTGGTATTTCTTTTTAAGAAGTTCTTTGCTTATCCTGGGTCTTTAACTTACCCATATGAAATTGGTAATTGTTTTCTCATTTCCTTAGAGAAAGTATTTGGGATTTGGATTTGGACTGGAGTGTATCTGCAGATTTTATTGACATTTTCATAATATTAAGTCTGCCTATCATGAGCATGGGATATTTTTCCATTTATATAAATCATTTTTGATTTCTCAAAGTAATGTTCTACAGTTTTATTAATATAAATCTTTTGTTTATTTCACTAGAGTTATCCTAAGTATTTTCTTTTTCAGATCATTTTATTGGGAACTTTACAACTCTTATCACAATCCATCCATCAATTGTGTGTCAAGCACATTTGTACATTTGTTGCCCTCCTCATTCTCAAAACATTTGCTTTCCACCTGAGCCCTTGGAATCAGCTCATTTTCCCCTTTCCACCCCCTCACTTCCTGAGTTATTATTCTTTTATTTCATTTGGATCTCTTGTATTGTCACTCTTTTTATCTCTTATTCTGGGTATTTGAAATTTTCTTTCTTTGTTAAGTTTAAGAGTGGTCTGTCTATTTTGTTAATTCTTCAAAATCCAATTTCTTGTCTAGATTTTTTCCATTCTGGGGGCTTATTTTCCATTTAATTTATTCTTTGCTCTGATCCTTGTGATTTAGTTTCTTCTTTTGCTGGAGGGTTACATTGTTGTCCTTGTTCCAGTTCTTGAAGGTGTTGTGTTGGGGTGTTGATTTTGGATTTCTCCTCTTTTTTCATGTGTGTGTTGATTGCTATAAAGTGGCCTCTGATTACTGATTTTGCTGTGTCCTAAATGTGTGTTTCATTCTTGTTTGTCTCAAGGAATTAAAAAAAAATTTCCTCCGTTATTTGCTGTATTACCCCATCATGTTTTAGTATTATGTTGTTCAATCTCCATGCGCTTGTCTATGTTTAAGTTCATTTTGCTGTTGATTTTTAGTGTTATAACATTGTGGTCTGAGCAGATAGGTTGTAGGATTTCAGAGTTATTAAATTTGTTGAGGCCTGCTTGTTGATTGTTTTGTTGAGCTCTTTGGTGTCTTTATTGAATTTCTTTCTTGATGATCTGTGTTTTCTTGAGAATGACATAGTGGTCTTCTTTTACTATTGTCAAGGTATCTGTGTCCCTTTCCAATTCTGTGAGGACTTGACTGATGTAATTTTGTGGATCTTTCATTGGGTGCATATATGTTTATTATGTCTTTGGGGTTTGTTGTGTCTTCTTGGGTTATTTCCCCCTTGATCATTGTGTAATATCCATTCTTATCTCTTATAACATTGTTTGTCTTGAAGTCTATTTTATCAGAGATTAATATTGTTACAAAAGCTTTCTTTGTTTGCCATTTGCTTGCTGCTATGCTTTTGTCCAGCTTCTGATTTTAAGTCTGCTCATGTTGTGTTTCTGAGATGTGTTTCTTTTCTTTTTCTTTTTTTCAGGGGAGAGCGCGAACGCAGTCCCCCACTACCACAAATTATGCAGTCGAGTTTCCCACATTTGGGGAAATCACAGCGGTCAGCACATCCGGAGTGCAATGGATAAGCCTCGCCCTGGGAAAACCACCTTCGTGATCATGGTATCTCCCCGGCCAGGTAAGTATTGAGATGTGTTTCTTGTAGGCAGCATACTTATGGATTTTGTTTTCTTATCAATTCTGCTACTCTCTGCCTCTTTATTCATGCATTTAGTCCATTAACATTCAGTATGATTTTATATATATATATATATATGCATTTTTATTGTCATTTTGCTTTATATTTGTGCACGTTGTATGTGAATGTGTATGTGTGTTGTATTTAGCTTCTTTGTTCTTCCTGTATTATTTCATTGCTTTGGATGTTGCTCTGTGTGTGTTGGAGTTTGTGAGGAATTGTCTTGTATATTCATTTCAGGTTTGTGAATTGTTGATTTTTTGGCCATAGTACTTCACTGAAATGTTCTTTGGTTGTCTTAGTGGAAGTATTGTTTATGTGAACTCCTTCTTGTATGGGAATACTTTTATTTCTCTGTAATATTCAAGTGATATATATATATTTTTTCCAAGTGATATTTTTGTTGGGCACAAGATTCTAGGTCAACAGTATTTTTCCTTCAGGAATCTATATATGTCACTCTGTATCCTTTTTGCCTGCATGTTTCTGCTGAGAAAAATGAGATAACTCTAATAGCTGACCCTTTGTATGTAACTGTTTTTTCCCCCTCTGGCTGCTCTTATAATTTTTTTCCTTGTCATTGATGTTAGACATCTTGATTCAATATGCCAAGGAGTTTTCCTTTTGGATCTCTCCTGATTGGGCTTATTTTGGTTTCCTGGATAGTTAGCTTTTCATCTTTTATGTATTGAGGAAAGTTTACTCTAGTAATGAAGAGTTTAATGACATCAGTATTTTGTCAGCTGCAGTAATAATTCATTTTTGGATGTTCTAGATTATCTGGATTATTCTCGGGAATGAGGATGATATTGCTAGTCTGAAAATTAAGGTGAATGGTTCTATGATTCTTTGTTGTTGTCTATTTTAATCACTTTCTTAACTGCCTCCAAAATCTTATTCTTACCTATAATGATTGTTGAAACAGTGCAATGGAATAGTCCTTCCTAACTTTCCATTATCATAGGCCTTAGTGATCTTCATCTTCTTATCCATGTCTAGAGCCTTGCTAGATTAGATTTGGATTAGAATTTTCAGGGGCATGACTTCTTTGGCTAGATATGTTGGGAGTTTAAGCAGTGGGGGTATTACAACTAGAGAATCTTGAACAATTCATCTTCAAATGAACAACTTATCCTTCTATAGTATGAAATGCTGAGTAAGACCACACTATAGGCCTGGTCGGAGGGTCCCTGTGGTATAGTGGTTTAAGTGTTGGATTGTTAACCAAAGGGCTAATGGTTGGAACCTACCAGCTGCCACATTCCATGGAGGAAAGATGAGGCTGTTTGCTTCCTTAACGTTTATGATCTTGGGACAATTCAAACGTGGATGGGTTGATGCACTGCACTGCAATTACTGTCCAGTCTTGCCAGTTCCTGTCTCTGCCAGCACTGAGTGAATGGCCTCGCAGGACCTTGACCCAGCCACAGCCAGTGTCATGGTCTCCCAAAAAGGGGTTGAGCCCAGCAGGGATGCCTCCTGGGGTTCTGTGAGCAAGAGGCTACAACAGGAGCCGATGACTCTCATCATGTCTGGTGACAAAGGAATCTCTGCCTTCCTGGAATCTGACAACCTTTCCAAGTGGGTAGGGTCTTCCCATGGAGCAGCTGGCACCATCTGTGAAGACCTGTTGTACAAGTTCTACCTGGATTTCCCTTAGAATGCACCCACAGTGAAGTTCCTCCCCCCTGCTATCACCCCAACATGGACACTCGGGGTGACATCTGCCTGCACATCCTGAAAGACAAGTGGTCCACGCTGTATGATGTCAGGACTATTCCCCTCTCCCTCCAGAGCCTGCTGGGAGAGCCCAACATCAACAGCCCTTTGAACACACATGTTCCCAAACCTGGAAAGAACCCACAGCCCTTAAGAAGAACCTTCAGGAAACCTACTCAAAGCAAGTGTCCAGCCAAGAGCCCTGACCCACCCTGTCCTTGGGTTGTCTTCTCTTCCATAGACATCTGTCCCTCTTCCCCTTAATTTCTGGGTAGAACTCTGTATCCTAAGCTGTGGTGTCATTTTTGTTTTTTAAATTAAGTCTCTATTTGCACCCTTGTGATGACTATGTTAAATAAATAACATTTTCAGTTTGTTTAAAAAAAGATTATGATCTTAGAAATCTTAGAGAACCGTTCTCTATTGTCCTCCAAGCCAAACTGACTGCAATCAAGTCAGTATTGACCCATGGTGACCCAACAGGACAGGGTAGAATTGCCCTGGGAGTTCTGTAAATCTTTGTGGGATTGGAAAGCATCATTTTTCTTCTGAGGAGCTGCTGGTGGTTCAGAAAGCTGAACTCAAGGTTAGCAATCCAGCATGTAACCACGATGCACTTTTTCTTGTCCTACAGGGTCAGCAAGAACTGGATGCCTGTGAATTTGAGGTTTATGACATGATTTACAGTGTTGTAATAATAAAGCTGGAGTTCTGATGGCTGCCAAACATGTGCGCATTAAATTGTCATGAGTTATTAATAATTGAACATTGCCTAACATTTTATTTTTGAAGATTCTTGACACTGACTTAATTGGATAGCAGGCCATAAATCTGCTTTATGCCAGTGCTTTGAGCAGTAGACAATAAAATTGAAGTCTGGGAGCAAACACCTGAGAATGACAGTGTCAGAAAATTATATGATGAAATATTACATCCAGTATGTATTATTAGTAATAATATATTACCCCCACCCAAAATGGAAAGCTATCTATAAAGTTTGTTGTAACTTGAATATGTCCCATATTGGGGGCTACTTAGCACATTTTATATATGCATTCATCTATTGATGGGCATAGAGGTTGTTTCTATATATAATTTACAACCCTCACTTCAAAACAAACCAGGGAGCAAAGAAAGGGGAAGAAAATTGATGACAAATGGAACCACTTAGCAAAATGGACTAATGGAGCATGCAAACCTCAGCCTGCGTTGCCCTGAGACCTGAAGAACTTGATATCACCAAGATACCACTGCCCACTTCTCTGAGAGGGATCACATGAGAGGGTTCTGGATAGAGTGGGCAAAAAATGTGGAACCAAACTGAAAAGCAGGAACAAGACCAGTCTTACTGTTTGGATAGAAACTGACAGAATTCCTGAGAATTCCTGACAGAATTCCCTTAGTCACCCTTCAGACCTAGAACTCAATTTTCATTGAAACCATATAGAGGTCTATATGGGGAACAGAAGAAAGAGTTTTCTACTCCCGTAATGTGTCACCGTCTTAAGAACTCACAGGGCAGTTCTAACCTGTCCAACAGGTTTGCTCTGAGTTGGCATCAACCTGATGGCAATGGGTTCGGTTTGATTATACGGTGAACAATTATTACACTAGGGAGGTATGCACTACTTAGATTTTAAATCCAACGGACAGCATTTACCCGAGGACAAGATTTAGAAGACAGGATGAAGTAGGAAAGAGCAATAATGGCAATGGGAAATACGGGGATAAGTGATATTACATTGTGGAGATTGCAATTAATGACATGAAACAAACTGTGTATGAATTGTTGAATGGAAAACTAGTTTGCCTTGTAAAATTTCACCCAATTTATAGTAAACACTTTTAGAAATGAAAAAGAGGCTGGGTGAACTTGGGGGGAAAACAACTTTATTGAGATATCGTTACATATAATAAATTAAAGACACATAGTTCCATTTCTTTTGACAAATGGAAACACTAGATTAACGATGTCTACTCTCAAGGTAAATAATACTTCCATTACCCCCCAAAGCTCATTCATGTCCCTTTGTAATCAATATTTTGCTCTTGTCTCTAACCACAATCATTCTCCTGATTTCTATCGCTCTACTTGGTCTTTGTCGGAAGTTTGTAATCATATAGTAAGTGTTTTTTTGTGTGTGTTGGTCTCCTTTTACTTAGCACAATACTTTCTGAGATTCATCCATGCTGGGTGTATTAGTAGTGCTCATCTGTTGGTAAGTGGGAGTCTCAGCAGGTATGGTGTGGGAATATTGTCTCAAGACCCCCAAAAGAGGACATTTGTGGTGTTGAACATCTGGGTAGTTCCCAACTTTGTAGTAATGCAAATAAATCTGCCTCGGACATATTTATCAAAGTGTATGTGGATGCATGGATTGAATTATGCCCTCTCTCCTCCAAAATATGTGTTATAACCTCTATGCCTGTGGTTGTAATTCCATCTGTGAACATGTTGCCTTTGTTATGCTTTGAGGTGTGTAGGGTTTATCTTGAGTCAATCTCTTTCAAGTTATAAAAAATGATTAAACAACAGATCAGAAGGAGATATGGGGTGAGATAGATGCCAGGATTCATGGAGCTCTTCAAGAAATCAGGAAGCAGTAGCTGAGGAGCCAAGGACATTCCTCCAGGCCTGACCGAGAGAAAGCCTTCTTCTAGATGAGAGGCTGCACTCTGAATTCAATCCCAAGCTTCCCAAACTGAGAAAATAAATTTCTGTGCCTTATTTCTATCATAGCTACATTAGATAACTAAGTCAATGTGCTTGCATTTTTCTTGGACAAAATGCCTGTTAAGTAAGTGAATGTCGTGGTTACATCGTGAACATGTGTTTAACTTTGTAGGAAGTGGTTGAATTGTTTTTACAAATGTGTCCCAGCCTGTAGTTTGCCTTTTCATTTTCTTAATGGAGTGACATTTTCTAATTGTGATAGTGTCCAATTTATGAGCTTTTTGCCCTTTTATGTTCATGTTATCTGGTCCTATAGAAGAAATATTTTTATAAGTTAAGTGAGGTTACAAAGATTTTCTTCTGTTTTCTTTTAGAATTGTAGAACATTAGTTTTTGTTTAGTTCTGGTGTTGGGCTGGGTTGACTAGAGACACTCCTATATGTATAAGGAAGAGATTTATATCAAGAAGTAATTATTTCTTAAGAAAACACTCCAACCCAGTCCATCTGAAGTCCATAAGTCCAATACTAGTCCATAAGTACCTCTTAAGACTCACACAGCCACATGCAGTGATGTAGACTGCAGGAAGATCGTGGACTGGTAGGTGCAAAGCCACATGGATCGAAGGTCAGTGGAAGCATGCCAGGGCTCTCGCGGCTCTCAGGGTCAGACAGCATGAAGGTGAAGGCAGAGAGAGAGAAGGGGGTTCCCAGGACCCTCCTACGAGAAGACCATACCCACGGAGGTGTTATCAGGCTGATTGACAGAATGGATACCACCGCTACACTTTTTGTGAGTGTGTTTATAATATTTATTTATTCATCTAATAAAATTCGTTATACTTTTCATGAAATACTACATTTTTATTCCCTTGCGTTTATAACTTCTTTTTTATTTTAAATTAAAAGATCATTTTATTGAGGGCTCTTATTACAATCCAAACATTAATTGTACCAGGCATATTTTTACATATGTTGACATCATTGTTTTCTAGACGTTTACTTTCTATTGAGCCCTTGGTATCAGCTCTTCTTCCCACACTCCCTGCCCTTGTGACCCCTTGATAAAGTATGAAATGTTATTATTTTCATATCTTACTCCGACTGCTGTCTCCCTTCCCCCATGGTTTCTGTTGTTCATCCTCCTGGAGGGTGGTCGTGGTTATGTGTCAATCATTGCGATCAGTTCCCCCTTCCTCCCATCCTCTCCCCACCTTTCCACTACCCTTCTGGCATTGCTATTCCCATTCCTGTTCCTGGATTCCATGTGTCGGGAGCTCTTATCTCTTATCTGTACCTGTGTACATGCTCTGGTCTTGTCTGAAGTGAGAAGCAGCACTTGAGTCATGATAGTGGGGGGTGAGGAAGCCTCAAGGAACCAGAGGAATATTGTGTGTTTCACTGGTGTTTTACTGCACCCTGGTTGACTCATCCCTTCCCTGTGACCCATCTATGGGGAGATGTCCCATTGTTTAGATGGACTTTGAGTCTCTGCTCTGACCCCCTTGTTCTCAACAATATGGTTTTTTGATTTTGTTTGTTTGTTATGTGTCTTCTGATGCCTGCTACCAAGTCCCAATGACACCTCGTGATCACACTGGCTGGTGTGCTTCTTCCATTTGGGCTTGCTGATTTTCAGCTAGATGGCCGCTTGTGTATCTTCAAGCCTTTAAGATCCCAGATGTAATATCTTTTTATAGCCAGGCACCATCTGATTTCTTCACCACATTTGCTTATGCATCCATTTGTTTTCAGCGATTGTGCTACACCCCTACACTTTTAAACATCTCCAACTTGACATAAAATTGTGTATCAGCTTTCTA
This sequence comes from Tenrec ecaudatus, assembly GCF_050624435.1. NCBI lineage: Eukaryota > Metazoa > Chordata > Mammalia > Afrosoricida > Tenrecidae > Tenrec > Tenrec ecaudatus. The sequence continues at coordinate 39,531,356 of NC_134537.1, read as the reverse complement.
ATACATTCAAATTAATTTTACAACTTAATAAATAATATATTTTTAGATAATTTTTATACTTATAGAAAAATTCCAGAAAGTACAAAGAGTTCCAATATATCTCCTAACTCCTATTAACAGTTCCAATATATCTCCTATTAACAGCCTCGCATTTTGGGGTACATTTACTACAATGGATGAACAAATATTAATACACTGTTATTCACTAAAGTATATATTTACACCGCTTGTCTGTCCGATGGTCTTGTGGGTTGTGAGCAATAATGTACCAGTTTTTATTTGAATTGTCCATGTTTAAGTATAATCCATTTTGTTATAGATTTGACATTGTGTATTTTGAATGTTGCCCAAAGTTCAAACAAGAGTGTGAAACATTAATTACTATTTGAGCCCTGCTTAAAGTAGACTGACCTTTCCAGTTTTTTCTATAATTGTCTAAGTTTGACAAGGACTGTAGATGTCAATAAAATGAATTATACAATTATTCTTTTATATACTCAACACGTACTTACTGTGTTTTATGAAGGCTTTGTGTAGGCTGTCAAGTATCTTAACAATTATAGTCCACCTTCATGTAATACATAATTAATATTCTTAGAAGAAATTCATATAAAGATCACTTGGTCTGGTGTTTGGATGATTTTATGTCACCTTGTATTTATGGAGGGGTGGAGTCCAACCGATTGGTCAGGTCTCAGCATGATGATGCCTCCTGGGAGATGTGGCCTTTTTATAGGGAAGAAGCTGAAAACTACACTCTCTGCCCCCTCACCTTCCTGTTTGCTGGGACTCTGCCTGCATCCAGTGGCAGCCCCATGTGAGCCACCTACCCTGATAGCTGTTGGTGCCCTGACACATTTCCACCGACTTTGGGTCCACATGACTCTGCACCCACCAGCCTGTGCTCTTCCTGCTTCACATTTCTGTGTCATCAGCCTTTGGCTATGTGAGTTTGAATAGGATCCTGGCTTACATCGGACTTATGGACTTGAATTGGGGATGGCTTGAATGGCTGGTTGGGGATAACTTATTAATGTCATATTACTTCTTGATAGAAAGCTCTTTGTTATACATATATGAACACCACTGGATTTGTTTGTCTAGACAGCTTAGCCTAACACCTGGGGAAATGATGGAACAAGTTTAGTTGATGGATGGATGCTTTGTTGGCTAGCTTCCTAATAAAAATAAGTTTTTGGTAATTAATTGGAGTCCAGGGCAAGCACTCAATATTTGGACAAATAATATGGTAGTGGCCTGTGTCTGGATTATGCTGCCCGAATATAAAATACTAGTAGGGTTACCCATAGTGTAAATGTCTCAATGGATATTCCAGAGTAAGATTATAGAGAAGGAAAAAGTGATCTACTGCTTAGAGATTGGCCACTGAAAACCTTATAAATATAAATAAATCATTATCTGGCACACTGCTGGAAATGAGCCCCTAGAGTTGGAAGGCACTCAAAATACAACTGGGAAGAGTTGCCTCCACCAAGGAGAGTCACCTCTAACGGTGTAAATGGAGCAAAGCTATCAGGATCTTGATTAGCTGATGGGGTATGACTCAAGGTGGGAAGAATCAGCTGCAAACATTCATTAAACAATCAGAACACGAAATGCATGAAGTATGTTTGAAGTATGTATCTAGGGAAATTGTGATTCATCACACGCAAAAATGAGCACCAATGAACTGGTATTGGCCATTTTGAATTGGAAAATCACATTGTAGCAAGAATGACAAAATAAAGACGAATAGCTTCATATTTATCATTGCAAAGAACATTGCATGAGCTATCTTGAAGAACAATGCTAATTGTGATGGGACAATATATATATATATATATATATATATATATATATATATATATATATATATATATATAAATGACTGAAAGGAAGACAAGTTAATTCAGCAATTGTTCAAATTTATGTACCAACCATTTCGGCCAATGGTGAAGAAACTGAAGAATTCTACCAAGTTCTTAAGTCTAAAACTGATCAAACATGCATTGATTGAAAAAAACCAATGGCCAACATCTTGCTCAATGAGGAATACTGAAAGCATCCCTCTCCAGTGATTGGGAACTAGGCCAGGATGCTTCTTTCATCAGTGGGGTAGTTACATAATTTCATGTCAACCTGAAGATAAATAAAGGTGTAGGAGTGGTATTCAACCTGTCAATCAGGTCACAGACTGATGGTACCTATTTGTGGGTGTGGACTTTTCATAAGGAGGGCCCTGGGAGCTTCCCATCTCTCTGCCTTTACCTTTCTGCTAGCTGACCCTGATTGCTGTCAGAGTCCTGTGATGCAGCCACCGCCATTAGATCCATAAGACGTTGCACCCAACAACCTGTGATATTCCAGCATTCTGAGTCATTGCTTGTGATTGTGTGAGTTTGAAGCAGGATTTATGGACGATTATCAGACGTATGGACTTGAGTTGGACTGGGCTGGGATATTTTCTCCATATATAATTACTTCTTGATGTAAAGCTATTTCTTGTGCAAATATAGTGTAACTGGATTTGTTTCTCTCTTCAACCCGGCCTAATACAGCCACTTTTATTCAACATTGTGTTGGAAGTCCTAGCTAGAAAAATTAGACAATGGAAAGATATCAAAAGAACCCAAGTGGGCAAAGAAGTGGAACTCTCACTATTTACAGATAATATGAAGAAACCCCAAAAGACTCAACCAAAAAGTTTGTTTCAAACTATTGAAATATTTGGCAACATGGCAGGATACAACATTAACAAACAGTAATAAATCTGATTCCTATATACTAATGAAGAGAGCTCTGATAAAGACAACAAAACAATAACGTTTACAATAATAATTAGAGATAAAGCTAACCAGAGAACAAAAGTTGTGTACAAAGAAAGCAATAAAACTGTGTTACAAGACGCTATAAGAGACACACACAAGGAGGAGAATATATCATGTCCACTTACAAGAAGGCTTAATATTGTGAAAATGTCAACACTACCAAAAGCAATCTATAAATGCAACAAAATTATGATCGAAATCCCAACTGAATCCTTTAAAGAAATGGAAAAAATAATCACTAACTGCATATTGAAGAGAACTAGAGCAAGCAAAGAACTCAAGAAGAAAAAAGTAGGAGAACTTGCATTACCTGACCTCAAAGCATATTACACAGTCAGAGTAATCCAAATAGCTGATACTGATAAAATGATGGCTACATAGACTAATGGAGCACAATAGAAAACCCAAGAGGCAATTCCTTCACCTACAGACAAGGAGTATCATTTTTGACATCAGGTGGATCTTGACTCAAATAGGGAATACCAGCAAAAAAATATTTACTTGTGTTTTATTTCTAATGCAAAGGCATCCGATTGTGTAGATCATTAAACAAACAAAAACAACTATATAGCATTAAACAGAATGAGAATTGCAGAACACGTAATGATGTTCATGAAGAACCTGTACATGCATCAAGAGGCAGTCATTTGAACAGAACCAGGAAAGGGTTGTATCCTCGCACCATATTTATTAATATATATGCTGAACAAATCATCTGAGAAGTTGGACTACGAGGGTGTACCCGCCCCCCCAAACAGAAAAAAAGCTCCACTGAGCAGGGCTTTCATTGTAAGCACTTTTCCCGCCAGGTGAGCATGGAGAAACTTGTTTTGAGTTAGTGCACCCAGTGGCATCACCTGGGAAGGTTCTCTCTGGCCACAGTGAATTTTTTCGTGAAAGCAGTTTTGCTCAAACCTCGATTTTTGTGATGGCTGATTTAAGAGAATAGAAAGCAGCTGTGAAATTTTGTTTCCTGCTCGGGGAAAATGCAGCAGAAACTGTTGTGATGTTGAACACAGCTTGTAAGGACAGATCTGTGGGGAAAATTCAAGTGTACTAGTGTTTTTCTAATTTCAAAAATAGTGAAATGTTGTTTGACGTCATTCTGGAGGTCCATCAACTTCCCAAACAGTTGAAAATGTGGACAAAATTTGTGCACTTGTGCTCAAAGACCGACGATGGACCATTGAGATGGGGAAAGTATCTGGACTATCTTTGAGGTCGTTTCAGTGAATTTTAATGGAAGGATCACTGCAAATTTTGTCCCTCAGGTTCTGACTGACCAGGAAAAAGAGCATCAAGTGGAAACATGCCTTTCTTTGAAAAATCAGCTTGGGAGCGACCCAGATTTTTTCCCAAATTCATTACTAGTGATGAGACATGGTGCTATTCTTATGACTCCAAAAACAAACATCAATCAAGCCAGTGGAAGAAGTCATTGGTTATCTTGACCCCCAAAAGCTCATCAAGTGAAATCAAAGATCAAGACAATGCTCTTTTTTTTTTGTTTTTTTTTATGTGAAGGGGATAGTGCATTTGGAGTTCATTCCACCAGGTCAGACTGCTAATCAGCTTTCTATTTAGACGTTCTGAGAAGATTGCGGAACAATGTGTGACAAAAAAAGGCCTGATTTGTGGCAGACAGAGGACTGGCTTTGCTGTGGATTGTGGCCACCACAACAATGCACCTGCTCACATCTCAGTGACCAGTTTGGGCAAAAACCAGCATGCTTTTCTTGCCCCATGCACCTTACTCACCTGAGCTCACTCTGTGTGACTTCTTTTTGTTTCTGCAAATGAAGAGGGACAAGAAAGCACAGCGATTTGATTATGTAGAAGAAGTAAAGGAAAAAAGAGGGAAATGCTCTCAGCTACTCAAACAGATAAGTTTGAAAAATGTTTCCAGGTATGGAATTGCAGATTTGGCATGTGTATTGAGTGTAATGGAGAATACTTTGAAGGTGATAGGTTGTTGTATAAAAAAATTTAAATACATAGCTATGAAAAAATATTCCTTTTGGGGGTACCCCCTCTTATATGAGGAAAAATGAGACATTAGGATTATAGGGAGGCTTATTAACAACCTGCGATTTGCAGATGACACAACCTTGCATGCTGAAAGTGAGGAAGACTTGAAACACTTGCTGATAAAGACCAAGGATGGCAGCCTTCAGTATGTATTGCAACTCAATGCAAAGAGAACTAAAATCTCCACAACCGGACCAATAGGTAACATCATGACAGATGGAGAAAAGATTGGAGTAATCAAGGATTTTTATCTTACTTGGATTCAAAATCAATGCTCATGGAAGCAGCAGCCAAGAGATCCAATGATATTGCATTAGGGAAATCTGCTGCACAAGACCTCCTCAACATGTTGAAAACCAAGGATGTTACTTTGAGGACTAAGGAGCTCCTGAGCCATGCCATGGTCTTGTCAATGGCTTCATGTGCATGTGAGAGTTGAAAGTGAATAAGGATGAGCAAAGACGAATTGGTGCAGTTGAGTTACAGTGCTGGTGAAAATATTGAAGGTACCATGGGCTTGCAAAAGAAAAAACAAATCTGTCTTAGAAGAACTACAGCCAGAATGCTTAGAATCAAGGATGGTGACACCATTTCTCATGTACTTGGGACATGGTTTCAATCCCTGAAAAGGACATCATGCTCGGTAAAGTAGAGGAGCAGCAAAGAAGAGGAAGACCCGCAACAAGATGGGTTGACTCCTTGGCTACAAGAATGGGTTCAAACATAACAACAATTGTGGGCCTGGGTGGTGTTCTATCCTGTTGGATATAGTCAGAACTGCTGTGAGTCAGAACTGACTCTGTGACACCTAAGAACAACAGCAGTCAACTGATGTTTGATAGAAGACAAAAAATAAAAGAAATGAGAAAGGGACAGCCTCTTCAACAAACAGTGCTGGCAAAATTGGATCTCAATCTGCAGAAGAATTAAACTAGATTCATACCTCACCCCATGTGCAAAGAGAGACTCAAGATGGATCAAAACCCTGAATGTAAATCCCAGAGTTATTAAGATCATCAAAGAAAAAAGAGGAATAAATTTAAGGGTCCTACTGTAGGATATAGATATATGATCAGATACAATGGAGGGCGCACACACAGTGAAAAGCAAAATAGATGACTGGGACGTACTAAAACTAAGACATTTATGTGTATCACACTGGGGGGGGGAGCCCCCACTTCCATCGAGTGGATTCCAACACGTATTAACCTTATCCCCTGTGGGTTTCAGAGAGTGTAACTCTTTCCAGGAGTAGAAAGCCACATCGTTCTCCTGTGGAGCAGTTGGTGGTTTCAAACTGCTGAGCTTGTGGTTAAGCAACCCAATTGTGTAACCACTATGTCACCACGGCTTCTCTTGTGCATCAGAAGATTTCACCAAAAGAATATAAAGAGAGTTTATGGACTGGGCAAAATAATCTTTAGTAATGACACAATGGACAAGGGCTAATCTATAAAATTTACTGAAAATACTGCAATACTTTAATAGGAAGCAAGCAACAAACAAACAAACAATCACCAAAAATGACATTCAAATGACAAAAGCACATGAAAAAAACCCTAAAAACTACCTGTTAGGAAATGCAAATCAATGCAGTGATGAGATACCACTTTATACAAACAATCACCCATTTGGAAAACAAAACCAAAAAAGCCCGAAAACAACAAATGCTGGAAAGAGTGCAGAGGGAGTGGAACTCTCATATACTGCTGGTGGGCAAACATGTACAACCATTGTGGAAAGTGATATGGCACAAATTAAAACAACCGGGAATGGAAATCCCTTATGATTCAGCAATACTTCTCCTGGGCACATAACTAAACCAGTAAGAGAGAAAACACCAACAAAGATATGCACTCTCTGGGGGAAGTGCAGAGTGGAGACCCAAGGCCCAAGTGTCGGCCAATGGAGATCCCCTCATAGAGGGGTTTAGGAGAGGAGATGGGTTAATTAGGGTGCGAGGTAGTACCGATGAAGAACACAGCTTTCCCCCAGATCCTGGATGCTTCCTCCCCCCAACTACCATGATCCGAATTCTACCTTGCAGGGCTGGATAGGGCAGAGGCTGTACACTGGTACATATGAGGGCTTGGAGGTACAGGGAATCCAGGGTGGATGATACCTTCAGGACCAAGGGTGTGAGGGGCGATGCTGGGAGAGTGGAGGGTGAGTGGGTTGGAAGAGGGGAACTGATTACAAGGATCCACATGTGACCTCTTCCCTGGGAGAGGGACAGCAGAGAAGGGGGGAAGGGAGACTCCGGATAGGGCAAGATATGACAAAATAATGATGTATAAATTACCAAGGGCACATGAGGGAGGGGGGAAAGGGGAGGGAGGGGAAAAAAAAAGAGGACCTGATGCAAGGGGCTTAAGTGGAGAGCAAATGCTTTGAGAATGATTGGGGCAGGGAATGTATGGATGTGCTTTATACAATGGATGTATGTATATGTATGGATGGTGATAAGAGTTGTATGGGTCCCTAATAAAATGTAAAAAAAGAAAAGAGGAGAAAAAAATGATTAGGGCAGGGACTGTACAGATGTGCTTTATACAATTGATGTATGTATATGTATGAACTGTGATAAGAATTGTATGAGCCCCTAATAAATTGTTAAAAATTTTTTAAAAATTAAAAAAAAAGATTAAAAAAAGAAGAAAATGATTAGGGCAAAGAATGTACAGATGTGTTTTATACAATTGATGTAGGTATATGTATGGATTGTGATAAGAGTTGTATGAGCCCCTAATAAAATGTTTTTAATAAAAAAAAAAAGATATGCACTCTCATGCTCAGGGCAGCACTGTTCCCAATAGCAAGCAGTTGGCAGCAGCCCCTCAATCCAGCACTAGAAGAATGGTTAAAGACATTTTGACACGTACACAGTGCTTGTCTGGGTGGACTAGAGAAACACATCCAGAGATACTCATATAGGTGTAAGGGAGAACTTTATTTCAAGAAGTAATTATGCATGGGCCAGCCCCAGTCTCAGCTACATGGACCCTCTCCTCAGAAGAATGCACTACAACTCAGGGAGAAGGGTGGGTCTGTTCAGAACACACTAAGCAAACTAAGTAGGAAGGAGAGAGAGAGAGAGAGAGAGAGAGAGAGAGAGAGAGAGAGAGAGAGAGAGAGAGAGAGAGAGAGAGAACTGCATCCTGGCCTACCAAGCCCCAAATACAATATTTCTGTTCGGAGCAGCCAATGCACAGAGAAGACCTCAGGGCCGGCCCCAGCATTAACCATGGCCCTCACTGACCCATAACACTATGGGAACAACACTGCAAACACAGTGTGGGTACTGTGTCCAACCTGACCCCACCACAGTGGTGCAAACCATGACAGGAGTGCAACAGAGCAGCAAGGGGGTGGGGCCGAAGCAAGTCCCCATGGAATGCCAAAAGTAGACTTCAGGGACAGGGCTTGGCATCTCATCAGACTCGATTGGAAAAGATTCATAAAGTTCAACAGGCAGACCTGGAACAATGCATAGACTTTTCCTGTTTTGTGTGTTTTTTTTTTCATGTGCATCTATATAAGATAGGCAAGATAAATAATCCCATGGAGAAAACAATGGGACTGATGGTTCCAGGGGGAAATGGGAGGGGGGAAGGAGGGAGCCAACAAATCCAGGGACAAGGGAACAAGTGATCTAAAATTGATGACAAGGAGGGCGTAGAATGCCTGGAGGGGCTTGATCAAGTGCAATGTAGCCAAGAGGAATTACTGAAAGCCCCAACGAAGGTCAAACATGATAGTTCATGATAGTGGAACAAAAGGAAAGTAAAAAGAAATAAGAGGAAAGAAGTAGGAGGCAAAGGGCATTTATAGAGGTATAAATACAGGCACGTACATATGTAAATATGTTTATATATAGCAATAGGGACATAGATCTGTGTACATATATCTAAAACATTAAGGCAGCAGATGGACACTGGGACTCTACACAAGTACTCCCTCAACGCAAGAACACTTTGTTCTAATAACCTGGCATTCTGTGATGCTCACCTTCCTGACACGATCACTGAAGACAAAATGAATGTGTAAACAAATGTGGTGAAGAAAGGTGATGGTGCCCAGCTATCAAAAGATAACACATCTGGGGTCTTAAACAAGCAGCTATCTAATTGGGAAGCAACAAAACCCACATTTAGGGTCTAAACACCTTCTGAAGTCATTTTTTCCCCTCATCGCTCCACTAAGAGTTCTGAGCTCTTTGGCTGACACCACATCAAAATGACACTTTAAGCATCCTCAGGGGATTCAGGTCTTGTTCTTTTTAAATGTTCTTTGAGCTTGGTACAAACAGAAATCCGAAGGGGGAAAATCAGGGCTGTACGGTAAGAGGAGGTCAGGTTTCTCAATGGAATTCTCCTAGGGCAGCCCTTACCACACTCAAAGAACTAGCAGGTGCATTGTCAGGGGGCTGTGTGGTAGTGGGTAGAGAGGTGGTAGTGAGGAGAATCCCTGGTCTCTTCCCTTTAGAATGCAGATTTTAATAAAATGTATTCATAAGACGTCTCTATGATTGTCCTGTGTTCTTTGAGAAAATCTATCATGATTACCGCTCTGAAATTAAGGGGGATGTGGGGGATAAGCAAAAAGCAGCTGACACAACCTTAGAGCAGATCTCTCTGCCTCAGATTTAACTGGCCCCGAAGATCGTCTCAGAACCCAGTGGATCTTGTTTGCTGGATCCTATTGGTAAATCCAAGACTTGTCCCCAGTTGTCATTTGTTCCATAAAATTATCTCCCCTTAGCTTCAATCTTGCTTTTAAAACTAGGGGAAAGATTAGCTTGTTGAGCTACCTGATGCTGTGCACCACCACCCTCTTCATATCTTTTTTTTTCCTTTTGGAAGGTACCCTAAAAAGAGAAGAAACATAAATGTTTTACTGAGAGAAACTTGTCTGCAACCCTGATTGCAGGTTTTCTTGGGGAAAAAACCCATGCATGTGTGAACTGGGATTCGAGCAACAATGCTTTCTGACTCACCCTCCTACTGTGTATGGTTTCCAACAGTTACCTGCACGTAGCAGTGTGCATTTAAGTCTCCACAATGTTTGCCCATCCCTACTTTAAACACACTTTTCATTGTAATTAGGTGAAGGCTTGCAGCACAGATCATGCGTTTTACAGTCAACGATTCGTATGCATTTTGTTTCAGCTCATCCATTGCGATGGTATCAATGTACTCACTTCTTCCTTGTGTTTCCTGTTTCCTTCCTCTGTATTTCCTAACCTCTGAAGTTTGTTCTTGGGTAAATACTGCCCTTGATCTTAACTGGTGGATTATTCTCATACAGGGGTCAGTTCAGTTTCAGACCTGAAGGGGCTATAGTCTTGGTGATCCGATCAGTCTCTATCAGACCAGTCAATCTGAACTCTTTGATGCTTTTCAGTCTTATTCCATCTTATTCCTCCACTCTACCCAGGACTTCCTAGCGTGGTCCTTTTCTGAGTAGTTGGTAGTTGTGTCTGAACACCATCTAGTTCTGGTCAAGGGTTGTGGAGCGTGATGTTTGTGGTCCATCGGTCCTGTGGACTAATAATTTCTACGTGTCTTTTTGATTTTCATCACTCTTCTTCCCTCTGGATAGGGACAGGCTAATGGTTGCACTTCAGATGGCTGCGTCAGAACTTTTAGATGCCAATTTCTACTCACCTAAGTAAGCAGCATCACATTGTCCGTTGTCCCTGATGGTCCCTGAGACCATGTTCTTAAGCCCCCAGTAAATCAGTCCCTCAAGGTGTTTGGTTATGTCTAATAAGTTTTCATCGATTTACCTCCTGTGTACTTCGCGATATTCATGGATATATTTGCAGCAAAGGTAAATGCATATGATTCGCTGCTGCAGCCCTTTCTGGGCGTGCGCTGCTCTCCAGTCCACTCGTCTGTCCGCCGGTCCATCGGTCCTCTCCACACAACCACCCCTAGTCTTCAGAATAGCAAACTGAGACCCTGCCTATGGCCTGAGCCTGGAGGTGCAGCAGAAGATTGAGAACACACCCTGACCCAGTACCGCAAGGATGTGGGCCGACCTCAGGCTGGCCCGAAGCATTTCCAGAACTGGCTCAAGGATGGCACCGTGCTCTGTGAGCTCGTTGATGTGCTGTACCTGCGGGCCAGGCCCCCGGGGAAGAAGACCCAGGCCGCCACCATGGCCTTCAGGCTGAGCTTCCAGTTCCTGCCTGCAGCCGAGCGCTAGGGCATCAACACCACCGATGTCTTGCAGACTGTGGACCCCTGGGAAGCAGAGGACACGGCCTGTGTACAACGGACACGGATGAATCTGGCAGTAACCTGGGACAATGGGCTCTTTTCCAGGGACCCCAACTGCTTTCCTAAGAAATCCAAGGAGAACCCGTGGAACTTCTCGGACAACCGGCTGCAAGAGGGCAAGAATGTGATAGGGTTGCAGATGGGCACCAACCGCGGGCCATCTCAGGCAGGCACGACTGGCTATGGGATACCACGCCAGATCCTCTGAGCATGTCCCAACTGGCCCTCTGTGAATGGTTAATATATAGAAATATTTTGTGTTCATCAGTGACATCCCTGAGGGCTCCCAGAGCCCTCTGCCAGGGTTGGAAACTAGCCTGGCCTGTCTCCTCTGGAGGTGCCCAGTGATGGCCTCTCCCCATACTTACTAATACATTTCCACCCCTGCCCCATGTGCACCCAAACTGGACCAGCTGGCCTCTTCTTTTCTCCTTGGACCAAAATGGGGGGGGGGGGGGTACCCAGCCCCAGTTCCTTTTCTCTCTCCCACCGGGCTTTATGCCCTCACTGCATTCCTGGACTGGGGATCCCGGTCTTCTGATGCTGTGCTGGCCTGCCTTCCACCAGCTGTGGCCACAAGAGGTCTCATTGAAAGGGAGGGACCTGTGGCGGCTGCCACACCAGCCACAGCTGGACCATGTTTCCCGTGCCTCTAGGGCAGCCTTCTGTAGCAGTAGGCCTTGAGGCTTCTTCTTTTCCATTCCCCTTGCTGTGGCTATGGGGTGGTGGTGAGAGGGGACAGGGGAAGGAGGGCTGCCCAACGTGTGGTCTGGGCCTTGAGGAATGTGGGTTTGCTGATTTAAATAAAGAATCTCAGTCTTTCTTTGGATGAAAAAAAAAAGGTAAATACATATATAAAATATTTTCTGTAAAATCTACATACATGGGCATACTCTCACATTTCCTCCCACATCTGTTCAGCTGTGTCTATCCAAGCCCTACTATTGCATGATTTTGTATCTAACAGTACTTGGTTCTGTTGGCTTTAACTGTTACCAACCTCCCAGTGTCTTTCCTGTCTCCAGATACATATTTGGCCGACCTCCTCTTACTGTGCATCCCCTTCTACTTCACCCAAGTTAACACATGTCTGCCTTCTAATCCATGACTTTCCCTCCTTCCTCTCTCCTCTTCTCTCTGCCTGGTAACCATCAAATGGTGTTACTGTGAAAACATTTTCTTGACTTCTCAGAATAGCCGTCTTTTCTTGACTTCTTATAATAACATTCTTTTACAATAATTTTCCTTTTATGATGGACTAATTTCATTCAGCACAATATCTCTCAAGTTCGTTTAGATGTTTCATCAGTTCATAACTATTCTTTAACATTGTGTGGCATTCCAATAGATGTATGCACCAATGTTTATTTACCCATTCTACATGGGCATGTAGGTGGTTTCCATCTCTGCTATTGTGAGTAGTGCTGTCATTAAAATGTGTGAGCACAAATCTACTCATGTCAAGGCTCCTACTTCTCTAAGTTATATACCAAGTAGAGGGATTCCTGAGTCATATGATATTTCTATTCCCAATATTTTGAGAAAGCTCCACACCACTTTCCACAATGGTTGTACCATTTTATAATACTACAAAAATGAGGCCAGGGGCTGACAGTGGAACAGATTATCAATGCTCACATGTAAGTTCAAGCTGAAGTTGAAGAAAATTAAAACAAGTCTCTTCAAGCCAAAATACAACCTTACATATATTTCATTCAAATTTCCAAAGCATCTCAAGGAAAAAATCTGAATTATTAAACACTAATGACAGAAGATTTATCAAACACTAATGACAGTTTATTAATACTTATCAAACCCTAATGACAGAAAACTTGGTAGATGTGGGGGTAATATCAAGAACATCAGACATGAAGAAAGCAAATGGTCATTTAAAAAACAGGAAAGAGGATGACTTCCGGGAAGATGGCAAAGGAGTAACACATCCAGAAGGACTCTGCAGAATTCAGCCCAGGAGAGTTGCTTAGAGGGAAATTCAACACGAGCGTCCAAAAGATAAGTAGGCACAGACTCATGGAGTTTTGAGGGACTGAGGTTTTTTGGCTTACCTCATTGGAAGTCGGCTGGGGCTTGACTTTGGCCCCGCCAATGTCTCTGCCAGAGCTGGGACCATTTGGAACCCATGGGGCGGCTTGGTCTCAACACAGCCACACTTTTCCCCCACCTGCCTCAGGGCAGGGACTGGACCCTTGCAGCTTCACCAGCAGGGATTGGAGTTCAGCTACAGTGTTGCTCTTGTTTCCATCTCTTCTCTCTGTGCCCACCTTGGTCTTGGAGGGCTGCGCAGGGGCTTTTTCTCAGCACAGCCACAGCTTGCCTCAGACTTTATAAACCCTTGCAGCTCCACTGGCAGGCACTGGGACTCAGCTACACTGTTGCATTTGTTTCCATCTCTACAATATGTTCGTCCCCTCCCACCCTCCTCACAGACTCAGGGGCTTGCTTTCTACTTTTTCCCTCCTCTTTGTCTCTTTCTTGGTCTCTTACACACTACTGCTAACCTCCAGACGACTCCCCTTAGCCAAGGGCATTTACGCTTGCACCACACCTAGCTAGGTGACCTCCACCCTGTTAGCTAGCCTGAGGCTGGAGACAGCCCTGCTGACCTCCACCAGGGAATACTCTTCAAATTCTTACAGAGGAATTCCTGCCTGTGTGCCAGGGGTCCTAAGGTAGCTCGGCCAACACTCCTCAATGTTCCAAGCTGCTGAACATTCCAAGCTGCTTCAGGAACCTCTGCCCAACCTCCGCAACACCAAAGCAGGCAACCCACCAGCCTTCTGGGTCACTCCCCTGAGAGGGAAGCCACAGGAGGATAAAGTGGTAGGTTACTTCCATAGTGAAAGAAGCTGTAGGCAGTTTGAAGAAGCATTCCCACAAGTCTTCCAGATAGAGCCAGTGCACCTTGAAGACTCACTGGAAAATAACACCTGGATCCTCTGAAACAACGTAATGCAAACAGTCATCAGCCCCAACTACCTCAACAAAAAAACGGGAGAAACAAATGGCAATGGCAGAAAATATCCTGAACATAATGACATGCATTGAAGAAGCAGACATTGAGCTGCCACAGATAGAAATATTCAGAATGCTACTTGGAGTCATACAGGATATGAGGGAAACAATACAGAAAAAAGATGAAATGATAGAGGAGATTAAAGCCATAAACCAAAGGGAAACACAGGAGCATAGGGAGGAGATAACAAAAACCAGTAGCAGAAACACAGATCTCCAGAATCAACTGGAGGAAGCAGAGAACCACATCAGTGACTTGGAGGACAGCCAAGCAGACGTTAACAAAGGCGAACAAAAATCTAATAAGATCATCAGAGAAGCTGAAGAAAACATAAGAGCTATGTCTCATGCTATAAAGCAGAACATCATTAGAATTATTGGCTTACCAGAGGAAGACACAACAAAGAATTCATCTGCAACAATAGTGAGAGAATTCTTGGAGGAAAACTTCCCCAGCTTAATGAATGAAAACCAAGCAACCATTCAGGAGGCTGAAAGAACACCAACTAGACTGAATTCCAGGAAGAAGTCACCAAGGCATATAATAGTTAAATTATCCAACTTTGAGGAAAAGGAGAAAATCATGAGATCAGCTAGGGAAAAACAAGCAATCACATATAAAGGTTCCCAAATAAGAATATGCTCAGACCTATCAGCAGAAACTATGAAGACGAGGAGAAAGTAGAGTAATATATTCCAAAAATTGAAGGAAAACAATGCAAAACCAAGAATACTCTACCCAGTCAAATTATTGTTCAAGGTAGATAGAGAAGTAAGAGTCTTCACCGAAAAGGAAAAACTCAAAGAATACGTTAGAAGAAACCCAGTCATACAAAAGATCCTTGCTGACCCAGTATGGGCAGAAGAACAACACTCATCAAGCATAAATAAGAGACTGCCACATAGAACAATCTCACCCAGAGGGCAAAAAAGAGAAAACAGACCTCAAGATAGCATTGGCTTAAGGTTGAAAAGAATTCAAAGTCGTCTGAGGTAAGCTTAAAAAAAAAAAAAAACAAACCCAAAAGGGGCATAGGGAAAAAGCTACGGTATACAAACATTCCTGGGGTGAAGACCAGGTAATGTGGCAGGGACCAGACCAAATACAGGGATACACATGGTAGACAACTAAAAAGGAGATGGGGAAGGAAAATAATAATAATAAAGAAATGGTAGCAGGGGCACAGGGCACTAACCCACCCAAGAGGGGGTATTGTTTATATCTCCACAGGGAAAGAGGGACCAGACTTCAAACCAGTGCTCCAGGATGTGAATGCGACATGCCGGCGAGGAGTAGGGAACCAGTGGAGAGGTCAGGGGGCGCTAACCCTGACCCCAACTACTAAGTGGACGCCTGCTCCTCCCCTCAGAAGAATTTATTTCAAAGAATGGCACTGAATCTACAGCTCCGGAAGAGGGACGTATCTGATTAGAGCACACAGGAGCAGATGAAGGGGGAGGAGAGTGGAGCACATCCTGGCCCACCAGGCCGTGAGGATGATGTTTCCAATTAGAGCAGCCAGTTCACAGAGAGGACCACATGGCCAACCCCATTATGAGACATGACGCCCCTCCCTGACCCATAGCCCTATAGGGGACAACACCAGAGACACAGTGTGGTAACTGTACCCAATCTGATCCCACCACATTGAGGAAAATATTAAGGGGGTGCAATAGAACAGGAAGGGAATGAGCAGTGAGGTCCCCAGGGAATGCTGAAGGTGGACTTTTGGGCCAGGGCATGGTGCCCCAACAGACTGGACTGGAAAACACTCCTAAAGGCCAACAAACAATCCTTGAACTAACTACAAGCTTGTGTTGTTGTTTTTTTGTCATTGGTTTGTTGTGTATTGTTGCTTGATTTTGCTCTGTCTTGTTTTTGTGCATGCCATTATCTCTGCAGATCTGTCTAAATAAGATAGACTAGATGAAAAATGGGAGGAGAAAACAACGGGACCAAGAGTTCCAAGGGGACATGGTAAAGGGAGAGGTGGGGGGAAGAAAGGTAGTGGTGTTAATAAACCCAGGGACAAGGTAACAACAAGTGATCCAAATCGGGGGTGAGAAGGGTGTAGGAGGCCTTGTTGGGCATAATCAAGGGTAATATAACCAAGAAGAATTGCTGAAACCCTGGTGGGGACTGAGCATGATAGTGGGACAGGAAGAAAGTCAAAGGAAATCGAGGAAAGAGCTGGGAGGCAAAGGGCATTTATAGAGGTCTAGATAAAGACATGTACATATGCAAATATATTTATATATGAGGATGAGGAAATAGATCTATGTGCCTATATTTATAGGTTTAGTATTAAGGTAGCAGAAGGACATTGGGCCTCCACTCAAGTACTCCCTCAATGCAAGAATACTTTCTTCTATTAAATTGGCATTCTATGATGCTCACCTTCATGACACAACCGCTGAAGACAAAGAGGGTGAACAATCAAATATGGTGAAGAAAGCTGATGGTGCCCGGCTATCAAAAGATATAGCATCTGGTGTCTTAAAGGCTTGAAGGCAACAAGCAGCCATCTGGCTCAGAAGCAACAAAGCCCACATGGAAGAAGCACACCAGCCTGTGTGATCACGAGGTGCCGAGGGGATCAGTTATCAGTCATCAAAGAACAAAAAACATATCATTGTGTGCTCACTTCCCTGATATGACCACTGAAGACAAACGGGTACATAAGCAAATGTGGTGAAGAAATCTGATGGTGCCTGGCTATCAAAAGATATATCATCTGGGGTCTTAAAGGCTTGAAGGTAAACAAGTGCCCATCTAGCTCAGAAGCAACAAAGCCCACATGGAAGAAGCACACCAGCCTGTGTGATCACGAGGTGTTGAAGGGCTCAGGTATCAGGCATCACCAAAACAAAAAATCTTATAGTGAATGAGGGGGTGGGTGCGGAGTGGAGACTCAAAGACCATTTGTAGGCTACTGGAGATACCCTTACAGAAAGACCTTGGGGAGGAGAGGAGCCAGTCAGAGTGCGATGTAGCAACGTTGAAAAATACAACTTTCCTCTAATTCCTAAATGCTTCTTCCCCACCCCCCACCCCCCGCCCCACTAGCATGATCCGAATCCTACCTTGCAAGTCTGGCTAGACCAGAGGATGTACACTGGTACAGATGGTTATTGGAAACACAGGGAATCCAGGGTGGACAGCGTTGAGAAGAATAGGACTTTCAGAGAAATTAATTGTGCTCGTGCAGAACCCGCACATGAATCAAGAGGCAGTGGTGTGAACAGAACAAGAGAATACTGAATGGTTTTAAATCAGGAAAGGCGTGTGCCAAGGTTGTATCCTCTCACCATCCTTATTCAGTCTGCTGAGCAAATCATTTGAGAAGCTGGACTATATGAGAACTCGGCACTGGACTGGAAAAAGTCTCATTAACAACCTTCATTATGCAGATGACACAATTTTACTCTCTGAAAGTGAGGACTTGAAGCACTTGCTGATGAAGATCAAGGTTTCTAGCCTTCAATAAGGATTGCAACTCCATCTAAAGAAAACAAAAGTCCGCTCTTGCTCCTGCAGCCCGGCGTCGGTGGCCCCTCCAGCCTTGAGGGCACACTCCTTCGCCCTCCCAGTCATCATCTTCACCACGTTCTGGGGCCCCATCGGCATCACTGGGCCCTGGTTCGTGCCGAAAGGCCCTAACCGCGGAGTGATCATCACCATGCTGGTGACTACCGCTGTCTGCTGCTACCTCTTCTGGCTCATAGCCATCCTGGCCCAGCTCAACCCCCTGTTCGGCCCCCAGCTGAAGAACGAGACCATCTGGTATGTGCGCTTCCTGTGGGAGTGATGCTGTGGCTCCTGCCCAGACCTCCTGAGATGGCTTCACTTCGGAATGGATCTGGACCATGAAGAGTCTCACCTGAACCTTGGCATTGGTCTATTCCTCCCCAGCTCCCCTCAAACACCTTGCCTCCACAGTGGTGGCATCGAGAGTCTGAACTGTGCTGACAACCCCAACCTATGTTTAGTGGCGAACGTCTGGTGCATAGTAACTTGGTCTATCACCAGGCTTCTGTGTCTTTGTTCATTTGGGTTGGGGGCAGCAAGGTAATTGGCCCAGCTGCCTCATCACGGATGCAAACAGGAGCACATCAGCCTCCTGAGACTGGAGAACACTGGCGTCCACTCCCTGCCTGCCTGTCACCACAACCAGGAGGAGGCAGACGGGGCTCATTTTTGTGGAGCCTTGGGGACTGACTCCCTGTGCCTAGATTGTAGAGTGTGTGAGCACTGCTGTGGTGGAAAGTGTGGCTGTGTAATAAACTGAGTCTCTGACCTCAAAAAAAAAAGAAAAGAAAACAAAAATCCTCACAACTGGACCAACAGGTAACATCATGATCAATGGACAAAAGATTGCAGTTGTGAAGGATTTTATCTTGCTTGGATCCACATAGATGCAGCAGTTAAGAAATGAAAAGATAAAATAACGTATTATATTGGGTAAAACTGCTGGACAAGATCCCTTTAAGGTGTTGGAAAGCAAGGATGTTCCTTTGAGGACTAAGGTGTGCCTGGCCCAATTAATGGTATTTTCCATCATATGTATATGAAAGTTTGACATTAGATAAGGAAGACCGCAGAAGAACTGATATATACACATATACATACATACATATATATTATGGTGCTGGTCAGGAATATTGAAAATGCTGTGGAATGCCAAAAGGACAAACAGAATGCTCTTTAGAGGCACCGATGGGGAGACTTCATTGTCTCATGTACTTTGGACGTGTTGTTGGGAGAGACTAGTCCTGGGACGGTCCTTGGTAAAGTGGGGGGCAATGGAAGAGAGGAAGACTCTCAACAAGATAGATTGACCCTGTGGCCGTAACAAGAGGCTCAAGCGTGACAACATGGTGAGGAGAGTACAGGACTGGGCAGTGTTTCGTTTCCTTGTACATACACAGGATTACTCTGATTTGGAACTGACTAGATGGCACTTTACAGCAATAACATGGGATTTCCATTCTCGGTTGCTCTGGTTAGCAGCATATAGCTTCCCACAATGGTTGTACGTGTTTACAGGCCCACCAACAGTGTATGAGAATTCCAACCTCTCTGTACCCTCCAGTATTTTTTTCTTTTCTCTCTTGTTTAGCCTGTGCTGTCATTGTCAGAGTGAGAAAATATTTCAGTGTTGTTTTGGTTTGCATTTCCCAGATGGTTGGTGAATATGAGCACTTTTTTTCAAGTGCTTTTAAGCCATTTAAATGTTATTTTGATGAACACTTCATGTCTTTTGCCCATTTTTAAATGGAATCATCTTGCTATTTTCTTATTGAAGTATGCAAAAGAATTACACTGGGTGGAGCAGAGCTTTCAGAGTCTGTATTTTTCCTGCTAGGCAAGCATGGAGCAACTCACTCTGAGTTAGTGTACCCAGCGGTGTCACCTGGGAAGGTTCTCTCTGGTCACAGTGAATTTTTTTGTAAAAGCAGTTTCTCTCGAACCTCGTTTTTTGTGATGGAAAATTTAAGAGAATAGCATGCAGCTGTGAAATTTTGTTTCCTGCCAGTAAAAATGCCACAGAAACTGTTTTGATGTTGAACACAGTGGTTTTCTCATTTCTAAAAAGGTTAAATGTTGATTGATGACAAACCTCATTCTAGACAGCATCCACTTCCTGGCAGATGAAATGTTGACTCATAGTACATTTGCTGTTTATTCCTTCCAGCAGGTCATACTGTTAATCAAACTTTCTATTTAGACCTTCTGAAAAGATTGCAGACAGTGTGTGACCAAAGAGGCCTGATTTGTGCCAGATGGTAGACTGGATTTGTCACCATGACAATGAACCTGCTCACACAGCCATCTCAGTGCACCAGTTTGGGCAAAAAACAGCATGCCTCTCTTGCCCCACACACCTTACTTACCTGCCCTCGCTCTGTGCGACTTCTTTTTGTTTCTGCGAATGAAGAGGGGCATGGAAGAGCAGTGATTTGACGACGCAGAAGAGGGGAAGAAAACAAGAGGGAGATACTGTCAGCCATCCAAACAGACGAGTTTGAAAAATGTTTCTAGGTATGGAATTGCAGATTTGGCAAGTGTATTAAGTGGAATGGAGAGTATTTGGAAGGTTATAAGGCTGTTTTGTTTTTAAAAAATTAAATACATAGCTTCAAAAAACAAATTATGGTTTTTTTTGTATCCCCTCATAATCTCTTATCTGTTTTGTCATTGCTAAAGATATTGTTCCCGGTCCATGGACTCTCTTTTTCCTCTTTTGATTAAGTCTTCTGATGCATGTAACTGTCTTATTGTTAGTAGGTCCGTCATTTATTTTCTTTTCTATTGTGTGTGCTCCCTTTGTTACATTTGATAGTGTCTATGGTTTGCAATAGGGCCCTTAGACTTGTCCTTATTTTCTCAATGATGAACTTACTGGCTCTGGGTTTACTGCATATACTCGAATATAAGCCAACCCGAGTATAAGCCAAGGTACCTAATTATTACCTGGGAAACCAGAAAAACTGATTGACTCCAGTATAAGCCTAGGGTGAAAAATGCAGAAGCTATTGGTGAGTTTCAATAATCAAAACAAAAGAAAATAAAATTACTAAAATATGAGACATCAGTGGGGTAATGTATTTAAATATTTATTTTAAATAAAAAACATAAATAAAGGGACAAGTCAATTAACATTAGTAAACCAGCACAGTAAGTGGAAAATAGGTTTAACAAAAACAATAAGGTATCAACAATGATACCTTAAGAGTATTATTCCCTGAGCTCAATCAGCAACCAAGCTAAAATGTAAAGAGTTAAAATCCTTCAAAACTGGATTCCTCGTCATCATCCGTATCCCAAGGCAGAGCTTCAGCTGGTGTGAGGTCATCACAGACGCTGTCCTCACTGAGATCGCCGTCATCACCATCACTGCTGTCATTTCTAACAAAGCGCAGTCTTCACTGCCATCCATAGCATTACTAATGCTACATTTCTGGAAGGCACATCACACCATGTCTTCTGGAATGTCTTCCCATGCATCTCGAACCCACTTTGCTATTAACTCTTATGTCAGGCTTCATGAGATTTCCTCCTTTTGTTAGTCGGGCTTGACCAGATGACATCCATTCATGCCACATCCTTCGCACACACAGGTCTTTAAAAAGCTTATTCAAGATACATCCAGAGGCTGCAGTACAGATGTAAGCCCACCTGGAATAACGGCTAAAGTAACTTTACTGAATTTTTCCAAATTTTTTTTATGTCATCTGATAGGTGGGCTCTGAACATATCCCAAACAAGTAACGATGGCTTTTTCTCTAAGGCTGCTCCTGGCCGTCGGTTCCAAATTTCTTCCAGCCATATTTTTGTTCCGTCTTCATCCATCCAGCCTCTAACATGTGCATGCACAGTAATTCTTGGTGGGAAATTGATCTTTTAGGCAATGTCTTTCTTTTAAAAATAATGACAGGATGCAGCTTAGTTCCATTAGCCAAACATGATAGAACAACTGTAAAGTGTTTTTTTTTTTCATTTCCTGTGGTTTTGAGAAAAATGTTATTTTCTCCTAAACTTGCCACAGTTCTTTTGCTTGGAAGATCAAAAGTCATGGCAGTTTCATTCCATATTCCCAATATCTGCCAGGTCATAATTATAAATCCTTCCTTGTTTTATAATAAATGACTGGAATGACATAATCTTTTCTTCAAGGTCTTGTGGCAAATTTTGGGAAATCTTTGTTCTTTGTCTCAAACATAGTAGGCCAAACGTATTCATGAAGCAGGTACACCATCCTGCTGATGCAGCAAATTTTCAATGCCTGGTGCTTTATATTTGTCATCCTTAGCCATTTGTGGAGCACGTATGTGGATTCCCATGCGTGTTACGCAGTAACCATTTTGACTACACTCCATAACCCATTTATGCAAGTCACTCTCTAGAGCCCCATACAAAGACATTAAACCACGACGAGCTTTTTTAGCTTTTGGAATCTGTTCCAAGTCAGCCTTCATTTTCCGCCACTCCCTCACTTGCTTTTCGTCAACACATAATTCCCTACATGCAATACTGTTATTGCTCTCTTCTGCTCTTGACAAAATCTTCATTTTGAAACCAGCCTCATATGACCGGCGTTTTTGTTTTGGTTCAAGAGTATCCATTTCTAATAGGATAAAAAAACAAGACTTTGAAAAAGAACTTTCATGGTAATACCTCTCCCCCCCAGGCCGCCCCCCCCCATGTGACGTGTTAGCCGGGAGGAGGGGCGGGGTGGGGGCGGAGTCCCTGCGGGTTGGGATGCAGGATGTGAATTAACAGAGAGCAGAGGGAGAGACAGAGCACAGCCACAGACACATCCTAGCCAGTTCAGCTGCCGACATAAGTGAATCACTACGGGTGCTTCTGTGAATTGGAGCCGTCCACATCATAGGACGGCTCTGATTGGTTAGATGTGAGTAAACAAACATTCAAAGCCCTGCAGTGTCAGTGGGGCTTTGAATGAACAGTGGAGGAAGGGCAATCACCTGCAGTACCTCAGGGGTCCCTGATGTTACACCTTGCTGGGGTATCACTGACCTGTGTATAAGCTGAACCCCATTTTTTGTGCTGAAAAACTTGGCTTATACATGAGTATATACGATGCATTTAGGCATTTGATCTATTGTGAGTTTGTGTTTGTACTTGCGTTGAGGTAGGGGGTCTTACTTCATTCTTCAGCACATGGCAGTAGATGACAATCCAGTTTTGCCAGCACCATTTGTTGAAGAGATTGTCTCTCCCTGCTAAAGTCTGAATCAATTGGTTTGTGGAAAATCAATTGCCTGTAGGTGAGTGCATTATTTCTGGGTTTTCTCTTCTGTTTCATTGCTCTATATATCTATCATTGTACTAGTACCAGGCTGCTTTGACTACTGTGTAATGGGTTTTGAGGTCAGGTAAGCAAGGTCTTCTACTGAATTCTTCTTTTGAAGGAGTTCTTTGTTTATCCTAAGTTTCTTCCCTCTCCATATGAAGTTAGTACTTAAAAGAATGAAGTTGGGATTTGGATTGGAAATTAATCGTATTTATCAATTATTTGGATAGTATTGGTATTTTCATGATATTAAGCATTCCTATTTATGCACATGGGATATCCTATTTATGTAGGCCTTTTTTTGTTTCTTGGAATACTGTTTTGTAGTTTTCTTTGTACAGATCTTTTGTTTTATGATTAGGTTTATCCCTAAGTATTTAATCTATTTTGTGGCTGTGGCTGTTACATAATCTGGGGTCAACTTGAGAATACTAAGAGTGAAAGGGTGGAGTCTGGCCTGTCAATCAGGTCGCAGCTTGATGACTTCATTTGGAGGCTCAAGGAAGATAAATAGCTCACTGGAGACCAAATACACACTCTCTCTGCACGACATTCCTGTTGACAAGGCACATGGAGCTATTCTGATGGCAGCCAGTGCCTTGGAACTGGAAGAGCCACGTAGAGACCCACATCAGCGCTAAGATGCTTCCACCACCACTGGATCCACAAGACTTTGCACCCACTGGCCTGTTATCTTCCTGCACTCAGCGTCATTGCATGTGTTGCGTGACCTGGAGAGGTATTTACAGACTAGTATCGGACATGTGGGTTAATATCGGACTTATGGACTTGATCTGGATTGGGCTGGGATGTTTTCTTAATGTTCAACTGCTCTTTTTATAAAGTTCTCTCTTACACACGTACGAGTGTCTCTGGATTTGTTTCTGCAGTCAACCCGGAATAACAGAGTGACTATTGTGAATAGTATTGTCTTATTGATATCCTTTTCATAGCTCTCTTCATCAGTAAACAGAAATTCAATTGATTCAAGCTTGATAATCTTGTATCCTTCCACGTCGTCAAATCTTTTCATTGTTTTCAACAATCTTTTTGCTGAGTCTTTGTGGTTTTCTAGATAAAAATTTACATCACTTGTGAATAGTAAGTTCCACTTTCTTTGCCCATTTGCATTCCTTTTCGTTATCTAAGGGCTCTCGTTAAGACTTCCAGCAGCATATTGAATGAGTGGGGAGATCAGGGGCATCCTTTTTTTGGTTCCCATTCACAGGAGAAATACTTTCTATTTTTCTCTGTTGAGGGAGATGTAGGTCATTTATTTATTTAAACTGTTTCATTGGTATCTAATCCACATATCATGCAATTCAACAGTCCAATCATATCAAAAAGAATTTCACAATCATTACCACAATCATTTTTCCTCAAAAATCAGTAAAAATTTAATTGCTTCCATTCTTTTGCAATTAACAGTAAATTGGAGAAAGCAAAAATGTTTTGTGTTTACAAAGATAAATGGCCTCTTTACCCAGAGAAGCTCCAAACCTCAAATGACAATGGGGAAGCTAAAGAACCCTCCCCCACACTCCCTGAGCAGACCCTTGTCACCTTCGACAAAAGCTTTGAGTTCACTGGCCAAGGACCTTGTATGTGGTCAATTCAAGATGAGGGTCATTAAATTAGACAGATTCATTCCCAAAATAGGTCAAACAGAAGCTGCAACAAGGTTCTAGTGCCTGTATTTTACACAACTCGGGAACCAGACCAGGTGGTGACTGGTGTCGCAGTCCAGGTGCATCAAGGTCCGGGGGTCCCTCAAGGTGGGTCACTGCGTCGGCGAATGGGAGACAGAAATCACACAACTCAAAGGTTGCGGGTGACTGTTCCAATTTTATTCATGCAAAGCTTCAACTTATATATTCTTTTTCTTGGCTTAAAGTTTATGGCCTGAGATCATACATCAGGAAATTCTCAGGCCACAAGACCATAACAAGTTATATCAATCACATCATGATTCTTGATTAAAAATTAGTACATCTTGAAACTAAAACTTTCTCAAGTACAAGGGTGATAGACATAAACCTTCTAACAATAACTGAACACACTTCATCCAACTAGGGCGCATTGTGCTAACTATGAAATCAATAAAGCATTAATACATTTCATTACCAAAAGTTACTTGACAGGCTTTGGCTGTTCTTTCTGTTCCTTCTTGGGCTGTTCCTCTAGGGCTTTCATTTCTTGTTCTTACTTTTCCACTAAATTCCCATAAATTAAACTCCCAAAAATCTTTCTGTACCAAGGTATGCGTTGCCTCACAATAGGTAGCTTTGCTTCAGTGGACTTCAAACACCACGGGGGCCTTCCTCGTGCTAACCTTTCCATAAAACTTAAACTACTAAAAGGAACTTGTACACCTTCTTTGTTAACTATTCTTATGCCATTTTCATTACAAGCCACTGTATAAGGTAAATCAGGGCCAGGAACTCTATTTCTCTTTGGGTTATTTCCTGGATGGGGATGCCATAGTCTGCCCCCTATGCGGTAACCAATATAAGGGGTGGGGGGAACCGTGGGAAGAGGATGATAAACTGTTTCAGAGTCTTGCACAAAAGCTTCCAAACGAGCCTCTGAGATTTCCGTGGGTTTCGGTTGCAATAGCTCAGCCTGCTCAAGATCTAACATAAATTCCTTAAGGGGGGTTACTGGCTTCCAGTTTCTAGTTTTATTATACAATACACTTTGCATGCAATCAGGACATGGATCTTTCAAAGCCATAGGAAGGGGAGTAACTTCAACTTCTGGGGAATATTCCTCAGTTGATATCAGTTGTTTCCTAAAAGGGGAAGTGATCAAAATTATCAAGAACCAGAGAGCAGCCAGCTACAATTATCAATTAATGATATCAGGCCAATAATTTCAAAGGGTTCACGGAAGAGACCTTCCTAGGTGGAGCCTTCTTTGAATGCTCCTCCTCCATGCGCTGACTTTGTCAAGGCCCGTAGTTGGAAGTGGTCTCGGCATACTGGTTAATTAAAAACAAAACAAAAAAAGGATTCATTTCAGGCACAACTTTTGTATTATTTTTGTTTTGTTTTTAAATCAGTAAAAGAAATTGGGTCCTAGAAGCTGCTGTGATCCAGCAGCAGCAAATTTGTGCATTCGTCTCTTGTTTTTTTGTTCATATGACGTTTAAATTATGACACTGCTGGAACACTTCATTTGCATGAAATGCTACTCCGTACATACTAATTGTAGTAGAGTTACCCCTCACCACACAATCACCTTCAGAACATTTTCTTCTTTGTTGTGCTCCTAGTTCCCCCTCCCCACAATCTCCTCTGCCACACCCACAAGAATTCATGAATCCAGTTACTATCTCTTTGTATGTACCTACCCTACATTTCATATACAGAAAAACTAACCCTGATAAAAACATAAAACAGTATAAAATAAAGGAGAAAACATTACAACTAGAACAGATTTAAAATTAATCAAAAGGGAAGTGTTCAGTTTTCATCTAACTACATTTGCATTACTCCACTTTCCAATGCATGCTGCACCATAGGGAGACCGTCTGTGTCCCTGGTCTATGGTCAGAAGGTATTTACCAGAGGCTTAATTCACGTGTGTTTCCTTTTTACTTTTTAAAAAAACTCATTTTATTGGGGGCTTGTACAACTCTTTTCACAATCCATACATACATCCATCGTGTCAAGCACATTTGTGCATTTGTTGCCTTCATCATTCTCAAAACATTTGCTTTCTACTTGAGCCCTTGGTATCAGTTCCTCATTTTCCCCCCTCCCTTACGAACCCTTGATAATTTATAAATTATTATTATTTTTGTCATGTCTTACACTTACATGTGACAACTCCCTTCATCCACTTTTCTGTTGTCCGTCCCCCAGGGAGGGGGTTATATGTAGATCCTTGTAATTGGTTCCCCCTTTCTACCCCACCCTCCTGCTATCACCACTCTCACCATTGATGCTGAAGGGTTCATCTGTCCTGGATTCCCAGTGTTTCCAGCTCCTATCTGTACCAGTGTCCATCCTCTGGTCTAGCTGGACTTGTAAGGTAGAATTGGGATCATGAAAGTGGGGGGAGGAAGCATTTAAGAACTAGAGGAAAGTTGTATATTTCATCTGTGCACTCTGACTGGCTCATCTCCTCCCCACCTTTCTGCAGGGGAATGTTCAGTTGCCTACAGATGAGCTTTGGGTCCCCACTCTGCATTCCCCCTCATTCACAATGATATGATTTTTTGTTCTTTGATGCCTGATATTTGATCCCACCAACACCTCACGATCACACAGGCTGGTGTGTTTCTTCTATGTGGGTTTTGTTGCTTCTCAGCTAGATGGCCACTTGTTTATCTTAAAGCCTAAGCCGGGCACCATCAGCTTTCTTCGCCACATTTGCTTATGCACCCACTTTGTCTTCAGTGATCATGTCAGGAAGTTGAGCATCATGGAATGCCAGTTTAATAGAACAAAGTGTTATTGCATTGAAGGAGTGCTTGAATGGAGACCCAATGCTCTATCTGCTACTTTAATACTAAACCTATAAATATATGCACATCAATCTATTTTCCCATCATGATATATAAATATATTTACATATGTGCATGTCTGTGTTTAGACCTCTATAAATGCCCTTTGCCTCCTAGTTCTTTCCTTTATTTCAATTTACTTTCCTCTTGTCCCACTATCATGCTCAGCCTTCATTTGGGTTTCAGTAATTCTTCTTAGTTACATTGCCCTTGATCAAGCCCTACCAGGCCTCCTACACCCTCCTCACCACCGATTTTGTATCACTTGTTCCCTTGTCTCTGAGTTTGTTAACACCCACTTCCTTTCCTCTGCCTCCCCCTCTCCTGTCGGTCTGATTGTTTTCTCCTCCAGACTGTTTATTAAGCCTATCCTATCTAGATTGACCTGCAGAGATAATAATATGCACAAAAACAAGACAGAGCAAAACAAAGCAATAAAACAAAACAACAACAAAAAACAATGACAAAATAAAAGAGAAAACCCTGTAAATAGTTCAAGGTCTGTTTGTTGAGTTTTAGGAGTGTTTTCCAGGCAAGTCTCATGGGGTGCCACACCATGGCCCCAAAGTTGATTTTTGGTATTCCCTGGGGACTTCCTTGTTGTGCTCTCCTTGCTGTTCTGTTGCACGCCCTTAGTGTTTTGCCTCAGTGTGGTATGGTCAGATTGGGCGCAATTTCCCACGCTGCGTCTCCAGTGTTGTCCCCTGTAGAGCTATGGGTCAGTGAAGGATGTCATGTCTCATAGTGGGGCAGGCCATATGGTTCTCTGTGTATTGCCTGCTCTGAGCAGGGATATCGTCCTCAAGGCTTGGTGGGCCAGGAAGTGCTCTATTCTCTCTTCCTCCCCCTTCATTTGCTCCCGTGTTCTCTGACCAGACATGTCCCTCTCCCTAAGCTGTAACATCAGTGCTGTCCTCTGAAGTAAATTTTTCTGGGGGGAGTAGTTGGGATTGGGATCAGCCCCTCAGACCCCTCTACTGGTTCCCTGCTTCATACTGGCGTGTTGCGTTCACATCTTGGAGCACCAGGTGGAATCTGGTCCCTCTTTCCCTGTGGAGATATAAATAATACCGCCCCCCTGGGTGGGTTAGTGCCCTGTTCCCCTGCTACCCATTTCTTTTTCTCCCTACTTTTTAGTTGGCTACCATATGTATTCCTGGAATTGGTCTGGCCCCGCCATACTACCAGGACCTCACTCCAGGAATGTTTGTATACAGTAGCTTTTTCCCTATGCCCCTTTTGATTTTTTTTAAGCTTACCCCAGGGTACTTATGTTGTACTTGTCCTTTTGTGCTTGACTTACTTCACTTAGCATAATTTCCTCCAGTTCTTCCCATGCAGCAATGTGCTTCATGTGTTCATCTCTGCTTTTTAGGAATGTTTAGTACTCCGTTGTGTGTATGTACCATAGTTTTTAATCCATTCATCTGGGGCTAGAATTAAATGTGACTCCAAATCCATGCATATCTCTATAGCTTATATATGACTCCAGTTTACTCTAGAGCCATCATTATTGCTTTAGGTTATCAATCACCTCCCTGGGGCATAAGGAAATTCTATTGATAATGTCATTAATTTAGCCAATGGTATAGAATTTAAAACACAGCTGACAGCAGAAAATTATAAAAGTATAGGTCAAATACAAACTGCAATGCATGAATTGTTGACTTGAACAAATTAAACTCTTAAGTGATGGGACACTATTTACACCTGTGGTTCTCAACCTTCCTAAGGCCACAACCCTTTAATACAGGTCCTCATGTTGTGGTGACCCCAACCATAAAAGTATTTTTGTTGCTATTACATCACTGTCATTTTGCTACTGTTATGAATCGTCATTGAGGTAGTTAGTTTATTGTGCCAAACTGACTGATAAACACATGTGGGATTAATTGAAGGGCGGAGAGATAAGTGGCTCAGTGAGCCTCGCCTGTCTTGTCTCTAGCTCTTTGATCATCAGACCAGTGTGCGGCTGCCTTGCTTGTTCTCTGCCTCAATTTGTAAGCTACACTACCTGTGGGACACTTAACCCATGAACTGTGTCCCTGTAATTTGAGGTTCCTTCAAGACCTGCTTTGCCAAACAATTGGAATTTACATCTCTTGAGCTGGGGACTGTCAGACCCTGTCATCTGTCTGACTGTTGGTTGACCTGCCTTGCTGTTTGCTGCCTGTGCCTGGATAGCCTGAATTGCTCTGCAGAGGACTACCTGGCGGCCCTCAAGACTTGAAGGACTGCCAGTGTCTTGCAACTGTCTCACAAAAGTGAGTTGCACTGAGCCATTTGTACTGCTTTTTAATTTAACTGTTTATTTCTTGTGATATATATATATATATATATAATTATTAGCAATCTGGTTTTGTCTCTCTAGAGAACCCTGTCAAACACATTTTGGTACCAGGAGTGTTTCTAGAGAAATAAAATCATAAATATGGGTTTCTTAAATTGGCTCTCCAGCCTGATTAGTTTTAACAGCACTAATAATGTTACTTCAACACCCCAAAGCATGGCTAGGTCTGCTACTCTTACTAATTCATGGTGTGAAATAGCAAAGCTAATATCTATAGAAAGTAGCACCACCGATAGATGAGGTGCTGGTTAAAGGAGAGGCTGAGTGATCGTATGCTTGATATTTTCCAGGAGTTTTGTCAGGCTGACAAGTATAGGGAAGCTGGTTGGCTGGTCCTTCTTACAATTGAAAATGTGATTAAGGAGAGGGATGATCTCAGAGCCTCAGAAGCACGCCTCAGGTGCAGACTAACAGATTTGAAAGCTTCCGTCTGTGCTACTAAGGAGAGCCTTCTCTCCTCTAGCAATAGAGCTGAGAACCAGGTCCAGAGTCTCATCATGCGAGTGGCTGAATTGCAAAGGCAGCTGAATTGCAGTTCTAGAGCAGTGTCTGATACCAAAGTGAGGGCATTGATTGGGAAAAGTTGGGACCCTGAAAAACATGGGATGGGAACATAACAGGTTGATGATCCAGAAGAGGAGGCTATTGAGCCCCTGGAAACAATTGACCCACCCCAATCAAGAGATCCACCCCTCCCAGCTGAAAGTATTTATTCACAATCTACACCTGAGCAGATTAACCAAACTAGTTGATATCAAGTTGATATGCCAGGTGGGGCTGCATCAGTAGCATTGCCTGAGGGAGATGCCTTACAAGATGTTGCTGCGAGCACCCAGGAAACACCCTCACCACCCATTAGTTCCACAAGACCAGTCACTAAAATTAACTCTCAAAAAGCTCCTAATGGTGAGGTTGAGATGACTATCCAAGAAGAAGTGCGCTATACTCATAAAGATCTGCTCGAGTTCTCAAATAAGTACAAGCAGAAGCCTGGGGAATATCCCTGGGAATGGTTACCAAGGGTGTGGGATACCAGTACATGAAATATAATATTAGACCGGTCTGAGTTTCTGCATATGGGACTCCTAAGCACAGACTCTTCTTTCAATGTCTCTGCAAGAGAGGCTAAGAGAGGATCTAAGTCTTTATTTGGTTGGTTCAATGAAGCATGGACTGCCAGATGGCCTAGATTAGACCAACTTGAAGTACCTGACCTACCTTGATACACTGTAGAGGAAGGCATCCAAAAGCTTAGACAAATTGGTATGTTGGAATGGATCTATCAGGATATTCCCATAGACCCCAAAAGGGGGTGTAATGAGGATATACCCTGGTTTTACCACAACCATAAGGAACAAGTTTGTGAAGTGGGCCCCAGCATCTCTTAAGACTACTGTAATTTCTATTTTATATGCACCAGGATTAACAGTGGACACTGCCCTAAGCGAACTCCGACATTTGCCCACAATGGGGCTGATTGGTCCCGTGATGGTAGAGGGCAGGTGTCAGCATTGAATCAACAGAGACAGAGTGGATGTCGTTATCGTAATAGACAACAAGGTTTCCGTAGTAATCAAAGCAACCTGTCTCGTATGGAATTATGGCACTGGCTACTTAGCCACGGTGTCCCTAGGAATGAAATAGATGGGAAACCTACTAAATATTTATGAGATCTATATAGGCGAAAGAATGGTAGATCAGGTGAACAGCAGAATAGATAGTCACAATCGCCAATCAATTCCCAGACCTGAGCCACATGAACAAAGTGGACATGGTGGCAGGGATGGAGGTTATGCATGGGCACAGCAATATGGACTTCCACTCACCAAGGTTGACTTGGCCACTGCCACTGCTGAGTGCCCCATTTGCCAGCAACAGAAACCAACATTAAGTCCAAGATATGGGACCATTCCTCGGGGAGATCAACCAGCAACCTGGTGGCAGGATGATTACATAGGTCTACTTCCATCATGGAGGGGACAGTGTTTTGTTCTTACTGGAATAGACACCTACTCTGGATATGGATTTGCCTTCCCTGCACACGATGCTTCTGCCAAAACTACTATCCGTGGCCTTACAGAATGCCTCATCCACCAGCATGGCATCCCACATAGCGTTGCTTCAGATCAAGGAACTCACTTCACAGCAAATACAGTGCAGCAATGGGCCCATTCCCATGGATCCACTGGTCGTATCATGTTCCTCATCATTCTGAAGCTGCTGGCTTGATAGAACGATAGAATGGGCTCCTAAAGACACAATTACAGCACCAACTAGGTGGCAACAACTTGCGGGGCTGGGGAATGTTCTCCAGGAAGCTGTATACACTCTAAACCAGCGGGCAACATGTGGTGCTGTGTCTCCACTAGTCAGAATTCATAGGTCCAGGAACCAAGGGGTGAAAGCTGGAGTGGCACCACTCACTATTACTCCTAGTGATCCACTTGCAGCATTCTTGCTTCCTGTCCCAGCAACCCTGTGTTCCTCAGGCCTGGAGGCCCTGGTCCCAAAGGAAGGAACTCTCCCACTTGGAAACACAGCATGGATTCCACTGAACTGGCAGCTGAGAATGCCTCCTGGGCACTTTGGGCTTCTCATGCCTTTGGATCAACAGGTCAGGAAGGGTGTCACTGTACTGAGTGATGTGAATGATCCTGATTACCAAGGAGAAATTGGACTGGTGTTACACAATGGAGGTAAAGAAGAATATGTCTGGAATCCAGGAGATCCCATAGGCCGACTCTTAGTGCTACCATGCCCTGTGATTAAAGTAAACGGTAAATTACAGCAACCCAATCCTGACAGGATGTCTAATGACCCAGAGCCCTCAGGAATGAAGGTCTGCGTCACCCCACCAGGCAAAGAAACCACAGCCAGCTGAGGTGCTTGCCAAGGGCAAAGGTAATACAGAATGGGTAGTAGAAGAAGGTAGTCCTACCTATCAATTACGACCACGTGATCAATTGCAAAAGCGAGGTTTGTAATTGTCAGTGAATTTTCTTTATATGTGCTTATTTAATATTTTTCTTTTATTCATGTGTGCTATATCAGATACAATTGGACTCAGTGTGTTTTCATTTATGTGTATGATAGATGTTTGATTTAAGTATAAGTGTGATTTCATTAATGTCTGGAAATTATATAATTATATATGGCTGAAGAATGTGTACAGGTGCCAAGTTGGCAAGGGGTGGATTGAGGTAGTTAGTTTATTGTGCCAACCTGGCGGATAAACACATGTGGGATTAATTGAAGGGCGGAGAGATAAATGGCTCGGCGAGCTTCGCCTGTCTTGTCTCTTGCTCTTTGATCATCAGACCAGTGTGTGGCTGCCTTGCTTGTTCTGTGCCTCCATTTGCAAGCTACACCACCTGTGGGGCACCTAACCTGTGGACTGTGTCACTGTAGTTTGAGGTTCCTTCAAGACCTGCTTTGCCACATCATTGGAATTTACATCTCTTGACCTGGGGACTGTCAGACCCTGTCATCTGTCTGACTGTTGGTTGACCTGCCTTGCTGTTTGCTGCCTGTGCCCGGATAGCCTGAATCGCTCTGCAGAGGACTACTGGTGGCCCTCAAGACTTGAAGGACTGCCAGTGTCTCGCAACTGCCTCACGGGAGTGAGTTGCACTGAGCCATTTGTACTGCTTTATAATTTAACTGTTTATTTCTTGTGTTATATATCTATCTGTATAAATATATATATAAAATTATTAGCAATCTGGTTTTGTCTCTCTAGAGAACGCTGTCTAACACAGTCATGTAAATATCTGATATGCAGGATGTATTTTCATTGTTACAAATTGAACATAATTAAAGCATAGTGATTCATCACAAAACAATATGCCATTATATATTGTGAAATATTTATTTCTAATGGCAAACAAATGAAATTTTGTCTTGAAGCATGGTGTAGCATGGGTAAGTCTTCACCCCGGGTACTCGTAGGTGGGTGTATCTGCATGTGGGCACACCCGCCTGGGCACAGATAGAGGAGTGTAGTCTCAGAAATATGTGTTTTCTGATGGTAACCTTGTGAAAGGGTCATTGGACCCCCAAAGGGGTCGCGACCCACAGAATGGGTAGTAGAAGAAGGTAGTTCTACCTATCAGTTATGACCATGTGATCAATTGCAAAAGCGAGGTTTGTAATTGTCAGTGTATTGAAGTTTCCTACTATTATCAAGGAGTTGTCTATATCTTTCTTCACCTCTGTGAAAGTTTGATTAATGAATTTCAGGTCCTTTCACTGGGGGCTTATATATATATAAATGGTTATGTCTTTGTGTTTTTGGTGTCCTTTTTTGTGTCTTTCATGTTTTTTGTTTTGGATTTTTGCCTTGAATTCTATCTTAACAGAGATTAATATTGGCACTCCGAAAAAGGTTGTGATTTGCTTGGCAAAATTTTCTCCATCCTTTGATTTTTTTCCAGTCCATTTTGTCTTTATGGTGAGTCTCTGGTCGGCGGCAGATCGATGGCTCTTATTTTCTAATCCGGTGTGCTCTTACCCCTCTTGACTGGTGCATTGTCTCCCCTGACATGCATGTCACTATTTATGTGTCTGAGTTTGCTTCTGTCATTTGCTGGTTAGTTTCTGTGTCAGAGAGTCTTGGTTGCGTTTTTTTCTTTTCCACAGTGTAATATATGCCACCCCATGCCTGTTTGCTTGCACAGTTCATGATGAGAAGTCAGAGCTTGTTTTCATTTGGTTTGTAACGTTTCTTGTAACCTTTCTTTTCCTTTTGTACCTGAGATTCTCTTAGGATTGTTTCCTTGTCTTTGGTTTTGGAAAGCCTTATTATGATATGTCATGGTTATTACCCTTAGGTATCTGTTCTATTTGGGGTTTGTTCAGCTCCTTGAATCAATATTATGCTGACTTAACTATGCTCTATAATTTATCTCTAGATTTTAACATCCATTGCAATGATTACGTAGAACCCAGACAAATTTTATGATAAAGGGGTTTAGTAAGGAACTCAACCATTTGTAATGCCAGTGAGGAACGCTCAGGGTTGAGTTTGACCGGACATGTGACAAAGCTCTGTGCAGTCTGCTAGCAGACGCTTAAAGGACACACCACCCCACTGTAACCTTCAACCTGAGGGCATTCCCTTGTAAGCTCCCTGGCTCAGCAAGTCCAACTCCCCCAATTAAGTGCCCAGAGACACCCCACGCCACCAGTCAGCTCCTGCACAAAAGCACTCATCTTTTTTTAAATCATTTTATTGGGGGTTTGTACAGCTCTTATCATAATCTATCCATCCATCCATGTGTCAAGCATATTTGTGCATTTGTTGCCATCATCATTCTCAAAAAATTTTCTTTCTTCTTGAGCCCTTGGTATCGGCTCCTCATTTTTTTCCCACCCTTTCCCCCGACCCTACCTCATGAATGCTTGGTAATTCATAAATTATTTTTTTTATGTCTTACACTAACCAATGTCTCCCTTCACCGACTTTTCTGTTGTCTGACCCCCCAGGGAGAGGGTTATATGTAGATCATTGTGATTGGTTCCCCCTTTCTACCCCACCTTCCACTTACCCTCCTGGTATTGCTGCTCTCATTATTGATCCTGAGGGGTTTATCTGTCCTGGATTCCCTGTGTTCTGATCTCTTATCTGTATCAGTATCTGGTCTAGCTGTATTTGTAAGGTAGAATCAGGGTCATGATAATGGGGAGGGGGAGGAAGCAGTAAAGAACTAGAGTAAAGTTGTATTTTTTGTCGGTGCTATACTGCACCCTGACTGGCTCATCTCTTCCTTATGACCCTTCTGTAAGGGGATGTTCAGTGCCTAGAGATGAGTTTTGGGTCCCCACTCTGCACTCCCCCTCATTCACATTGATATGAATTTTTTTGCTCTGGATCTTTGATGCCTGCTACCTCATCCCGTCGACACCTCATGATCACACAGGCTGATGTGCTTTTTCCATGTGGGTTTTGTTGCTTCTCAGCTAGATGGCCACTTGTTAATCGTCAAGTCTTTAAGACCCCAGATGAAAAGCACTCAACTTGCTCAGTTAATTGGTAAGTCTATCACTCTGTTCTATGCTCTGACTCCTGGCTCTGCTATGTCTTCTCGGATAATGTAGTTTTCACCTAGTCCAGGAGGTTCCCTGGGCGGAGATGTTGGCTCCAGAGGAAGCACTCCACTGCTGGTAATGAGATCCCTTCTGCTTCTCAGAGGGCCTGGTTTATACACAGCAGGATAGCATTCCAGGGAATACTGTTTGTAAGTACTCACAGGTGAGTCCTAACAGTTTCTTTTCACTTTACCAGACCCATGCAGGTAAAGGTTGCTTAGTGAGAGTGAGAGACTTTGGTGAGAAGAGCCATCTTAAATAATTCAATGTAGATCCTCATCTTTTATAGTGTTAGGGAAGTCCTTCTTTCAACCACTGTTTTCTCTGTACAAAATTACAATTTTCTCTATACTTTTTGTTGTTGTTTTTTTTTAGTTCTGGATTTCCCACCACATGTAAGTTATTCTTCTTGATAGTGTCCCATATAATTTTTAGATATTCTGTTATTTTTTTAAAAGTTACTCTATCAAATTAGTATTGAGAAATTAGTTTTAATCTCACTAATCCAGTATTCCAATTGTTCAGTTCTATTCCTTTGCCCTTTCAATACTTCGTCTACTTCTGAATTCTGAAATTTATCTTATGAACGTCTATTTGCTGCATTTGTTTCTTTTCAAGTATTTCATATTGTCATCGAGTTCTGGTGCTGTTTTCCTGAATTCTTCTAAAATTTTCCCCCTTATTTTCCTTGATATTTTATTCAGTTTTATTGATATTTCTCTCAGCTCATTTAAATATCATTATTTTGAATTTTTATCACATAGCTTCGGATCCTTTTCCTGAGAAAGGTCTCTGTCTATGCTTACTAGATATTTATTTGGACCATTATTTATATATGCACATATATTTAATCTATATATACATGACTTATAGATGCATATATATTTATACACAACACATATAATTATATTTACATAGAAATAGCATAGATATATCTTCTTCAGTGAAATTTTGCAAATCATAAAATAACTTTATGAGCATGCAATTTTCTAACACGAATAATAGTCACATTGTCTATATGTATTTTTAATTATGAATTAAGACCAGTAGGTCTGCCTCCAACAGTTCAAAGCCTCATCCACTCCCGCTCCCAGTCTAGCCCACCCCTTTGTCCTGATTCCTTTGTTTGTTTCTCTCTTCTCTCTCCTCCGGACCTCTGTCCTCCTGTTGCTCATCTTCTCCTCCTTCTCCTCCCTCCCTTGGGAACCTCCAAAGTCGGTTTTCTTTGCTATGCAAGTTTTTTATTACTTTTTATCCTGAGCCCTCTGGAACACTATTAATTCTTCGTGTGAATTGAGACTGTCTGCTGTCTCGGAGACGTGGTGGTGGTGTTGTATTTGTATTTACTCGATGACTTTATGCTAGTGAGACCTGAACCGCTCACCACGTGTCTTCTGCTGAGTGTCATAGAGAATGTGGGAGCGGGCACAATCCTACATTTGCTGTTCATGTAGCACAGTTGAGGGCCAGTTTGGCTGGTATTTCCAGTTATCAATGGTGATCAGGTAGTACAGAAGTAGGTAGTGGCCCTCTCCCAGCAGGGGTGGCTGCAGGATATACAAATGTGGCTTCCACGTGGGTACAGTTGCTATCTCTTGTCTGGTGGAATAAGAAAAAAAAGATAGAATGGAGCAGTCAAAAAAGAAATGGCTTACAAAACAAAAGAGTAAGCATCAGAATTCAGGAAAACAACAGAAAGGGGCAAAATACCTAAAACAGAAAGTGAATTAAAATAGAGGTAGAAGAAACAAAAGAAAATACACACTATGCAAAGCTGGGGGGGAGGAAAGAAAAGCAGGAAGGGAACAGTTAGGCAAAAAGAAAATGGGGGCTAAAAGAGGAGAAACGAGATAAAGGAAAAAGGGAAACGGGAAGAAAGGATAGAAAAGGGGAGGGAAAGAAATGGGAAAAAAACAAATTGAAGAAAGAAGAAAACTGTGGGAGGCATGCCATCTCTTATGGGTTAGAACTTTCAGCCAGCTAAGGAGCTAATGGGGGATAGGGGAGGTGGCGGAACACTGGTCCCGGATGGAGTTCCTCCTGACAGATACGCTTGCTATCTGGAGTCAGGGCACTTGGTCCAGAAATAATTCCTGCTGGCTCAGATAGTGGCTGAGGTCAGGGAGGAATTCTTGGGGCACAGAAAACCTCTAGGGTCAGGGCAAGTGGTTATGATCGGAGTCCCCCACACCACCCAGAGGTGGCCAGGAGGGGAGTTCATGGGCCTTCAGGCAAGTGGTGGCGCAGCTGCTGTCTGATTATAGGGCAGGGCTCCAACCTCAAGTAGAATGGGGGTTCACAGGAGAAGGATATCATTGGCTACTGGGTGGAAGAGGGGGGAAGTCAGCCACGCTTCTGGTCACCAGGGGGGTGTAGGGAATACGGGAGAACCCTGCTTTCGCACAGCCAGCCACTGGTGGGGGTCGTGCTGCCAGGCTACAGTCTCGACTGCACACCTCTTGGAAAAGTTCAAGAGGGCTGTGGGCCATCAGGCCAGCCGCTCATCGTCCTGTCTCCCTTCTCTCTGCTCTGGGCCAGCTGCTTCCTAACTAGTATTCCGTCCACTTCTGTAGCTTTTCCTCCGGAGTCCACGGTTCCGGGATTATCCTCAGTATCTGCTTCATTAGGTCGCTAGTGTCGTTGACACAGAGGCTGTGTATAGCCTGTGTGCCTAGTTTGTCATCTTGCTGGAAGTCCCACAACGATGATCTGTGATGTGTCTGAGCCCCTTGTTAGGACTATTGTGTTGATTTAGTTCATTAAAGGTTCCTCTCATTTTTGCTGATCCTCTACTTTACCAAATAGGATATCCTTTTTCTAGGAATTGCCCTTTCCTGATGACATGTCCGAAGTAAATGAGACAGAGTTTCAACATTCTTGTGTTCTGGGTTTATTTCTTTTGAGTTAAGTCTGATTTGTTTGTTCTACTGGCAGCATCTTGTATATTCAGTGCTCTTTGTCAACATCACAATCAAATGTATCAATTCTCCCATCTTCTGCTTTTTGTCCAACAAAGAAGGTCACTGAACAGACTATGGTTTGGGTCAGGCACACCTTAGTCTTCAATGTAACAGCTTTGCTTTTGTAGATTTGTGCTAGGCTGGCTTATCTAGGGAAAATCAGTGTAACTCATGTAAGAGAGAAACTTTATATCAAGAAGGCAGTCCTAGCATTTGGTCTCCCTCATGACCCATTCAAATTTGTTCTTGTTTTTAATATTTTCTGCTTTCCTTTTGATTGAAGTTTTTATCTGTTTTACTTGGCTATTGTTCTTGGATTTGTTTGTTTGTTTTTTAAATGTTTTTCTGTCTATGAAATCGAGGATAGGTAAATCTATAGAGACAGTAACTGGACTCCTTGGGGGGTAGGGCAGGAGATGTTGGGGGGAAGTGGGGAACTAATAACGATGAGGACAAGAATGAAGGAAAAGTTCTAAAACTGATGGTGGTGATGATTGTAAAAACTCTTCTGGATGTGATTGAACTATTGAATTATATGATGTGTGAATTATGTGCTAATAAAACTGTTAAAAATGGCATTCCATCCCAGTTCAACTCAAGTCCACGGTCAGTTGCTAATCAGAGCCCTTTTCAGACTCACGGAGTTGCAGGCCTGTGATGCAGAAAAGTGAAGTGGGAAGTGGAGAGACCCTAGACCGGTGGGTGCAGGGTCATGTGGATCCAAGGTCACGTGGGAACATAACAGGGTGCCACAGCTTTCTGCACTGGCAGCCCACATGGGGCTGCCCCGAAGGCAGGCACAGATCAAAGCAAGCAGCAGACGAAGGGCCAGAGAGATGGAGGCTCCCAGTGTCTCTCATGACAAGGCAACATCACCATGCTACCACCTGGTTGACA
Organism: Tenrec ecaudatus; assembly: GCF_050624435.1. NCBI lineage: Eukaryota > Metazoa > Chordata > Mammalia > Afrosoricida > Tenrecidae > Tenrec > Tenrec ecaudatus. Next base: position 39,491,560 of record NC_134537.1, on the reverse strand, counting down.
GGCTGGATGCCACCAGTACCCCCACACAGGTGCCATCAACTAGCCGCCACAAGAAAGAGGCCTTTTGCAGCAGATTTGCCCAGTGCAACACATGTTTTGATTCCTTGACTGCTACTTCCCCCCGTGTTGATTGTGGATCAAGTAGAGTGAAATTCTTGGCAATGTCAATATTTCTCCACGTATCACCATGTTGCTCACTGCCCCACCTGTGAGGGTTTCCGTCTCCTCTACATGTAGGTGTGATCCGTATTGACGGCTGTAATGTTTTACTTTTATCAATAAGCACTTCTTCTTGTTTTTATTTGGGAGAAGCGAGGTGGTGTCATTGGCCTCTCTGCAGTTGTTAGTAGGTCTTGCTCCAGTTCTGATGTTTTCCTTCATGTAATCTGTTTTCTTGAAGTATTTGTTCAACACACAGATTTAGTCAAGTGGTAAGAAGATCCAACTCTGCTGCACATCTTTGCCAGTGCCGAAGCAGGCAGCTGACGACTGCCTTCTGATCCATGGACAGGCTCCCAACGAGCTTGATTGATTGCTCTGCAATCTCCTCAAGGCTTCCCAGAGCTTGTCATGAACAGCACAGTAGTGTACCTTTGCACAGTGAATAAAAACATCTTTCCTGCTTTCAGCTAAGATTTATCTGGCATCTATAGTAACATCCCTCACTGCAAGTCTTCTGAATCTAGCGTGGACTTCTGCAAGTCCCCTTTTGATGCGTGGCTGGAAATATTTTTGGATTATCTTCAGCAAAATTTTTCTGGCACATGCTATTAATGATACCGTTTGATAATTTCTGCATCACGGTAGATCGCGTTTTTTGAATGGGCGTGCACATGGATTCCAGTTGGTTGGCCAGCTGTTTTTCAAACTTCTTGACGTAAATGAGTGTAGTGAGTGCATCTGCTTGTTGGAGCTCCTCACTCGGAATTGCTAATTCCTGGGTCTTGGTTTTCACCAATCCCTTCAGTGCAGCGGTTCTGGATCAGATGCTGCCTCCTGACGTGGTTGGATGTAGACAGAGTCTTTTTAGTACTATGACTCTGGTTCTTATTTTATTTTTTGATCTTTCTGCATCATTCGTGTGCTGCCCATGAATCCCTCAGGAATGCGACTGAGGGTTTGACTTTCCTCTTCAGTTCTCTCAGCCTGAGAAAAGCACTCACTTCCTTCTAGTCCCTCCTTTGGGGGAGGAGGGGATGTAGGGGATGTTTTGAGTTCAGTTTTGGATACCCGACACATGAGGAGTTATTGGAGACTTCCAGGAAGGTGTGCGGGAGAAAGCGGGATGTGTGGACTCAGAGCCTGGGAGGAACGGCTGGATTGGAGACATGGAGTCTGGTTGGATCAGTACATAGAATGGGAATCCATGGATTGAGGAAATACATGAGCAGCGCTATGCAGACGCATAGACGGACATTTTTTTCCTGGAATAAATAAGGAATTGTAATTTCAAGTTCAGACAGTGGTTGATTAGTGAGACAAGATGAGATTACTTGGAATGAATGAAAATAGGAAAAAGACTCATCATTCCGAGCCAACATCCCCCTCCCCCCGCCCCAACCAGTTCCTAGCTCCCATCTGCCACCTCCCTCTCCTGAGCCTCTACCCCTGGGAAGCTTCACCTCTGGCAGCCAAGGCTATGTTTTGTCATCCTTCAGTTTCTTGATGTCTAACTGAAGTCTTCCCTGCTTTAACTTATGTTTTGTTTTAGCCAATGTCATACGTGTATACCATTTTAAAAGTTCCGGTATACACAAAAGACTTCAATATCAGGTTATGCTGGGAGCACTTTTTTATACCTCTAAAAATAGCATCAAGTAGCTTAAGGCCTTCTCTCTCTGGATCCAAAATCCTCCCGGAATCTTTCCTGTAAGGCCCCAGCCTCTTCTGGTCATGGGGTCTCTCTCTCTCTCTGTTTTTCCCTCCTTCCACTCCCTCCTCCTCAGCAGCAAGCTCTGTCCTCATGACTGAGCATCCCCCAGGTCCTTGGCTGACACACTACTGCAGAGTTACTCGGACATGTCTTGCTTTCTCTGCTCAAGAGCCACGTGGAAGTGGGGCACGCTCCCAGGTTGTACCCGAAAACAGCAGGCGCCCCGGTGCAGGAACTTGGTTTCCTCAACTCCATTGCAACTGTTTTTCTTTAGTTAATGTAACAAGCGTCATCTTCTTTCTCTGACCACTAGATGGCACCACACAGTTGGTGTTTGGATCTTGGCTTTTGTGTTGGGTTGACCCACAAAACATCGCCAGTTTAAATTTTCCGTCTGTGCGCTTGTTTAGGTCAAAACCACCCAAGGAGTGGCAGTTTCCCATGTCCTGCAATATGTGTGTGGTGTCCCCTTCCGTGAGTGGTTTCTTTTAGGCTGTACCTCGGCAAAGATCCTCATCTAATTCATGGGCTCAAGCAGCTGCCACGGCCTTCCTAGTCTGTTAGGATTCTCGGTGCAGCCCACACTGCCCAGTGACCCAGGCTGACTAGAATGCCTGGGCTTGCTGAAGGGGGCTGCCCTTAACCCACCAACCAGGACTGCCCATCCACAGACCGAGACACCCCAGGGAGACCCCAGAGAGACCAGGAACAAAATAGGGCTCTGCAGAGGGACTTGGGAGCTTGATTGGCAGATGTGGAAGTCGCTGGTTTTACATTAGCACACACTTCTATACTAAGCCCAGGAAGTCCTTTTCAAGAAACTCCAAGGACACACAGGGCCCAGGTGACGTGGTCTGGCTGGTCTTGGGCCCCAAGCTTGCGACAGAAGTTGAGAAACCTTAGATCTCAGATCATTAACAGAATTGTCTGGTGGCCTTAAGAGGTAGAAATGACTCACTTGAAGATTGCTTGGGGCTCTGGCCCCATAAATCCCCGCCCCAGGCACTTCCTCAGGGCAAGCGCCCACTGCAGTCTAAAGCCCCATGATTTTGTCACTCCTTTGGATAGTCTGCCTGTGCCTCTTCAGACCAAGGGATGGTCAAACACTAAATATTTGAACGAATTCCAATCGCATGAAAGGACAGGAAGATGTAATGAGAAACTCACCCTCCCCCATATTTGTGCATTTAACATTCTTTTGAGATGTGGCACAATCTAAGTAGTTAGGAAGAAATACTTTTATCAATAGACACATCTTAAAAGAAATGTAAATTGCAATTAACTAAAATACTCTTACTACTGCTTTAGTGAAACTTTTAGAATCTGGTAATTAGTTATCAGAGAGGCAAAATCGGATACTTTTTTACATCGCTGGGGGCAAGGTAAGTATATAACTTCTGAAAAAAAGTAATTTATTAATACCTACATAAATTAGTAGCATCACTTGAAAAAACAATCTCTGTTTAGATTTGTACATATGATTTCCAGTTCTCTATTCAGGATCCCCTCATTTGTGTGTATCATTTTCTCCTATCTACAGGACAGGTTTCTTGATAGCAATTGTTCAATTTTATCACTCGCAATCCTGGAAGATAGTTTAGCAAGGTTCATAATTATAGGTTATTTTCTATCATAATCTGGAATGTTTGATTTACAATCTTCTGACTTCTGCTGTTGACTTTAAGAAGACTGTTGGCGGGTTCGGTAAAAGACCACTACCATGTCCCATTAGAATGATGTGACGTCTTTGTTGTTTATGAGGCTCGCCCCAACTGCAGGGGGATGTTCAAAGGACCCATCTTCCCTGGCCGGGCCTCTGTTAGAGTACGCAGGGAGGGCAGAATACAGAAAGCAGAAGAAAAAACAAGTTGAAATTCACGTGATCACTAAGTAAATGGTACGGAGTGAGGGGTACTGAGGGCCCTTACAAACCTGCCTTCATTGTGATGTTAAAACAGATGACCTCAGGCCAGGCAGAGGCCCGTCAGAGGGGACGGGTAGGGTACCCTCAAGGAAAATGTGCTCCTGACACTTCTGCCTAAATGTGGCAATATGAGCTTGTCTGCTTCAGACTCCGTTTTCTTTAATTGCCAAATACTTGTCAGTGCTCCATCCTTACTCTCTGATGTCTTTAATAGCTTGTCCTTGTCTTCTGTGTTCTCAATTTCACTGAGACATGTTTAGGTGTGGATTTATTTTTATTTCCGTTGGTTGGTATACCTCATTGCTCCCGGCCTCTAATACTATGTTTTTCAAGCCTACATAAAATATTTTCTTTCCTTCCTTCTCTCTGTCCCCCTTTTCAAATACACACATGAGGAGGTTTGAAAAAAATATATAGGAGAAAATTTCCATAAACGTTTGTAAGCTTCCCCATAGACAATTTTTACTCTAGTTCCCTAATCGTTTGGCTCATGTTTCTGTCATGCGTTCCCTGACCCTCTCTCAGTGGTGCACCTTTGGTCTTCGTTAGCTCCCAGACCTCTTATTCGCTTGCCCTCTGTGCATACTGCTTTGTTCTTTTTTTATCACAATAATTATTTTTTATTTCTAAGAGTTAAAAATTTGTCTCTTCATTCCTGATATCTCATATTGCCTGTTTGTCTTTTGGATTGATTTATTACTTGAAACTTATTTCATATATCGCTTTTTATTTTGAAAAAAAGTTTAGATTTACAGAAGAATTCTCAAGATCGCAATGGCTACCAGAAGAGACGCTGACATGTCCTCTTCATCGGAGAATAGCAAAGGCAACTGGAAGAGCTGATGACGTCAAAGAGGTGAACGGAAACAATTCAAAGGGAAGCTGGAGCAACCAAAGTACGATACTGAAATGTGCAAAGACCTAGGCAGAGCACGCGCAACATGTCTTCACCGGAAAGAACTCAAGAAAAAAAGTCAAGCCTCAAGCGGTAAGACTGAAAGCTTCCATGGACAATATGCTGAACGATGCAGAAAGCATCACAAGAAGATAGAAAAGCTACACCGAGTCCCCGATGACAAAGTATAAGTCGACAGCTGACCATTTCAAGAGACGGCACACGAGGGAGAACCTCTAGAGCAGGGCTCCTCAAACTTTTTGAATAGGGGCCAGTTCACAGTCCCTCAGACCCATTGGAGGGCCGGACTATAGTTAAGAAAAGTTATGAACAAATTCCGATGCACACTGCACGCATCTTATTTTGAAGTAAAAAAACAAAAGGGGAAAAACGTCCGGCAGGCTGGATAAATGTCCTTGGTGGGCCGAATGTGGCCCGTGGGCCGTAGTTTGAGGACCCCTGCTCTAGAGGTACTGAGGGAGGATGCCCAAGCTTCACTGAAAGCATTCGCCCAAAGCAAGGCTCCAGGAACTGATGGACTAACCATTGAAATGTTTCAACAGGCTGATGAAGCACTGGAAGGACTTACTCATCTATGCCAAGACATTTGGAAGACAGCCACCTGGCCAGCTGACTGGAGGGAATCCTTTTTGTACCCATTCCACACAAGGCACAAATTGATCATTGAGGTCACATGCAAGTGGAATTTTGCTGAAGATCATCTAACAACAGATGCAGCAAGACAGCTCCAAGAAACTGTTGGAAATTCAAGTCAGACATTCAGACGAAAATGTAGAACAAAGGATATCACGGTCAAAAGCAGACAGATCTTAGTTGAAAGCAAAGAATAACAGAAGGCTATCTACTTGTATCTGACATTCAACTCTGCTTATCATAACAAACTATTGAGAAGAACTGGGGTTCCAGACATGTTATTGTGCTCATGCAGAAACTGTGCCGGAGCCAAAAAGGAATCCTTTGAACAAAACAAGGGCATCTTGTATGGTTTAAAACCAAGAAAGGGGTGGGTCTGGGATGTATCCTCTCACCGTACTCAGTTGAATAATCTGCATGCTGAGCAAATACTCTGAGAAGCTGTGTTCTGTGAGGAAGACTGCGGCCTCAGGATTGGAGGGTGGCTTATTAACAACCTGCGGCGATATGCAGTTGACACAGCCTTGCATGCTGAACGCGAGGAGGACTTGAAGCACTTGCCGTTCCAGGATTTCAGCCTTCGATGTGGACTGCAAGTCATTGCACATAAAACCCAAATCCTCACACCTGGATCCACAGGTCACATCGTGATAAACGGAGAAAAGATTGAATTTGTCAAGAATTTTACCTTGCTTGGATCCGCAGTCAATGCTCGTGGAAGCAGCAGTCAAGAGATCAAATGCACTTCATATTAGGTTCAATCTGCTGCACTAGACCTCTGTCACGTGTTGAAAGGCAAAGAGGCTGCTTTGAGGACTATGCTGTGGTGTTTTCAGTGGCCTCGTATGCATGTGAAAATGAGACACTGACTAGGAAGGCCAAAGGAGAACCAATTTGGAAAACCGATCTAATAATATTTCAGTCTTTGCTTCTTTTTCCAGACCGTGGCTCTTTTGAAGAATATTAGTCAAATTATTTCATAAAATATTCTTCACTTTGGGCTTGTCTGATGTTTTCTTGTGATTGGACCACGATTATGGATTTTGGAGGCTAACCCTACTGAGGTGAAGTGCTCCTCATCAAGTCATATCAGGGAGTACGTGATAGCAACAGAAGGTAGCCCTGTTCACTTGGTTAAGCGGGCTTCTGCCCGGTTTCTCCACTGTGATAGAACAGTCATTAATGATATCTTGGAGGAAACACTCTGTGAATATTCTCTTCTCTGTAGTTTGGTTCACTAACTACAGTATTCATTTAGTGATCTTACTGCTGTCGTTACTACTGTGTGAAAATAGGGTGTTCAAATAGCTATTCTCTGTTTCAATCATTCTAAGTTTATTATTTGAAATTCTTTTTTTTTTAATACCTCTATTGGGGGCTCTTACATCTCTTATCACAATCCATACATTCCTCCCATGTGTCAAGCACATTTGCACATAGGCCACCATCATCATTTTCAAAGCATTCTCTCCCCACTTGAGCCCCTGATATCAGCTCCCCATTTCTTCCCTCTCCCTTGAAATTCTTTTGTAAGGAAGATTTACCCCCGTTATGGACAAAACAGTGCTTCCCTCCTGCCTCTCCCAAACTCTATATTGAAATCCCTACCCCTGTACCTTTAAATATGGCTCTGTTTGGAAATCAGGGTTTATTTTTGTTATTCTAATGAGGTCATCCTAAGGTAAGAGGAATACTAAACCTGCTCATTTCGGAGGTATAAAAAGAGCAGAAGAGATGCAGTAACACCTACAGGGGAAAAACAGCTGTCCGCAAACACCGAGGCTTGGCGGAAGGTACCAGAAACTAGGAGAGAGGTTTGTAGACATAATTGACACGGCCAAGGCCTCAGTGTGAACTCTTGGTTACCAGCGCTGCGGGGAAACACCTATGTGTCCGGAAGCCGCCCACTGTGGCATTTGTCTCACGGCAGCTTGTAGCAAATGAAGAGCGCCCCTCCCCCTTTGCCTAGTCCATCTGCCCCAGAGGTGTGCGCACCCGCAGGGAGTTTGGTTTTTAGATTTATGAAAACAAAACACTTTCAAACTAGCAGAAGAAAATTGAACAGTCCAATTCAAAGAAGGAACATTTCAAAATCATCAGAAGAATACTAAACAGAACGCTGTTCTTGTTAGGTCCCGTCCAGGGGTTCTGATTCGTAGTGGTCCTGTGTAAAACAGACAGATCACTGCCCTGTCCTGCGCCGTCCTCCCATTGTTGCAGCCTGTGAGCCTCCCTCTCAGCGCAGGGCCTCCTCTTTTTGCAGACCCTCCGCTTAACCAAGCATGCTGTCCTTTCCCGTGGACTGGCCCCTCTGGACAACATGGAAAGTGTACGGCGTGTTCTGGCCGTGCTTCCACTAAGAATGATTGATTTGTTCTTCTGTCAGTCCATGGGATGGTCCCTACTGGGCACCAACACCATCATTCACAGGTATCCATTCCTCTTGGGTCTGCCTTGCTCCCTGCCCAGCTTTCACATGCAAATGAGGTGATCTTGGCTTAGGTGAAGTGCACCTTAGTCCTCCAGGTGACCTCTTGGCATGCTTAACACGTCAAAGAGGTCTTTTATAATGCATTTGCCAAATGTGAAAAAAGTAAATAAAGCATTTGATTTCTTCACTATTGCTTCATGGGTATTTGTGGATCCAACCAAGTAAAATAAAATCCTTGGCAAATCCAATCTCGTCTGTGCGCATCATGATGTCGTCTATTGGCGCAGTTGGGAGGGGGTTGGTTTGCTTTCGTTGAGGTATAATCCATATTATAGTCTTTGATCTTCAAGGCCTCGTTGATTTCAATAAGCAAGGTTGTGCCATCTGGACAGTGAAAGTCGTTTCTTTCTTTCCTGTCTTTTTTAATGGCCTTTGGTTTTCTTCCTCTGTGGTACCTCAGATGCCACTCCACAACCCGTCTAGTCACAGAGTCTTCAATGGGTCAAATCCATTCTTGATATGCTCCCTAAATTCAGGTGGGATGGACTCAAGGTAGGAGCCCTGGTGAGTTGGTGGTTACATTGGGTTGCCGTCCAAAGCCACGAGCCGCTCCTTGGGAGAAAGACAAGGCTTTCTACTCCCATCAAGAGTCACAGTCTCGGAAACCCACAGAGGCGGGTGTACCCTGGCCTGTGGGTCACCAGGCATCAGCATGGACTTGATGGCAGTGAGGGATACTCAAGGTGACTCTTGTGGACTTGATTGACTTCCCTTCAGCTTCATTTTGAACTGGCCTGTGGTTGGTTCCGGGCCGTGTTCTAAGTGATGACATTGAGCTTTTCTACTGCCTTCTTCCACAGATGTCGTCCGTTTGATTTCGTGTCTTCTGTCTCGTGAGACTCCTGTGTAGCCAAGGTTAAAGCTGTTGAAAGAAGGCATCTGCAATGAACACATCATGGGTCTTGCGACATTCCGTCCTGCCGGTTCGAGCGGCTCCTATCACCAAGGGCGGGTTTCCCAACGGCTGTGTGTTTCCCACGTTCACATTCCAAGCACCTGCGATTATCAACACACTTGACCGCGTGCTTGACGAAGTTACAGATCGCATAAGTTGCTTACAATCTTAAATTCCATCATGGTCGGCTTATTTGAATAATAATTACTAACTGGTCTTGCTTGTAGATGTATAGATAATATTTTATTACAGACCGCATTGTACTTCAAGATAGCTCTGAATTGAGGCATGTGATAAACTCAGCCCTATAACCTTTCCTTCTGATGACAAAATGATTGGAATCTTTTCTATCAGCAGAAAGATTTGTGTGTGTGCTAAATGACCCTAATTGCCACGCTATCAGCTGACAACAAATTCTTGGAGAATTGCAGCTGACCAGGGGCCTGATGGGACCGGAAGCAGACCCTGCATATTCCAGGCCCCAGACACCGTGTGGGCTGCCCTCCCCGCCTGGCAACGCTCCTCCCACTTGCATCTATGTCAGGGAAGGCAGGAGCCATCAGGAAACGCATCCCTAGTTGGATCTGAGTGCCTGGATTTCTCAAGCAATAAGCCTGAAATCCTGGAGAGCCAAGTGCTCAGGCCAAGTACCAAGGCTGGGCTCTCCCCTCTTCCCTTGCCCCCCAGCAGTGGCTGGGGTCCAAAGAAGTCCAGCCTCAGGCTGAGCCACAGAATGTTCAGGAGAACCGCGACCGCCTTCCGCGCAGCAAGAAGAGTTTAAGACGTGTCTGGTTGTGATGGATCCTTCTCAGGCTCTGGAGCAACCAGAGCTGGAGTGGGAAGGGAAGAAAGAGGCTTGGCTTTTAAAAAGCTCTTTGGCCTCTGATGGAAATAGGGAGGGAAAAAAGAAAAAGTGAGGATTTAAAAGGTTCAAAATCCTAAGACAGCCCTGGGTGAGGAAAGTCCTGCTTCCCACTCCCCTGCGTGTCCTGATCCAGGAGAGAAGACCTGGGAAGAGGCATCGGAGAGAAAGGCTCACGAGGACATGTGTGCAAGTGGCTTCTCGTGTACCCGTGTGCGCATAGCACCAGTGACCACCGCGTCCCCTGGCTCCCGATGGCCTCGTGTGAGTCAGAGGAGCACTGGACGTCACGGCATTTTCCGTGGCTGGGTTTTCACAAGTTGATCACCAGGCCTTTCTTCTGAGGCCTCTCTGGGTGGACTCCGTGAGCTTGTGCCACACAGGGACCCCTTCTCACAATCACACATGTGGCTCTCCTGGGAAGAAGTCAGTCAAGCCATTCGCCTGCCCTCAGAAGCCAGGCAGGGTCCCTCCCTTCTCAATCCTGCCTGTCCCTCATCCCTGGCCACACCCAGTCTCTGCTGGTGGCAGGACAGATCCCTGTCCTCAGTGCCCTGCAAGAGAGGGCCTTCCTGCCAGGGTGACATGCTGCAGAGCCGCCAGCACAGGTGGAAAAGCAGAGGCTGAGGAATTCGGTCCTCAAAGAGAAGCCCATCCCCCAGCTGTCTGCATCATGATGGGGAGGCCAGCCCTCCATTATCAGTGAAGAGTACTCTTCTGAGGCCCGCTGACCCAGTCCTGTGGCTGGGGCCGCCCCAGGAGTCCTGAGATGGTTCTTGGGATCTGGAGCTGTGGGGTAAGCATAATCACATCTGGACTTTGGCTTGGGGGTGTCCTGGAGGCTGCAGTCGGGCAGCCCAGTCAGCGTGGAGATAGGCACTCGCTCCAAGGGAGGAGCGGTGGAAGCAGGGCTTGCTCTGGGACTTGGTACTCAAGTTCAAATCCCAGCAAGTCCCTTCATTTCTCATGTCCTCCCTTCTAATCCGGTAGAATGGAGGCCACCCTCCGAAATGCCAGCCTCACGCCATCGAGTCGACTCCGACTCAGAGTGACCCCTAATTAACAATGGATGTGGTGGTGGATAGTACAAGATACAACGGCCTTGGGAAATGTCACTGTCTTTGAGCTTCCTGTCCAAGCCCAGGCGGCGTGGAGCTGGGTCCTAGGAACCAGCCACTGATCTCATTGGCCTTCTGGAGTGTGTGTGGGTGGGGTGGGGTGGGGGGAAGAGGGGAAGCAGAAAGGAGGTGTGGAAAAGAAAGGAGGGATGATGGGGGAGTTGGAGCAGGTGCACACCTAGGTGTACTGAGCCTGGTGCACAGACCCCTGGTCTGGGAAAGTGGCGACCTTGCCTTCTCAGTTCTGCCAAAGCTATGGTGCCAGAGAGGATTCCTCTGAGCCACCCCCTGCAGGGTAGACACAGGGACGCTTGCTCCTGTGGGTCTTTGTCAGGGGAAGGTCAGGGGAGGGTCAAACCACCTAGGCAGACCCTCTCCCCATTGCAGAATCTCTCCCCGACACCCACCTGGATTCTGTAGCCTGGGCCAGCTCTAGGGCATGGCACGCTGAGACTGAGGTACCTGACCAACAGAACAGCAGCACTTCCTGAGACAGGGGTCTGTCTCAGGGCTGGGGACAGACACTGGCCAGCCCTGGTGCTAACAGTGGCCCTTTCTTTATCAGCTCCACCGTCCGGGGACTAGACAGTAACTAGCCCAGGAATCCTCAGGGACCCATCCCACTGGAAGGCAACCCCAAGGTCTCGTCTCATCTCCATTCATTCATCCACTCACTCCATCAGATAGTCAGTCAGCAGACACCTTCCTGGCTCCCAGCCGGCTTCCAGGTGACACTGGGCATGCACTGGTTAGAGGAGGCGCTCAATTCCTGCCCTTGAAGAACTTGCTCCCAGCCTGGTGGGGGAGGCAGGCCCTTCCCATACACAAGTGGAACAGAGAACTGGCTAAGAGGTCTGTCCTTCCACTTCAAATGCCCTTTCCCACTCAGCTACCAGGACTCTGAGGTATGAGACTCGGCTGGGGAACAGTAGTTCCCAGAGAGCAGAGCCTCCCCCTGGCTCCCCCGCTCCATCCCAGTGGGAAATGTGTGACTTGTGAGGAATGTGCAGGGGGAGACAAACTGCCAAAGGGCAACTGCTCACAAGGTGCTGTAACACAACAGCTTATCACCACCTCACCCCATACCTCTCACAGAACCCTGATGGAGCAGGGGTGCTGACGGTAACAGGAGGGGCCCCTAGTTCTACAGCTCTGCAACCCAACCACGGATCCCAGGGACCTGGGGGCCAGGCCCATGGGTGCTTGTGCAGCCAAACCCAGGGCCGCCTGGTTGGTGCAGGCAGGAGCTTCGCTGTCACAGTGGACTTGGGCTGGGAGTAGGCATGGGGCAGGCTGCATTTCCTGAAGCCTCCCGGGCCGGAGGGTTAGAGTAGGGATCTGCTGTCACTCTGCAGAATTCTGGGCAACTTGCAGATGCCAAAGGCTCATCACACTCCACCCTTACTCAGAAGAAAAAAAGAAACATTAAAAATACACGTTGTTCACAAGCTACTGGGCAAGTGTTCAATTCAACAGGGCCTGGGTTCCGACCCTGGCTCATTAGGTGAACGATGCTGGACGAGTGAACATCTCCAATCCTCAGGTTTTCCATCTATAAAACATGGCTACACATGGTAATAATATTGATTGCATTGGGTTATTAGGTGGGTCAAATGGTATAGCTTACAGATCAAGTTGAGCAAGTGTTAGACAATTGGATTATTATCTAGTGTGGATTTTGGTGAGGAAGATGGGGCTCTCTCCTCCCATAAAGAGTTACAGACTCAGACACTCACAAGGGCGGTGCTACTCTGTCCTATACAGTCACTATGGTCAGCATCAACTCCATGGCAGTGAGTTTGGTTTGGGTTTTGGAGTGGATTTTTACCATCTACTTTTAAATCCAACACCACCGTTTACTGGCTATGTGCACTGGTCTGCAGCGGACAGCGTGTGCTGCCAGACCCCGTTCACAATGAGCTGCTCATTCCCCTCGCTGATGGCATGTTCGTGACTGATGTGTCTCAGTGAGGGTTATGTCTGGGCCTTGCCCCCAGCAGGAGCAAACCGCTGCGCACAAGGTTGTATGTCTCCTCACTCCCAGCCTGTCTCCGATGTCAGGGTGTCTGAAGACCGGGGAAAGGAAACCGTGCTGGCTGGGATGAGAGGACATGAGCTTCAACCACTCATGTGATGGGAATATTTCCACACCTGTAACGCCTCTTGACCCTCCACTGAGTGGCTGCAGCTTCTGGGAGGGTCTGCTGGGGTCTCCTTTGCCCTCAACTTGTCCCTCTACCCAATCCTGATTCCTTACTGCTGCCAGTATCCTTCCTGAGAGAATGCCCGAGAATGCCCCAACCCCCAACCCACCCCCGAGCACACATCTCCCCTGAGTCTGTTTCCTGGGGAGCCTGCCCTGTGGTATTTGGTGCCAGGGATGGCCCTTGTCTCAGGTTCTAACATGGGATTTGGACCCCGTGTTAGTCTGGGTACTTTAGAGAAACAAATCCACAAAAACATGCATAAGAGAGAGTTTTATATAAAGGTTAAGTGCGCATCAAGAAAACATCCCAACCCAGTGCTGCCCAAGCCCACAAGTCCAACGTTAACCCATATGTCTGACACCAATCCACAAAGTCCTCCTCCATCTCACAAAACACACACAATGATGCCAACTGCAGGAGGAAAGCCGAATCAGTGAGTGTGTAAGCATCTCAGCGCTGGCAGGGGTCTCCACACGGCTGCTCCAGCACCCAGGGCTGCATCGGAGTAGGTCCATGTGGCTTCTCCTGGGGGATGTCTTGCAGAAAGTGAGCCTTGCCAGCTGAAGCAGGGAACTGGCTAAGGCAGCAGCACCCTAGTCCGATCATCACAAAGCAAGAGACCCAAGAACTAGAAAACCGAGCCATTTATCCCTCCGCCCTTCCATTAACCCCACATGTGTTTATCAGCCAGGTTGGCACAATAAACTAACTACCTCAGACCCCCTGCTGGTCAGCGGGCAATCGGGACTTCTGGCATGTAGTGGCGGCACAAAGGTTAAAACTTTTCATAGGTGGTCAATGGGGTTCGGTACTGGTGGAAGGGTACGTACTGGGTGGGGCTGGTCCCTGTGCCCCGTGCCCTGCATGCCAGACCCGAGTAGCTGACTCTGGGTCGAGATAACTATTCCCACTTATAACTATAACAGCTTCACCTGCTAACTGAGGGGTGGACGAGCTGACTGGAGAAGCTGATTCATTAAGGCCACTTCCACCCTTGACATTCTACAGACGTCCATGAACTAGGGAGGGGTTTGGTGTCCTAGAGCCAAGAATATGGACAAGCAAGGAACGGCAGGCTTCAGGATCCTGGAGGTTTTTTGGGATTGTTGTTTTTTTTGCTTCCTCACTTTGTCTGGAACACGCTGTCTGACCTGGGCTCAGTCTCCTCCAGGCAGGCGCGCCCTCTCTTTCCCACATTTCCTGTCCCGGGTTCTGATGCTGGGACGCCGTGTCTGGCCCAACAGCATGGATCTTTCACCCACTCGCTCCAGACTACCTGGTCCACCGAGGTTTTTCCCCCTTCCTCCCAGGTCTGATCAACCTCTAAACTCTGCCCACAGCCTGGCAGGAAGTTGTGGGCTCAGGATTACAGGCAGTTATGGGAGTTGGGGTTAGAGACTGGGGAACTGAAGACATGGGTTTCTGATCGGTGAGGCCTTGAATGGGCAGTGGTTCCCCACCCACTGGGTACTCTCTCCACTTCCAGTGTCCTCGTGGGCACCTGTCCCTCCAGCCAGGAGGCAGACTCTGGGTGGACAAAAGGTCTGAAGGTCACTCGGCTAGTGGAGAACCACGGTCACACCCAGGGCTGAGTTCTCCCTGCAGCCCTGCTCTGCCGCCTCTCTGCGTCAGACTCAGAAATGCTTAGTAAAATAAGCAACAAAGAAAACATTGAGTCTAGTGGAAGGTTTTACTTTTTGTTTGCTTATTTAGTCATTCCAACATGAAAATGACTATATTAATAATGCTTTAAAATTCAAAATATAGACCTTAAAGAACAAAGTAGAAATTACCCTAACTCTCACCAACTGTTAAGTTTGGTGAACATATTTCCAGATTGTGTGTGTGTGTGTGTGTGTGTGTGTGTGTGTGTGTGTGGTATGTGTTACTTCATGGTAACAGGGTCATATACTGTTTCATAAGGAACTCTTTTTAATCAGTCATGTGATGGGAATATTTCCACACCTTTACCCTCCATTAACTGGCTACAGCTATTTCATGACATTCCATTACAAATGAGTGTCACCATCTCTCATATACCCAAACCAGCGCTCACAGGCATTTAGATTCTTTCTAGTGTTTTGTGATTCCAAAAATTCTAGGATGAATGTCATCACACTTCTTTTTTATCATTTTATTGGGGTTCATACAGCTCTTATCACAATACATTCATTCATTGTGTCAAACACATTTGTACATCTGTTGCCATCATCATTTTCAAAACATTTTCTTTCTACTTGAGTCCTTAGTATGAGCTCCTCATTTTCCCCTCCCTCCTCTACCCTCCGTCCCTCCTGAACCCTTGATAATTTATAAATTATTGTTTTTCCATATCTTGCACTGACCAGTGTCTCCCTTCATCCACTTTTCTGTTGCCTGGACCCCAGGGAGGGGGTTATTGTGATTGGTTCCTCCTTTCTCCCCCCACCTTCTCCTTTCCCTCCTGGTATCGCTACTCTCATTATTGGTCCTGAGGGGTTTATCTGTCCTGTATCCCCTGCGTTTCCAGCTTTTATCTGTACCAGTGTACATGCTCTGGTCTAGCATGTAAGCTAGAATTGGGGTCATGATAGTTGGGGGGAGGAAGCATTAAAGAACTAGAGGAAAGTTGTATGTTTCATCAGTGCTATACTGCACCCTGACTGGCTTGTCTCCTCCCCGAGACCCTTTTGTCTACAATTGGACTTTGGTTATCCACTCTGCACTGCCCCTCATTCACATTAAAATGTTTTTGGTTTTTTTCTGGGTCTTTGATGCCTGATACCTGATCCCATTGACAACTTATGATCACACAGCCTGGTGTGCTTTTTCCATGTGGGCTTTGTTGCTTCCCTGCTAGATGGCCACTTGTTGGTCTTCAAGTGTTTAAGACCCTAGACACTCTATCTTTTGATAGCCGGGTACCATCAGCTTTCTTCACCACATTTGCTTATGCACCTGCTTTGTCTTTAGTGATCCTGTCGGGAAGGTGAGCATCATGAAATGCCAGGTTACTAGAACAAAGTATTCTTGCATTGAGGGAGCACTTGAGTGGAGGCCCAATGTCTGTCAGCTACCTTGATACTTAACATATAAATATATGTACATAGATCTATTTCCCTATTGTTATATATAAATATATTTATATTGTACAATCCAGTATTTAGAGCTCTGTAAATGTCGTTTGACTCCTAGTTCTTTCCTCTATTTCCTTTTACTTTCCTCTTGTCCCACTATCATGCTCAGTCTTCATTCGGGTTTCAGTAATTCTTGGTTACATTACCCTTGATCAAACCCTACCAGGCATCCTACATCCTCCTTGCCTTTGATTTTAGATCATTTGTTGTTCCCTTGTCCCTGGGTTTGCTGACACCCACTTCCTTTCCCCCCCACCTCCCCTTCTCCCTCCTGTGCCCTCCCCAACCATTGGTCCCATTGTTTTCCCCCCTGGATCATTATCCTGCCTGTCTTATCTAGATAGGCATGCAGAGACAATAATAAGCACAAAACCAAGACAGAGCAAAAGAAAACAAAAAAGCAAAAACAAAATTTTTTTTAAACCAACGACAAAACAAGCCTATAACTAGTTCCAGGTCTGTGTGTTGACTTTTAGGAGTGTTTTCCGGTCCAGTCTGCTGGGGGACCACACCCTGACCCCATTTTTTATATTCCCTGGGGACTTCGTTGCTTTGCTCCCCTTGCTGCTCTGTTGCATGCCCTTAGCGTTTCGCCCCAGGGTGGAGGGGTCAAATCGGGCACAAGATCATCACACTTCTATCTTAGCCATTTTCCCAGCTACTGGTTTAAGCCTCTCAGCTGCCTCATTCCAGTTGCAAATTCTTGTTCTCCTGGCCCCCTGGGTTCCTGCCACCAAAATTCTCATCCACTTCTCAGGAGTAAAAGCTGTGCCAGGGAGGCGGTTGGAAGTGGTTATTCCATCAGCAGACCTGAGTGTGTCCTTTGGCTAGTGTCTTAGGTCCCTTGGGCTACTGTAACAAAAGACAACACCTGGGGAGCGTGAAGGGGCAGAAATGCACCTTCTCACAGTTCTATCAGCCTGTTAGCAGAGAAAGAAACTGTTCCATGACCCTCTCTTATGCTCTGGTGGCTGCGGGCAGCCCTTGGCTTCGTTTGCTACTTACAGACGCACGAGGTTCTATCGTCCCCTGACATCTTCCCCATCTGTGTGGCTCTGGGTCTGGTCTCTGAGCCTTTATAAAGCCCCACACAGAGGAGATTAGAATCAGGATCCACTCTATCTGGGATTGCAGGATTCTAGGATAGGATTACTTTGGCCAGGATGGAAGATGGTGTGGTTTGGGATAGCCAGTATCCTCTTCCAATTCTTTCATCTCAATCCAGACCTTTTGCCATAGGATCGGTGTCAATGCCTAGCAATCGGATAGGGCCACATAGCCCTGCCCCATGGGGCTTACAGAGGCAGACTGCCAAGCATCTCTCCCGTGGAGCAAAGGACGTACTCAACCTGACCATCTTCTGGTTAACAGCAGAGCTCATAGGTCTTTACTGATCTTGCCCAGCCTGTCTCCAATCTCAGATCCTGTTCTTATAGGCACCACCCCTCCACCCTAGAACCTTAAGGTCAAAGACAAGTCACATATCACAGAGGCTGGCTGGTGACTTGGAGGAGGCCAATCAGACAGGGCCTCAGGTTTCCCTTCAGCAGCAGGGCCAGGCTCTGCCCTTCCGCAGAACAGCCAAGCTCCTACTGCCTTTCCTGGCCTTTGAGGACTCCAGATGTCAAGATGTCGGAAGACCCACAACAAGCGGATTGGGTTACTCAGATACTTCTAATTCCATGTTTCAGGGTCTCATGTCTGCATTCTGATAAGACATCAACTCGGGATGTAGCCCATTTCCAAGGTGACTTCCTGCCCCATCTATGTGTCGAGCCCTGGAACTTACAGTGGGGACCCCAAGGACAGAAAGTCCTGGCCACTTTCTGGTTCATGGCTGCAGATGAGGAAACAAGTATCCAGGCGATTCTTTACCAGAGTCGCAGAGCTGGTCACAAAGTGAGGACAGATGCGAAAGGACCGCCTTTGTTGTTGCTAGGTTCCATTGCGTCAGTTCTGGCCCACTGTGACCATAGCACAACAATGAAACACTGCCCTGTCCCGCACCCTCCTCACAGTGGCTACTGTGCTTCACTCCACTGAGGCAGCCACTGTATCAGTCCATCTCCTTGTGGGCCTTCCTCCTTTTCGCTGCCCCTCCGCTTTACCAAACATGATGGCCTTCTCCAGGGCCTGGTCTCTCCTGACAACATGTCCAAAATAGGTAACAAGAAATCCCACCATCCTTGCCTCAAAGGAGGACTCTGGTCATATTTCTTCCAAGACAGATTGGTCTGTCCTTTCAGCAGTCTTTAGTACTTTCAATATTCCTCTCCAGCACCACAGTTAAATGCACTGATTCAGCTTTGGTCTTCCTTATTCAGTGTCCAACTTTCACATGCATGTGAGACAACTGAAAACACCATGGTCCAGGAGGGGAAGGGGAAGGTGGGGGGAGAAAGGGGGAATCGATCATAATAATCTACATATAACTCCTTCCTAGGGGGATGGACAACAGAAAAGTGGGTGAAGGGAGACATAGGTCGGTGTACGACATGGGGGATTATACATTTATAAATTATCAAGGGTTCATGTGGGAGGGAGGGAGGGAGGGGGAAAATGAGGAGCTGATATCAACGGCTCAAGTAGAAAGAAAATGCTTTGAAAATGATGACAACATAGGTACAAATGTGCTTGACACAATGGATGGATGTACGATTGTGAAAAGAGCTATAAGAGCCCCCACTAAAGTGATTAAAAACCCCAAAACAAACAAGAACAAAAATGAAATACCATGGCTTGGATCAGGCACAACTTAGTTCTCAAATTAGTATCATTGCTTTTTAATACTTCCACGTTGCTTGTGCACAGACTTACCTAATACAAGGAGTCTTTTTGACCTCTTGACTGATCCTGCCGTGATCACTGATGGTGGATCCAAGCAAAATGAAACCCTCCACAACTTCAACCTTTTCTCTTCTTCTCCTGATGCTACCTATCGGCCCAGTTACGAGGATTTTGCTCTTCTTGACATTGAATTGTAATCCATTCTGAAGGCTGTAATCATTGATCTTCATCAGCTTCAAGTCCTACTCTCTTGCAGCAAGCAAAGTTGTATCATCTGACGATTGCAGGCTGATAATAAGCCTTCCTCCAATACTGATGTCACACTCTTCTTCACAAAGACAGCTTCTCTGATGATTTGCTCAGCAGAGATTGACTAAGTATGGTGAGAGGACACATACTTACACCTTTCCTCATTTTTACCTTTGAGGTAATCCCTGTTCTGTTCTCACAACTGCCTCTTGATTCATGTGCAAGGGCTGCAGGAGCACAATGAGGTGTTTTGGAATTCCCATTCTTCTCAAGGTTGTCCACAGTTTGTTATGATCCACACAGTCGAAAGCTTTGGAACAGTCAATAAAACATCTTTCTGATATTCTCTGCCTTCAGTCAAGATACATTTGACATCAGCCATGATATATCCCTTGTTCCATGTCCTCTTTTGACTCTGGCCTGAACCTCTGACCGCTCCCCGTCAATGCGTTGTTCCAGCCATTGTTGGATGATCTCCAACAAAATTTTACTTGCATATGATATCAGTGATATTGTTTTATAATTTGAACATTCTGTTGAGTCACCTTTCTTTGAAATGGGTACCTACCAATATGGTTCTTTCAGTCAGTTGGCCAAGTTTTGGTTTTCTAAACTTCCTGGCATAGATGAAGGACTCCTTCCAGTGTTTCAACAGCCTGTTGAAAATTTGCAGTTGGTATTCCATCAACTCCTGGAGCAGTGAATGCTTTCAGTGCAGCTTGAACTCCTTCCTTCAACACCGTTGATTCTTGATTATATGCTACCTCCTGAAATGTTGGAATGCCAACTAGTTCTTTTTAGTGCAATGATTCTGTGTATTCTTTCCATCTTCTGTTGAAGCTTCCAGAATCATTCAATATTTTGCCCACAGAGTCTTCCAATATTGAAACTTGAGGCTTGATTTTTTTCTTGAGTTCTTTACGTTTAAGGTATGCTGACTGCCTTCCTCCTTTTTAATTTTCTAACTCTAGGTCTTTGCACAATTCATTATAATTATTGACTTTGTCTTCTTGAGCTGCCCTTTGAAATTTTCTATTCAGTTCTATGACTTCATCATTTCTTCCATTTGCTTTCGCTACTCTACAATTAAAGTGAAAGTTTCAGAGTCTCTTTTGTCATCTACTTTGATATTTCCTTTCTTGTCTTTTTAATGACCTTTTGCTTTCTTCATGAACGATGTTCTTTATTTCTTCCCACAGCTCATCAGGTCTTCTGTCATTAGTGTTCAATGCATTAAATCTGTTCTTCCCTCGGATGTAATCAATTCTGTGTATTCCATCTTGAAAAGTTCATGTATATAGTCACTTTTGTGTTGTTGAAAAAAAGTATTTATTATGAACAAGTCGTTGGTTTTGCAAAATTCTGCCATATGATCTCCAGGTTCATTTCTATCACCAACTCTATATTTTCCAACTACTGTTTCTTTCTCTTTGTGTCCAACTTTTGTATTCCAATCACCAATAATTATCAATACATCTTGATTGCAAGTTTGGTCAATTTTCAAGTGAAGTCATAGCAGAATTCTTCAATTTCTTCATCACTAGTTATATTGGTTGGTGCATAAATGTGAATAATAGTTGTATTGATTCGATTTCCTTGAAGGAGGATGGATGTAATCCTATCACAGACAGCATTGTACTTCATGGTTTCTCATGCAATGTCCTCTTTGACCATGAATGCCACACCATTCCTCTTGATTGTGTTATTCCCAGCATAGTCAATCAATTGATTTTCTGATTCAAAATGGCCAATACTCATCCACTTCAGCTCATGAATCCTTGGGATATTGATTTTATGTGTTCTGTTTCATTTTGACCACTTGCAATTGTCCTAGATTCATAATTTGTATATTATGATCTGTAAATTCTGATCTGTAGCCTACTTTTGCTGCTGTTTCTCCCTACCTTGAGCCATACCCCTTCAGCAATTGAAGATCTAAGAGCTCCACTCCCACCGGCTTTTGCTGGTTATCATGGTCACGTCCATGCTGAGAAATCAGCTCCTCTTCAGTTACACTTCAAGTCCCTTCTGACCCAAGAGGTCCATCCTTGAACTAGCTCTAACAATGCTCTGCATGCATTCCCTGGTCCCTCAGGACCTGACACTGTTTTGACGTTTTGCATAGGGTTTTCTGTGGCTCCTTCCTCTGAAGTGGGAGGTCAAGTTATTCTTTACTGTCTGCTCTTAGATCGGAAGTTCCACGGGAACCTCTGCACTTTGGGTGACCGTGTTGGCATTTGAATCCCGATGAGATCGCTTCCTGCATCACAGCCATACACCAGCCACCGCAGTGAGGAGCGAAGTTCCCCAAAGCAAATGAAACGGAAAACAACAGGTGCTGGAGAGGGTATGGAGGACCAGGAACATCACGCACTGCGGGTGGGACTGTGAAGTGGTGCAAGCGTCATGGAAAGCTGTATGACGTCTCCTTAAAAAGTTGGGAATAAAAAAAAAAAAAGTTGGGAATACAAAGACCAGGTGACCCAGGAAGTCCCCTGTGAGTAAATATCCTAAAGAGATGACTGGACACACGCACCTCCATATTCATCGCTGCACTGTTCACACATCGAAAAGATGGACGCATCCTAAATACCCACCAGTGGAAGGAAGGCGAAACCAACGTTGGTACCCACATGAAAGGAAGTACGATGCAATGTGAACAGATACTGAGGAATCTCCGAAGCTTCTCCTACCATGGAAGGAACTGGAGGACATCACGCTGGGTGAAATTAGTCAGTCACAAAAATACAAATATTTTATGAGACCCCTATTATAAAATGTCACGAAAGGGCTTTCAAATGGAAAGAAATATTCTTTGAAGGTAACCAGGGGTGGAAGCGAGGGGAAATCACAGGCCCGAGGGTAGATCGATATGAACTGTAGGGAAGGAGAAGACACTACACGAGAGGAAAAAATGATGGAGACAAGGCAAAACATTGGGAAGTTTGCAAGAGTTGAAGGCAATTGAGGCAAGGACTGCCATAGATCCGATGCTGCAACAGTGCGGCTTTGCCAGTAGATGCGACGTTAATGTGTAAACTGAACAGATGTGGAAGGGAAAGTGGGAGGGTGTATACAGATTTGACAGAGGGTAATTATATATGTGTATTTATCTTTGCGGCAAATATGTCCATAAGTGTGGTGGAGCTTATAAGAGGTAAAATTACAAATACTTCTTAGACATAACAAAACCCCTCAAAGGAATGGGCTTGTGGGAGATTGGGGCCATCTAATGAGATAACGCAATTCAGAGAGACAGCGTCTACATCTTATTTGGATGCGTAGTGACTGGGATCATATTGCTCATGAGCAGCTATCTACAATGCAGGCATATGTTCAAGAAGGAAGGGAATGTTTGGAAACTGACTGTGGTGGCAATTGTACAATCCTGCTCGATGTGGTCGAACTGTGGAATGTTGTGATAGCTGTAAGTGCTGCCAATAAAATTATAAAAAAATTAAAAAATAAAGTGTGGGCATAGATCTCTTCCCATCTGGAGGAATGAAGAAATGATGAAAATCAACGGGCATATGGAAACAATTAGTCCACTGTACTAATAGACCACACAAACATCAGTCTCCAAGATGCTGAACCACAGAAGAACTAGATAGTGTCCGCGACCACGAGGAACAGATCTGAAAAGGATCACATTACAAGGTCCTGTATAGACTGGGAGAAAAAGAGGAACAAAACTCATAATCATAAAAGAAATGAGGTTCACTAGTCTGATAGAGCCCGACAGGACCCCAGAGACTGCGGTCCTTACTTTTCAGACCTAAAACTGAGTCATCAAACATCTGAGAGCTAAAGAGCAGCATGTCCCCAAGGGAAAGTTCAGAGGATTAACCAAGAGGAAGAAGGGAAACAGAAAACACAATCTGTATGCGGAGCACATCATGGGAGAAGCTGGCTTCTCTGAGGAAGGATGTGGCAGCAAGATCAGAGGAAGGCTTATTATCAACCTGCAATATGCAGATGACACAACCTTGCTGGCTGAAAGTACGGATAATTTGAGGCACTTGAAGCTTTATGAAGATCAACGATTGCAGCCTTCAGTATGGATGATGACTCAATGTAAAGAAGGCCAAAATCTTCACAACTAGACCAATAGGTAACATGATGATCAATGGAGAAAAGGGGAAGTTGCCAGGGATTTCTTCTTGCTTGGATCCACAATCAATGCTCATAGAAGCTTCAGTCAAGAAAGCAAAAGATGCATTGCATTGGGTTAATCTGCTACGCAGACCTCGTAAGAGTGTTGAAAATCACAGAGGTAACTATGAAAACCTAAGGTTTGCCTGGCCCAAGCCATGGTATTTTTTATTACCTTATATATATGCGAAAGTTGAACATTGAAAAAGGAAGATGAAAGAAGAATCGATGCATTTGAGTTGTAGTGCTGGAGAAGAATTTTGAAAATACCATGGACTGCCAAGACAAACAAATCTGTCTTGGAAGAAGTACGGCCAGAGTGCACCTTAGAGGCAAGGATGGTGAGATAGTTACGGTTTATTGTGCCAACCTGGCCAATAAACACATGTGGGGTTAATTGAAGGGCGGAGAGCTAAATGGGTGGGTGAGTCTTGCCTTTCTAGTTCTTGGGTCTATTGCTCTCTGATGGTGGGACCAGGGTGCCGCTGCCTTAGCCAGTTCCCTGCTTCAGCTGGCAAGGCTCACTTCCTGCAAGACACCCCCAAGGAGAAGCCACATGGACCTACCCTGATGCAGCCCTGGGTGCTGGAGCAGCCACGTGGCGACCCCTGCCAGCGCTGAGATGCTTACACACTCATTGATTTGGCTTTCCTCCTGAAGTCGGCATCATAGTGTGTGTTTTGTGAGATGGAGGAGGACTTTGTAGATTAGTGTCGGCTAATGCTGGAGTTATGGGCTTGGACAGCACTAGGTTGGAAGCTTAATGCACACTTAGCCTTTATATAAAACTCTCTCTTACGCATGAGTTTCTATGGATTTGTTTCCCTAGTTTTCCCAGACCAACACAGGTGGTAAGACGTTATCTTTCATCCGTTGGGCAGGTTATCATGAGAGACCAGTCCCTGGAGAGGGGCATCATGCTTGAGAAAGTAGAGGGCCAGGCAAAAAGAGGAAGGCCCTTAACAAAATGGGTCGACACTGTGGCTGCAGCATCGGAACAGCTGTGGGGCAGGGCAAGACCAGGCAGGGTTTTGTTCAGTTGTGTATAGACAGGGTTGCTATGAGTTGGAACTGACTCGATAGTACTTAACAAGAACAACCTTATGACCTTGAACTAAAATGGGGTCCTCTAGAAAGGACAAAGGGGAATGGTAATTGAGTCTGTCACACAGCTTTCTTTAATTGGGATCTTGGCTAGGAATGCCCTGCCCAGCAAATCACCAGACCCTTCTCTTTGTCCCCAATGTCTCAAATGTTGACCACAGCAAAGAATATAAAGTTTGTGTTTTCTGCTGAGGTGGAAGTTTCTGGACACAGACCACAGACGTGCTCATCTTTGAGCTCTCCCCTCTTACTGAACATCCTCCTCAGAAATGTGTGCCTGTGCCCATGGAGGAAGGGAGGGTTCGAGGCCCAAGACCAGCCGATGGGTTGAGTCACATGCTGGGGCAGAGAGTGAAGTCAGTATGCTGCCACAGACCCGCACTGGATGCTTTGACGTTGTCCTGTACATCCACCTTCCTGTGGGGAACACTGAGGTGCAATCCCAGGATTTCCCTTCTCCTCTCTACCCTAGGCCTGCATTGTCGTCCAGGTTTAGTCGGCTTCCTCCACAAGGCCCTTCCTATGCACTCACTCTTCCCAGCATCACCTCACCCAAGCGCTCGTGGCCTCCTGGACATGCGCCTGTTAATGCTTTCAAGCGTGAGTGCTCCTTCCTTTAAGGACAGTCCTCAGGTGTGGTCCTGGAGCAGCAACAGCAGTGTCCCCCAGGGACTTGCCAGAGACACCCGTTGTCAGGTTTCATGCTAGATCTGTGGGAACTCAAGGGTGTGGCCCAGTTATCTGTTTTATAATAAGTCCTCCAGGGGATTCTGATGCAGGGGCACATTTTAAAACCACTAGCCTGTGTGAGCACAATGATTTTATGTACAATGGAAGAAGACATTGCCGGATCCCGTACCGTCCTTACAATTGGTGCTGACTTTGAGGTCATTGTGCCAGCCACTGGGTCATCCTGTTCGGGGTTCTCCTCCTTCCCACTGGCCCTCTACTTTATCTGCACACTGTCCCTCTTCAGGGATTGGTGCCTCTTGATGCTTTGTCCAAAGGATGTGAGACGAAGTCCCATCCTCCTCTCTCTTAAGAAGAACTCTGGGTGTGCTTCTACCAGCAAGGACTGCTTTTGTTCTTCTGGCAGGACATGGTCTGTTCAGTGTTCTTCTCCAACCAACACCGTAATTCAAGTTCATCTTCATTAGTCCTTGTCCAGTTTCCCGGCAGTCGAGGCAACAGAAAAGACCCTGGTTTGAGTCAGGCGCTCTTTCTTCGTCAAGGTGACTTCTTTGCTCTTTGGCAGTAGACTTGCCCAGTGCCGTGGCACTTGACTTCTTGACTGCTGCTTCCACGAGCATTCATTGTGGATCCAAATACATTAAAATCCTTGCCAGTGCCAGTCTTTTCTCCGTTTACTGGTGCTGCGTACTCGCCCCGCTGCAAGAAGCTGTGCGGCTTTCTGTTGAGGAGCAACCACGCTGTCGCCTTTGATCCTCCTCCTGTTCGCTGTTAGCAAGCAGCGCTGTGTCATCTACAGATTGCACGTGTTGACGAGTCTCCAATCCCAGTGTTGCATTCTTCTCAAGTTATTTTTTCATCGTACAGATTGACTAAGTATGGTGAAAGGGTATAACTCTGATTCACACATTTCCTGATCCCGGCCCCCCCCCCAAAAAAAACACACATTTTATTAGCAGCTCATCTAGACAGCATACCATTCCATAATTCAATCACATCAAGCAGTATCGCCCAATTGCTACCAAAGTCAGTTTCGGAACAGTTTCTTCCTTCTTGAACTCCTTGATATCAGCTCCGCCTTAACTACCCCCCCACCTTCCCCACCACACCCCCAGGAACTCTTATTCCAGTTGTTGTCGCTGTAGCTTCATCAATCCTGGGTTTCGTATACCGAAAGCCATGTGAAACCACATAGCGAAGATTCAAGATGGCTATCCACAATGACAAAATACTACATAGATAAACTCCAATATGAAAAAACACACACAGAAAATATTACAAACCTGGTTTAGCCCAGCGTGTGTCAGAGGGGAGATCGAGTGACCAGGTCTTACCCACTCGAGTCAGTCATCATGTGAATTGACAATCCAGTCATCTCTCCAGTACTCTCTGTCTGCTAACCAGGTGTTCCCTTCCCTCCTTCACGGTTCGCGGGAAATCACCAGAAACGTATTCCCTGAGTGGATCCTGCAAATGTGTTTTGGGCTTCCACTGCCACCCCTAGGTTTCGCCAAACCAGAATCTCACAGTTTAAACTCTGATTCCATTCCCTCTTTTGGATTTGGATTATATAATTTACCATCCTTGGATCACACAGGTGTTGCCGTGCTTCTTCCACATGGACTTAGTTGAACATTTTCTGATTTTTAAAGCACATAGTAAACCTAGCTGTAGTTGAAGGACCGCCTTTTAGTTTATGTGTAAATGTTCCTCAGGAGAATGCGTTTTCTGGGATTTGTTGTTATGATGCTGAACCAGTTTCAGCAATTCTTCCAGATTATGACTAGGAAGAAAGGCCTGGTGATCTGCTCCTGAAAACCAGCCCTTGAGATCCTGATGGGTCGCCAGGGTCTGGACAGCACAGGCCCTGGCAGCCTCTCATTTTATTGTGCACCAGGTAGGGTGGATTTCCGCCAGCTATATGCGTGTCCTCATATCAGCTGACTGATCTAGGACTAGGCATCTGATCCACAATGGCCAATCGGATTCTCCCAAGAATTTGCCATTTAAAATCAAAGAAATCGGGTCCCAGAGTAATAGCAGTAGTAATAGCTAATGTGTTTGCTGCCCCCCGGGATGTGCCAGGCACCGTGCTGACTGTAACATGTTATAATCCCTGTTCACAACAATCCCACCTGTAGGCATAACCATTCTGCCCATTTTCCAGGGGAGGTTCTTCAGCTCTGACGCTGAGTAACATTGCCCAAGGCGTAGGAGAGTTGGGCTGGTGGTGGACATGGAACCATGTAATGACAGAATAGGTCTGTCAACTTTGGCTGCCCGGTGTCATGGTGACTGGACACTGGATTGGAGACCCTCCTTCTGCCCTCAAGCCAATTCTGACCTGTAGTGACCAATAGAGCAGAGTCAAGGTGCTCCACAGGGCTTCCCGAGCTAAAGATCTTGATGGCAACCAACTGCCTTATGCCTCTCAAGGAGTAGCTGGTGGGTGTGACTGGCAGCTCCCTCTGTCACCCACTACACCACCAGGCCTCCAAGGGACGTGGACTGGGGCTGGCAGACAGGCCAGTCTGCTGGCAGGAGCCAGATCCAGTTCTGTGTAAAGGCTCAGAGATGGAGGGTGGGGGTGCCTGGGGGCAGAGTAAGTAAGGTCAGGGGGCTAAGGAGGGGAGCACAGAAGACCTTCTCCCCTCCCACCAGGGAGGGCAGGACTTGGGCACAGACTAGCCTGGGTCATAAGAACGTCAATAACGGCACAGAGTGGCCAGCGGGAGAACCCAGCTCTGCTCCCCAGTGTGGAGACTGGGGCCAGGGGCAGGGTGGGAATCTGCATCCTCCTCTGCCTCCCTCGGGAGGAGAGGACACTCAAGAGGCTGCGTGGGTGGAGGCAGCTGGCATTTGCCAGGCAAGGCTGAGGTAGGGGTGGGGGTGGGCTGGGAATCAGTCCAGACCAGAGAAGGGGGTTGGGGGCCTCCATAGCTGGAGGCCTGAAGTGGTCTCAGATGCCCAGCTGCCATTCTTGGGGAGGTGGGTGGACTAGGGCGGTAGGCCTTTGACCTCCAAAGAAGCCAAAATTCATCCTGGGGTGGAAAGTTTCATTCGGAATCCAAGCGACAGCAAGTGCAGGTCTGTCTGGCTTTATTTAAAAAGCAAACCAACATCTTTTATTAGCACTGACGCAGCAGTGGCCCCATGCCGCCTGACTGTTGAGCATCCCATCACGTAGGCCAGGCCGCCTGGGCCCACAGGGCAGGCTTCCCACCTGGCCACAAATACCTTTCCCAGAGCACCAGCTTTCCTTTAAATAACAAAGCAACTCAACAATCTTCAGGTGAGGGGCCAGGCGGGGTGAATCACTGTGGAGGTGTGAAGGCTTGCTCAGGCACCCCCAGCCCCCCACCAGCAATGTAGCTGGGCTCCTTGGGACAGTGTGGCTACTGCCAAGTCGCCGCTAGGGCCCCCCCTCGCTGCTGAGGGATGGCAGGGATCCATCCTGACGCCCACAGGTGGGGGCGGCCACCCGGAACCTGCCTGTCATCAGACCGGGATGCAAATAGCCCCAGGCCCACGCAGCTCCAGTCTGCTGCCTGCTCCTGTTTCTTTTTCTTTAGATTTTTCTTTCTTTCTTTTTTTTTCTCCAGGGAGCAAAATTGAGTAAGAGCTGGTACTTCTGGAAACTTTTGCTCTGGTTCCTCAGACAACGAAGATGGAGACTGGACTGGACCCCTGCAGATATTGCCCACAGAGTCTCTCAGGGCTGGGTAAGGAGGCTCTCCCTCGGGCTCAGGGGCCCTCAGGCCCTGCAGGAGGAGGAGCTGACTGCCGCCCCCAGCCTGGCCTGTGACTCTCTGACATTGACTGGCACCTCCCTGTGCCCAACGTGCAGAGGGTCCTGCACAGCCCAACAGGCCTGAGCTTCCTGAGGCGTTTGGGACCCCCCAGCCTGAGGCAGCTGCTGTGCATGGTGCGCTGAGCGGGCGAGGAGGGGGTTACCAGAGGATGCTCTGCTCTGGAGCCCCCCCAGGAAGACAGTACGGAGGGGGCTTAGCCCAGGGCAGGGTACAAACACAGAGGCAGGCCCAATTCCGAGGGGTCTCTACCCCAATCCTGCACCAAGCCCCCAGCTAATGAAAACCCCACTGAGGACCAGCTCCTTTGTCTGGTGATTCCCCTCCATCGTCCAAGCCCGACTGCCCCAGCCCAGCATGATCAGGTGGAAACCAGGCGATTCAAAGGAGGTCCCATCTGAAACCCACCCGGGGCAGCCTCCTCTCTTCAGCATTTGCAGGTGCCCAGTGTGTGTGTTTGGTGGGGGTGGGGGCAACACATAGTCCCAGTCACACAAGACAAGGGCCAGGGGCTGAGCATGCCCGGAGTGTCCCTTCTGGGGGGCAGGGGGAGAGGGTGTCTTGTGGACAGTGTCCTCAGCAGGAAGCAGACAGAAGGAGGGGGGCGGGGCAGGAGGATGGTGGGAGCTGCGGTGCCTGCTCTGGGGTGGGGGCGTGGGGGGTGTGGTTGGGGGTGGGGGGTAACAGGCAGGGATCTCCGGCCTTTCACATCTCCCAGGGCCCACTGTGGTCTCTGCAGGGCAGGCTCCAGCAGAGGCCTTGTGGGAAGCCGGGCTCATCCTGTTTCCTTGGCAACCGGACTTTTTTGCGCCCCAGCCTGGTGAGGCTCCGTGTGGAGGGAGAGTCTGCAGGGATGCAGGGCCCGTGCCAGCCTGTGGGTGGGGTGTGATGGGGGTGTGTGTTGGGGGGGGGGCACCAGCACGCTGCCTCAGGTAGCAGGGGGCCAGGTGGTGCCTGGGAGGCAGGAGGCTGGCTTCCAGCAGGCGGAACCTGCTCCCATCCAAGTTGGGGGACTTTTCTTTAGCACTGTTTTTTTTTAAAATTCCAGTTCAAGCAGTCGTCCTAGCAACTTCTCTTCGGTGGTGGGGATGGCTGATAGCAAGGCGCTCGGTGGCTCCTCATGCTCCTGCGGTCACACGGCGTCTGGTAGCAGGGCTCCCAGAGTTGCCGAGAAGGGCCTGATGGACACGGATTCTGAGTGGGCTTCAGAGGGAGGTCCATGCGAGGCCCGTGGTGAGGGACAGGGCCAGCGGCAGCAGCAGCAGCAGCGGGGGTGCCGTGGAGGCCGGGACTGCTGGGGAGCAAACAGAGCCTTGAGGCCTCAAGCTTACCGACCCCCCACTTGGGACTCACGTTCCCTCTGGCCTCCAAGCTCTGCCGTCGTTGTTCTTCATTCTCTGTCTCTATGTCTATATCCATATCTGTCCTCATGCCTTTCAAAAGCACACGGCACACATATGTATGTATTTTCCATGAATCCTCTTTGGAGTATGGTAACGAGCACTGATGCGACTGTTTATACTGATCACCCCGCTTGCTTGGATGGCCCCGCCTGTGTGTCTGCCTGCGGTTATCTGCAGCTCCCTCCTGGGACGCCTTACCATGGCTGTTTGAGAACTGGGGGTCCCCGCTCCGTGCCACCAAGTACCCAGAGAGTCCTGGCTGCTCCTGCTCGGTGTGGTGTGAGACTGTCCCCTCCTGGGCTTTCAAAGCACCCACCCCTGCCCAGGTCGCCCTACCTGCTCCAGAGCACTGTTGAGACAGCATGCCTTCCAGGGACGCCACGTAATCGAGGCCCAGCCAGTCTTGGTAGGTGGTCTTCTCGCCCACGGGCACCGCTCGGACGGTGGCGTCCTTGAAGAGCAGGTCTTGGCCGTGATAGTCCGAGGAGTCGAACATTTTGAACCCGTTCTTGTTGTGGTCATCTCCAAACAGGTCCTGGAAGCCACACAAGGGGACCTGCTCTGCCCCGGGCCGCACACGTGGTGGGCCATCGGCCCAGGACCTTTGGCTTTGATGCGCTTTCCCTGCAGTGAGCCAAAGAGCAGGTAGCGCAGGGCGCTACGTGCTACTCTGATTTAAAATCATAAGCTTGGCAATGGATTGGCCTCTGCCACTGGGAGGACCTCGGAGGAATAGAGGCCTACGGGTGCCACCATGAGATGGTTCTTTAGAAACATTGCAGCAAAGCAAGTGCATGGTGCAGGAGTGACGTGTGAGGCCACGTGTTTGCATGCCTGTTCCTCATGTCTCCACTCGCTCCCATGTTCCCGACCCTGTTTTACAGGCCTCCTTCCTTCAAACCAGGACAATGTCATCGAGAGAGCCTTCTGTTCTGTCACCTTTACTGACACACCCTCTCCACGTGCTGTCGGTCCATGGTGGCTAAGATGCTGGAAGCTAGGCTGCTGGTATTTCAACTACGAGCAGGGTGACCCTTGGGGACAGTTTTCAGCAGAGTCTTCAGACTGAGACAGACGAGGAAGCAAGGCCTAGAGATCACTTTCCAAAAGTAGCCAATGAAAACCTGATGGGTCAAGCAGAACATTGTCCAACTTGCCTGCTTGGGCCACATCGCCAGGAGGGATCAATCACTAGAGGAAGGCATCGACATGGTTGCTCAAGTAGAGAGCCAATGTGCAGGGGCTTTGACTTGGTTAATGTGCTTCCTCTAGCCGGTCTCTAACTTCCTGCCTGGGTCTGCTAAGAAAGTGGGGCGGTGGGTGGGGGTGGGGGGGAATGCTGATAGGACTCATCTGTGAACATTGTGAACAGGATTCCCTGGGATGCCACTAAAACGAGCTCTCTGAGAGCAAGAGGTGGGGATTTCACTACCAGCAAGGTATGGAGCATGTCCTCAGGCTCTTGAGATCCCAGCACAGTGACCCTCCTGGAGCCAGAAGACAACTATGACATCAGCGTGGCAGCAGCAGAACCAGGAGCCAGAGCATGAGACAGTGGTAGACTTTGCAGCCCACAGAGCAAAGAAAGCTGAGTGCTTTGGGCTAGAAGGCTGGCTTGTGGAGTGGGGTGCCCCTGGGCACTTAATTGGAGGAGCTGGGCTTGGTGACCCACAGAAGTGGAGCTCAGTGCCTTTGGGCTGAAACTTAATGGAGTGGGGTGCCTCTGGGCCCACAATTCAATTCATGGAGCTGGGTTTGCTGACTCACAGAGCTTGAGCTGATTGCCTTCAGGTAGGGGCTGACAGCAGAGTGGTGTATCGTTTGGACATACATTAGCAGCCCCGAGAGAACTTTATACCATGACCCGATGAACAACTCTATCCTGAGCATTTCTCACTTACATGACAACCTGTTCACTTCCTGAATAAACCCTCTAGTCGTGTTGTGTGTGAGTAGCCATTGCAATGGACATTCGAACCTAGGTGTAAAAGTAGAGAATACTAGTTAAGACCACACACAACCACTATGTGGGAGACTCTTGGTGAGATTAATTGGTACCATCAGTGGACGTAAACTGGAACGTGTTGGTGGTGACTGAAGATGGCGCAGGCCTGGATGATGCAGCCTTCTGTTTTCCCTAAGAGTTGGTTCAAGGGAAGCGAACCCCAACAATAGCCCTCCACGTGGCCTAGAGAGTCTGCTGCTATACCCTTTCCTGCTGAGCCTCCCTGGATTGAACAGTGTGCTCCAGTCCTAAAAGAGCTACTGAGAAGACTAAACGTAGTAGGAGAAATTAAAAATACCTACGTAAAGGACATATGGGCAAGAGGCATACATGCCTGGGACAGTTTTTAAATGCTCACCATGAGGGAAACCAGGAACAGCAAACTCAAAACAAACAAATTCACTGCCATTGAGTCAATTCTGACTCATAGCGACCCTACAGGACAAGGTCCAACCGCCCCCATGGATTTCTGAGACTATAACTCTTTATGGGACCAGAAAGCCTCACCTACCTCCTGTGGAGTGGATGGTGGTTTAGAATTGCTTACTTTGTGGTTAGTGGCCCAACACATAACCACTCCACCAATCAGGGCTCCTAAGGAGGCGCAACGTGGCTATCAATCCTTTTTGGGTGACCAATGGGTCCCCAGGAATCCCTGGGTGGAACAAGTGGTTAAGTGCTCCACTACTCAAAAGGTTGGTAGCTTCAATCCAGCCAGAAGGGCCTTGGAAGAAAGGGCTGGCCGTCGTGGGCTGGAGCTGACTTTACCGTAACCAGTGTTTGATTAATCATTAAGCACAGAATTAAACTTTAACGGGTCCACATGATCGGATGAGATAGACATATTGGCTTCTTTTCAGGAAAACACACATCCTAGTTGGTCTCTTTCCATTTGCTTCATATCCTCCCTGAGGAAGCTGAGGGACCCAGTGCCAAGAACTCTCAGGGGAGGACCGCAGTGGGGGAGATGGGAGAAGCATGCGTGCTTGTAGAGTTTAGGGGCAGGCCTGAGAGCCTGTGGTGCTGGTGGGTGCAGTGGGTAGGTGGAGCCTAAGCCAGTGGTGGGTGAGGGTGGGGCCGGGGCCAGGCCAGGAACCTGGGCTCCATTATTCCACAGCCTGGGATCTAATTCTAAGCCTGGCAGTAGAGGAGGTGACGAGCTACATCAACTTCTAGATGTGTTTTCAGAGAGCAGCCAAGGGAAGTTGCTGAAGGGATTGAACGTCCTTAAGAGAGGAAGGCAGGGCCAAGATGACTCTCAGGACCCTGAGGAGGCTGCTGCCACTGCGGATGGGACCTGGGAAGACTGAGAGGAACAAGAGGTCAACTTGGGGCTTGTTCAGGTCAAGCTGCCTATTAGCAAGACAGCTTGAAATGCCATGGGCAGTGGGTGGAGGTAAAGATTCGGGGTTGATGAAGAAGACGGGACTGTAGATGTGAACTTAGGACATGTCTGCCTATCAGAAAATTAAACCACAGCCACTGAATAGATCCCAACTCATAGCGAGCCAGTAGAACACAGTAGACGGGCCTGTGTGGGTTTCAGCGACCGTAACCCCTTACAGGAGGTAAAGCCTCCTGGTATTTAATACCTTGGGTCTGGGTGAGGCCAACAAGGGCATGCATGGAAGGAGAGCTGGGACTGAGCTGGTCCTCCAGTGTCTACAGGGGCTGTAGATGAACAGGAAGCTACAGAGGAGTCTGAGAAGGTGCAGCTAAGGAGAAATAGGGGCGAGGAGGGGAAAACCAGGTGGCTGTGAGGCCCTGGGAGATGACCAAAGTGGTCACCTGTGTCCAGTGCTGCTGAGAGGTCAGGTGCCCTGAGGGTTGTCACCATGGGTCCCTATGGCCTTGATGAGCTGTCTTGAGGCGTGCTGGTGGGGGCCTGTCTACAGGAGCCTCCATCCCTGAGAGAGTAGGCGCTGAGGAATCGGTGACTGGGGAATTTTGCTCTCAAGGGGAGCAGAGGAGTCGTCCCAGCAGGATGGCCACCAAGACAGGGGTGTAGGGTGTGGGGTGTGTGTGTGTGTGTGTGTGTGTGTTTAAAGATGGTAGAAATAACAAGCTTGCACGTTGATGGGAATGAGCCAGTTGAGAAGGGAAAACGACCGGTGCAGGGATGTCCTTTGGCCAGTGGAACATCGAATTTCTCCCGAAGCTCCTTCAATTCCTATGAAGGCTGGTCCAGGCCAACAGGGGCCTCTGAGGGGACTTGGTGGCCCTGCTAACCACTTGCACTGGAGCAGTCCCCTCGCTGCCTTTGCCTTACCTGGGCCTTGTCCAGCAGTCCGTACACAGTGAAGATGTTGGTGTCAGGCCGAACCATGACGGCATGGGATGGCATCTGAGCCAGGCTGCAGGCCGAGAACTGGGACACCTCAGCTCGAGCCCCATTGGGGCACAGCAGCTCATAATCCTCAGACCGGAGCCCCGCAGCCCAGGGCTCGGGATTGTGACCTGAGGGGATGGACAGGGAGAGAGACTGCTATACTTGGGGGAACCTAGATCCTTCTCTGGGGGTGGGGTGGGGGAGGTGGTATGATGTCAGGGGTGGATCTTTAAGGTGTGGTTCTAATGGTACTTTGGTCCAAGGCATCCTGAGAAACAGCCCTTGGGAGTCAGGTTCTTTGTGTGTTTAGAGGAATTAACTTAGGATCCATCTACCTCCTGCTTCTAGGAGGAATTAGAAATGAGCCCCAGTGCAGGACTCTCTCTCTCTCTCTCTCTCTCTCTCACACACACACACACACACACACACTCACTCACTCACTCACTCACTCACTCACTCACTCACTCACTGCCAGAGAGTCAATTCTGTTCTTACCCCCAATGGTCCAGGAGGCCAACACCTTTCAGACCCATGGCCACTCGGGCGCCCAACCCCAGCACCGCCCAACGATGCCTGGATTGTGCTGGCTGCAAGCAGCCCCTCAGACATCTAGGCCTGCTTTGGCCTGAGTCCCCTGTCCTTATCCCCCCTCCCCCCGACACGCACCATTTGTGTTGTCAAAGACCGTTGTGTGCTTGACGAAGGCCACATCCCCCGCATTCTCCACGAGGCACCTGCAGACAAGGAGGGGAGGCAGATGTTGGGCAAAAGGGTCCCACCCCCAGCCGGAGGCCTGCCCCACCCGCAGGCTCGGCCCCGTACCTGAAGGCGCCGCTGTAGCTGTAGTACCTCTCCTGGCTGTTGCCCACACACTTGTTGCGGCCCTGCTTGTCCCCGACACACAGCGCACACAGCGAGGACGGGTAATTCTTGGGGTTGTTCACGGGCACGCAGCTAGCGTTGAAGAACTCGCTGACCGCTGGCAGGAGAGGCGGGCTGGGGTGAGAGGCTGGTGGCAGGCCAGGTGGGCTGCTGCTTCACCACCCGGCCTGCCTTGTTTGTCCTTGTGGCCACCCCCATCCTCCCCACCCATCTGCTCCACTTGACACCCAGCTCGGAGCAGCAGTCGGAACCCCAGGGATGGGGGAGAGGTGGCGGAAATACAGGGATGCCAGCAACACCTCTGCTATGACAGTCACTCCGGCTTTGCTTCCCAGAGCGCTCAGCACTCCATGAGCTACCCTGGTCCAGTCAGAGCTCACCAGGGGTGGGGACAACAGTCCCCATCGGTATTTCTTGTGTGACTGGGGGTGGGGGGGTGGCGCTGGTTACAAAATCATGCTTTTCTGCTGGGTGGCGGCGGGCAGCCAGGGCAGCGGGGGGTGGGTCCAGTCTGCCCAAGGATTTCAGCAGCTCCCTTTCATCCTGAACGTTACAGGGTTGAACCCGAGGGAGGGGCCTCCTGCAGCACCAGGCATATGGCAGGTGCTTGGGAATGTCTCTCCTCTGGCCTACCTGTCCTCTGAGCCCCAGACACTGTCCAGCAAGGTCCCCTGCATGGTAACACGGCAAGGCTGGAGCCGCTGCTCCCTGGGCTAGTTCTGCAGTCCCGACTGGGAAGGACCGGGCCAGGTACCAGATTCCTTCCGAGAACCAGCAGGCAGACCCCAGCGGCTATGATGTGTGTGGTTGGGTAGAGCCAGGAGGAGGAAGAGGGGCTTTGCATGGGGCGCTGCTGGGAGCTGACCTGTCCCCAGCCGACCCACCGTGGGCTGGTACATAGACAGTACCTGTGAGGATGTCGCAGTCCTTGGGCCGGATGAAGCCCCGCTGGATGAGGGCGCCCACGGGCACGTCCCAGCCCGCAGGGCTGCCTAAGCCCGGGTGGCAGGAGCGCTTGCCCCGCAGCTCGTCCATGGTGAAGGCGTAGGAGCTGTTCCGCTTTACCACGGCCACCACGAAGTACGAGTTGCTCCTGTCCTCCGCTTGGGGGGGGGGGGGGCGACATCACATGAGGGTGTCTCACCTGGAGCTTGGCAGAGCCCCACCTGGCCCTCCCTCAAGTCCCTGCCCTCTGGGGGCTGTGACCCCGGCACTCAGCTCAGGCTGTGCTAAGCCGGCCAGCCAGGTGGGGCCAGGCGGCGGGGGTGTGCAGAGCCAGCGGTGCCTACCTAGGAGCAGCTCAGCGATTGCCCCATTCTTCACAGGACACCCCCCCCCCGCCCCCAGGTGTCTGCAGGCCTCAGGATTTCATTCTTTCATTTTCCCTTCAGGGATGGTGGATTCTGGGGGCTCGGCAGGGACCTTGGATGCCAGCCTGACTCCAGGGCACCCCTGCCCAGGGAGGACTGAGACCCACCGCCCAGGATCTCTAGCGGGAGAACGGCTGGGTCAGTTCTGACATCCAGGTGTGTGTGTGTCCCACCTCCTGGGAGAACAGTGGAGACGGCCTGCCGAAGCTTTCCCCCCTAAACCCCAGCACTGCCCCCATCCTAGCGGGAAGGACAAAGCCCCCACAAGCTTCTCTGAAGAGTGACAAGGATATGGACCTCCAGCTCATGGACCCCCATAGTCAGGGGTGGACAAGGCCAGGAGACTCTCCTCCATGGCCTGTTTCATCCAGCCCTGCCTGAAAGCTGGGAGCGGCACGGTTTCCTACTCCGCGGCCTGCAGAGACGAGCTGGTGTTTGCTCACTGACCCTGTACAGAAGGGCTCACCAACAGGGCCACTCTCTCTCATGAGCAGTTTCCCCGGGGCCTGGGTAGGAGAGAGCCAGCCTCAGGAGGGGAGAAGGATAGAGAGAGGGGTCTCTCTTGCACTCTGTGCCTGTGCCTGAGGGTAGGGTGACCCGAACCCACCCCCACCCCCTCTGTCTTCCCTCCACCTTCCGTCGGAGGCCCTTAGGCAGGAGACACAGCCAGGGGCGTCTGGAACCAGCTGCGAACCCAGTGAGTGGGCTGGAATGACTCAAACCCCCCCCCCCAAACCAAACTCACTGCCAGCAAGTCCATTCAGACGCATAGCGACCCTATAGGACAGAGTGGAACTGCCCCTGTGGCTGGTGCCCAGACCATGGGTCTTAACGGGATCAGGCAGCCTCCTCTTTCTCCTTCAAAGTGGCTGGTGGTTTCCAACTGTTGACCCTGTGGTTAATAGTCCAACACATAACCACTACACTACCGGGACTCAGGGGTACAACACCTACAAACGAAGAACCACCTGGAGCTGAGGCTGGTGGCCAGGATCCACACTCACCGGCATAGCGCTCCCCGGCCGCTGGAGTCAGGCCGTACATCTTCCCAGCCATGTAAATATCTTCACCTCTCAAGGTCACGGCATCAATCTGCCCTGCCTGAAGGGGAGCAAAGGGAGTGAACCAGCTGGGATGGGTCCCAGGAAGGTCCCGGATGTTGGGGTCCAAGGGTGGTGCCAGGGTCAGGTCTCTTCAGGACTGGGGTCTGAGGCTCTTCTTGGGAAGCTGGGTGGAGAACCTCCCGCCCCATCCTGCCTGCCCCTTCTCTCCTCGTGAGGCTGCCCAGCAAGATGGGCACTGGAGACAGAGCACTGACACACCAGCTAACTTGGACACTCCTGGGGGTCTGCACCATTCTTGGGCAAATGCCAGGCCCTGCCTGAGCTAAACAGGCCATGATCCCTGTTCCCTGGGGGCTCCCTAGTGGGGCTCCTGGCTTGTGAGGACAGGGGCGCTGGCCCAGTGCTGGCACACAGTGGGAGCATGATAAATAACTGTCAGATAACTGTAGGACACTGAACTGAGGCAGGGTTTAACAGATAGCCAGGGACCCAGGGCCTGGCCTGGGAGGAGCTCAGGGCTGAGGGATAAAGCCCTGCCAGGAGAGGCTGCAGGAGGGGCCTAGCCCAGAGTCTCCTCCCACGGACTCTCCTCTGCTCACCCAGCCCTCACTGGCATTCTGACGTCTCTTGACAAGTGGTCCCCACGAGCCTCCAAAGGAGCTGTATGGTGACCAAGACACAGCAGTGTGCCAAACCCAGTGACCCAGGGCAGGACCCTGCTCTGCCCAGCTCTCTGCCCTCAGCAGGCAGGCCGCTTCCCCAGCCTTTCGCTCCCAGTTTCCCGTCCGAAGATGGGGAATGAATAATCGGACACACTCTGTTGGGTTGTCAAAGGGATTGCATGTGGCTTAGCACACAGGAAGGAGTAGCTAATTACGAGGTGGTCCCCCTGCCTAATTCCTGTCCTGCCCCCGTCTCAGGTTCCCTGGTCAGGGCAGGGTGGGCACCCCTGCTGGACTGGGGCCTGACCCGAGGACGGCTATAATGAAAGTCCTGCCAGCAGGTTGAGACCATCCCTGCCTCCTTGCCCTCAGACGCATGCTGCAGGGCCCCGGGCCCAGCACCTAGCAGACCTGTGTCCTGGGGGCTTCTAACTGCAGGACTCCAGGGGGCTCCTCTGTGCCCAGGCCTCAGGCTTCACGTAGAGGACCAAAGCAGGACTGCGCCGAGGGGGCTCAGAGACCCGGGCCAGTGTTCCCAGCTGCAGGTGGAGGGCCTCGCCCCCAAACCCAACCACAGCCATCGAGCCCATCCAGACTCATGGTAACCTCGTC
The DNA here is from genome assembly GCF_050624435.1 of Tenrec ecaudatus. Taxonomy (NCBI): domain Eukaryota; kingdom Metazoa; phylum Chordata; class Mammalia; order Afrosoricida; family Tenrecidae; genus Tenrec; species Tenrec ecaudatus. The sequence goes on along the minus strand of NC_134537.1, from coordinate 39,452,407 downwards.
GGACGGTGGAGACCTGTTCCGAGGGGGTCTGAAGCTGCCATCTTCGCAGAGGCAGACGGCCACATCCGTCTCCGCAGGAGCAGCTGGTGGGTTTGAACTGCAGACCTTTTGGTTAGTCACTGGGTGCTTAGGGGTCCTAGAGGGCCTCGCAGTGGGGCCACATTAGTTTAGTGGCTCATAAAAAGAAGTACAAAACAAAGAAACGACAAACCCCGGAGTACACCCGAGAATCATGGGCACTGTACTCCGCAGGGGTAAGCCTGGCTCTGGGAAACGGCTTCACACACATGTATGTGAGGGATACGTATTTCTCTCATCCCCTAGCTCAGTGGTTCTCATGAAAGGCTGGGACCCTGTCATGCGGTTTCTCATGTGGTGGTGACCCCCAACCATTAAATTATTTTCTTTGCTACTTCATCACTGTCATTTTGCTACTGTTATGAATCGGGCGACCTCTGTGAAAGGGTCACGACCCACAGGTTGAGAACCGCTGCTCTGGCTGGAGGCTTTTGTGGGCCAGATATAATGTATTTCTCGCTGAGCATTGCTATCAAAGGAAGAAACCAAAGCAAACAGCCCAACTCTTTGCCGCCAAGTTGACACTGACTCATCGCGAGCCTACAGGACAAGGGAGACCTGCCCAGTGAGTTTCACAGACGCTCACTCTGGGAAGGGTGTAGAAAGCCTCATCTTTCTCTCATGAAGCAGCTGGTGGTCTCAAACTGCTGACCTTGCAGGGAGCGGTCCACCTCATAACCACTACACCACCAGGGCTCCTAACTGTCCAAGATCTAAAACACCAACCTAAGTTAGTCGCCCTCCTGGTGCCCTGGGAGACTGACTCAGGAAGGGAAGGGACTGGCCACCTGGTCAGTCAGGGAAGGGCTGGGCCAGCCTTGTACTCCTTCTGTCCAGACCCATGGGGAATCCCTGGGCTCCCCCAGGGGAGAAAGCCCCCTTGCCCCAGGAGACTTCTCCTTCCCACTGTCCGGTACCGGCACAGCCAGGTGGCCCCATGAGAGGGCAGGTGAGATCGCACCAGTGGTACCCCCTGCCCCCACCTGGATGAGCTCCATACAGTGCTGTGGGGAGTCGGCGGACACGCACTGGATCTCGGGGTGGAGCCTCTGCCGGCTGAAGGCCACAGCCATGTCTCCGCACTTCTGGATCTCAGGAGTGGACAGCACACACCAGCGCAGGTAGGGTGGCAGCCCTGTGTGGGTGTGCATGCGCGGTCATCACCAGGCTGGACCGGGGTCAGGGGTCAAAGCGGCTTGGAACCTCAGCAGGAAGAGCTTGGAGGCAGATCCAAGGGAGATTCTGGCTCTTGCCCTTGTTTGTTGTGCAGCTGGGCTGGGCTGTTTAGCCACCAGATCCTTTAACTCGTACAAAAGGGCTAGGCACCTGGCCCTTGTTCAAGGTCCCGTGAGGAGGCTTTGAAGAGGAACCAGGGTGTGGGGTATCTAACCCTGGGTCTGGCTCACCAAGTCCCTGTCTGCAGGCAGAGAGAGGGGTAGGAAGAAGGGGAGGGGAGTGGAGGCAGGATGTGGTGGCGGTGGTGGAGAGACAGTGAGGAGGAGGACGGACAGGGCGAGTGTCCCCCGGGTGGTCCCAGGACAGACCCTGGTGTCCTGGACCCCAGCCCTCTGGAGCAGGCAGGGCTTCCAGGGTACAGCTGGCCACCAAACACCAGACACCCCACCCCAGGCCCCTAGAGGCAGAAAGTGGAGTAGCAGGTTCCCCTAGACACCCTCCCCGGCGGGTGCGTCCTCCCTGCCCCCACCATGGTTGGATCTAGTGGAGCTGGAGGAGCCGGCAGGTAGCCTTACGGTGGGGGTCGCAGAGGAGACCCTTCATGGCGTGCAGGTACTCTCTGCCCAGCCACGCCTCGTAGGTCTGCGTGGCGATGGGCACCAGCTCCGAGGTGGCATCTTTGAAAAGCAGGTTCTTCTGGCCATAGGCCTGGGAGCTGAACATCTGGAAGCTGCTGCCCTCGTGGTTGAAGAGGCGCTGGGTGCAAGGAGGAGGGGTCGGGCTGGGGAGGGCACAGCAGGGGCCTCCACCCTTCCTGCCCCATTCAGTTCAGCCACCACCTCCCTCTTCCTGTGGCCTCAGGCGGCCAGGTGCCCCCTTTCAGAAGTAACTGGGACCCCACCTCCTCCAGGAGCTGTCCCCATGCCTTGCCCCATCATCGGCTGTTGGTAGCACACCTCTGCTTGTGGGTGCGTGGTGGTGTGAGGGCTGTGGCTGCCGTGGGGAGAGGGGTCCCGAGGAAGGAGACCGACAAGGGCAGTGCAGGTCCCCGAGGGCATCTCAGGGCCTCATGGAGGGCTGAAGAGCTGGTTTGCCTCAGACCACAGCTCCATCCGCTCAGGGTGGGCCCTGCTGAGTTCCTGGTGCCCACAGCACCACCCCCCTACCCTGGGCCTGAGATTGAGCCCCTGCTGGGGCCTGGGCTGAGCCTGCACTCCCCCTGGGAGAGGAGCAGCTGCCTCTGAGGTATGTCTAGTCCTGGGACTCTTCCTCCCAGCCCCTGGCTCAGGCCGCCTACCCTCCTGCTCCATCCAGGGAAAACCCTCTGGGCAGGGAGGCCTGAATCTACTTATAGGCTCTGCTAGTTCTCCAGGATCACATTTGAATTTTGTAGTTTTAATGGACACACTCACCAACCCCAAACATAAGCCTATCTCAGCCCAGAGCTACCAAACCACACTCGCATCCTCCTGGGGGGGGGGGGGGGGTCAGGGGGTGGGTGTTGGGGTCTGTGGCCAGCAGAGCAGCCCTGCCTGCTCTGTTCCTAGCTGTGGAGGGGTCAGGAGAGGCAGCCCGAGGTACACATGCCGGGCCTGGCACACACTGAGGGCTGGCTGATGTTCACACAGAGGGAGAGGTTAAGCACATTCCGGTTCTGGAGCCAGACGGCGGCCTGCGTTCAAGCCTGGCTCTGCCACTTGGACCAGCCATTTGACCCGGAGGCCTGACTTCCTATTTCGCCAAGGATCTTATGATGATCACCTACTGCCGTCCGCTGCGCCTGGCAGGGCCACAGCTCTCGTGACAGTGACCATCACTGGGCAGCACTGCTGGCCTGGCCGCAGTCAGAAAGTCCCCTGCACGCCGGGTTGTAAGTGGCAATTGCAGGCGAGCACCAGTCACCACATGACTGTGGCCATTTTGCTAACATGCTCATTGGTTCCAGTTTGGGTTTGGTTTTGACTTTTTGGTTTGTGATGAATTGGTTGGACACTAAGGACGCCAAGTCCATTTCAATTGTACTTGCTCTCTCTCTCCCTCTCTCTCTCTCTTTCTCTCCCTCTCATTCAAACCACTATTTAATCTTGAAGGATAAGGACTCTGGAGGGAATTTGCTTCTAAAAGAAACACACTATGTATTCTTACACAGACCGTCTCAAGAAATGAAATCACGGACAGTATCCTGTTGAACCCAACATAAGTGGCTCTCTTTCTCCCGCCCCAGCCCCACCCCCCGCCCCGCTGCCATGAGTACTGAGAAGGCGCCAGGGGCCTGTGCTCACCTGGCCTTCATTGAGCAGCCGGAAGATGAGGCCCCCATCCGTGTCAGCCCGGACCACCACCGCGTGAGCAGGCACCCGGGCCAGGTGGCACTGCCGCCACTCAGTGACTTCGGCCCTGCTGCCATCCCGGCACAGCAGCTGGAAGTCCTCTGACTGCAGCTCCTTGCCCCAGGAGGGCAGGGTTTTCCCTGAGCAGACAGGAAGCCGGTGGTGAGCCAAGCCCATGTCCTGCAAGAGGCTCAGAGAGAGCCAGCAGGCAGGCCTTGGGTGAGGCTAGTGTTCTATGGGCCACAGACCAAGAGTAAAGCAAACCTGTCCAGGAGGCGAGGCTGGAGCTGCCTCAGGAGGTGAGATCCCAGAACCAAGAACAAAGAAGAGGAGCTTGGTGGTTCTATCCTACAAGACCTGCTATCTCAAGAAAACACAAAGGCGAAAACCAAGGAGATTCCAAACGACTCAGCGACAGTATAACTGAAACCGCGCTGCCACCATCAAGTCAATTTTGACTCACAGTGACCCCCTCAGACAGAGTTAAACTACTTCATAGAGTTTCTGAGGTTGTAAAGTTTTGTGGGAGTTGACAGCCTCATCTTTCTCCTCTGGAGCAGCTGGTGAGTTTGAACTATTAACTTTGTGGTCAGTAGCCCAACGCTGAGTGCGCTGTACTACCACAGCTCCTCCTTTAGTTAGAGTAAAACCACTGCTATTGAATGAATTCCAACTCATAGCAACCCTATGTAAGGTGTCCAAAGTTGTACATCTTCACGGGAGTAGCAGCCAGCCTCATTTTCCTCCCTCAGAGCAGGTGGGTTTGAACCACCGACTTTGCGATTAGCAGCCCCAAACCTAACCCATCATGCCCCCGGGGGTCTCTTGTCTTCAGTGATGGTGCCTCTCTCCTGACATTTTCTACTTCTCCTAATTGAAGCTTCTACGGCTAGAGTGGGCTCGTGACGTTTGATCGCAACAACAGGACGATGAACTACAGATGCACAGACCCATCACGTTCGAGATGGAAAGGGATCTCTGCACCAGGAACTGAAGCGGAGACTACCATCCCCGTGGACCACGCAGCTGGGCTCAGAGGAGGGCAGGCCACGGTGAAGAAAATCTCAACAGAAACCAGCACTGAGGTGCGCAAGGCAAAGGGCGACCGCCCCAAGGCTTTCTCTAAAACCCGATTAGTATTTTGCTTTATTCCCTTTAAATCCTTCTTTTCTAAGTATTGTGTGTACTCGCGTATAAGCCGACCCGAATGTCAGCGGAGGCACCTAATTTTACCACAAAAACTGCATTAAAAATGTGCTGAAAAAACTCAGCTTATACATGAGTATATACGGTATATCCACTTCTCACACTGTAACGTGTGTTAGAAAGCGTTCATAACTAAACTTTCAAAAGAACACATCCCAGGTAGCCGGGTATAATGAGGTTTTGTAGCTTTAAAATCTTAAAATGAGAGAGGGCATCAGCTGAGAAGTAGAATGGGGGAAGATTGTTGGTGGGGTCACGTATACCGCGTTCACTCCAAAGCTATTTAAAACACAAAACCAAACCTGGAGTAACCGTTTGCACAGTTCCGCGAAGGTCACTTTGAACGGCTGCACGGGAGTTTAGAGCACTCAACAATCTGCGATGCGACACCCTCGTCCCAACTTTTCTCTGCTGTTAAGCCACGACAAGCCTACTGTTCGTCTGCTGGGAACTCTGGGGTAGCACCCGGCCTTCCCTGGAGACAAAGGCACCAGGCCAGAATGCAATCCAATCCGCAGCTCCTCCTCGTTCTCACGGCCCCAGTGAGGACAGCCGTGCAGCTCTGGGACGCTGGCCTTCCCTGGCAATCGCACGCTCCTGCTCTGTCAATCTTTCTGTATAAGGGTACTCTCTCTGGAAAGTGCTTTCCTTCGGTTCTCATGGAAACATTAAAAAGTCGGATACATCCCAGCACATCCCTCTTCTGTCCTCACCTCCCAAATTCTCGCTTGCTTAAGTCATCTCGGGTCCAAGCCCTGGTGCGCCCAGCTTGGTAAGATGGCCCTGCTCTGGCGATACTGAAACTCGAATCCGAGATTCTCGGTTTGGCATAAGGATCGCTGATTGCCCAGTGGGTTCAGCGCTGACTGGAAGGTGAGACTTGCTGCTCCTGTGAAGAGTTCCTCTCAGAATCCCCACGGGAGCACTTCCGCTCTGTGCTATAGGGTCGCCGTGCGTTGGGGTCAACTTGATGGCAATGGCTTCGGTTTGGTTTGGGTTTATCAAATCCGATTCATGTTGCTTGCCTTCATGAGGGTCAGGCTACAGGATGGGCCTTCTGACTTAGAAGGCAATGATGAATAAAAAAGACAATGACGATCAGAAAAACCAGACACAAACGTCTGATTGGCAACTAGCAGAGAGGGGTGTGGCATTGAGAAGAGGGGCTGACCACAAAGGAGTCGGAGGGCATTTGGCGGGTGAGGGTGAAGGGTCTTGATTGCGGCATGGTTACACATCACCGAAAACAATTGGCAAAGCCCATAGGGTTGTGCTTCAAAAGAGTGGGTTTGCTCTACATAAATTATACCTAAAATTGAAAAATATGACCAGGCAAATAAAAATCGAAGGACCTCTATGAAAGAGAGATTGAATTGTATTTTTAAAAAATATCGTTGTTTTGAAAAGATCTTAAAAAACAGTTCTAAGGACACTAAGGAGACAGTAGAACTAAATATCATGCATGATTATGGATTAGATCAGGAACCTGTAACAAGTTTTGCTATTAAGGTCAGAAATGGGAATGAATATGAAATGTGGAGTACAGATTAGATAACATTGAATGACTGGTCCACTTCTGGAAATTTCTCCTGGTACCATGGTTAAGCGCCCCTCCTTGTTCTTAGGAGATACATGCTGAAGGACTTGGTGGAGAATAAAGGATCCCTGGTGGCACTATCAGGTAAGCGCTGGGTTGCTAACCAAAAGATCAGAGGTTCAAACCCACTTGCTGCTCTGAGGGAGGAAGAGGAGGCTGTCTACTCCAGTAAAAACTTGCAGCCTCTGAAAACCTACGTAGGGCCTCTCTGAGTCGGAATGAACTATGGCAGTGGATTTGGTGGTTTGCTGCTGCTATTGTTCTGTATGTAGACTAATGAACTTTGAACTAATGAACCTTTCAGAGGGTCCCAAAAATGCACACACACATATAGAAAGAATGCTAAATCAAATGTAGCAAAGTGGAAAATATTGGACTCTGGGTACCGAATGTATATTTCTTTGAATTATTCTTGCAACTTTTCTAGAACTTAATTTCATCAAAAGAAAAACTTCGTCAGCAATCATGACATAATGGCATTCCCAGTGCATGCTGGGAAGCAGCTTTCCATGGTGAAGAATGTTTTTAGGAAGGGGCAGGGCCACCATCTCTCCCAGGGGGCTTTAATACGATTTGTCAGCAAAGGGCTCTTCAAGTCAAAGGAGGAAACTGTCAGGAAGGGTTTGTAGATGAGGTCTAGGCAGAGGTCTGCAAAGTAACTTTTTTTCTTTCTTTTTTTTTTTTTAAGAGCCCAGTCTTTAATGAGTCCCTGGTTAACCACTAGGCTGCCAATCAGAAGGCTGTTGGTTTGGATCCATTCAAAGGCACCAAGGAAGAGTGCATCTACTTCGAGAAATCAGCCACTGAAAACCCATGGGAGCACAGTCTGCCATGGAAGACGCCATGGGTGAGAATCAACTTGGCCACAAGGAGTTTTCATCCTCGGTCTATGTACAGATGTATATGTCCATGTACATGGCATGCATATATATCTTAGACATGCTTAAGTTTGAAGTCCATGGGCAGGCCCATCCCCTCCTCTCTGCAGACCGGCGTTAAGGTTCAGAAGACTTACTGAGGCAGTCTGAGTACCCCCCAACGAGCGCCCCGCTCCTCCCCTGCCCATGCCGTGGGTGGGTCACTGGGGGGGGGTGGAATCTGCGGAGAGCCCTCCCCCCACTCACCATCCGTGTTCTCCAGCACAGTGCTGTGCTTCACGAAGGCCACTTGCCCGGCGTCTTCCACCAGGCACCTGCGGAGGGCAAGTCAGTGAGACCGGGTGGGGCCTGGGGTCTGGGGGGCGGTGGCAAGACTCAAGGAAAGAGCGGGGCCTCACAGTTAAGCAATCCTGAGCTCTGGCCCCTACTTGGCTGAGGGACTTGTCAAGTGGCGTTGTCCCCATCTGTATTATGGGGGTAACAGAGCAGAGCGCCCCCCACCCCCCAAGGACAGCCCCTGTGAGATCCGGTGGAGGCCGGCAGCCGGGGGGACGCACCCCCATGTGCCGTGCTTCCAGTCTGTGGAGTCTGACCTTGGGGGTGCGTCGTAGATGCTCTTACCCAGAGGCAGGGGGTTGACCAGAAGACCCAAATGTCCTGTGTGGGTGTCTCTGTTTCACTGCCATGGGGGGACGGGGGTAAGGGCGGGGCAGCAGACCGGCAGAGACTGGCAAAACGACGAGGCCAACGGCAGGTGGCCAGCCAGGGTGCCCTCTGCCAGGGACCCAGTGTCGGCTCTCCCTGTGCCCCAATGGGCTCTGCATTTGCCAGATGCCACCCAAGGTGCGGGGATCAGGGGGGGGGGCGCAGAGTGGCACGGGGCAGAGGCTGAGACCCTGTTGGCGCTAGCTTTCCTCGGAGCCCAGACGCCAGGCTGCACGAGCTAAGTCTGCGGCGTCCGTCTGTCTGTGCCGCACCGTGATTTTCAACTAACCAAGGCGCACAGAATACAGGAGTCCCCCCCACCCCTCACCGGAAGGCCCCGCTGTAGTCGTAGTATCGCTCCAGGGGGCTCTTGTCACACACGCCCTCCCCAGCGGAGTCCCCTCGGCACAGGCGGCAGAGCGACTCGGAGTAACTGGTCTCTCCTGCCCCCGGGACGCAGCTGCCCCCAAAATAGTCGCTGACGGCTGGAGAGAGGGAGAGAGGTCAGAGAAGTCAGGCAGATGCCCCCACCCCCGGGTTCTGAGAACCACTCCCGGCTGCCCTGCGGAACAGAAGCAGACGCATGAGACCCCTAATGGGTCCCCAGAAATGATTACTGTTATTGACACGCGGCTTAGGGCAATCAAACATTCCTCTCCAAGGGACCACAGGGCCACTTGGGACCCTTTCCAAGTCACCTGTGTCGTTGCCACCGTCGAGAGCCCCAGGCATCTGATAAACGGGGCTCACACCCCAGGCAGGGAGGACTGCCGAGCAGGAGGCCCGGTCTGCTGGCTCAGATGGGGGGGGGAGGTTTGGGGCCCTGCCAACCCCAGGCCTCTGGGCCCCCTCCTTCTGTAAACATTTGTTCTGTGGGAGTTACAGCCCCGGAGCCCACAGGGGCGTCCTAGCCTGCCTTGCAGGGTTGGCACAACTGGGTGGCAGTGAGTATGGGCTTAAGGAAGTCAGTGGTGCCTCACAGCTCACGGGTCCACTCGGAGCTTCCTGTTTTGCTCTTCTTTTGGCACGATCCCGAGGGAGTAGGTCCTTCTGAGTCAACACTGACCACCACCCTCATGTTTGGCCCCCCTGCCGGGAGGCTTGGCATCCAGGATCTGGTGGGTGTGCTGGTTGACCTAGGGCCTCTGAAACCAGCTTCTCTTCCTGTCCTGGCTGTCTGGGGGTGGGGGGGAGGGGGGATTGTGCATGCCAGTGTGTCTGTATGTGTGCGCACATGCATATATATCCACACAAATGCTCACACATGCGTATATGGTCACATGTCTGTGTATGTGTGGTGTGCATGCATGACAGTTAGGTGTCCATGGAGAATAAGAAGGTCCGGAGGTTGAATTCTTTCAACAGCCTGCTGTGCTGGACACCTACCCTCTGCTGGGCTTCGTGCTGAGCTGTGTGAATCATCTGTGTCCTCACACCCTCACTCCCTGGACCCTCCCACTGTCATCGAGCCCGTCCCAATGGATGGCCCTAACAGGACAGAGTGGCACCGCTCTCTAGAGACTCCAAGACCCGCCATCTCGACAGAAGCAGACTCATCTTTCTCTAGAGAGCTGGTGGGCCTCTGGATCCGGGGTTCTGTGCCCACAGCCAGATGTTCTCAGGCGGTTTCACTCTGTGCCACTCCCTCTGCCCACTCTCACCCCCTGTGCTGCCTCCTGCCCCAGCAGTCTGTCTCCAATCACTCCATCAGGAGACGAGCTAATCACTGACTAGCCACTGGTGGCCTTCTGCGTGCAAGGGAGCAGCTCGTTGGGTCCCCCTCGGTTTCTGATTCTCTAAGGCCGAAGGCCAGTTTCTGGGACTGGCGACCTACAGCAGGTGGGAGTCATTTCTAGGTGGTTCTCCATCTCTGTTCAGTGTTGGGACCCTGTGGCTGGCTGTGTCCTGTGAGATCCACGATGCCTGCATGGAAGTCCTGTGCCCTGGAGACCAGCCAACCAGACACTCAATGGTGGCAACAAAGGTGGCCAGGCCGAAGAGAGAAGGCAGGGAGTCCACTGACTCCAGCCAGGGGTGGCTTCCTGGGGGCTGGGACTGGGCTGTGCCCTCAAGAAGGTGCAAGATGGCCGTGAGGTCAGAGGAAGACCAGAGCCCCTGAAGGGGCGGGGCCCGGGTAGGCGAGGGCCTCACCTTTGAGCACGTCACAGCCCATTACCGAGAGGCGACCACTCTCCACCAGGTAGCCCACGGGCACGTTCCAGCCCACCGTGCGGTTGATGCCTGTGTGGCAGGACTTCACGCCTTTCAGTGTGTTGATGGTCACGTGGGAGCTTCTCTTGACCACAGCCACAGCATAATAGGAGGTGCCAACCTCTGGGAAAAGAGACAGTGAGAGGCGGGGAGAGGGGAGGCTTCAAGGAAGGCTACACCGTCTGGGACAGGCTAGGTGGGAGTGAATGTACACGCGTGTGCGCAGATGTACACGGTGTACGTGTGCATGGTGCTCTGGGTACTGAGAGAGCAAGAGGGCACACGCGTCCCACCCTGACAACCGCCAGCCCCAAGTGCTAGATCATATCTTCAGATAATAATCTATCACTTAATCTCCTCTCTTTCTGTCCCTAGCCAGCTGGCACTTCAAAAAGAAAACCAAATCTATTGCCACTTCTAACTCATAACAACCGAAGGACAGAGGAAGGCTCCCAGCAGGCTTTGCAAGGCTGTGATCATCACATGGCCTTGAACTGCCAAGCTTTCACTTAGCAGCGCGAGTGCTTAACCACTGTGCCACCAGGGCTGGTCAGTGACCCTTACCCTGTAAGGGTGTACCCACGTGCACCTTGGGGGAGCCGCGATAGCAGCACGGAAAGAAGCAGCCTCAAAGTCAACTGCTTTCCCAAAGCGTAGGCCCTTGGGCGAACTTGGTGGGTTTGAGGGCATGTGCTAGTGAGGTATAGGAAGTAGAGTGGCTGGAAGGAGCGGAGGAAGCAGGACAGAGACTTACTCCTCATTAGAAAGATGGAGTCCCCAAGGCTGAGGTGGAAGGAGGGAGAGGGAACTCAGTGGCCTCACATCCCTCAGGACCTGGAGTGGCTTCCAGGGCATGCGGGTGGGCAGGGTCTACCGGCTTGGGAAAGATTCCCCTGGGACACATGTGTCCCGGGGGGCCGTGCAGTGAAGATGGTCACACACTCGGACACATTCACACCATTGTCCGGGCAGGTGGGATGCTGCTCATGGGCAGAATGAACCTGCGTTCTCGAACATGGAGACATTGTGATTTCTGGCACATCTGAGTATGGCCCCTGCCAACTCCAGCTGCCTGGCCTATCCCACCTTCTGACTTGCTTGTGGGGGCGGGGGGTCCTCCCTTAATTCCTTGGCAACACCAACTCTTTCCTGCCTTTATCCTTGCTTAGTCCCCACGGAAATGGTATCTCCTCAGAGAAGCGTCTTGGGAGCTCTCGTCCGTAGGTCTCCGCACCCTGCTCATTTCTCTCTCAAGGTCCTGGATTCACTTTCTTCCTAGCACCCACCCCCACCCCTTGGTTTTCATGTGTTTATTTGTGTCCTGTTTGACTCCTATGCTTTGAAGGTATGAAGGGGGACTCTTTTGCTCACTGCCTCACCACGCCCCTGGTGTATACAGCAGATGTTGCTTAAGGAGGAGAGCTGTGTTTGGGCCCCGCGAGGCAAGGCTGTTACTGGCTTTGCGGTTTTACTCTCCTAGTCTGCCACCCAGTGTCATCTTCCAATCATTCATTCAACAAGTTATCAGCCATTGCCTTGTCCAGGTGAGGTGCTATGCCGGGAACCACAGGGTACACAAAATGAGGACTTAGTCCCTCCCTCGGGGGCTCCCTGTAGTGAGGGCCCAAGGAGTAAAAAGAGAAGGGGATGGAGCATTGGCAGAAGCAAGTGGGCAGAATGCGGGGAACACAGAGAGACCCCCTGCAAGGGCGGAGGAAATCAGAGGAGGCCCCCTGGAGGAGGTGACAGTTGAGCTGGGCTGTAAGGGACTGACAGGGATTGGACGTATAGAAATGGGGGGAGGAGAAAAATGAGGAGCTGATGCTTTGAAAATGATGATGGCAATATATGTTCAAAGTGCTTGACACAGTGGATGTGTATATAGATGGCGATAAGAGCTGGAAGAGTCCCCAATAAAATGATTTTAAAAAGAAATGAGGGAGGAGCAGCCCAAGTTTGAGGCAGGATGTGAGCAAAGGACTCATGCTTCCTAAGTAACCCAGAGACATGGCACACACGCTGCCTCTTGCAATTTGCACAACAGAGCCCATGTCTCCATCCCTGCCGGACAGCAAAGCTGGTTTTAAGCCGGGGTTGTCAGAGAACCAGGGAGAGACACAGAACCAGGGAGAGACAGGGAGAGACATGCTCCTAGTCTGCTGGGCTCTGCTGCTCCGGTGCTAGCCTGGCCCTGGCCCTTCTTCCAGCTGCTGCTTCTCCAAACAACCTCTCCAAACTCACTGCCAACATGGGACAGGGTTGAATTGCCCCTGTGAGCTTCCAAGCCTACAACTCTTTGTGTGAGTAGGAAGCCGCATTTTTTCTCCCAAAGAGTGGCTGGTGGTTTCGAACTGATGATCTTGCAGCCAGTGTATAATCAACTACACCACCAGGGTATTATGTTTTCAATATGTTCCCCAAAGATTTACCGAAGTCCTTCCTCCTGCCCTTATGTGGGGAAATAAGGGTGTTTGTGGCAGCTAATGAAGGTGCCCTTGACTGGCCTCTTTAGGAAGAGATGACAGTCGGGGAAACAAGTCATACACAGAGGGAAGGCCACAGCTTGGCCCGGGAGCTACAGGGACAGCTCTGTGGACAGGGGTGAGGGCCAGCACCAGGAGGCCAGTCTCCCGTCTTCTCCAGCTCCGCCTTCCGCTCTGCCCTGTTACCTTGGTCATAGACTTCACCCACCACTGGCTTCAGGCCGTGTTCCTTTCCAGCCTCATAAATGGCTCCTCCATCCAGGGTGATGGCATCGGCCTCCTGGGCCTGGTGGAGACACGTGGATCAATCCTGCCCTGCCCAGGGCACCACTCAGCGAGGGGCACAGGGACCACCAGCGGTCTGCTGAGTGTCCCTGGAAAAGCTAGACTATTAACGTTGGGTGATTGGCCTGCCCAGGGAGGAGCCCTGCTTTCAGTCTGCCATGATTCCCTAGAGTCTGGAAGGTTCCTCCTCCCACCCCAACCCCAGGGGCCAGAGTGTCCCCCTGCACTATGCCTACAGTTCTCCTGGACCAATAATTGACTTGTTTTTCTGATTATACTATTTTTAAAAACATATTAATGATTTATTTTACAGGCTGGCGTGGATGGTTAACATGCCCAGCTGCTAATGAAAAGGTTGGTGGTTTGGGGCTGCTGAGGGGTGCCTACGAAGAAAGGCCTGGTGAACTACTGCCAGAGGATCAGCCATTACAAACCCTGTGGAGCAAACATGCTGACAAAGGGCAACTGGTTTAGCAATAAGATTCACTGCCATTGAGTCAAGCCCGACACATAGCACCCCTACAGCACAGGACAAACTGACCCTGTGGGTCTAATCATAGATATACACAAAACAGACCCAAACTCATTGCCCTCAAGTAACAGTAACCCTCTAGGACAGTGTAGAACTGCCCAGTGAATTCTGGAGACCGTAACTCTTTAGGGGAGTAGAAAGCCTCATCTTTTTCCCATTGGACGGCTGGAGGGTTTGAAATGCTTGTGGATCACAGCCCAATGTGTACCCACTGTGCCACCAGGGCTCCTCAATAATAACGATACATAATAAAAAAACATCAGAAAGACAAAACGATATGTATGGAAAAGTGGGTATCCCTCACTAGCTCCAGTTTCCCAGCGCCCTGCTTCCAGAACCCACCACGGCTAACAAGGTCTTGGGTTTTCTTTCCAAGAAAGTCTGTGCTTTTCCTCTTTAATTGTCCGCTTTCTATTTTTAACGCACGCCTGGCAGTTTTATCAGTGTTGTGGGGCTCATGGATGGAACTGCAGTTCCCTAAAACGAGTTTATGCAGCAGAGCCAAGGCTCTAGCCCAGGCGTCCTCAAACACTGGCCCACCGGCCACATGCGGCCCGCCAGGTGTTTTTGCCCCGTTTTGGTTTTTTTTTTTTACTTCAAAATAAGATATGTGCAGTGTGCATAGGAATTTGTTCAAAGTTTTTTTTTAAACTATAGTCCAGTCCTCCAACGGGTCTAAGGGACAATGGACTGGCCCCTGTTTAAAAAGTTTGAGGACCCTTGCTCTAGCCACTGGCGCTGTGGTTAGGGCAGCGTCAAGCTGAAGTGCAAACCCAGATCTCCTCAGCCTGGCCCTGGGACTGTCCTCTGTACATTGTCCGGACTGTGACATCATGCTTCTGAAGATGCGCAGCTGTTAACTCAGACTGGCTTCTCCAGCCCCACCAGGTCCTCCAGCACCTCCACCCACTTCCTCAGAACAGAACAAGTCCTCTTCACGAACCCCCCATGCAGAGTGGGGTTACCGCTGCCTGCTCCCTCCCCTCTAGAGGTTTCCTGTCCCCTTCTAGCAAGGGCCCTGTGGTAGGAAAACCAGATCTCCAGCCACCTTTGTCCACTGGCGCCCATGTGAGCTGCAGCCCTGCCAGAGGCCTCCCACCGCCTGGCAGGGCCCCTCGGGGAACAAGCCGGCCCTTGTTGCTGGGCACTCAGGAGATCCTATCGGCCAGGCTGGCAGACCTCGGCTGCCTTTCCCAGTGAATGAGTCTGTTGTGTGCTTGCCTGAGTCAGGGCCCTCAGGGCGGAAGGGAGTGGACTCACCGTGATGAGCTGGATGCAGTGGTCAGCGGAGGTGCCCTGGACGCAGAGGAGGGCGGGCTGAATGCCCCCTTCCTGGAAGGCCTTGCTCATGTCGCTGCACTTCTGCTGCTCGGGCTCTGAGGTGGTGCACCATCGCACCTCCATCCTGCTCAGCACTGAGGGCCAGGAGGCGGTGAGAGTGAGGCCCAGCACCTGCCCTTCCTGGCATCCCCCGAGCTGCGTGCCAGCCTCGGCACTTACAGCCAGTCCACTGCAACACCCCTTGTCCTCCCACGGGGGACTGGGGCACAGAGAAGTACCACAGAGAAGACAGGGAAAGGGCTGGGCTCTTGGCAAAGCTGTGTGTAGGATCACGGGTATCCCTGCGCACGGGCCTTCTCACACGAAAGGCCTCGGCAGAGGGGGAAGGGTCAGCAGCCGGCATCGGGCCTGAGCAGAGGAGAAGCTCTCAGAGAGAGGCTACCTCCTGTTCTTGTCAGCTGGGAAGGAAGGAGCACTGGTGGCAGAGTCAAGGCGCGACAACACACTCGCTTTGTCACTTGGCAAGCTCCTGCCCCTGCTGCGGGACTAGATTCCCTCACTCAGGAGCATCGTGGGCTCTCCTCATGAGCCCGAGCCAAGCGGCTGGAGGAGCAGCCTCTTGGGGCGCATCTGGCTATGCCAGGCCAATGCCAGGGAAGGCTGCAGGGCACTGTATGGGACTAAACGGACCTTTCTGAGCTGGTTTCTTATTGGAGAAAACCCATCTTTCTGTGTTCTTAGGGAGACACATAGGTCCTCAGTGGATGGCTGCTTCTGCCCTTCCTCTGCGAGGGACTCTCTGGGTCTGGTGACCTGTCGGGGTCAGAGTCCCAGAGGGCGCTCAGCTGGGAGGCCCAGCAGAAGGGTACACTTTTCCAGGGGTGATGACTGCAGATCTGCGCAATCTCCCGTTGACCCTGCCCCAGCCAGGGATTGTGGAAGGGGTCCACACTCCCTAATGCGGGGCTTTGGGAACAATTTGGGGTCTCTAGGGTTGGGGGCCAGTCCTGGACCCACTCCAGAGTTCAAGTTCCTCCTCAGCCTCCTCCCTCTGCCTCAGACGCTGAAGAATGGACTCTCCAGGTTACAAAGATTCGCCCAGCATGGGTGGCTCACCGCCCTGGTCGCTGGGCTTGCTTTTTATGTTGGCAGAGAATACACTGCCTTGGGCCATCCGAACCATGAGAATGCAGTCCCCAGAGCCGCTCCCCAGGGCCCCACCTTAAGTCCTGCCTGGGCCCAGACTGCCCTGGAGTGGGACCAGGCTATTCTCTCCCCCGACAGCAGCAGGGCGCCTGGAAACGGCCTCCAGGGGGGTTTCTAGTTCCCAGCCCTGCCCATCGCCCTCCCCAGCGGGACTCCAGGCCCCACAGCCCACGCGATCTCCCCCAGCGTCTGTGTGGCCCCAAGGCTGTGCCTGGCACGCCTCCGTGTCACGCTGCTTTGTGGAGGCTGCCCCAAAGCTGCCGCCTCCAAGAAGTCCTCCGGAGCCGCGCGCGGCCAGCTCCTCCAGACGCCCACCTCCCCGGTCCTCCCGGGCCCTTCCCTGCCCGCTGGGGCGAGTTGGCGGAACCTCGGGTCCAGCGCCCCCGCGCCGCGCCCCCCGCGCCGCGCCCCGGCTCTCACCGGCGCGCAGAGTCAGCAGGAGCCACAGCGCCGCGCTCGGGCCCCGCATGGCGCCGTCTGCGCTGGCTGGCTGGCTGCCTCGGCTGCGAGTTGGGGACGGCTGCGGGTTCGGGTCCAAGGCCCGGAGGGTCAGCAGCGGCGAGGCGCTCTCCCTCCTGCCTCCCGGGCACTGGCCGGCAGCTACTTAAGCGCGGGCAGGCGTGCCCGGCCGCCGTCCCCGCCCCTCCGTGCGCCCAGCCCGGCTGGGCACCTGAGCGGGCCTCCTGGCCGCGCCCCCGCCCCCGCCCACGCCTCCTGCCGGCGCCCAGTGGACCCTCCCGGCCAGGCGGGCACCCACCCGCCCGCCAGGGCCCACATCCAGGGCTGGGGTCCTGGCAGCTGCGGCCGTAGCGCTTGGCCCTCCACAACCCGTGTTTCAGCGCGGCCCCCTCGTCTTGTGCTCCGAGGCCCCCAACATCACGCCCGCCCAGGCTGGTAAGCGTAGCTATTTGGGAGGAAGAAGAGGTCAGCATGCCAGCCAGGGTTTGCGTTGGTGTGAAGGGCCCGGGGGTCTCCTGTATTCGTTCCCCAGCTTCCCGTCCAGCAGGGAGTGATCCGCGACGGGGTGAACCGTGGGGGAGGAGTGCCCCGGGAGGGGCCTCGCAGTCTGCAGGGGCTTCTGCTGGGCCTCGAGACAAGGGACTTGGCCAGGCCATTAGCGGGGCTGCTCTGTCTTCCCGCCCTGCGCTTTGGAGAACGGGAAGCCTGGCTGCAGCAGGAAGTACCGGCAGTAGGAAGCCCAGCACCGAAGGGCAGCAGTAGGAAGCCCAGCACCGACGGGCAGCAGTAGGAAGCCCACAGAGGGAGAGAAGAATGGTGGGCGATGGGTGTTTCTAGGCCAGCCATGGTCCAAGCGTGGTGCCTGCGCCAGCAGCGTCAGCATCACCTGGGAACGTGTTAGAAAGGTACATTTTCTGTGGCGAAGAAGCGGAGGCTATAGTGTCTGGGGTCTTAAAGGCTTGAAGTCAAGCAAGCGGCCATCTAACAAGGAACTAAGAAAGCCCAATGGAAGAAGCACGTCAGCCTGTGTGACCCCCAGGTATGGACGGGATCAGGTGTCAGGTTAAGAAGACCCCAAACAAACAAATATGCCGATGCAAATGATGGGGGTCGGAGTGGAGACCCAAAGCCCATCTGCAGGCAATTAGACATCCCCTCACAGAAGGGTTACAAGGAAGGGACGAATCAGCGCCAATGGAACACACAACATTCCTCTAGTTCTTTAATGCTTCCTCCCCGCCATTCCCCCAGTCCTACCTTACAAATCCGGCTACACCAGAGTGTGTACACTGCTACAGATAAGCGCTCCCAACACACGGAATCCAGGACAGATAAAACCCACAGGAACAAGAATGATAGTAGCAATACCATGAGGATAGCGGGAAGGTGGGGTGCGAGAGAAGGCACCAATAGAAATGATCAATATATAACACCCCCGCCGGCCCCTTCCAGGGGGATGAGCAACAGAAACATGGGTGAAGGGAGACGGTGGATGGTGTAAGATAAGAAAATAATAATTATGTATAATTCATCAGAAGTCCACAAGGGTGAGAGCGAGGGGGAGGAGGGCAAAAAGAGGACCTGATACCAAGGGCTCAAGTAGAAATAAAATGTCTTGAGAATGATGATGACAACATATGTACAAATTTGTTGATACAATTGATGTATGGATTGTTATAAGAACTGTCAGAGCCCCCAACAAATGAACCATTAATAAAAAATAAATAGATGCCTGGGCACACTGTATTAGACACTGCCTGGGGGGGGGACAGCAATCTGTGGTTTTCATTCCCATGTAAAGTACGGCTGTTCCAGCAGGACTGGGGCTGCAGAAACTTAGTCAGTTACCAGGCTCCAGTAATAGCCTCACCTTTGGTCACCCCCACCCCATAAACCAAAGCCAAGCGCACTGCCAGCAAGTCAATTCTGAGTCATAGCAACGCTCTATAGGGTTTCGGAGACTGTAAACCATATCTGGAGTGGGCAGTCTCATCATTCTCCTGAGGCGTGCCTGCTGGGTTTGAACTGCTGACCTTGTGGTTAGCAGCCAAGTACCTAACCCACAGAACCATCACATGAGACCCTCTCTCTGTGCCATCCTAAAGGAAATGAGCACAGGCTGCTGGATGTGGGGAAGAAGGCAGGGCACCTCCAGGTGGATCCAGGTAAGCCCACTGCTTACCACACGGGGCGGAGCAGCGGGAGGGATGTGGCTGGCGAGAGACCTGGCCTCCACTGCTGTGCGGTCCCATACTCTCTGTGTGAAGTTGGACAAGTTCTTCTCTAGGTGCCTTCCCTGTGGGGAAGGTAGGTTGTCATGGCTCTGACATGCTTGTCGCCTTTCAGACCGGGTTTGCTCAGTGGAAGCTATTTCTCCATTCCCAGCTCATGGCAATCCTGTGTACATTGAGCCAACATTGCCCGGTCCTGTGTAATTGTCACAATTAGAGTCCGTTGTTGCAGCTTACTGGGGCACTTCTCCTTTTTCAATGACCCTCTGCTTCACTAAGCATGATGTCCTTTACCAGGGACTAGTCCCTCCTGGTATGTCCAAAGTATGTGAGATGAAGTCTTGCCATTCCCATTTCTAAGGATCATTCTGGATTTCCTTCCTCCAAGACAGATCTGTTTGTTCTCTGACAGTCCACAGCATGTTCGATATCCTTCACCTTCAGCATCACGAAAAGGCCTCACTGCTTCTGGTCTTTGAGAATGCATTTCCAACTCCCACACGTACAGCCTACCATTGAAAATGCCGCCACTCGGATCAGGCACGCTTTCATCGCCAAGGTCACATCTTTGCTCTTTAACACCTAAAAGAGGTTTTATGCAGCAGAGATACGCAATGCATAAAAGTCATTCAACTTCTTGACTGCTGCTTCCATGGGCGTTGATCGTGGAGTCAAGTAAAGTGAAATCCTTGACAGCTTAATCGTTTCCATGGTTAACATGATGTTGTCTATTGGTCCAGTTTTGAGGATTCTTTACACTGAGTTGCAATCCACAGTGAAAGCTGCAGTCTTCGATATCATCAGCAAGTGCCTCAAATTCTCTTTGCCCTTAGCAAGCAAGGTGTGTTATCTGCATATTGGAGGGCTCGAAGCCTTCTTCCAATCCCTATGCCACATCCTTCTTCATACAGCCCAACTTCTACTATTATTTCTTAGCATACAAATTGAATAAGGATGGCGAACGTATATGTGTTAGACAGGGTTCTCCAGAGAAACAAAACCAGGGCACTTATGATTTTATATGTAGATGTATAGATAGATAGATAGATACAGCACAAAGGGGTATAACAGCTAATTAGTCCACACAGCAGTACAGAGGGCTCAGTTCAATTCACTTCTGTGGAACAGTTAATATACTGGAAGTCCTGCAACTCACAAGGGCCACTAGGTCCAAGGTCAAGGAAGCAGGCAGCTGAGTCTTCTGTAGGACAATGCAGGCAGTCCAGCCACAGGCAGCAAACAGCAGGGTGGGTCACCAACAGTCAGCAAGACGACATGATCCGACAGTCCCAAGCTCAAGCGATGTACACACCAGCAGTATGGCGAAGCAGTTCTCGAGGGAACCTCAAGCTCTAGTGACACAATCCATGGGCTGGCTGTCCCACAGGTAGTGCAGCTCACAAGCTGAGGCAGAGAACAAGCAGCCGCATGCTGGTCCGATCACCAGAGAGCAAGAGAGAGAAAGGCAGGGCTTGCCGAGCCATTTATCTCTGGCTTCCAATCAAACTGCGACCTTATTAATCCCACGTGTTCCTATTGGCCAGGCTGGCACAATAAGCCTACCTATCACAGTATACAACCCAAACATATAGTTTTCTGATTTTAAACCACCAATAGCCCCTTGTTGTGGTCCAGCGACTGTCTCCTGGTCTGCGTATGTACAGGTTCTGCATGAGAATAATGAAGTGCTCCGGGACTTCCATCCTTCACAATGTTACCCGTAGCGTGTAACAGTCCACACCGTCAAATGCCCTTGCCTAGTCGATAATACATAAGTGAACATCTTTCTGGTATTCTCTGCTTTCAGCCAAGATGCATTTGCTGACAGCATGATAGCCCTCATTCCACTTCCTCTTCTGAATCCAGCTTAGATTTCTGGCAGCTCCTTGTGAATGAATTGCTGCAACTGGTTTGGAATGATCCTCAGCAAATTTTTATTTACATGTGATATTAATGATATTGCTCAATAACTTCCACATTCTGTTAAGTCACTTTCCTGAAATGGGAGTAAATATAGATCTCTTCCAGTGGGTTGGAAGAAATCCAAATTTGATGTATTCATATTTGATGGCAGCCAGGAAGCTGTCATCCAAATTTCTTGACATAGACCACTGAGATCTTCCAGTGCGTCACCAATTTGTTGAAACAGTTCAACTGGGTCTTCTGTCACTTCCTGGAGACTTTTTGGGGCTACTTCCTTCAGCGCAGCTTGGACTTCTTCCTTCAGTGCCATCAGCTCTCAATCAAATGCTACTACTTGAAATGATTGCACATCGACCAATTCCTTCGGTACAGTGAGTGACTCTGTGTATTCCTTCCATCTTCTTTGCTGTTTCTGGCCTTGTTCAATATTTTGCTCATGTTGTTGCTAGGTGCCATGAAGTCAGTTCTGACTGTTAGCAACCCGATGTACAACAGAACGAAACACCAGCTGGTCCTTTTCCATCCCCACAATTGTCTTTATGTTTGAGCCCATGGGTGAACCCAGTGTGTCAATCCATCTTGTCAAAGGTCTTCCTCTTTTTGGCTGCCCCACTACGTTACCAAGCATGATGTCCTTCTCCAGGAACTAGTTTGTTTGACAGTGTGTGGTACTTTCGATCTTCTTTATCAGTGCCACAATTCAAATGCATTGATTCTCCTTTGATTTTCTTTATTCACTGTCCAATTTTCACATGCCTATGAGGTGACTGAAAATAGCCCATGTCTTGGGCTAGATGCACCTTAACCCTCATAGTAACATCCTTGCTTTTCAACACGTTAAAAGAGGTCTTGGGTAACATATTTACCCAGTGCAATGAATACTTTGATCTCTTAGCTGCTGCTTCCTTGAGCATTGATTGTGGATCCAAGCAGGACACGGTCCTTGACAACTTTCTGTTTACTATGTTGTTACTTATTGGTCCAATTGTGAGGGTTTCTTTACACTGAGTTGTAATCCATAGTGAAGCCTGCAATCCTTGATCTTCATCAGCAAGCGATTGCAAGTCCTCCTCACTTTCAGCACGCAAAGCTGTGTCATCTGTCTATCGCAGGTTGTTAATAAGCCTTCCTTCAAAGCTGATGCCACATTCTTCTTCCTATCAACCAGCTTCTTCGATGATTCCTCCCACAGAATCCTTCAGTATCGCAATTCGACTGGAATGTTCTTTCAGTTCTTTCAGCTTAAGAACTGTTGAGTGTGTTATTCCTTTTTGGGTTTCTATCTCCAGGTCTTGGTACACTTCATCATAATTCCATTACAATATTCTTCTGTCCTTTGAAATTTTCTGTAGGTCTTTCATTTTTTTCTTCCCTTTGTTTTAGTTACTCTACATTCAAGAGCAAGTTTGAGAGTCACCTCTGATTTCAACTTTGGTCTTTTCTTTCTGTCTTTCTTGTCAGTGACTTCTTGCTCTCTTCATGTACGATGTTCTTGATGCTATTCCACAGCTCAACAGGCATTTTGTCATTAGCATTCAATGTGTCAAATTTGTTCTTTTTTAAAATCCTGGTATTTTTCTTTCATTATTGTGAATTAAGTGGGAGCTTACACATCAGATTTTTGCATTCGATAACTTAAAAACGTATCAATTCTCCCCATGAATGCCCTGTTCCACAACCCCCTTTAGTCCATCTCCCTCTTGTGGGACATTACATTTCCTGTAACCCGTTAACACCAACTTACCTTCTAGCCTATTAACACCTCTTCTCTCCCTTCCCCTCCCACCCTGGATAACCATCAGTCTATTTCTTTTGATACAAAGTTCTTTTGATTAAAAAATAATAACAGTTGTCTCATATAGTATTTGTCCTTTTGTGATTGACTGACTTCACTCAGCATACTGTCATTCAAGTCCATCTATGTAGAGATATTTGTTTCACCATTATTTTGGAACCATGCATAGTTTTTTCCTTTATGTGTATATGCCAAAATTCACTTATCCATTCTCTCATCAATGGACATATAAGTTGTCCTATCTTCTTGCCACTGTGAATTGCACTGCAGTGCACATGGGTGTGCATGGACCTGCTGGTGCCAGGTTACTCACTTCTGTAAGTTATGTGATTGCTGAGTCATATGGTGTTTCTGTTCTCAATGGCTTCAGAAGTGGCCTATCACTTTCCATAATAGTTGAACTGTTCTACAGTCCCACTAGTGGTGCATGAGGGTTCAAATCTCTCCACACCTCCTGCAGCACTTGTTGGCTTTTGAACTTTGCTATTAATTCTGGGATCAGGTGTTATCTCATTATTGTTTTGATTTACATATCATGGATGGCTAATGATTTTGATAATTTCTTCATATTCATTCTTCATGTTATGGCTGCCTGAATGTCTTCTTTGGTAAACTATTCGTGCTCTATGTCCATTTTAAAAATTGGGTCATTTCTATTTTTCTTCTTGATGCGTTGAAGTTTTCTATAGACTTTAGAGATTAGTCCCTTGTCTGACATGTCATTGCCCAAATCTCCCCCACCCCCCGTGGGTTTCTTTTGAGCTCTTTTGGTAAAATCTTTTGATGACCTTTAGTGTCTTATTCTTAAAGAGGCCCCAGACATCTATTCTGCGCAGTCATCTAGTTTCCGTGTTTGATAGTGTGTGCTTGCCATGGATTTAGGCCCATAAGTACTTCCCTCGTTTTCGGTTTACAATCTTCATAATTCTGTTTTTGATACATCTTTAAATTGCTTTTGTGTAGCAGGTGAGGTCTGGGTCCTCTTTTCATTCTTGTGTAAATAGAACTTTAAATTTAAATCTGTTCTTGAGATGGTCTCTAAATTCAGGTGGGATATACCCAAGGTAGTATTGGTTCTCATGGATGTGCTTCAATTTTTTTCATCTTGAACTTGAATAAGAGCAATTGATGACCTGTTCTACAGTTGGCCCCAGCCTTGCTTTGGCTGTTATTGAGCTTCTCCATTGTCTTCTTACACATGGAGTCCATTTGACTCCTGTGTGTTTCATTTGACAACATCCATGTGTATAGTAGCTGCTTATGCTGCTGAAGGTATTTTCAATGAAGAAGTTATCGGTGTAAAATTATACTAAGAGATCTCCAGCTTTGTTTCTATCTTTCTATCATCAAGCCCATGTTTTCCAACTACTGACCCTTTTTGTTTTCAACTTTTGAATTCTAATCACCAACAATTATGAATCAATGCATCCTGACTGCATGCTTGATCAATTTCAGACCGAAGAAGTTGGTAGAATTCAATGTCTTAGAAATTGAATACTAAGTCAATTTCTTCACAATTGGCTTTAGTGTTTGATGTGCAAATTTGAACAATTGTTCTATTAATGGTCTTCGTTGTAAGGGTAGATATTAATCTATCATAGACAGTATTATATTTCAAGATAGCTCTTAAAATATTCACTTTACTGATGCATGCACTGCCATTCCTTTTGAATTTATCTATGGCTATGCTGCTTTTTCTTTTAAAAATAATTTTATTGGGGCTTCATACAACTCTTATCACAATCCATTCATCCATCCATGTGTCAAGCACATTTGTTGCTATCATCATTCTCAAAACATTTTATTTTTACTTGCGCTCTTGGTATCAGTTCCTTATTTTTCCCCCCCCCCACCCTCAGGAACCCTTGATAATTTATAAATTATTACTTTTTCATGTTTTACACAGTCCAATGTCTCCCTTCACCCACTTTTCTGTTGTCTGTCCCCCAGGGAGGGGGTTATCTGTGATCAGTTCTCCCTTTCTCCTCCACCTTCCCCTTCCCCTCTTGGTATCGCTACTCTCATTATTGGTCCTGAGGGATTTATCTGTCCCGAATTTCCTGTGGTTCCAGCTCTTATCTGTATCAGTGTACATCCTCTGGTCTAGGATCATGATAGTGGGGGCAGGGGAGGGAGGAAACATTAAAGAACTAGAGGAAAGTTGTCTCATCGGTACTATATTGCATCCGGACCTTCTTGTCTCTTCCTTGTGACTCTTCTGTAAGGGGATGTCCAGTTGCCTACAGATGGGCTTGGGTCTCCACTCTGCAATTCCCCTTATTCACAATGATTATGATTTTTTTTGTTCTTTGATGCTTGATACCTGATCCCTTGTGATCACACACAGGCTGGTGTGCTTCTTCCATGCAGGTTTTGTTGCGTCTCAGCTAGATGGCCGCTTGTTTATCTGCCAATACTGCTCTTTATGAGTCAGAAGTGCTTAGGTTTGGGATCGACTCTACAGCAATACTATAATATTTTGCATCTTGAAGGTGATTACATAAGAGTGCATCCAGTTACACTGTTGCTGTTAAGTGCTGTTGAATCCATTTTGATGCATAGTGACACCATATGACTGAGTAGAAATGCCCCCCACCCCTCGGTTTCTACAAATTCTGTACTCTGTGGAGGACTCCTGGTGGTGCGGTCAGGTACGTGCTCGACTGTCAGCTGAAAAGCTAGCAGCTTGGACCCACCTGCTTTCTCTGGCAGGCGACCAATTCAGCAGTGTCTCCTACCTCTTCAGGACCTCGGCCATGCTTGGGAGTCCACAGGCATCTCTATACCTAACCAGCTGGCTGGGCATCTGGGAGTTCTCAATGACCCCTCATTTAATAGTTCACTAGAGGGATTCAAAGAACTTGAGAAGGCACTCTACTTACGATTAATACGTATCAGGACAAGCATAAAGTTGCATATGAGGTGGCCCAGGAGGCTTCCTAGAACTTCCATGACCCTGTGGAAATAGCCTCCTGGGGGGCTCTGTTTATATCCAGCTAGGAAGTTCAGCTAGTCTCAGGAGTCACAGTTGGAGTTAATCATTGTTTGAATGTGGGTTACAAAAGACTTTCCCCCAGCTTTGTCTTCCCCAAAGATAGGGCAAACATTAGAGGTTGGTTGCCAGCACAAGGTGGGAGGCCAGATGCTTAGCGATAATTCTCCCTAAAGGCATCTGGTCCACTGTAGGTGGGGCTCACACCCTACTATAAGGGCAGTAATTGTTTCCCTGGAGAGGCAGAGAAGTGGTCAAACCTGCTCAGTGACATCCAAAGTTAACTGCCATCCTGAATTTAGGATCCACCCATCTTGTCACATGCATACCCTTAATTCCGCCTCTTCCTATAATGTGTGTAGTTCTAGATTGTCCCCCTCCCCTTGCTTTATTACCTATAGTACAACCCTTTCCTGTCACGTCTTTACCTGTAATTAGGGGCCTTGCACGGCTCCAAAAGATATATAAGCCTTGGTTAACAATAAATCACTCTTCCCGTCTTCTTTCCCTTCCCCTCCCCTGCTTTCGCTGACTCTTTCGTGCCCTCTCATCTCCCATCTTCACGTGGACCACCAAGTGGGGCTGAAGGGCGCATGCTACCATGAAATGTGTCTGACTCCATTACTTTCTCTCTTATTCTCTGACTTTAATATTTATGTATTATCGCTGTACAATTGCACCTACCAGACCCGCGATTTGTTAGGGGCAGGCTCCCCTGACAGCCAAGTAACTGAACTCCACTCCACCGCAGCTCCCTTTCTTTCCTAGAGGTTGGGCGGCTATCACCCGATGGATTTCCCGGGAGTGACAAGTTCCCATCCTTAGACTATAAACTCTCAGGTGAAGTTACACTCCAACTACATTGGGAATTTCAAGGGTTTAGAGGTTTAGAGGTTACTTACCAGGAATGAAGAACAAAGATGAAATTTGGGGGCAAGGGAATTCTTCAACCCACATCTCCGAGTTATTAGTTATCCAATCACAAAACTTTGGCTTTCCAGAAAAATCTTGCAGTCCACCATTTTAAAAATAGGATTATGAAAGCTTTATTATGGATTGACATGTCTAGCAAAAATGTATTAAGTCTCGGCGACTAGACCCTATCTGGAAACAGGGTCTCTGAAGATGCTAAATGAACATGAAGTCATAGTGGAGTAAGGTGGGTCCTAATACAATACAAATGGTGTCCTTATGAAACTGGAGAAGAGACACAGAGTGAAGAAACATACAGGTGTGAAGACGGAGGCAGATTTTGGAATGCTAAGGGTATTGTTACCTGAGGCATGAATAAATTCTCGAGTCATCAGAAGGAACAAAATGGCTGACACCCGATTGTGTACTTTTAGAACTGAGAGATAATTTTTCTTCTTATAGCCGTTCAGTTTGTGGAACATTGTTTTGGCAGCTCTTGGAAACGAAGACACATTTTTGTACCGGGAAGTGGGGTGCCATTAACGTCTGAAATGCAGATGGGTTTTGGAATTGGACAATGAGTAGAGGCTTGAAGAGCTTTGATGAGTTCGTTAATAAGATGTTAAAGAAACTGTCAAGGAGATTATTGGTAGAATTATACATGTTCCGGTGAAGGATCAGAAAGGAGTTGTAGAGAACACTTCTATCACTTAAAAGCACATATATGTTGCCATACATACTTTCACTAGGAATGTGTTACAGGTGCTTCCAGTGAGGTTTTACCACATCATGAACATATGCACTACTGAGCACTGGAGGAAAACAATCCATATTCTAAAGTGGCAGATAGTGGGCTGGATTATGTTTTAATGCTCTGTGGAAAGTTATGAATTGAAATTGACTATCTGGCTGGAATTTCTAAGAAAGTATTGAAAGTGACGCTTTTTTCTTGCCACTTCTAGGAAAATGTAAGAGGAAAATAAGTGTAAGATAAATTGAGGAATTAACTATTAAGCAAAGATGAACCAGAACTTGCTGATTTAGAAAATTCTCCACTTATGCACATTGTAAATATGGAGAAAGTGAGCACTGGAATGAATACCAG
This sequence comes from Tenrec ecaudatus, assembly GCF_050624435.1. NCBI lineage: Eukaryota > Metazoa > Chordata > Mammalia > Afrosoricida > Tenrecidae > Tenrec > Tenrec ecaudatus. The sequence goes on along the minus strand of NC_134537.1, from coordinate 39,425,022 downwards.
GTATGTACCACTTGGTAAAGAGATTAAGTGTGTGATTTATGGATCCAATCAGTGGAAATGTTGCCATTTTAGACGCAGGGGACAGCTCACCTGCTGCTAACCAGTCAATTCCAACTCATACTGACTCTACAGGATAGGGTGGTACTTCCCTTGTGGGTTTCTGAGACTGTGGGTCTTTATGGGAGTAGAATGCTTCATTTCTTCCCGAGGAGTGGCTGCTGGTTTAAAACTGCTGACCTTGGGGTTAGGAATCCAATACATAGCCCCATTATGCCACCGGGGCTCCTGTGGACAGAGATTGATCTAAATCAGAGGCTCTCAACCTGTGAGTTGTGACCCCTCTGGGGCTTGAACGACCCTTTCACAGGGGTCAACCGATTCATAACAGTAGCAAAATTTGTTTATGAAGTAGCAATGAAAATAATTTTCTGTTTGAGGGTCACCACAACATGAGGCACTGTATTATAGGGTTGTGGCATTAGGAAGGCAGAGAACCACTGGTGTAAATGAATGAAAGGTGTCTGACTCCTGGAATTTTAAAAGCCGTATATGGTGTGACAGAGCCAATTCCCTGCAAACATCTGTGACCCCTCAAGAAAAGGAAATTATGAAGCTAGTGGGGCTACTTGTGTCACCACAGGCCCAGAGGGCAGGGAGTTAGAACGCTGGGGCCACCACTTTGAATTCCAGGTCAGGGCCACCTCAACTTTAGAAGCTCTGCTTAGCAGCTCCGAGAGCCATGGAGTGGGGAGTGGGTGGGAAGATAAATCACTCCAGTACCCGAGAAAACTGCGACAGGATCAGAGGTGAACTATAGTCATAGCTTCACAGCAAGTAACAATTTCTCTATAATTATTTAACATGAGTAGAAACATGTACAAGTAGAATGGAAGGGTTAAGGAACAATATAAGGAATATACCGGTATATATATTTAATTTTAATAATTGTATTTGGGGCCCTTATAACCCATACATCAATTGTACATATTTCCCCATCATTTCCAAAATATTTAATATGAAGATTATATTTGGTCTCTGTCACTGAACTTTTAGAGAAATGATTTCCCCGCTAATTCTAAGGAGTGCTTCAGATGATGTAATAAAAACATATGCACGACAAAAATAAAATTAACATGGAGAAAAATCTGAAAGCATGCTCAGTAGGGGGTATTACTGTACTAATGAGACCAAACATGGAAGGCATGAACCAAAAAAGTTGGCTGATTTAGAGACTATAGTCAGACTTTTTGCTCCACCCTAATCCCTCTCCTCCTTATCCACCACCCCACTCCTCTGCTCCACCAATTTGCAAATGAAGTCACTGGCAAAAAATGCCAAAGAGCTGCTTTCCAAAGTTACATCAGTTAGTGAGTAGTCAAACTTGGCTATTCCCATGCCAAGTACAATTGCTGCGGCTTCTGAAGGGGCAGAGGGGTTGGAAATGGACCCAAGCAGCTGCCATGGTCAAGGAATAAGGAAAACGCCACCGAATCTGAATTCATTTTTAAAAATGAGGAAAGCAGCACAGAGCACCACCCGGCAGGTAGAATGCAGCAATGCGGGGTCCAGAGGCAGCTGCTGGAGGCAGGCCTTGGGGTACACCTTGAAGGCACAATTAGAAGGGAACAAGGCAGGAATGTGCTGGGTGAATACCCACAAGGCCAGTGTGGCACAGAGTATGTGGACAGGCCCTGGCGGCAGGGGTGGTAGGTGGTGGTCGACGATTCACTGACTACATACTACACATCAGCTTTGGACCTGGAACTCCATGGGAGAGAGACTGACTCACGATCCAAGTTACACTTTCAGTGGTTGGCAGGATGAGGGCCACAGAGCAGTGTGGGCAAGGGCGTTTTCAGGAAGACTCAGTGGCATTGGGTGACGGGCTATATGGTGGGAAGAGACGGAGAGACTGCTGCACTTGCCTCTGACGGACCGTGACGTGGGAAAATCATGCCCAAGTCTTGTGGAGCTGGTAGCACAGGTGAGGAATGTCAGCTAAACCATGGAGACCTGAACACGCACTGGACTCCCAGAGAAAAGCATCCATCAAGAGATGTCTATCTAGTCTAAATATCACGAAGGAAGCAGTTATTTTTTGAGCCAATGACTTACAAGATTTAGAAAACCTTTCTGCTGACATTCAGTGAGGAACATAGGGGACTTTTTTCATACACTCCACCGTTCCTTTAGCCAGCGCATCTGTGTGGCAAGGGAACCTAATTTTAGACATCCCAAAGAAGAAAGATTACATCACTCGTTCTAATCTTTCTCTTCTCCCATCACAAAATTCTTTATACTGTATCTATGTTCCACATGCTCATGATTTTGTGTAGACTTTTATGCCTAAAAAAAGTCAGTTTAGTTTTTAATATGCCGAAGAATTGAGCTACTTAGGAACGGCTGATTAGTAGAAATAGGAACTGCTATACGGTCAACATTAGTTTATTCCTTCTTTGAGTAATAAAGTAGAAATAACTTTAGAGCTGATTTAAAGTAGTGTCCCCACAGTAAAGGATTTTTCCCTCCCTGAAAACATATACGCTGTCAGACTGTGGTAGGAATAGAAGTGCCAGGCCAGTCCCTGGGTCAACCGACTCAAGAGTCCTGTCAGCACAACAGCTCTTCATCATATACCATCTCAGTAATCCTTAAAAGACAGGCTGTCACCTAAAGAAAATTGGTATTGTGAACAGTTAACAGTGAATTACAATCCTTTGCCTTGAGTTCAAAACCAGATACCATCAAACCCAAACACTGACTCACTCAAGGGGTTTGTCTCCACTGGGAGGCAGTAGAGAACCTCACACCATGGCACGTCGCTTGTTTCCATTTGTTCTAAGCACTGGTTTGCTTCTCATTTGGGCCTGTGCTCCATGGGCTACATTTGCTTCCTGAAGGGCACAGGCAACAAGGATCTGGCAGCAGTCACTGACATACCCAACTACAGGATCAGCTGAGCGCTATTCCTGAGGGTTGGGATTTCTGGTCTGTAAATGACTTTGTCGCTGACTACTTGAAGCAAATCGTCAACAGGCCCTTGGGATATTATCAGCTTGCACTTGGAGTTTGTTTCAGGATGAGAGGCTCCCATGTAACCACCTGCATGTGTGAATCTCAGCATTGATGATGGAGGGTTGGAGGAGGCCGTGTCATGGTCTTCAGCATCAGAAAACCCCTTTCTTCATTTCCAGGGTGTTGCTTCTTCTTGTCCCGGCAGGTCCAGGGCGACAGAGTCGTACACAAATACAGTGGGGAAACTGGGGCAGACCCAAGTATCTTTCAACCACTAAGAGGATAGATACATCCATCATCTGAAAAGGAACAAGCACCATACATGTAGCAACATGGATGAATCGAAGGTATATTTTGCAAAGTAAAAGCAACCATACCCAAATTGCTAGTTATAGTTCCACTTAGATGACACTTTGCAAAAGGTAGATCTATGCACAGCAGACTGGTGGTTGTCACGTTAGACAGTGCCCAGGAAGGAGCAGACGGGTTTCTGGGGTCCTGGTCATATTGTTTCTTGAGCTGTGTGCTGGCTACATGGGTCATGTGGTCTTTGTGAAATGTGAGGCATATACACATGTGTACATTTCTGCATATTATCCTTCAATTAGGAATAAACAACAAAGTCAACGAGAACTCCAGCCTTCAGTGTCCCTTGGTCTCCTTCCCCTAATTCTTCCCATTCTGTTTAGTATCACTGTGGACAAATTCTAGAAGCCATGGTGGCTGAGGGGATATGGATTGTGCTGCTAACCGAAAGATCCGGGATGCAAACAAACCAGTCACTCCACAGGAGAAAGATAAAACTTTCTACTCCTGTGAAGGGTTAGGGCCTCAGCAACCCACAGGGGCCTCTTGACTCTGCTCTATAGAGTTGCTGAATCGGGATCAACTCGATCGCACCGAGTTTTATAGGTAAATTCTAGGTATAAAACTCTCTGACCAAGTTTGGGATCTGTTCTCACAAATCTCAAACACGTCACTTGGTGACCAATTCTGTTCACAATGACGTGTAGCAGACCAGGATTTATTGTTTTGTCGGTTCTTAGGTGTGAGAATGGGATGGTGAAAGAGATGGTAGAAAGTCAATGACAATGTAGTCTCAGTGAATAAGTAGTGACTATTCTTAAGTCAACACTGAATGAAAGAAAACTTAGTTAATTTTTCATACTTTGTCCCGTTTCTAGACTCTTAAAATCGGAAGCACTGTTAGGGACCATTGGGTGTAGGACTATAAAGAGTTGAGGGTGGCTTACAAAACCTGGAAGAGGCCTCCAGTTCCCTATTTACGGTTGGGTTAAGGTTGTTAGGTGCCACTGAGTCAAATTCCAACTCACAGCAACCCCATGTGAGAGAACCTTAAGGCTTTCTTCGTTTTAATCTTTCTGGAAGTAGACTGACACTCCCCCCGCCCCCACATGTTACTGGGTAGACTTGAACCATTAACCTGTTGGTTAGCAAATGAGAACTATTTACAAGGCTTTTTCTAGGTTAGGGAAGGCCACAAATTAGAGCATATTTGACAAAAAGAAATATTTGGCAAGAGAGAGGGGAAAATATGATTACACAGGCTGGGCTGTAAATCATTTCTTAGTATCTCCCAGAGATTTTTTTTAAAATGGGTGATGATTGATACAACATAGTCTGATGGCTTTCTGCTACCAACCATGAACACATTCCAGGGTGAGGAAGAACTGGTATCGAGCATATATCTGTACTGGATGCTGTGACAGGCGTTTCATACATACTCCTCTGATGATTATAATCCTGCCTGGCAGTTACTGAAACCCCATGTAAAATACTGCAACTTTCAAGTTCAGTTTAATCTTCAAAAGGGAAGTTGGAATTTAATTCCAGGCGTAGTTTCTAAAGGAAAGGGGAATTAACTTTCGGAGAGTATGAAGTTCTAGCTGCACTCATCCTTCACAGTGAGAGCAATGACTTGAGTGCCCTTAATCCAAGCCTCTAGCTCTCACACCCAGTTCTCAACTGAGTCTTTCCATAGCACGCTATCGCCGAGGTTAGTGCCACCTGGAACCCAGGACAGATAAGATTAACCCCTCAGGAACAGTAATGGGAGTAGGGATACCACGATAGTGGGAAGGTGGGAGGAGAAGGGGGAGAGAGGGGAAACTGATCGCAACGATCAACAAATAACCCTACCACCACCACCCCAGGGGGAGGAACAACAGAAATGTAGTGAAGGGAGACAGAGGATGGTGTAAGATATGAAAACAGTAATAATTTATAATTTATCAAGGGGTCACAAGGGTAGAAAGGAAAAAGAGAGCTGATTACGAAGGGCTCAATAGAAAGAAAATGCTTTGAAATGATGGCAACATATGTACAAATGAAAAAAAAGTACAAATGTGCTTGATATGATTGATGTTATAAGAGCTGTAAGAGCCCCCAAAAAATATAATTAAAAAAATTAAAAATACCCTGATTTAAACTTGGTCCAGGCTTTCAAAATGCAAATACCCTAATGAAAAATCATTAACTTACTGGTATTTACTTTCATCAGAAATGCATATCCCCAGGGATTGATAACATTACATTTCGCTCACAGCATGGGACAAAAGGAGCTGGAGCGGTAGGAAACGACAGCCCTGTTCCAGGAACCATGTGTAAAAGGCTACATGCACTCCATGCTCTTCCTGATTTTCCCTGTAACCTTGGGTTTCCATTCACCTCCCGTAAATTAAGAATATTCAAGGTCAGACTCATGGAAGGGAAATTTGCCTTAGTACTACAGAAAACAAATGCTCTACATTATTAATGCCCTGCCCCAAATTGACTTTTTATTTTTTTAAAATTTATTTATTTTTTTCTGGCACTGACTGCTTTATTTCAGGGCTGATCGCTTCTAGCTGCCCCCGCAGTCCTGTCCCTCCCTCCTCGGCAGGCCCCAGGCACTGCAAGCGGGTGGGGAAGTCCAGTCAAAGCGGGCTCGGTGCTGGGGAGCTGGGCAAGGAGGCTGTGCTGGGCCCTGCCGTAGCTTCTGTGGGCTTGCTGTGTCCCCCTGGGGATGTCAGCGAGGAGGCTGGGGGCAGCCCCCACCCCCCCCCGCAGCTCCCACAGGTAGGGAGGTCCAGGGTTGGGGAGAAGGGAGCCAGACCAAGGTGTTTGAGGCAAGTGAGGCCAGTCAAGTCCCTTAACCTCAGCAACCACACAACCCCATCCTGACACACACACACACACACACACACACACACACACTCACTCACTCACTCACTCACTCACTCTCACTCCCAAACACACTCATGGACACCCACACGCATGCCCGCATCCATAGGGGGCTGGTGGGATGACCCTGGACCCACACCCTGGACCCCTGGAATGTCTCTGGTTTGGCACCCAGTGGGTGGGCATGAGGGGCGGGTCCTCTGTGCTGTTATTGGTTGGCTGCCTCGCAGGCATCTACCCAGTCGCTATAAACATCCACCGGCTCCTAGAGATAAGTGATGGGAGTCTGGAATTCCTCGAGGCACACAGTACAGGAGATGACTCCGGTGTTTCGGGCACGGTCCATTTTCACGTCACAGGACTTCTCGTGGTTGCAGAAGGGGCAGGTGAACTGGGTCTCTAGGGTGCCCGTCATCTTCTTAGGAGGCGGCTTCCGTTTTGACTTTCTGCGGCCCATGACTCCAGGAAGGTGGCCCTGCACTCGCCTTCCCTCCTCGCGACAGTCCGGTTCACTGGGAGACGGCCCCAAATTGACTTCTTTGGAATGTATGTAAATATTACAATGGCTTATCAGGCATTTATTAACCAGTGCATATTCTGCTGTGTGAGATCAGCAAGTTTTGCTCGTGATTTATTATGAGAGGCCTGGTTGTAAGAAACAGGAAAACTGCCAGGGTGGCGCTGTCACATTCAAGTGCATCTTCACGATCTCAGAAGACAAGTTAAAAATATGGAATTTTCTGAACAGCATTCGAAACAGTATTCTCTGTGTTAGAGCAGACCTTTATTCTAATAAAAACTCTTCCAGTTTTGACTCCAAAGCGGCTTCCCTTTGAACCATGTGTCACTGTGACATTGGCTGGCTGGTTGGTTTCTCAAGGCTCCCTTTTGCTCTGTGGTGGGAGGGGCTTGTTTTATGAGTCTTTCCTTACTCTGTATTACTCTGGACAAAGCCCTTCATCCAAGTTTCTCCTCTTATCTGTGAAGGCATCAGCCGTTAGCACACGTGATCACAGTGCGTTAGGTCGCAGAGGAGGAAACCCTGAGCCAGCACAGCACCCTGGCAATAACTGGGCCTTGGGGCCCAGAGGCTCAGATAAGGCACTAGGACTCCCAAGGACTCGCTCAGTAATCTTGGTCAGCGCTTCACTTAAGCTTTAGAATGGGGCTTAATTAACACACCCAAACAAAAAACGCTGCCAGCGTACTTACCGTGGCTGTTGTATAGCCGCACTCAGCAATGAGTACTTTCATTATTAACACATTTACACAAATAGGAAGTTGCACATAAACAGTATTAATCATTGACAGGATATCCAGAAATATGTGTAGTATAATACAAAAATCTCAAACCACAAGCACTTAACATTTTATAACATGGGACAAGCTAGTAATCCTTCACACTGACTCACGGCAATCTTACTACCAAGTGAGTTCTGGGACTCGTGGGATTGATCCCTTGACAAGGTTCTCCTATGTGTATATTTGGCAGCAGCCCACTATGTATGTGTAAAGCGATATTCTATACTTCAATGGGCTAATATACTAAATTCTAAAACCTACAGAAGACATTTTGATTTTGTCCAATAGCTCTTGAATTCAGGCTATATGATGTACCAAACTGTTCCACGAACACACGAGCTTATAAAGTGAGCTCTCCCTTCAGAATCAAGACACGCTTCAATTGTAAATTTCACAATAAAGTTTATTAGCTGTTCTCCTCTTTCTCATAAATGGAATGGATAATTGTTGATAATTCTTCACATACCAGTGCTCATTTAAGAAGCATTGTATCATGAGGAGGTTGTCAAAAACACATACTTAATAAAAACAACTTCAAAAGCAATGGGAAGCCAAACAATATTATTACTGTAAAGTACCAGAGAAACTGTTTCTGAAATCGTTTCTACCTTTCACTACGATGTCTTACAATGACTCAGCACCCGAATGTGTGCAAACTCGTGCGGAGCAACGAGGGAGATGGAAGGTGTGCAGCCACAGAGCAACACCCCGGAATGGTGGTGTTCCCCTTTTCCTATTGATGAAGGAAAGGCAGAGGACTGAAACCAAGTCCCCCGAACAAGAACAACAACAGAGGAGCAAGAGCCACGCGAAAACTTTACAGGAAAGAGGAGAACGGGCGCACGCTTTACGTGTAGTCTAACCCCCCCCCCCAGGTTTCTTCCCACAGCCACCACACCCCTGTTTTCAGTCCACACGATTAAGGAAGATAGACTCTAGCCAATTAGCCTTAATTTATAAACAAAATAAAACAGAAAAAAAAGTTAGGAGTAGGTGGCAAAAGAAAAAAATATATTTTAAATATATATATATGTGTGTGCAACTATGTAAAGAAAATAATTCCCATAGTTACAGTTTAGTTAAAGAAAGTTTTATATATATTTATATATATATATTTTATTATAACAAAATAGGCAGTTATCGTGGGTAAAATATTCATTTAAATCTGACCCCTAAGAATACATTTAAAGTTTTAGGCTATGAATTGGACTCCTTTCCCACTGCCATGATGATGACTACACATCACCACTATACTGTCTTCTTGTCCAGAATTCCGCTCGTGAAGTTTCTCACCTTCTATGTAAAAGGTGAGCGACCCGAGCACCTACATGGCCTAAATTCAGAAAGACATGATCATTCTCTAGAAAGGACTTTCGTAAGACACTGGAGTGCTACACAGAAGATTGAACTCACTCAAACACTGCCATTCCTAGCAAACGCACTGCCAAAACCTCAGACACTTGAAGATCCTAAGAATGCGTATGAAAAATGAGTATTCTTGGTGAAATTATGAACGTTAACCCAGACATTAAATTTGAAATTAAAATACATTTTTTCCTTAATGGAATATTTGCTTTGATAACCGAAGTCAATTCAGAAAAGGAGTTGAGAGCGAATGCACTGGCCAAACCATGCTATCAAAAAATTAAACGTGCATAGTGCTCAAAGGTTATTAAATCACCGAGTAAGACCACTGCTCTCATTTGTATTGAAATTTGAAAAGAATGTATATAAAGCTTTTCTGAAAATCTCTTAAAGTTACTTTCCCTTAAACATTAAGGAATTTACCATAATTTCCCTATCTCCCAAAACTCTTACAGCTGGTCAGGCCATTCTATCTTCAGTTCTGAAAAACGGCCACAAACCAATAGTGACATAAAATTACATAGATGATGCAACCTGAAGGAGACATGAGACGTCAAATGCAAGTGCAATTTCAGACCATGATGAGTGGGGGTATGACGTAACAGAGGAGGATTCAAAACAGATACTAGAAGGAAAAGGCAAAGAAGTGTCAAATAACAACAGAGAGGCTGTGGAAAAGAGACAGAGAGAACTATCAGTCTCATAACTTCTCTTTCGCTGGGACCCAGATGTAAGGACCGGACTGCTCGTCTATGATCTGCTTCACGTGGTTGTAGATGTCTTCCAGGGTATCTCCTTGCACGATAGCTGCAGGGGCAGAGACAAAACCAGAGACCGCCGTTATCATTCTTAGTGAAACAGCAGGAAGGCGAGCTCGACAGTTCTCCATCCAGGGAAAGTCATGCAGACTTGACGAAGTAAAAAACTGCTGGTTTCATTACATACAAACAATTTTGTTAAAAAAACTGATCCCAAACCTGACACTGGTGATATTAATCATCTGAACATGTAGTAATACAAGTGCTTCTATGGCTTTTCTAATTTCAACCCAAGAATATGTAGAAATGGGGAGAAAACTGAGGGTTTCTTCTCTCAAAGAGTTAGTTTCGGAAATGCAGATTGCTAAGAGTTGGAATTGTCTCACTAGCAATGAATGTAGTTTTGGGTTAATGTATATAGAAAGGAAAAAAAGACTGTGGGTACAAATCAAAGCTATATTTTTGGTGGTAAGATTTTAGGGAAAACCAGCTGATTAAAGATTATTTGCTACTATTTTCTTCAGTATGCTAGTAACTGCCAGGTGCTATAGAGTAGATAAATTAAGATACATCATCTGGTGTTTTAGTGGTTACAAACTAATAAAATTAATATTGGGTATTTTAATTGCTCCCTGAAATAATGTGTGAATAAAAAATGGTCCTAATTATTATTGATGAATCCTTTGGGGATAGTTGGGAGTCCCAGAGGTCTGTGAGGATTTGAGAATCAGTTCATAAAAAAACCTAAAAAAGTTGCTGAAGTCTCACCAGGCACTAAGCATGAATTAAGGTTTTAATAAGAAAAAAAGGGAATGTTTATGCATAGATGAAAAAGTACAGAATAAAACAAACAAAAGCCTGAAAATAACACCAACAAAAGAGTCATTTCGAAGAGCGTCATAGATAAAGTTTTCCATGATCTCAAAACACTTAATAGCATAAAATATCTAATGGAGATTTTACAAAAATTATTCACTTGGAGATTGAAATTCTGCATGTACAAGTAGGCTGATGGAGCATAAGGAGGGCTGACAACTTAGGTATCTAAGAATGCATAAAAAACCAGGACTTATAAATAACACAGTATGTGATGCTTTCAGCTCTGGGAGAGTTCCCATTTTAAGCTAACTATAGATAGGCCGTTTGGTTGCTCTGAGTCGGAATCGACCAGACAACAGTGGATTTGGCTTCTGTCCTGGAAAACACAGTTCCTTTGACAAAACACTTTGCTCTGAAGTTTGGCATCTTAATGCACCCCAACAGCACAGACAAGAACTTACTTTAAGAGGAGAGAGTTATTCAGTAATTTGGCCTGGGAAACATACTGTATATACTTGTGTATAAGCTGAGTTTGCCAGCACATTTTTAATGCAGCTTTTGTGGTAAAATTAGGTCCCTCGGCTGATATTCAGGTTGGCTGACACTCGAGTATATACGGTACATTTTGCTTACTTTGCAAATTCATTCACTGGAATGGTTAGTTAAACAATTCTCCTTGGGAGACAACTGGCACAGCATTCTGCTACAGACATTGTCACCAAGTGCTCCAATGACTAGCATTCTTGAGGATGGAGCTCCTTGTACGGGGCACAGATGGGAGGGACACCCTTTTTATATCACCAACAAAAATACATAGCCTAAATCTAAGCACTAGGAAATACAAGGCATTTAAAACACAGGAGATAGTTTGACAAAATAATTCGTTTTTAAGGTCATGAATAAAAAAGATAAACTGAGGAGGTACCCCAGATGAAAAAGTCTAAAGATGTGATAACACAGCAGGTGGTCATAGACTAGATTATGGAAGAAGTAAAGATCTTTCTCTGTCTGCTATGATGGCAATTGTGGGATAACTGGCACAATCCGAAGAAAATCTCTACTTTTTCTTCAGGGTAAGTCCTAAAGTATTGCTGCAAAATCATAGGCACCTTTATCAAATAAAAATGCCAAAATGTGAGGCTTTTGCTTCTTGACCTATCCTCCACCTAGGCCTATCACTTTTGAAGGTGGTGTTTCCAACTCCCCATCCCTACTGCGTCCCCAGGGCTCCCTCATGACCGTCACCGACACTCAATGTGAACACCAACGACAGTGGGGACATCCATGTCAAACAAAACATAAGCAACAAAAGTCTGTCCACAGATACTCAAGGAATAACTTAAAAGACAAAATAAGTGAGAGAAAACTATATGGGAATCGTTCAGTACTTTTTTGTTTATAAACAAATAATGTTTGAATGGATCAAATTATACAACCAATAGAAGAAAAATCTGAGTATCACAGAAGAAACCAAGTCTGAATAATTTTTTCTCTCATCATATTATAGCCTAAGTTAAAAATCTAAAAACTACTAAATAAAAACATAAAAAAATTATCATTTGCAAAAAAACCCAAAAGCTAGTCTTGGTTACTAATGGTAGCTAGTCTAAAATTCATTTCAGGGTTTTAGTCTGAGGCTTCAAAGCAAACTTCTACCATAAAGGGTATCATATCACACATGATGGCTACCTGTGAAATGTTCTGTAAATTCCTGTTCCAGTTTCATGGCTCTCTCAAACGTCTTTCTGGCTTGTTCTTCTGTTAGACGCTTATTCATTTCCCTATGCAAAGACATTTAGAGATTGATCGAGTTACTACATTTTAATGAAAAGATGACAAAAGAAGATACAGAAAACATATGTTCAAAATCTTACTTCATTACTTATTAGTTGTTGGACCCTGGGCAAGTCACTTACCCATTCTTTGCTTTAGTTCCTACAGCTATGAAATATCAGTACCAATTACCTTCATATAGTTTTTGAGATGTAGACGTTGAATATAAAAAGCACTTGGAGTACAGTCTGATACAGAGAAGCATTATGTGTGAAAAAATCATGACTTTTCTCTCAAGAAACAGACTGGCCTCAAAAAAGCATAATCAGGTCCCTCTTTCCCTGTGGAGGCACAAACAATAGCCTCCCCTTGGGTGGGTCAGTGCTTCGACCCAGTGCCCCAAAAGGTGTGGGTGCGGCATTCCAGTGTGGTGTGGGAGCCAGTGGAGAGGTCTGGGGGACTGGCTCCGGTACCAAATACTGGGTGGACGCCTGCCCCTTCCCCCAGAACAATTTATTTCAAGGGACGGCATTGAGTCTGCAGCTCCGGGAGAGGGACATATCTGGTCGGAGCACACGGGAGCGGGAGAGAGTGGAGCGCATCCTGGCCTGCCAGACCTTGAGGACGATGACCCCAATTAGAGCAGCCAGTCCACAGAGAGGACCACATGGCCAACTCCACTATGAGATATAACGTCCCTCACTGACCCATGGCCCTACGGTGGACAGCACTGGAGACACAGTGTGGGAATTGCGCCCGACCTGATCCCACCACACCGAGGCAGAGCATTGGGGGAGTGCAGCGGAAACCGAGACAAAACACTAAGGGGGTGCAACAGAACAGCAAGGGAATGGAGCGGCAACGTCCCCAGGGAATGCTGAAGGTGGATTTGGGGCCAGGGCATGGTGCCCCAACAGACTGGACTGGAAAACACTCCTAAAGGCCAACAAACAATCCTTGAATTAACTTAAAAAAAAAAAAAGAAGCATAATTAGAATTGGTATTCATGAAAATACTTTCCTAGAGTAAAGCTAAATGTAACTGTGTTTATAATTAAGTGATGCTCTGGCTAGTCAATGATACAATTAGGTAATTATGAAAGGTTTGAGTGCTCAGTCACTGAAAGTAGTTGGGCTGAGACTGAATGGCTATCATGGTGTTTTTGAGATTTCCAGAATGGTGGCTTAAAGAATTCTGTGAACTTAACCCACTTAGTCTCTGGAAATGGCCTAAAAGCACACAGCATAGGAAAAAAAACCCATTTATTCAAGGAATCTACTAATCCTAGTAAGATTACTGAGTCTGTGGCACTTGAGCCAAGACTAACTCCTGCCCCTGCCCATGCGCTGGCCACGATGGAAGCTCAAATCTAGAAGGATTTGGTCAAGAAGTCAGGGTTCCCTCTCCTTACAACTTCTAATCACCTATGAGATCAGAAGAGGGTATCGATCTAAGAGAGGCAGGCTGCTGGCATTTCTCATTCCAAGTTCTGTGCTCCCTTTTTCCACTGAGCCCCAATCCCAGAGTGCCGAGACAAGAATATTTGAGGTTTAAATGCTCTCTCCCCAGGTGGCTCCTGAAGAGGTTCTATGGAGAGGCAAGATGAGAAGACGGGATGCTACCACTCCAACCTATCACTGTCACTTCTAGAGAATAAGGCTACTGCCATAGTCCCCAGGTGTGACTGAGAAACAAAAGATTTTTGTGCAGTGGGAAAAGCAACCCCTAGGACTGAGAGCTCTGAGCTCTTTGCTCCTCAAAGAAACTAGTTTTTGAACAGAGCGTGGGGAAGTTCCAACCGAAGCGCGGTTTCAAAAGCAACAGAGATTGTGGTGGCTTGACAGTAAGAGACTGCAGCTCCTTGGGAGCCGCAAATTAAACTGTAGGCCAATCAGACAGAACCAAAAAAGTGTCCCTCATATCCTAACAAACTTAAATACTGATCCTTAAATCTGATTTCTGCAAAGGGGCACAGATTTAATAAAATCAGATTGTGAAGCAATTTCCCCCCAAAGCATTGTCAGAAATAGAGTCATCAGCTTGCAGCTAGTGGAGCCTAACAGCTGAGTGTGATACACAATTAGAGAGAGAGAGAGAGAGAGAGAGAGAGAGAGAGATACCGTCCAGCTAATACTATTGTCTGCCCTGCTAAACACCAAGCCCAAACCTGAGCCCTCTGATGACAGACATCAGAGGCTCCCGATGGGGGTATGGCAGAAATGGAAAATGATCTCTTAAAAATTTAATTTTCCACTTATTTCTTGTTGATTGGTAAAAAAATTATTTTCATATGGTGACGTTGTATTTGAAAGTCTTACTTTAAAAAAATTCTACTAACCTATCTAGAGATGCTTTTGTATTTTTTCTATTCTTTTTATGAGGGGGCTTAAACATTAAGTGGAAAAATTCCACTATCTTTCTTTTAAACAAAAAGGCAAATTTAATAGATTTAATGCACTAACAGTGTTCATCTGAGGATAAATACATTCACAACAGGCTTTAAAGTTTGAGACACCCCGCCCCCATTCTTTGCAGAGAACAGTTTTCTGAAAGCATACAGGTCTCAAGATTCAAAACAAAATTTAATTTCTTAATGTCCAGGTGAAACAGTTCTCTCTGCCCATTCTTAACACTTCCCACAAACTTCGTGAAGCTCCTACATAAATAACCAAATGATCTGTGAAGAATGAGTTTTATGCTTCTTTACGGTGGCACACTTGGTGAAGCTTGGGGCAGTGGCTAAGTGCAAGGTCAGCAGCCACCTCTGGAAAGAAAGATGAGGCTGTCTGCTCCCATGAAGATTCCCACTGTTGGAGCACCAAGGAGCAGCTCTGCTCTGTCCTAAAAGGTCACTAAGAATTGATAAAAACTCAATGGCAGTGAGTTTGGTTTTGTTTCGGATCTTTTGTCTTAATTTCATTAACTAGCTCTGCAGTACAATCTGGTGATAGCAGGCATGCTTGCTTGTTCCCAACATCAGTGGAAAAGTTTTCAACAGTTTACTGTTAATATTTTTTAACATTCAGATTAATGTGTTTGATTATAAAAAGATGTTGATTTTTTCCCTTGTATTGACTAAATGATCATGATTCTTCTGATAATCTGTTACTGAGGTCTGTTACCCAACTTGATTTTACAATGCCCAACCAGTGACCAATCGGTGGTTGTTACAGTATTGTACAAAATAAACTTGTACTAACTTGTAACATATCCTAACAGGATCTAAAAAGTGGGGCCCTAAGAAGGGTAAGGCATCAGTATAAAAAAGGTCCATTAGCAGAGCAATATGAACTCTACTAAAACTGAAGAATAAGTATCCCATTTACAGCGAAGCTTGGACAGACAATGATGAAGTCACTGATGCTTTATGAAAAGTTTATAGGGACAACGCCCTGAAGAAATCAGCAAGTTACAAATGGACGGTCACTGCGGCAGACCAGACACACCAGTTTTTGAGGAAGCAATCCTGCCCACGGCCCTGAAAAACAGCAGTTAACGCCAGAAACAAAAGCCAACACCATTCATATTTCAGTTGGTTTCGCTTATACAATTCTGAATGAAAAAGCTGAGCAAACTTTTTGCTCCATGTACCAACTGTTGTGTCCAGTTCAGCTGCAGCCAACAGCAGGGCTTTCAATGGGAATTTTAAACAAGTGGAATCAAGTTCCTAAAGTATTTCTTCGAGAAATGGAATAGGAGATGAAATATGGCAAAACACAATCAAAGCAACAGCTACTTTGAGGTGGAAGTGATCCAAACAAAGCAAAGTACACTGGTCCAGAGCAAAGGTCATGGCAGGTATTTTTTGGATGCTCTAAGCATTTTGCTTGTTGACTTTCCAGAGTGCCAAAGAATGTTAACAGCTGCTTATTTGGAGACTGTTTTGGGGAAAGTAACTTTAGCAGAAAAATTCCCGAGAAAGCTTCACTAGAGTCTCTACTCATGAGACAAAGTTTTCATGGACTATCATTACAGTTCTGGTTTGGCTCTTTCTGTTTCCTAATCTTAAAAACAACTTTAAGGATCCATAAAATATAAAATAATAATTAACAATATAAAATAATACAAAACAAACTGCCTTGATATAGTTATGTCAGGAATCTTAGTCCTTAGCGTCCATTTAAAATGTTTATCTTTTAATTCAGTTTCTGCATAAACTTTCTCAAGTGTCCTGCATATCCCTTGATTTTTCAAATGGCAGGGCTACAGTATTCAATTCAATAGCCACTAAGCACATGTGGCTATTTAAGCATAAAGTTCAAATATATGTTACTGTAAACTTTAATGATATTAAAAAGATAGCTCAAAAAAAAAGATAGCTCACTTATTTTTCTTTGTTTTGGACTCAAATCTTTTTTAAAAAAATCATTTTATTAGGAGCTCATACAACTCTTATTACAATCCATACATACATCAATTGTGTAAAGTACATTTGTACATTCATTGCCCTCATCATTCTCAAAACATTTGCTCTTGACTTAAGCCCTTGGCATCAGGTTCTCATTTTTTCCCCTCCCTTCTTGCTCCCTCCTCCCTAATGAACCCTTGGTAATTTATAAATTATTACTTTGTCATATCTTACACTGTCTGACGTCTCCCTTCACCCACTTTTCTGTTTTCCGTCACCCAGGGAGGAGGTTATATGTAAATCCTTGCAATTAGTTCACCCTTTCCACCCCACCCTCCTGGTATCCCCACTGTCAGCACTGGTCCTGAAGGGATCATCCGCCCTGGATTCCCTGTGTTTCCAGTTCCTAAGAGAGCTCACTTATAATGGTAGTATGATAACTTGTTTAATCCTCTGTTTTATAATGAAATTGAGACGTAGGAAGGTTAAGCACATTACTCAGGCTAGCTAGTAAGTGACAGCGAATGCATGTGCATTTGCAGACCATGCCTTAAGCATTCACACTTACATGATATTTTCCATGGATTTAGGTTTAATAAAAATGGAGATTGGATAAAGTTGTGCAATCTGTAATCTCTTGATGGCATTTCCAGACACATCGAGGATACAATGTTTGCCCTAAAATATGAGGAAAAAAGGAACAAAACATTTGAACTAAGTTTTTTCAATTATATCAAAGAAGATTTTCTTATGGGTACAAAATCTAGATTATGATATGTTAGTATCTTTGTTACCCTTAAACAAATTGGTCATTTCTATTAGAAAATATTAGGAGAGGAAATAGTATAAAGGTAATAATAATAATTAATAATGAATTTACTGTTCTCAGACAACATATTTAAAAAGGAATAAAAACTCATATTCCTAGACTTCACAAAGCAGGTATTTGGTGGTAAATATAATATTGCTTGCTCTCTTTTATTTTCCCAAGAAAGGATATTTGAAAAATAAAAAATACTCCAAATTAACATCTCACCATAAAAAAGAATCTTTTAAAGTAAAAGCACCACCACCACCAAATGCCTCACTATTACACTATGCTAGTTCTCATTTAGTTGTTGATGTGCAAATACTTCATGACAAACTGGTAATATGGGGCCCAGATCTGGACTACAGTGACTTCTCTGACATACTTCAGTACACTGACAAATAACACCACATATCATACCATTTTAAATTAGATCCTCCTGGCTGGCATCCACTTCAATGAATGATAAAAACTTTAAACATACAGAAGAGGAACTACACTCAGGAACCTTCTGCCTACTTGCAGTAGATATAACGTTTTACGTGATTCTGTACACTTTGAAAAAAGATTTTATTTTAGACTTTTAGCAAAGTTATAAAATATAGGATTCCCATATACCCATTACTAATATACACCAAAACATTAAAAGTTTACTATATTTGTTTTAACATTCTCTATGAATAGCTTGAGAGTAAATTGTGGGTGTTGTTTCTTTACCCTAAATATCCTAAAGCCAATGACATATCTTTGACATCACTTGTAATTCCAGACAACAATCTAATGTCCTTTACTAAGAAAGGAAGAAAGAAACAAACACTAAGCCTAGCCTCCAATTCATGATGACCCTTAGTACTTAGTTGAAATATCTTGGTAGCACATAGCAATCTAGAACAGTTCCTCAGTCTTTGTCTTTCACAATCTGAACAAGTATTGAAGAGTACAGAATATTTATTTCATAAAACATGCCACAACCTGGGTTTGGGTGATGCTATTTTACCAGCAATACCATTTTTGGGGGCAGGAATACCACAGAAGTGATGATGTGCCCTCAGTCAATCATTATCGAGAGGCATGGCATCTCTATTACTGGTGATGTCAATTTTGATCACTTAAAGAGTTTTTAAAAAAAAACATTTTATTAGGGGCTCATGCAGCTCTTATCACAATCCATACATATACATACATCAATTGTATAAAGCACATCAGTACATTCTTTGCCCTAATCATTTTCAAAGCATTTGCTCTCCACTTAAGCCCTTTGCATCAGGTCCTCTTCCCCCCCCCTCCCCGCTCCCCCTCCCTCATGAGCCCTTGATAATTTATAAATTATTATTTTGTCATATCTTGCCCTATCTGGCATCTCCCTTCACCCCCTTCTCTGTTGTCCGTCCCCCAGGGAGGTCACATGTAGATCCTTGTAATCAGTTCCCTTTCCAAACCACTCACCCTCTACTCTCCCAGTATCGCCCCTCACACCCCTGGTCCTGAAGGTATCATCCACCCTGGATTCCCTGTGCCTCCAGCTCCTATGCACCAGTGTACAACCTCTGCTCTATGCAGCCTTGCAAGGCAGAATTCGGATCATGGTAGTTGGGGGGGAGGCACTTAAGAGTTTTTGCTGCAAGGTTTTTCTACTGTAATGTTACTGTCTTTCTCTTTGTAAATTATCTGTCATCAAGCCAATTCTGACTCAGAGTGATCCTTACAGGAGAGACTCGAACTACCCTTGTGAGTTTCTAAAGCTGTATCTCTTTACTGGAGCAGAAAGCCTAATCTTTCTCCTTAGGTGCAGTTGGTGGATTCAAACAACTGACTTTGTAGTTAACAGCCCAATGCATAATCCACTATGCCACCACAGACTCTATCCCTTTCTAAGTGGTGTTTTTTTTGGTGGTGGTAGGGGGGGGGTAGAGGGGATGGGGGAATTGGGATACGCTGAGACTATGAATCCCTGATAGCATGGTGGGCTTCGCACTGAATTGCTTACAAGGTCAGTGGTTCGAATCCACAGGCTAAAGACCAGGTTGGCTACTCCTATAAGGACTTAACACTTTGGAAACCCACAGGGATGCTATGAGTCACAGTGACTCAATGGCATGGCATTTGGCTTTTGGACACTGAGCCTGTTTCTTGTTAAATTTTCACCTATTAATTTCACACTGATTAATTCTTGCCTAAGACAATCACTACCACAGTGATTGTCAAGAGATTTCCAACTTTATCATTCCTTTTACCTTTACTAATTACTTGTCTAATAAAATGTCAAGCTGTCCCTTCTATCCATTTGTCTTGTCCATATAGTTATAGCATTATGGATTAAGTTTTTAATTTATTCTGTTTTAATCAGCTATTATTATTATTATTAATTTTTGAAATAGACAAATCTCTTGATGTGGCCAGAGAGAGGCTCTACAATTTGGCTCCTGTGTCTTCTTGATACATCTTAATCATTCACTGAACACTTATGAAGGACCTTCAAGAAGTTAGTAGAAAAATGGAGTTAAAATATAATTGTTATTTATATTTTTCATTCCTCGTATCCTTCCTCCCCTTTGAGTATATGAATATTGTATAGTTTTAGAAATCAAACTTAGACAAAAAGGTAATACTCAGAGAAATGCCCTACACCTCCATTTTTCTATCCATTCCCAAACCCCTACCCATAAAGGTAATCACTTTCACTGGTTTCTGATTCCTTTTTCCTGTATTTCCGTTTGTACCAATCAGCAGATACAGGTATATCCTCTCATTTCCTTTCTTATTCTGCCATAGATGTTAATTCCCTAACAGTTCCTACACACCCTCCTTTATGTTTTTGTGTACAGATGCATATATCGACTGTGTTAGTATAAAGTAGATAATTTTATCGCTCCTTTATGTATGGGCATATGGATAGTTTCTAATATTTGACAATAACAAACTATGTATTGCAGGGACTACACTTGTGCACATACAACTTTGTATCATTGGGGGAGATAGCTTTGGGATTAGTAGATTGAAGGACATATGTCTATACAGTTTTGCTAGTTACAGGTAAATTTAGCTATAAAGATTGTACCAGTTTGTATCATTTCTACCAACGAGAGAATGAATGTTTACTTGGCCAAGCTGATAAGCAGGCATCATAGATTGTGTGAAAGGTCATATTAATATCTTACTTTTATGAGATTTATATATTTTTTTCCTATTTTCCCATTAGATTTTTCATCTCCATTCCTCAATTTCCAAGTTCTTTTTACAAAAGAATATACTTTGAATACTGGCCCTTCGTCTGTAAATTCTGCCTTCTATTTGGCCAGTTTGACCTTCTTATGGGTGTCTTTTGATATTTTCTGGCCATGTCAATTTTTTTACTTTTATCGAGTCCAATTTACTAATATTTTGTCCTATTGCATATTGTTTTGAATCATTCGGTAAAATTTTACCTATGCCCAGATTATGTTTCCTTTGCCACATATACTATTTATATTTAACATCTATAACTTTGCTCCATTTACTTTTTGTATGAATTTAATTGAACGCTTCCCAGCTGTTCCACCATTTGTTAAAAGTTCCAGTGATTGGAGATGGTGCTTTTATCATGTACAAAATTTCCATATGTGTTTTGGTGTCTTCTGAGATAATATATTCCATTTTCCTGATTTATTTATTTGCCAGTACCCTAGTGTTTTCATTTTAAAATGACTTTATACTGTGCTTAGTATCTGGCAGGGATAAATATAATTCCTATAGCTTTCTTCCTGTTACACTGAATTCTTAGATAGGAACATAATTTAATTTATCTTTCTTCACTAATAAACTGGGAGATACTTTTATTGCGATTATTTAGCACAATTAAAACTGGAACTCGTAGCTTTATAATATTGAGTTATCTTTCCCTTACTTTAGTCTACTGTTGACAGCATCCAGGCGTGTTTTACATTTTTCCTCATTTAACTCTATGTATGTAATTTATATATTTCTTACTATTTTATCTTCAGTTGTTTATAAGTAGGCTTTTCCCAATCATATCTTTTAAATAGTTGTTTATATATACAAAGAATTGATTTCTCCATAATTTCATCTACTGCTACATTGCCTAGTCTTTAATAAGGCTTGCCTTACAAAATTGATTCTGTAAAATTTTCAGTTATATCAATATATAAATCTGCCAATAGCTTTACTTTTTATAACTAATTCTTATATGCTTTTAATGGGTTTTTCTTTCATTTTTTTATATTGAAAAAGTTTATATTTAGCATTAGCCAGCTGAGCTCACTTTAGATGATTCCAATTTTGTTGGAAACATCCAAAGCGTCATAGTCAGGAGCCAGTCGAACATATGCCTTCTTCTCCCTGTCAGGCCTGATCAAGGTGTTGACCTTGGCTACGTCAATGTCATAGAGCTTCTTCACAGCCTGTTTGATCTGGTGTTTGCTGGTCTTGACATCCACAATGAACACAAGTGTGTTGTTCTCTTCGATCTTCTTCATGGCAGACTCTGTGGTCAAGGGGAACTTGATGATGGCATAATGGTCCAGCTTATTTCTCCTGGGGGTGCTCTTCCGAGGGTATTTGGGCTACCTTCTTAGTCTCAAGGTCTTGGGCTGCCGGAAGGTGGGTGATGTGCAGATCTTCTTTTTTTTGGTGGTTGTGGACGCTTTTCAGCATGGCCTTCTTGGCTTTTAAAGCCTTTGCTTTGGCTTCCGTTTTGGGAGGGGCAGGAGCTTCCTTCTTCACTTGGGCGCCATCTTTGTGAAAAGCTAATGGATATTTCTTAACAGCATTGATTAATACTTTTAGTACAACGTGGAAAAGCAGTAAAGACATTGGGCCTTGTTCATAATGGAATTGCTTTAACAGAGTTTCTCTCATTAAAGAGTTAAGAATTTATTTACCCATTTTTAAAACCTGATATTCTCTTTCTGCTTTTAATAACAGCAGTCACTATATTCTTGACTCTTCTTCACCTATATCAAGGAACCATGTTAAATTTTGCCAAAGGCTTTTTGCAGTATCTAGTAATATGGTTTTTATCTTTAGACTTATTAAAATGGTAATTATATTAATAGTTTTAAAAAATATTGCACTAATCCTGAATTAAAAAAATTAATTTGGCCATAAAAAATTAATTTGGCCATTTATTTTTGTACAGTCATAATAGATTCTGTTGACCAAATATTTAATACACTCCTTTTGCATTATGTGTCTGTAAATGTATCTTACAGTGGTGGCTTGCATGTTGTTGCAATGCTGGAAACTATGCCACTAAGAACAGACAAGGGAGAAGGAAGAAGCCGTCCACTTCTAAAAAATTAGTTAATGAAAACTGACAAAAATCAGTGGAACATAGTCTGTTACTGTGCCAGAAGGTGAGGCTTAAGTTAGAAGGTTATAACTGGGAAGAGCTACCTCCTCAAAGTAAAGGTTTTATTTAATTTTAAGTAGAGGTGCTTTTAATGACGTATTTTGAAGCTTTTTGAGATCTTTATTTGCTGATAATGACTCAAAATGAAATAGTGTAAACACCCTTTAATAATTGGAATGTGGAATGTATGAAGTATGAATCTAGGAACATTGGATATTATAAAAATGAAATTACTATTCTAGGCATTAGTGAGCTGAAATGGACTGTTATTGGCCACTGTGATTTAAGGGTCTACTATGCTGAGAATAACAAGAGGAAGAGAGTCACAATCAGCATTAAAAAGGAAATTTCAGTAGTTGGAAAATATGGCCTTGGTGATAGAAACCATGCTAGACACTGAATGATAGACTTTTGCAAGACCAACGATGCCTTCCATTTGTTGTTGAAAAAAGGCAAGGAAACTTCTTGAATAACACAAATGGCAACTACACACATGCTTCTCACCAGATGGCACACACAGGTATCAAATTCACTACATCTATGAATAGAGATTTAAAAAAAGAAAAGAGATAATAGAGAAGGCTCAATATTATCAGTTAAAACAAGGCCAGGGTCAACTGATGAAACAGATCATCAATTACTCACATATGTAAGTTCAGGTAGAAGCTGAAGATAATTAAAACAAGTTCACAAAACCAAAATGTGACCTTGAATATATCCCATCTGAAATTAGAAATCATCTCAAACATCATACATGAAGAAAGCAAAAGGTCATTAAATCTCAGGAATACCAAAATGGATGTCAGAGGAGATTTTGATACCTGCTCTTAAATAAAGCTGAAGCAAAGGGAAGAAATGAATTAAACAACCTAAACAGAAAATTCTAAATGGCACCTTGAGAAAATGGAGTAAAACATTATAATGCAAAATGTAAAGCCTAAGAGGTAAACACACATTCAGCACCTGCCACGGTGAAGGAAATTCAAGCCTCGAGTTGCAATATTGAAGGATTTCATGGGAAAAATATAGGAAACATCAAAAGATGGAGAGACTGAAAGCCGAAAGAAAATAAATGCCAACCCAAGAATCCTCTATCTTGCCTATCTATCTAATAAGATAGACAGTGAATTAAGAATCTTCCCAGACAGAGAAAAACTCAAAGAATTCACCATAAGACACCCAACTCTGCAGAAAATCCTTGCTGACTCACTGTGGTCAGAACAACAACATTCACCAAACACAAGCAGGGAACTTCCATATAGCGCAACTCTATTTAGAAGTCAAGATAACATTGCCTCAGAGCGAAAATGCAAGAATGAATCCCCACATAAACACTGATATGAAGGGGGATAGGAAAACACCCAACACAAAAGATATGAGATGGCATACATGAATCCACAGATGGTGGCAATAACTCTGAATGTCAGTGGGCTGAACACACCCATTAAAAGACAAAGGTTGGTAGACTGGTTCAGAAAACTTAACCCATTAATCTATTGCCTGCAAGAGACACATCTTTTTTTTTGTGCAAGAGACACATCTCAAGCTCGCAGACAAAAATAGATTAAGGATAAAAGGCTGGCAGAAAATTTATCTGGCAAATAGCAACTTAAAAAAAGCAGGGGTTGCAATCCTAATCTCTGACAAAATTGACCTTAAGGTGAAAACCCTAACAAGAGACAAGGATGGGCACTATATAATGCTCAAAGGATCAGAACAGGAACCAGTACATATAATAAATACATACCCACCTAATAGACTTGTGAAATTTGTCACATGAACTATTCAAAAGATAGAACAACCCCACCCCACCCCAGCAATCATAGGTGGCTTTAATACATTGCTATCAGAAAAAGATCACTGGGAAAGAAGTTCAGCCAGGAGGCTACAGAGCGACAACACTACAATTACGTGACTGAACCTGATAGACATTTATAGAGCTCTCCATCCAAATGCAACAACAAAAAAATATGCACACGGTTATTTCTGAAAACAGATCACATGTTGGGACACAAGTCGAGTGTGAGTAAATTAAAACACATACAGATCACTCAGACATCCCTTTCAGACCACCAAGCCGTAATGCTGGAGATCAACAAAAGGACGACCAGAAAACCTAGGGCAAACAACTGGACAATGAATAACAATCTACGGCATGAGAGAAAATTAGGAAATGCCTAGAGACTAATGAGAATACAATGTACCAAAACCTATGGGATACAGCAAAAGCAGTAGTCAGAGAAATGTGATAGCAATTAATGATATGAAAAAGGAAGAGAGAGTTATGATTGATTTGCTATCATAAAACCGCCAAAAACAGAATAATCCCTCCAATAACAAAAGAAAAGAAAAGAAAAATCAGGGCAAAATTAAATGAGTGGGAAGACAAGAGAATAGTGCAAAAAAAAATTAATGCACGAAAAAGCTGGTTCTTTGAAAGAATAACAGGAAAATGAGGAAATATCTAGGAAGCGAAGCTATGGATAGAGGTATAATCATATGTGTGCAACTATGTAAATATACTGGAGTACAAGTCAATCCGCGTATCAGGCAAGGCACCCAACTTTACCACAAAACTGCATTAAAAATGTGCTAAAAAACTCAGCTTATATACGAGTATATACGGTAATTCATAAAAAGAGGTCTTGGCGTAAGTACATATATTTGTATGGCGATATGTTGAAGAAGTGGATGGACTTTGGGCCGCTGTTCAAACCGTCCCTCAACACAAGAACACTTTGTTCAAATAACCTGGCATTCTGTGATAGTCACCCTCCCAATAAGATCGCTGAAGACAAAAATGGGTACATAAACAAATGTGGTGAAGAAAGCTGATGGCGCCTGGCTATCAAAAGATAGTTTCAGGAGTCTTAAAGGCTTTAAGTTAAACAAGCAGCCATCTAGCAGAGAAGCAACAAGCCCACATGGAAGAAGCACACCAGCCTATGCGGATCATGAGGTATTGACAGAATAAGGTAACAGACACCAGAAGACCCAAAACAAAACAAAATTGTTGAGAACAAGGAAGGTCAGAGCAGAGGCCACAAACCCATCAGCAGAAAATAGCACATCCTCTCACAGAAGGGTCACAAGGAAGGGATGAGTCAATCAGGGTGCAGTATAGGACCGATAAACCACATAATACTCCTCTGGTTCTTTGAGGATTTCTCATCCCCTACTCTCATGACCCCAGTCCTGCCTTCTGTTCTGGCTAGACTGTGGAGCATGTACACTGGTACAGATAAGAGCTCACGACACACAGAATCCAGGTCAAATAAACCCCTTAGGAAGAGAAATGGGAGAAGGCCAGGGTCAAGGAGAAACTGATTCACTGACTGATGCTTAGTCATCCTACCCTCAGGGGTGAACAACAGAAATGTGGGTGAAGGAAGACAGTAGTTGGTGTAAGATATGAAAATAATAATTTATAATTTATCAAGGATGTGTGTGTGTGGGAGAACTGATACCAAGGAGTTAAATTGAAAGTAAATATATAGAAAATGATGATATACTTTGGACCTATCAGGAAAGACTAGTCCCTGGAGAAGGACATCATGCTTAGTAAAGGGGCAGTGATAAAAGATGGCTCTTAACAAGATGGATTACATTATGATACTTGTAAAGGATAATGAAAAATTTTCATCATTGCATGCTGACTGGCTCGTCTCGAGTCAGGGGGTGTCCAGTAGCCTACAAGTGGGTTTTGGATCTCCACTCCACACTCCCACCTCATTCACTATGGTAAAATTTTTTTGTTCTGATGATGCCTGATACCTGATCCCTTTAACACCTTGTGATCGCACAGGCTGGCGTGCTTCTTCCATGTGGGCTTGGTTGCTTGTGAGCTAAATGGCTGCTTGTTTACCTTCAAGCCTTTAAGACTCCAGTTGCTATATCTTTTGATAGCCAGGCACCATCAGCTTTCTTCGCCACATTTGCTTATTCACCCGCTATGTCTTGCAAGTCTGACTAGACCAGAGGATGTACACTGGGACAGATAGGAACTGGAAACACAGGGAATCCAGAGTGAATGATCCCTTCAGGACCAGTGGTGTGAGTGGCGATACTGGGAGCGTAGAGGCAGAGTGGGTTGGAAAGAGGGAACCGATTACAAGGATCTACATGTGACCTCCTCCCTGGGGAACGGACAATAGAAAAGTAAGTGAAGGGAGTCGTTGGACAGGGCAATATATGACAAAATAATAATTTATAAATTATCAAGGGTTCATGACAGAGGGGGAAGCAGGGGGGGGGGGGGAGAAGGGGGAAAATGAGGACCTGATTCCAGGGGCTTAAGTGGAGAGCAAATATTTTGAGAATGACGAGGGCAATGAATGTATAGACGTGCTTTACACAATTGATGTGTGTACGGATTGTGATAAGAATTGTATGAGCCCCTAATAAAATGATTTTTAAAAGTACTGAAAATACTGAAGACAGTCAAAATAACAAGATAGATTATAATACTGATAAAGAATATTGAATATACTGAGGATAGCAAAGTAACAAACATATCTTGAAGGAAGTACAACCAGAATGCTCTTTAGAAGTGAGGATGGCAAGACTTCATCTTATGTACTCTTGGAAAAGGAAGGATATCATGCTTGGTAAAGTAAAAGGTCAATGAAACAGACATTAGAATAATTGGGAGGATGTTAAAGGACAGAGCAGTATTTTGTTCTATTGTGCATCAGGCTGCTATAAATCAGAATAGATTCAACAGCACCTAACAGCGAAATCAAGATTGGTCTTGTAGATACTTTATTTTTCTATTCTGTGCTTTAATTCCTTTCAAAAAGTCTTTTATCAGTCATATTTTTCATAAAAAGTAATATAAGGGTAAGTCAAAAAGTATTCCTACCAGAGATCCAGCATATGCATGTAGGGGTTTGTTCCAAACAAAATATGTTTAAACTTATCTCTGTGATCAGTGGATGGCTGCAAACAAGTTCTAAGTAATATATCCTGCTTTAGTCTCATTAGGACATCTTCAAATCAACCAACCCATCCCCCTAAAACAGTATCTGCCGGGTCTACTAAATTCAAGGCAGGGATGTTAGCTCAAGAAGTTATGGTGACTGTATTCAGGTATAATATGGTTGAAAAGACCAACTGTTTGCCCTTTAAGACATAAATTGTATGCCCTTTTAGACATTGTATGACTATTAGACATACAAGTGAGATTTGAGAAAAATTACTCATACATGTATACCTGTTTCTAAAATCCCTGGGTAGTATAAATGATTAAGGAACTCTGCTGCTAACTGAAAAGCTACAGGTTCACATCTACTCAGTGATGATTCACACACACAAAAAAAGGTCTGGTGATCTACTTCCAAAAGCTCAGCTACTGAAAACTTGGTGGAACACAGCTGTTTGAATTAGTTTCTAAAAATTACCTTGTGGTTTGATTCAGGTAGGACCTTCTGGTAAATGCTTCACAATTCAAGTTGGAAGAGAACTTTATAAACTCTGTAACTCAAGCCCTGCAGTTTTATTTCATATAGGAATAGTTAGCTTATATTTAGCTCAAGGTCATATAACCTGTTAAGCAGCCAGGAGTGGACTTAAGGTTACTTGGCTTCCCGTCTAGGGCTGCTTTCATGACACCATGTTACATAGGTAGGCTTTGTCTTTGAGATGTTATTTCATTCAGCCATTCAGCTATCCTGGTGAGTATATTCGGTCTTTTCTTTACACACATCCAGATGGAGGAATTTGATTTTTAGATAGCAAATAATAAGTAAACAATACCTTATTTCAAAATTCTGTATTTTAATGCTTTACATTTGATCAAGTGTAGATCAAGTATTAATATAACTAATTGAGACATAAATCTAAGTTCTGGAATTATAGAATTCTGTACTTCTTGGGTCTGCAGATAGAAGCCATACCCCACTGACAGTGTGTCCATTAAGAACTTTTTGCTTGGAAGGAAAGAAAAATAGTAATGGTGATTATTATTTTATTTTTGGGTCCCAAGGTAGTAATCCTGTCAGATTCTTTTGAAAGACACATGATAATGAACAGTGTTTTATTTTGTGAAAATGGAAGATTACATTGGTGAGAAAATGCCCGGAAAGTTGCAATAAGGAATTTTTTCCATCATGGCAATGCACACACTCATTCTTTGAGGGTAGCAAGGGCTTGCTGGGAAATCTTATTCCATTCATTACTCGACAGCCCCTATCTGGCGCCTTCAGGCATTCATCTGGATGCCAAAACAGTTTTTCTGACATGGTCTAAATCAGAAAGTGCAGAATTCTTTGGGTGTAAATGTTGAGATATGGACACACTGCCTTCAGAAGTGTTCACAGACCTAGATGGTGGATATGTCAAGAAACAATAGCTTCACATTAGATATTTTTGCCTAATTGTGATTTTGGAGCAAAATCTTTGGATTTACCTTTGTAAGTATCAGTGAGAAAAAAATTCAAGTAGTTCAGAAGGGATATAGAATTAAAAGTCTTAAGTGTTCTTTCATCCCAGAATATTCTGGGAAAGGGGGATTATTAGTTTTGTCTTGAAACAAAGCTTTTGAGGTATAACTGACAAAGTGCACAAATTATGTTTTCTTATGTGTATACATGCCAAAGCTACCACAACTACCAGACATTACTCCCCAGAGTATTCCCATGTCTCTGTGAGCTCTCATTGGCAGGGTTCAGGCAACTAATGGTCTAGAATAGTTTCAATTTTCACAACTTTATGTAAATGGAATCTAGTACGTATTCCTGTTGCTCAGCTTTAGATTTGCCCAAGTTGATATGTGTCCATCAATAACGCATCCCTTTTTATTGCTGAGCCAATGATTCACATTGGGTATGATTTTGTTCTGGGTCTTAGATGCCTGACACCTGATCCCATCGACACCTTTAACACAGCTGGTGTGCTTCTTCCACGTGGGCTTTGTGGCCTCTCAGCTAGATGGCATGCTAAATATTTTTATAGGTGTATGCTTTCCTTTTTCTTGGGTAAATACTTAGGAGTGGCTCATGTGGAAGGTGCACACCTGGTTTTCCAAGTGGTTGTACCATTTTTTTGGTGGGGTGCAACAACTTCATTCAAAGCGAAGTGCAATGTAACTTGTTGAAAGCTTAAAAGGAGGCACAACTTGGACACCTCCTCTAGAGCGCAGGACCAGATGCAGGGTCGATTCTTTCTGGATGTTGTAGTCAGCTGCTTCCCAGCGAAGATCCGCCTCTGATGGTCAGGAGGGATGCCTTCCGTATCTTGGATCTTTGCCTTGACATTCTCAATGGTGTCACTGGGCTCGACCTCAAGAGTGACGGTCTTACCAGTTAGTTTTCACAAAGATCTGCATTGTTGAGTCGCGATGGCAGCACAGTGCACACAAAGCAGCAGCCCACCGACTCCGGTCACCACGGCTCTAGCTGCGCCACACGCGGAGCTTCCTTAAATAGCCATCGCAAGCGCAGCAGAGATCCCGCCACAGAAACACCGAGAAGGGACTATTTTCCATAATATTTTCGGTGACCCACAGCAAAAACTAAACCCCCGAATTCACCCAAGCCAGTCATAAAATGCTCTCCTGTTAAGAATGAGTTTTTCGGGGTGGATCGGGTGGGCAGAGGACCACTCTCCATGGAACCGGTGGAAGGATCAGCTCATCCCTTGCGCAGAGGTGGGGCGGTGCTAACATTTTATATTTTCAGCAGCCCAGTTTCATTAAGACTTGGCATGATCAGTCTGTTAAAATGTAGCCACTCTAATAGGTACATAGTAGTGTCTCAGAGCATTTAAAATTTTGATTTCCCATCTGATTTTTGTCTGTGTGTATATTAATTTGGGGAAATGCTAATTCAAATACTTTGTTCACTTAAAAACTTATTTTTAAATTGGACTGCATAAAAATGAAAACATCTACTCTCTTAAAAACTGTATTAAGAAATTAAAATATAAACAACATATTGAAAAGAAATGTCTGTGAATCATGTAGACTTACACAATATTCTCCATTTCATCATATGCATGTTAAAGTTGGATCTTGAATAAGGAAGCCCTAAGAAGAATTAATGCATTTGAATTGTGGTGCTGGAGAGTACTATGGACCGCTACAGGACAAACTGACCTGTGTTGGAAGAAGTATGGCCAGAGATAGAGGCAAGGGTGGCAAGACTTAATTTTATATCCTTTGGGCATACTGTCAGGAGAGATCAGTCCTTGGAGGAGGATCTCATGCTTGGTAAAACGGAGGAGCTGCACAAAGAGACGGTGGCGTTGAAGAGATGGACTGACACCACAGCTGCAACAATGCTCTAGGTGGCGTTTCCTTCCGTTCTACATTTGGTCGCTATGAGTTGGAACCGACCCGATGGCACCTAACAATGACATAGCCTCTACTGTTGTCTTCATCAACTCTGCATCTCTCTTTTTACCCATTAAAAATTGTTTTATTTTATTATTTTAAATTATATTGAGGGCTCTTAAGAGCTCTTATAACAATCCATACATCAATTGTATCAATCACATTTGTGCTTATGTTG
Organism: Tenrec ecaudatus; assembly: GCF_050624435.1. Classification (NCBI taxonomy): domain Eukaryota; kingdom Metazoa; phylum Chordata; class Mammalia; order Afrosoricida; family Tenrecidae; genus Tenrec; species Tenrec ecaudatus. Next base: position 39,393,797 of record NC_134537.1, on the reverse strand, counting down.
CCATCATTTTCAAAGCCTTTTCTTTCTACCTGAGCTCTTCCTATCAGCTTCTCTTTATTCCCTCCCTCCCCCAACTCTCATGAACCCTTGATAAATTAATATTTTCGTATCTTACACTGTTAGCTGTCTTCTTTCACCCACATTTCTGTTGTTTGTTTCCCTGGGGGTGGTGGTGTGGATGTGTTATACATCAATCATTGGTGACTGGTTCTTCCATTCTCACACCTTCCTCCTACCCTCATGTTATTACAGCTCCCATTACTGGTCCTGAGGGGTTTATCTGTCCTGGATTCCATGTGCCGAGAGCTCTTATCTACCAGTGTCCATGCTCTGGTCTAGCTGGATTTGTAAGGTAGAACTGGAGCCATGATAGCAGGGGTGAGGTGGAGTGGGGCAGGGGAGGATGCATAATTACTAGAGGAATGTTGTGTGTTTCATCAATGCTATACTGTACCCTGGCTGACTCGCTCTGTCACTGTGACCCTTCTGTGAAGGCATGTCCAATTGTCTACAGATGGGCTTTGAGTTTCCTCTCGTTCACATTGATGACTGTTTGCTTTGGATCTTCTGATCCCTGATCAGATCCTGTCGACACCTGTGATCACACAGGCTGGTGTGCTTCTTCCAATGTGGGCTTTGTTGCTTTCCTGCTAAATTGCCGCTTGTTTAACTCCAAGCCTTTAAGACCCCAGATGCTCTATCTTCTAATAGCTGGGCACTGTCAGCTTTCTTCACTACATTTGCTTATGTATCCATTCTGTCTTTAGGGATTGTGTCGGGAAGGTGGGCATCACAGAACGCCAGGTTATTAGGACACAGTGTTCTTGTGTTGAGGGAGGGCTTGAGTAGAGGCTCAATGGCCATCTGCTACCTTTATACTTAACATATAAATATATGTACTTAGACCTATATCCCTATCATTATGTGTTAATATATTTACATATACACATGCCTATATTTATATCTCTATAAATGTCTTTTGCCTCCAAGTTTTCTTCTTTTTCCTTTTCCTTTCCTTCTGTTCCACTATCATGTTCGACCTTCATTTGGCTCTCAGTAATTCCTCCCAGCTACATTTCACTTGATCCACCCCACTATGTCCTCCTCGCCCTCGATTTTAGATCTCTTACTGTTCCCTTGTCCCTGGGTTTGTTGGCTCCCCATCTCTTCCTCTCCCATGTCCCTCTGAAACCATCAGTACCGTTGTTTTTTCCTCAGGATTGTTTATCCTGTCTATCTTATATAGATATGGGGGAGGGGAGTAGTTTATAAACAGTTCCAGGCCTGTCTGCTGACCCTTATGAATGTTTACCGATAGGGTCTGATGAGGTGCCAAGCCCTACCCCGCTGAGGTTCATTTTTAAAAAAAATTCCTTTTTCTCCTTAAGAGCCGACTTTCTAAATTTGCCTCCTCACGAAGGGTGCTCCTAAATCCCTTCTCTGTTCTAGTGTACTGCAACTCTCAGTAATTTTGTACTTAGGGTGGATTCCTCTCTCTGGCAAATAAATTTTAGATCAATTTTAGGCACACAGTTTGAGCTTCTTTATGCATGCAATGTTTCCCACTTGTATCCTATAAAGTTTGGAGGAGCATCACAAGAAATAGGTTTCTGTGACTCAGCATTTACGTTTCTATTTATCTGTGATTTAAAGTTTCAATATTATTTGTCTTCTAGCTATGCTGAATATATGTTTTCATTTTTCAAGAAGTAAAACATTATAAATAATATTATAGCTCCAGTTTCCTTCTCTCGCTCTTCCTCTCAAAGGGAGACTGGGTGGTATTTGTAATACACCCAAAGTATATATGTATCTCTCCCATGCATACTTTTATGTTTATTAAATATGTATTTATAAACAATATTTTCAATGTTTACACAAATAGGATGCTGTATATATCATTTGCAACTTAAACTACTCAAAATTATAATTGAGTCTTATCAATGCAGATATACTGTATAAATTACTGTACTGGTTTGTTCATTGTTAACTAGTATGCTAAAATGTTCCCTTTGTTGATTCCAATTACTATGAGCATCCCTGGTGGTATCATGGGTAAAGTGCTGGGCTGTTAATCCCACGGTTGGCGGTACAAATCCACCAGGCTTTCTGCAGAAGAAAGATGAAGCTATCTGTTTCTGTGAAGCTTTACAGCCTTGAAAATGCTAATACAGTCACTCTGAGTTAGAATCTGTAATTAAATAGCAAGAAATAGAGTGTCTGGATCACAGGCCAGACGCATTTATGCATTTCCAGAGTGTTCTCAAAAGTTATGTTCTAGCAATTTATACCCCAGCTAACAACATCTAAGATTTTCCTTTCCCTCATATCCTTATCATCATTTGTAAGGCATTTGGGTTCTTTCCATGAAAACAACAAAAAAACCAAAACTAGTGAATGAAGGGGGAAGTGCAGAGTGGAGACCCAAGGCCCAAGTGTCGACCAATGGAGATCCCCTCATAGAGGCGTTTAGGAGAGGAGATGGGTTAATTAGGGTGTGAGGTAGTATCGATGAAGAACACAGCTTTCCCCCAGATCCTGGATGCTTTCTCCCCCCAACTACCATGATCCGAATTCTACCTTGCAGGGCTGGATGGGGCAGAGGTTGTACACTGGTACATATGAGGGCTGGAGGCACAGGGAATCCAGGGTGGATGGTACCTTCAGGACCAAGGGTGTGAGGGGCGATGCTGGGAGAGTGTAGGGTGAGTGGGTTGGAAAGGGGGAACTGATTACAAGGATCCACATGTGACCTCCTCCCTGGGAGAGGGACGGCAGAGAAGGGGGGAAGGGAGACTCCGGATAGGGCAAGATATGACAAAATAACGATGTATAATTTACCAAGGGCACATGAGGGATGGGGGAGCGGGGAGGGAGGGGGAAAAAAAAAGAGGACCTGATGCGAGGGGCTTAAGTGGAGAGCAGATGCCTTGAGAATGATTGGGGCAGGGAATGTATGGATGTGCTTTATACAATTGATGTATGTATATGTATGGATTGTGATAAGAGTTGTATGAGTCCCTAATAAAATGTAAAAAAAGAAAAGAGGAGAAAAAAAAAGAAAATGATTAGGGCAAAGAATGTACAGATGTGCTTTATATAATTGATGTATGTATATGTATGGACTGTGATAAGAGTTATATGAGCCCCTAATAAATTGTTTAAAACCCAAAACTAATCAATATTAATCACATCTCTTGTAGGAAGTGGCATGTACAGATGGAAACACTAACACACTGCATCCCTCAGCTTTAATGTTTTGTAGGTATTTCAAGACTGAACCTCTAACTATAAAATAATATGATGTCTGTCATGCAGGTTCGAAGAGTAATTAAGTATAAATGTGTACCTTAAAGTACATTTTTGGTCTCATGATAGAACTGCTTTAATCCAAGTTCAATACATTCTCAGACTATTTGAAGAATGATTTCCGAAAATCTGCTCCTATTAAAGGTGTGGATTTTAATACACTGATTTTTTTCTTAAATGAAGACTCAGAGGAGAAATTTTTCTCCACTCTTAATACCAGGAACAACACCTCTCGAACATCTAGTTTATTTTTACTTTCAGATATAGATGATCTTATTCCTTAGTTATATAAGATTAAAGGTTTTGCTGCGCGGCCGCCACCACTGCCGCGGGCCCAGTGAGAAAAAAAAGATGTTAAGAAGACTAGGGCCAAACCCAGGGAATATCTCAAGCAAACGTATAGCACCTTATACAATAACTACCTCTCCTCAATTTTTAATAATTTCTATTCTCATTTTGTTGAATCCTTTATCTTGTATGTGCTTTTAAAAGCCACATAAAATTAAGGATTTATAATATAATGAACTCATAATATTAGTTAAAAAAAAGTCCCACCATCTGCCTTTTATTTTTTTCACGAATAAGAACTAAATGTCTCAGTGCCATTCTTCTTCAATACTGTCTAAAGCACAGCTGATTTGACACTCAGTTCTGGGATCACTCAGACACTGACCTTTTCTGCGACTTCTCTTACAGACTGAACACTTGTTCCATATAGATGGTTGTTATACTGGCCAGCTTCAATGAATTTATGTTCCTGAATATCTTTTTCCATCTGCTCTCTTGAAGTCACAAAGTGATAATCTCTTCCATCTACTTCGTAATCTCGTTTTGGTCTAGTTGTATCTTTAACAGAAAAATATTGGGGAAATGTATAATACTTAAAAATGTATAATATTTAAGACTATTTTTGCAAAATTCAAAATAACAGGGTAATTTCAATTTGAAGAGATAATCTGGAGGATGAAGGAATAAACGATAAAACAATCGAGGATAAACCACTAAAAATGGAAATCTTTGTTTACATTATAAGTTATGGCAGAGAATGTTTGGAACAGTAATTAAGGGATTTTGTTACTCACGAGGAACACATGATCCAAACTTGTCAGGGAATTCTGAGATTAAGTCATCATTTATCCTGTCTTTCATAGGTCCCAGTATGATCACTGGCCGAGTATAATTAACTACAAAGATAAAAACGTGCTATCAATGTATTTTATTTTATTCAAGAACAAAAAATACTCAAGTTAAATTATATAGATTTCTTTATCCATCATGAACTAAAGATACTTCATTTTCCAGAAAATGAGTCTTTACTAAGATCTCAAATTTTACTCTCCTAAATCAATCACATACTTGATAATTCATTCAACCAAGTTATACTTGGCATGTTAGTAGATGTTTCTACACATTGTTAACATCCTCTCATTCCAAAGAGAAACACAGAGCACACTGTTTTACTGATATGTTTGTTCCTTACTAGAAATCAAAAAATTGAGTGTAGGAAATGATGAAATAACAGTGTTCTATAAAAGATGATCTAATGAAAGCTGTCTACATTGGAATGGAGGAGAATATACTAGAAGGAGGGAAAAGTGAGAATTAGTAGTGAGAATCAACACTGTGGTAAGCAGAATTAAAAGGGAGTTATAAATAAAGAAGATATGACAGAAGAGAGATGAATGGGATGAGGAACAGAGTCAAGTGACACTACTAATGGATATATTGCTTACAACATAAAATATCAATTTAAGAGGCTAATTGTTTAAACAGAAATACCATGGGCTAAACCATGCTTCACAAAACCAATACAAACAGCAAAGCTTTAATATATCTCTATATCTCTTTGTGTTTAAGTAGGAGTTAGCCCTACTTTATAAACTTAGATATGTAATTCTTTCAACAGTACGGAAAAAAAAAAAGAGTTCACAAACCTTCTTGTTGATTCACTGGTTCATAAGATAAGACATATTCTTCTTGTCCACCTATTAGAAAGTTAAAATACAGATGAGAAAATTAACAATGATAATAATAATTTAATTATTTAGCTATAATATAAATTACTTAATTTTCCTGAGAAAATGGAGATGTAGAGAAAGTTATTTACTTGATAATTTATGAAAAAATTCACAAAGTGATGTTAGTCATAAAAATAAGTTTGATACGCATAAAAACAATTCTTTAGCAACTAGGTGTTTGTAATTCTATTTTTAAAAGATTATCATAAAAGCTATTTTAAAATCTTCATTTGTACTGTCTAGTATGTGTTTTTAATATTTTATTAACATGCTTTTAGGAACTTCAAGAATTTAATAACAAGTATATCTTTAAAAGATTAATATTTCAACAATAGTGCCATAGGATGCATATTAGACAATTTACTGCTAAGATTATACTACTTTTTTGATTCCCACCAGGTATTATATTTAAGAGTGTATTTTATTTGCACAATAAATATAATTACAATTAAAATCAGAGAGAGAGAAAATATAAAAGGAAAAAAACTCCCACGGTGGTTTAAAGGGTTAACATGCTGAGTTCGTAACCAAGAGGAAGGGGGTTTGAGTTCACTCAGCCTCTGGAAAGCATCAGTCGCTGAAAGCTCTGCTCTGATACATGTGAGGTTGCCACAAATCACAACAGATCTGATGGCAACCAGTACCATTCAAAGGTAAAATTACTATCTCTATTTCATTTGTAAAAAACTTACCATTCTATGAAATCATGCCCATATCACTTTAAAAACTAACATTTAAAAATTAGATGAAAAGAAAATCCTTCCACTTCCACAAAATCAATTAAATAATAAAGGAGGTAACATGCATTCTGCTTTTGCCTTAAAAGCTCTGCATAGGTTAAATTCAAGGCTCTGAAACATATTTACAGGTTAAATTACAGGCTTTGAGTTTAGGATACTCTAAAGAAAAATGTCTACAAATTATTAAATGACCCAGTGAAAAGAACTGAAGAGCTGAAAATAATCAGTTCTTGGGAACAAAACAAGCCACATACACAAACAAATGTGTAGACAACAAACTAGGAAACATTATGTTAATCCAAATGGTTCGGTGGAAGCAATCAATATTAGATAATGTATTTGAGGATTATCTTCTTGATTATCAAGATTCTAGAAACAAATTTTTCACTTTGTTTTTTATTTAATGGCTGTATAGATTTTCTAAATGCATGTATTGGCATAACTATTCTTTCTGTTTTAAATGTGCAATTCATTGTTTTCGAGTTTATTATGTTGAACAAATACTTTACAAGTTAGTATAAAAATCACTGTATATAAAACATGGTTTATATATTAGTAAAAACATGCAATTGATATTCCACATCTTAAATAAGTCATGCAAATGGTGACAATGACAGTATATACTTTCAACACCTCTTTTTTTAGTCTTAATTATAATGAACTCGGGTTATGGATTAATATAATTCTAATATATAAGATATTAAACTTGTCTCCCTCCTTAAAAGGGAAATTTGCATAAAAACAAGCAATCACATAAATGAGGATTAAAAGTATATACTGCCAACATGAAAAAATATTAGAGACTGATATTGATATTAACAGGATGGACCTTTTGAACAGCCATACTCATCTGTAATCAAGATTACTTTCATATTAGACAGCAGTAAAAAAAAGGTTAGAAAAGCAAGTTTAATTTTTAAGGTGCTATAACTGTGTATTCTTCTTCCCACCCCAACTCTGGTAAAAGACTTCACATGCTTATATAGCTCACTTAATACCAAGAGTGCAATACAAAACATCAATTTGCATATGAAGCAGTAGAACTGTGTAAGCAGCTGTTGAAAATTTCTCCTCTATCATCTTGCTATGCTTACTAAGTCCTGGAATTGAACAATGGCTTTCCTCTGACCAGAACTGGCAAAATAAAAACAAAATGTAAATAAAGTGAATTATAGCTTAGCATTACTAAAATATTTCAGTGTTCATGTTAGCTACTAAAAAACACCAGGGTGCCCTCACTGACCTAAGTATCATGGTCTTATAAAGATTCACACATACATGTACAGGAATTCTGACATGAATTGTGGTTGGTAAAAAAAAAGAATCTTAGTATGTCATTAAAATTTTTGAAATTAATTTTTGTATGCTAAGTATGATTTATTTCTAAGTATAGTGGTTTACTTAACTTTTCTTAAGTTAAGATATTAAGCATCTAATTATTAATTTTTAGATTATATCACTAAGAGATTACAATTTGAGATCACAAAAGAACAAATAGCTTAAAGAACACTTACGGTAACTACTTTCACTATCGCTGGCATTAGAGGTTACATGCTCTGAAGTTGCAGGACAATGGAAAAAATAAGGAAAACAGAGTCATGAGTTTAAAAAGCAAAACTGATAAAAGCAAATTATCAACATAAAAATAAACTGACATTACAAAATATTAGGATATAAACCACATTTAACTAACAAATTCTAAAAAGCATTTTTGATTTTCTGAAAAGTTTGTTTTAAAAGATTATTAGCAAGATATTAAGGGTAATGTCTCATTTTTGTTAGCATGTCTAGTGAACAAAATCAATACTACAAATAACATACAGAATAGAAGGGGGGGGGGAGAAGAGGAGGTGGTCTTAAATTAGTCCAGTTGTAGTTGTGAAACCTAAAAAGAGAAAACACGATCGGTACCATTTAGTTTACTTTACGAAACAGTCATCGCAGCAACAAAGACAAGATACACCTGACTGACAGGCTGTCCTGGTAATTAAAAGCACTTGACCCTGTTTTACAGTTCAATTTCTCTCTTCTTCCTAAAGTGAAATGAAAATCCATGTTTCTGTGATCATTCAGATAAAGCAATCTAGAAATTATAAATTTGGATCACACATATGCATCAAAGAGAAGGGAGTCCTGGGGTGTGGTATGATGTTTGAAAACAGACCAATAATTACATTTGCAGAAACTAAAAATCAAAATTTTCCATGGAAGAAGAAAACCCAAAATGTCCTATGTCAGGAAAAGAAAAAAATAATTTTAAAGATAAGGGAAAAAATCTGAAGATAAATATTTGCCTTATTGACTAGATTATCCAGGACTCCTAAAATCAAGCAGCACTGCTGAACTGCACAGAGAATGGTAACAATTTTTCAAAAAATGGCTGTCTTAGTGAAAATGTTATTTTAAACCTGTAGAGATAGCATGTCACTTTAAAAAAATCATTATTATTCATATTTGAGATATAAGAGTAACTTTAAAAATGATAAGAACTGAATGCTATATGGTGTTTTTTAAAAAAAGTCATTTTTGTGGGGGCTTTCACAGCTTATCACAGTCCACACACACATCTATGGTGTCAAGCACATTTGTACATATGTTGCCATCATCATTCTCAAAACATTTTCTTTTTACTTGAGTCCATCATATCAGCCAATGTTCCCTTTTCCCCCACCCTTCCTCACGCACAGATCCTTGATAATATATTAATTTTTTTCCCCATGGCTTACACTGACCACTGACTCCACCCACTTTTCTGCTGTCTGTCCCCCTGGAAAGGGGTTATAAGTAGATCATTGTGATTGGTTCCTCCTTTCTCCCCCCGCCTTCCCCTTCCCCTCATGGTATGGCTACCCTCAATATTGGTCCTGACGTGTTTATCTGTCCTGGAGTCCCTGTTTCCAGCTCTTATTTGTACGTGTGTGCATACTCTCTCTGGTTTAGCTGGACTTATAAGGTTTTAAAATTGAGGTCATGGTAGTCAGGGGAGCAAGCATTAAAGAACTAGAGGAAAGATGTATGTTTCATTGGTGCTATACTGCACCCTGACTGGCTCTTCTCTTCTCTGTGACCCTTCTGTAAGGGATGTCCAATTGCCTACAGATGGGCTTTGGGTCTTCACTCTGCACTCCCCCTCATTCACGATAAGATTTTTTGTTCTGGGTCTTTGATGCCCAATATCTGATCGCATCGACACCTCATGATCACACAGGTTGGTATGCTTCTTCCATGTGTACTTTGTTGCTTCTCAGCTAGATGGCTGCTTATTTATCCTCAAGCCTTTAAGACCCCAGACGCTGTCTCTTTTGATAGCTGGGCACCATCAGCTTTCTTCACAATTTGTTTATGTACCCATTTTGTCTTCAGTGATTGTGTCGGGAAGGTGAGCATCACAGAATGCCAGGCTATTAGAACAAACTGTTCTTGCATTGAGGGAGTAGTTGAGTAAAGGCCCAATGTATGTCTGCTACCTTAATAATTAACATATAAATATATGTACACAGATCTATTTCCTTATCATTACATATAAATATATTTACATATGCTCATGCATTTATTTAAATTTAGACCTCTAAAGTAACATCCTTTGCCTCCTTGTTCTTTCCTCTATTTCTTTTTACTTTCCTCTTGTCCCACCATCATGTTCGGCCTTCATTCGGGTTTCAGTAATTCCTCTCGGCTACACTGCCCTTGATTAAAGCCGCACCAGGCAACAATGGCGCTTTAAAAAACATATAAATGAAATAAATAAGATAGAAATGAAAAAAATCTTTCCATGCTCCACATGGAGCTCAAAACACTGATTTAAATTGTTGTATAATACGCTGTTATTCAAATGATTTACCTTGTTATTCACATATTTTAGTTTTCTTTAAGTTTATCACAAACATCGTAATTATTAATGTCTTATTTAGCTTTTTAATTTTTAAGTGATTACTTTAAAATTCATTCCCACAAGTAGGTATGACCCATGTTTAAAAATTTCTTAAATTTATGTGAGATTGAGGATATATTCTACATCTCAAAGTTGTTTTTAAAAATTAGTTATTACAATAGGGTGGGGATGAGAATTTGGTAGGGGTATAAACAAAACTGAGTTGATCATGTTGGGTAAATGAATACTTGCGGGCTGAAAGTTGTATATATTAGATATTAAAATTAATGTTACTACAATCTCTTTTCTATCATTTTCTGAGATTTCTGTTATTCATCTGGAGTAGATCCCTACTGATCAATGGAACTCTCCAAGATATCTGGAATATTCTCTTATAACTCCTCTATTCTAAAATTTTTGCTACTTAAAGGAATATTTCTATCATAACCATTACCACTTGGGAGTTTAAATGGCAAGATGTGTTTTCTTCCTGCACCCCCCCCCCCCACAATAATTTAAAAAATCTTCAAGGCACTTCACAATAGAAAATATTAAAAAAAAAACAAAAACAAATGCCAAGTTTAGAGAAGGCTATGCAGCAACTGGAATTCATTCTGGGATGGGTGGGTGCATGCAAGCGCTCTGGGGGATTATTTGGCAGTAGCTACTAAATTATTTTGTTAGGTGCATCTCCAGTAGTAATGTGCATATAGATCCACGTTCAAGAAAGTTCAAAGTAAGACTATTCAAAATAATTCCAAAAAGAAAGGAAGTCAAAATGTTTATCAGTTGTAGAAATGAAAAACAAACTCTGAGAAGTTCACATAATCAAAGAGAAAAGCATTCACTGCTAATTTAAAAACCAAGGGGAAAATATCAAACAAAATACTGTGAAAGTGCCAAACTCTAGGCTATTTATATAAAGTTCAAAAGCAAATTTCTACTATTCTAGGTTAGAGGAGCTCTGGTGTGGTACAGTGGTTACTTGTTGGGTTGCTAACTGCAAGGTCAGCAGTTTGAAACCACCAGCCACTCTATGGGAGAAAGAAGGGGTTTTCTACTCCCCAAAATACAGAACTCACAAGGGGCAGTTCTACTCTACCCTATAGGGTTGTAATGAGTCAGCATCAACTTGAGGGCTGTGGAGTATGCCAGGAGCCACCCTTTGGTTGGAGGAGTTGTGTGACTGAGAGGGGTCATAAGAAGCAATTAATTCTGAGGGCTAGTTGTGAAAATTCATCAAATTGTAAACTCAGGATTCGTAGAGCCGTGTACGTTCCTGAATACATTACTTCACTGAAAAGTTAATTAAAAAGTTCACTACTTCAATGTCGGAAAATATCTTTTTATTCCTTTTTCTAAGCTTGTACATATATTTGTAATATGCATATGTACAAGTTAAATATTTTTCACTTATGTTGTGAGCATTTTACCTTGTCAGTAATTTTCTAAGTGATTTTTCAGTGACTATGTGCATAACAGAATACTACAAAGTATGGTTCAACCATACCCTTCAGTAATCATTCCCCAACTGGAAGACATTTAGAAAGGTTTCAACTGAACTTCTAAATAATATTATAATGAACATTCTGCTATATAAACTTCTGCATCTCTGATGATTTACTCAGGAAAAATTGTGAAAAGAAATTGGAGTCAATATTAACTCAATAAAATGATAGGAGCAGGTAACAAGCCCCAAAGGAGTCTCACAGCTGGACTCTATGGAGGCAGGCTGTCACATTTTCCTCCTATGGATTGGCTAGTGGGTTTGAACAGCCAATCTCTCAGTTGGCAGCTGAATGCTTAATGACTGAGCCAGTAGAGCTCCCTGAGGAGGAATCAGTGGGGCCAGAAGGTATGCTTTCTCAGAAGGGTTGTACTAACTTAAACTTTGAAAGATAGTATGTGAAAAGTAGCCATTCCACGGATTCTCCTATAAAACAAGAGTCTTCCAAGGGGACAGACAGAATAAACTATCATATGACTTTTGAATACTATGGGGCTAAGCGTTTTTAAAAATCTCATCGGCTTATTTTTTGAACACTCTTTCCACATCCTGTCTAGTTTTCTAATGAACAGTTTGCTTCTTATTGATTTGTTAGAAATTCAAGGATATTATTCTTTGATATATATAGTATAAAATATTTAAGATTTTATTTTAATTTTACATTTGATGACCAGTTATTTCATGTCTCTTTAACCAAGTTTCAACTTTATAATCATACATTCTTTCCAACAAGTTATATCATGCTTCTTCGATAAAATATTACTGTTCCTAAATAAAAAGAGTCTTGTGCTGGCATTTAAGACCTCTGTATATTAACAAAACAAACAAACCAGAAAACCCCAAATCGACTGCCAATGCGGCGATTTTAACCGCAAGCCTGTCTAGGCTTCCCGCACTGTCAAACTGTATAGTGGAGGCAGCCCCATCTTTCCCCCGAGGAAGGGGTGGGAGGTTTGAGCCACTAGGGTTAGCTGTCCAAGCCCTATTCCATATGCTTCCGAGAGCTCTATCCACTTCTGCTTAAATAAGACTTTAAGATAAACAGAGAATGTGAAGAAATAACACAAAGGAAAAGCTATAAACCACCACTTGTCTATCAGTGGTCATACACTGTGGTGGTTTGTGTGTTGCTGGAAGCTTTGTCACTGATATTTTAAATGCCCTCAGGGGCATCCAAAGTGACCAGGTTTTAGCAAAGCTTCCACACTAAGAACAGACTACGAAGAAGAAATGTGTCGTCCCTTTCTGGGGAGTTAGGAATGAAAATTTTATGAAAAAAAAAAAAAAAAACCAAAACATTGTCAATTTCTGAAAACTCCACCAAGAGGAGAACACTGAGAGAGACAGTGCTAGATGAGCTCCCTCAGGCTGGAAGGCACTCAATAGATGACTGAGAAGCGCTGCCTTCTTGGAGTCTATCAATGACACGGATAGAGTAAAGTCTACGGATGTAACGCATTTCAGGACCTTCATTTGCTGATGGGTACTACTCAAAATGAGAAGAAACAGACCTTGGAATGTATGAAGTATAGGATAATTGGAAGTTGCAAAAATGAAATGGAATGCATAAAAATGGACATTTGAGGCACTAGTGAGCTAAAATGGACTGTTATTGGCGACTTTGAATAAAAAAAAATCATAGTTTACTATGCCAGCAATGAACCAATCAAAGGAATGGCTTTGTATTTATTGATAAAAAGGTCATTTCAAGTTCTATCTCGAAGTACAAGATTGTTTGTGATAAGATTATATCGCTACTAATTCACGAAGATCCAATTAATACAACTATTATTCAAATTTGTACAAGTACCATCAAAGCTATGATGATGGTTGATGAATTCTAGGAATGTCTTTAGTCTGAAATCGATCAAATATGTAATCAAGATGCATCACTAATATTAGCAATTGGAATGACAAAGTTAGAAACAAAGTGGAAGGAACAGTAGTTGGAAATATGGCTTTGGTGATAGAAACCAAGCTGGAGATCACATTCTAGAATTCTGCAAGACCAATGCCTTCGTCCCTGTCCCGGCAATATGAAATACACGTGGGTGCTCCAGACGGACTGCTCAAAACAGACCAACTGCCCTGTGGGAAGAAATGATAAGAGAAGCTGAGTATCAGCAGCTAACACCAAGCCACAGGCCGACTGTGGAACAGGCCATCAGCTGCTCATGTACAAGTTGAGGATGAAACTGAAAAAATAAGAACAAGTCCCTAGAGCCAAAATATGACTCTTGAGTCTATGGTACCTGAATCTTGAGAACATCTCAAGAACAGATTTGCTGCACTGCACACTAATGATAGAAGACAAGAAGAACTGTGGGATGACATCAAGAATATTTTATATGAAGAAAGCAAAAGATCATTAAAAAGACAGGAAAGAAACAAAAAGTGTTGATGTCAGAAGAGACTCTGAAACTTGCACTTAATTATAGTGTAGCTAATGCACATGGAAGAAATGATACAGTGAAAGAGGTGAACAGAAAATTGCAAAGGTCAGCTCAAGAAGAAAAAGTAAAATATTATAATCAAATGTGCAAAGACCTGGAGTTAGAAAACCAAAACGGAAGAAAGCACTTAGCATACCTTTTAAAACACTCAGCATTTAAAAGAAAGAAAATTAATCCTCCTCTTGAAGGATTCTATGGGCAAAATTGAGCAAATAATCAAAGAAGCTGGCTTATGTGAAGAAGAATGTGGCATCCGAATTGGAAAAGGCTTATTAACAACCTGCGGTGTACAGATGACACAACCTTGCTTCCTGAATGTGAGGAGGGCTTGAAGCGCTTTCTAACAAGCGTCAAGGATTGCAGCCTTCAGTATGGATTACCACTCATCATACAGAAAACCAAAATCCCCACAACTGAACCAGTAGGTAACATCAGAATCCACCGAAAAAGAATGAAATTTGCCAAGGATTTTTGTCTTGCTTGGATCCACAATCAATGTTCATGGGAGCACCAGTCTAAAGATCAAATGACACATTGCATTGGGTAAACATGCTGTGCAAGACCTCTTTAAGGTGTTAAAAGGCAAGGAAGTTACTTTGACAGCAAAGGTGTGCAATGGTAATTGTCTAATATGCATGTGAGAGCTGGACGATGAATAAGGAAGACCAGAAAAGGACGGACACAATCGTAGTACTGGAGAAGAATACTGGACTGCCAAAAGAGCAAGTCTGTCTCGGAGGAAGTGTGACCAGAATGCTCCTTAGAGGCCAGAACAGAGATTTCATCTCACAGACTTTGGACATGTTAGGGGAGACCCGTCCACGGAACAGTACAGCATGTTTGGTAAAGTAGAGGGCAATGAGAAAAGAAGACCTTTGAGAAGATGGAGTCATGTAGTGGCTGCATGGATGGGCTCAAATATAAGAACAGCTGGCACATGACTGGGCAGTGTTTGGTTCGGCAGCACTTGACAACATGTACCTGAGGAAATGCTTGAGATATTCCAGGAAACATAAAGCTGTAAAAATTGACAAACGACATGCGCACACTTTGGAGCTACATGTTAGGGTTCCATTTCCTTTGAGTCTCTGATAAGATAATGTTGTTCAGTGGCTTTTCTCTCCAACCTTGAGCTTTTTAGAAATTGCTTACGATCAGCACAGGTTTCTGTTTTTTGCTTTTCACATGACAGTGATTTAGTTGCATTCTCCCAAAATGCCACATATACTAATTAGTTCTCTGTATTAAAAAGCTAGCAATGATCACATTGTTTCCTTTATTGTCAATAGAGCAATTTAATTATTTTGACTCTGTAGAATAAAACCAAAACGGACGGCAATAGGATCGATTCTGACTCACAGCAGCCCTTTCTAGGGTTTCCAAGGCTGTCAATCTTTACAAGAGCAGACAGCCTCCCCTTTCTCCCCCTTTCAGTTAGCAATCCACTGCTTATGTGACAGTGCCATCCAGGCACTTGTCAGTTTATATGTATCTTCCCATTGTAAGTCACAAGATTTTATTTTACAAACTAAGTAAATTCTGAATTTTATAACAGAGATAATGGAGGCTTCAAAAAATATCCTTGGTCTCCTTTCTCAGCATTTTCTGTAGTATAACAGGCCCCTTGACCACTTTGAATCTTGTTTTGCAATGATAACCTCCTTATAACCAATGTTAGAACCTAATGGACATTTCTCTATCTCCCTCAACACTTTTCAATAAAGTCTTGATCTGATCATTAAGTAACTAGGTGAATAGATTCTTTCCGTCCTTGGGAGATGAAGATAGGTACATTGGAAGGATTGTTAGCTCACTGTTGAGAACTATAAAACCCTACCAAGAATGGCATTGTTTGGTAATCAGTTATAATTTCTTATATTGTTTCTGTTTTCAAACAATCAGAGGTGAAAACACAATGTGTCCAAGGTACAGTTATTCATCATAACAATATCAACATGTTATACATAGAGTAAGAAATTTCATTTAGTTCATTTTAAAACAAGTTTTTCATAGATCTCATCAACTGATAATAAAAATTGTAACTCCATTTGCTGATCCACGCAACCTGATATATGTTGTCAATCTCAATATGAATTCTACAGCATTAAAAATCTGTTAATTTTAATTAGTTTTTAAGATTTTCACTGATAATTTCCCCCAAATATAAGAGATTAAAAAAAAAAGAGGCATCACCAGTAATGGGAAGTTAGTGATATTCATCATATCCTAAGAGAAGCGCACATAAAAATAACAAAGTGTGTCTAACAAAAATGATTCTACAGAGAGCACATAGACTGCAATCTAATACAAACCTTTCGTCCTTGAAATTGAAACATGAGTCAACTATCTATACTTAAGATTAAAATTTCTGTATAAAGTTAGCAAAATATTAGATATATTGCTAATGATCTATAAGTTATAAAGAAATGTTCTTAAAATGTATGAAATCAAAATAGAAAGAACCATTCAGAAAAAAGTTCAGCCTAACAAGATGGCTTCTTGAGTCACTGTCACCTAAAATAACCGAGCAAAAATTTCTTTATTATTTTAGCCAACATATTTGGTAAGGGGTCACACATCTGAGCAATTTCAAAGTACTCAAATTTTAAATCTTGTTAACTAAATGACTTTTTGCTTCATTCATTCATGATAACATTTTTTGAATGCCTCCTCTGGACCAAGCTTTATATGAAGATTATATACAAAATGGAAAATTAAATAAACAAAAATAAAAACCAGTTATTTTGATTAATAGAAAAAAATACAGGATATTAAAAAAAGGATATTTCTTATCATTTGTCTTATAACCTATAATCTCCTTAAGGAAAGAGAAAACATTTTCCTCCCCTAAATAGATTGCTACTAGAATTTTTTGTCTGATATTTAAAATGCATTGTTTCCTACTTTCCTATTCTAGCAACTTTTCTAACACAGAATTAATGTGATTTTAACAATAAGAAAAATGGGATGGACATAAAACTGCAAGGATGCATATTTTCTATATTTCAATAAGGGCAGCAGACACTATTTTACTGCTGGAATATATGTATGTGTGTGTATCACATGTATGTCACATTTCCTAACTGAACATTTTTTGCATGTATATAGTACTATTTACAATTACCATTTAAACTTTTTATATTAAAAACATTCCCGATTAAAGTAAAAGTCATAAGAATTACAAAAAGGAAAATGTGATTATGAAAAGGATTTTTCATGTGACGTGAAAAATGGGGAAAGAAAACAAACGGTGTGCACTACTATAGAAATAAAAATTCCAAGCATGTTATTAACATAAAAAGTCTAAAAGCAATCTAAATCAGACACCTTCTCATCACAGGGGCGCACTACTATGAATCTCAAAATGTGTCTGAAAAATGTAGGTCTGTAGATGGAGGTTGAAAATAACTTGGGAGTATTTTGTTCACTTACTCAGGCCTTTTGATCCCATGTCGTCAGGGATCTCCTGTAGAGAGTAGTTCCCAGAGAGCAAGCAATAAAAAGATAATCAAAGAAAATAACTGTCAGTAATATATAAAATTGTTGCTACAATAAGAGACAGTTCCAAGACCATTACAGGTGCACATATCTCGAGTGTTTTTGTGGATTTCTGAAAGTTCAAAATAAGCTAGTAGCTAATGTAATCTGTCACAAGAATGAGTTTCTTTTATTATATAGGCCGATTATGGTAGATAAGTCAAATTTGAAACTATTTCTTGCTATTTTAGAGTAAATTCAGATTGCTTACAAGAGTGAAAAATAGGATAGAATGGAATGATTCCAGATGATCTAGTAAGAAAGGATGGCAATGCTATACCTAGAAATTATAAGTAGTTTCTCAGGTGTCCACGGCTGTACTCAATATTCCTTGAGAGGGTTAATGTTAATCATTTCTAACGAGAGTCTTCATATCAAAGAATTCTATTTTAAACACATAACTTAAAAGTACTGTCTACCTTAAGAATTTCTAAGGTGCCAGAAATAGTTAAGAGTGTCATACAAATTACTTTATGCCTTTCAAGTTATCCCTTGTTAAGAGAAATCAGTAACCTGTTGCAGCTCTTGAAACTGTCTCCATGGTAACAACCAACTGCAGGGCAGTAGGTCCCTCTACATTCTTTTTCAGTATGCATCACTGGATCCACATACTTACGGTCAGCATCACTTGTTTCCTGCTCACTCTGGTCCTTGTTCTTGTAGAAGGGGAATTTTCGGGTAAAGAGGTTCTTTTTACGCTTGTCATTGAATGACTGCGGAAGAAGAGAAGGAGGGCAAAACAAAGGGATGTCTACTGTCTTTGTGAACAAAGGCCCAGCCTAGCAGCGCTGCGGACGCTGACTCCTGTGACCACAGTGTGCAGTTTGTACATGTGAATTTCATTTTCATCATGTGTAAAGTGAATTTGCCATTTTTGCATAAACTTCCCTAACATTTTACAATGGAAAATATTTGCATTGTTAAAGAGTATGTTATACCCCCAAACAAGGACTGCTACTTGACAAAAGACATATGGATGTAGGTATGACTTGTAATTACTGTAATGCATATAGCACGTTAACATCTATTTCTACTTATCTGAATTTTTCTAGAAAAATATTTAGGTGTGAAGTATTCTACCCTCACTGCCATCGAGTGCATACTGACAGCAAGTGACCCTATGGGACAGGGTACAACCGCCCTGTGGGTTTCGGAGACTGTTAACTCTTTACAGCAGGAGAGAGCCCATTCTTCAGTGACAACTTTCTGGTTAGAAGCCCAATGTGTACACCACACCTCCATCAGGTACCCTATAGAAAAAGTTATTTATGTGTTTCTGCAGCTGCTCAAGATTTGTTTCAGACATTGAGTAGGAATCTTCATTTTCATTTGATTTGTACAATTCTTTCCCTTTTGCGTGTGGGTCTAACAAATAAGCAAAAAAGCCACCACTAATAAAGAAAATCAATATAATTATGAGAAAATTATCAGTGCTGAATATTTTAAAACAATCTAATTCATGAAAAAACATATAATTATATGTTTATAGCATAAATGAGAAAATGAAAAGAAAACGGGGAGTTCAGCAACCGAGTTATCAATGCTATTTAAGCTAAGAAACAGAAGTCAGAACTCTCCTGGACAACCTGAGTGCAACCACACCACACTGATTATTGGTTTCTTAGTGCCACTGCATTTTTGTGCCTTATATAGCCATCTCTTTGTATCCATTCAGGAGCCCTGGTGGCGAAAGAGATTATGCAGTAGGCTGCTAACTGGAAGTTCTACACTTCAAAACCAGCAGCCCCTCTAGGAGACAAAGATTTATAGCTTCAGAAACCCACAGGCAGTTCTACTCTGCCCTGCAGGATCGAAATGAGTCGGAATTGACTTGATTTGATGGTAGTGAGTTTGGTTTTGGAGTTTGTATCCAACGGTACCATGTCTTTAGCTAGAGAATAAAAAGTCTGATGTTCATAGAAGCCACAAAGGCAGATTCCAGTAGTTTACAATAATTGCTGTATGAAGTGAACAATTGACTTGCTGTTCCTTAACTGTACAGATGTTGGAGACAAGTTTCTTCCCTTTTGACTGTGTCCTATCTGTGTATACACAGATTGAAGAATATGTAACCCAAAGAACGATGAAGCTATAAGAGATTAGCTTCCATTTTAATTCTTCTCTGTCAAAGGGACTTAAGTCTTGAATGAAATGATCTAACCTGCCAGTAACACTGGGAATTATTATTATTATTTTTCTGGATGAGGAAATAATGTAAAAGCAATCTGGTCTGATTTTTTTTTCATTTATTCACATCACATTACTACTATTTTGAAACAAAATATACCATATAGTATATTTTAGGCATGCCCATATTTTATAGCATGTGATACTAAGTTGACTTTAAGTTCAAATTCAATTGACTTTAAATTTTGGCAATAATCTTTTAAAAACAAAATTAAATCTATTTTTTGCTTTTTCATATCAATAATTTAGGATTAAAAAATTTATAGTTCAGCAGTTAAGCAGAAAGAATGTCTTGATTTCAATCTTAAAATTTTAAGGCCTGAGGGAGCTAGATAAACAAGAACTCCAAGCAAAATTACAAAATTTAGTTGATGGGGAAAAAAAACAAACTGTGGAATAATTTTTTTTTAACTGTGGAGTAATTTAGACATATGATTGTTTTATAAAATGTCAAGTAGCATTATTTCAATAGAAAATTTTGCTTGAATCCAAATTTTAGAAAGTGAAAAGAGAAGAATATGAGTTTCATTAGAGAAAATTTTATGGTAATCTACTTTAGGAATGAACTGAATCTTTGTATTCATGATGATCACTGTTTTTAAAAATTATGTGCTAAATATCATGGTATTAGATACAACTGTTCACTTTGTATAGGAGATATTTACCTCTCCTACTGCATGTAAGTGGTCAGAGTCAGTTTCACACCAAATAACCAAAAGAAACAAAGTTTTAAATGTTTTGAGTTTTGAAATCTTTGAAGTTAGCCAAAATGAGATATCATAAAGATATCATGATGTAGGAGCGACAGAAAGAACTGCTTGTTAGTTAAGAAATGTATTAATTGTATTATATTTAACATCTTCCAGGTGAAGAATTTATTGAAAGTGAAAATAGCAAAAGCAACTAAGTTAAAAACACAAACCGAGGAGCCATGCTACCTTCAGTTTCTGCATATATTAAAAAAACAACAAACCCAAATGTATATGTAATTACTTCTTGTCACAATGCAGTATTGCAAGAAAGACAGAGTATAATAAATATACTGATAAATGATCACAAATTCATGATACAAAGATTAAATATCATTTTAGCATTTCAAAGTAGTTAAATGTTAAAA
Source organism: Tenrec ecaudatus (assembly GCF_050624435.1). Classification (NCBI taxonomy): domain Eukaryota; kingdom Metazoa; phylum Chordata; class Mammalia; order Afrosoricida; family Tenrecidae; genus Tenrec; species Tenrec ecaudatus. Next base: position 39,373,058 of record NC_134537.1, on the reverse strand, counting down.
ATTAATGAGAAAACGAAATGTAAGTTTGCAGTAGAAGTCAAGGCCCCAAACTACCAGAAAAAGAAGAGCAGAGGGGAAATGGTGTTTCAGAAAGAAGCGCAGTCCTGTATCAATGGCAAGCGTATTTTTACCCCACTAAGGACCATGCATACTGTGGGTGCTGTGTTAGAACACAGTGACTGTATAAATAGTTGGTTACAGTCAAAAAATAAGACTAAGATTTAAATATGTCGTTAATTCAGTTAACTTAAGTATTAAAGAAAAGTTATAACATGCAACCTTCTTTTCAATTTATTGACAGTGATAGTTTGCTCAATTATTTTTAAAGGCCTACATAAAACAAGCACAGGAAGAACTGTACATATTCCAAATTCTGAGCATTTAACTTGGAATTATTTCTCCAATCAATATTCTGTTTTAAATATTATATTTAATTTAATTTGGTAAATTATGTAAAGCTACATTTAAAAAAGAAATGATCATTTAAAATAAATTGAATATATTATAAAAATTCATTACTCAGATTTAATTTCTCTGATCAAGCACCTTATTTTTAGCATTCAGATTCTAAGGCTTTATTTTAAATATTTAGTGATATCATAAATGTACAAAGTTAACGTGATTAAAGACTTGTAATAAAAATATACGTCTCTGAACAAAAACCATTACTGTGAATAGCATTTCAACAAAATATATGTTCAGGTCTTTATATATGCTTACTGCTAAAATATTCTGTTATAGTAAATTCAGGCTAACTAGAATTTATGCACATGGTACAAGATAAAAACACTACATTGTCCTTTTTGTCTACTGCCACTTCAAAATTTTTAGATCCACGACAATTTAAATAAAACTTACATGTATAAAATATATATGAAAGAATTTTTGATATATTTCTTGACCATTTATATACCTCCTTGTCTTAAAACTGCCCCTCTCCTTACTCTTCTCCAAATAAAAATTTACATGGATTTAATAATTTAAAACTTGTACATAACAAATTATATAAAGCATTAAGAAAATTTTCATGAATTCACTTGCAACAACTTATACATGTAAGTAATAAATTAGGTAACTTTTTAGGGCTATTTTGCCAGAAAATTCATTATTAAACTAATTATCATGATTAATAACTGGTAAACGAACATCTGAATAAAGATGGAATTAATCGACTACAAAAGTAACCTTGACCAAAAATAGGTAACTAAGAATAAATATATCAAATGGCTGTTCTGATAATTCGCAAAGATCTGTGAGGCAGGTGGTTTAAAATGCTTAACTCGACGTCTGTTATTGCAACGCACCACGAAAGAGTTGTTTTAAGTAAATTTATGAAAATCCTCACTTTAATACTGTTTCAACCAAGAACTCTGAAGAAACCTCTCGTGCCCATTAGTCTCTAGATAAGAGATTTGATATACTCACCCCTTTATCTCCTCTTGTTTTAGAATTGAATTTCACTGTTTTTAACCGGGCTCGTTCTTTCTTCTCAACCCTGTTAAAGTGCAGATCATCACTTTTTATACTACATCAAACAATGTAGAAATCTTACTGGAAATGACCAGAACTAACACCTTGTACTGAACATTTTTGTTTTCTAACAGCTTTAGCAAACAATTAAGTTTGCACCTGAAAATTAAATACAATTTTTGAGAAATGAAATATAGGGCTCAATAGTAATATGTAAGCTTGAAAAGCTTAAGGAAAAATTCCAGTATCTTATTTGTTTATTTACTAAATCATTTTATTGGGGGCTCCTACAGCTCTTTAACAATCCATACATCGATTTTATCAATCACATTTGTATATATGTTGCCACCATCAATTTCAAAACATTTTCTTGAGCCCTTGGCTATCAGCTCCTCTTTTATCCCTCCCTCCCTCCCTCCTCAAGCTTCCCACCCTTGTGAACCATTGATAAATTATAAATTATCATTATCTTCATATCTTACACTATCTGCTGTCTCCATTCACCCATGTTTCTAATGTTCATTCCCATGGGAGCAAGGGCGGGCAGAAGATGTTATACATTGATCATAGCAATTGGTTTCCTCTCTCCTACCTTCACCTTATCCTCACGGTATCGTTACTCCCATTATTGTTCCCTGAGGAGTTTACCTGTCCTGGATTCCATGTGTCGAGAGCTCTTATCTTTACCAGTGTACATGCTCCAGATTAGCCAGATTTGTAAGGTAGAACTGGGGTCATGATAGTGGGGGGAGGAAGCATGAAAGAACTAGAGGTAAAAATCCAGGATCTTTTAATCCCATTTCCTACAAAAGTTTTTAAGTCCCCTTATGTGTGTCTTTTTATGTACCATTAATTCCACATATACACTGAAACTACATAAGGCACTGTTTTTGAGTTTAGCAATATCCAATTTTCTTTTTGTTCCTTAAAAACAAAACAAAATCAAAACACATTCATGTAGCAAAGAATAAATACCGTATATACTCATGTATAAGCTGAGTTTCCCAGCACATTTTTAATGCAGTTTTGTGGTAAAGTTAGGTGACACACTGACATTCAGGTCGGGGTATACTCGAGTATATACAGGAGATCCACATATACTAAAACTCATGCTCATGAGAAAGAAAGGAAATGCGGCAAAATGTTAACAACCATTGAAAACACAGGTGAAGGCTATGTGGGTGGCATTATTCTTGCTAATTCTTTGTTATTTTTCTATATACCTGAAAGTTTTAAAAATAAAAAAGGAGGGGGAATGAAGCAAAGTCAAGCTTAACTCCAATGATTATCCTAGTAACTAGTTCTATAATAGTTACAGAATAACATTTTGGAAGTAATTTTGTTTTTTAAGAGCTGGTGATCTGGAGTCTCTGGGTGATGCAAACGGTTATCATGGTTGGCTATGAGCTAAATACTGGAGATTTAGGCTCACCCAGAGGTACCTTGGGAAAAATGTCTGATCATCTATTTCTACAACAAAGCAGCCACTGAAAACCATAGAGCACACATCTACTCTGATACGAGATGGGTTACCATGCATTGTAACTATTAAGCCAGCCCCCCAATATTCTTTTGATTTCTAAACATTGTTCATTTTTTTTTCATTCAAAATAAGCACAGAAGCAAACAAAACTATAGTGAAACAAATGTTTCATGTGGAATGTAACACCAATTTTAATATATTAAAATAGTGAATTATTTAATATGGTCCTTCTAACCATAGTCCTTATTGCTCCCACAAAATGACTGGGTGGGTGCTTGTGACCCACCAAGGGAACTGAACAGTGTGCTAATAATGCAAATAAAGTATATGGTATGTTGTGGTATCATATAAACAGGTGCATGGAACTTGTAACAAGGGGATTGTCAGTTCTGCCATTCCACTAAGCTGAAAATGAGCCATCATAGAGATAGTGTGTGTCCTTTAAAACCAGGACTCTACTGAGGACTTATTAGGCCCAGGAAACAGAGTTGTAACACAGGAGCATCAGAGATATAACGACACGAGAAAAAGCATCAGAGAAATATTGGCAGCATGGGCAGCAGAACCAGATTGGCCTAAGATAGTGCAGTGGGCCTTCCTGGCCCATGGAGTGAGACAGTTAAGTACTGTGAGCCAGGAGGCTTACTGGTAAAGTAGAATGCCTCTAGGTACTTGAAAAACTAAGCTAGAAGACCCACAGAGTGAGCGCTCACCCCACAAGGTGTACTGGTGAGGTGGGGTACCTTTGGGCACTTAATGGGAGAGCTAAAGAGCTCTTTAACACTTGTGTGAGCAGAGTAGAGGCTGGGCTGGCCGTAAGTCTGAGGGCTGAGAGGCCTGGGGTCAGGGAGAGAGAGGCCTGCTTGTAAGCATGACTGAGAAGACACTATCCTGACCCAAGAACTGTATACAGTTTCTCCTGATCCTGAATTTCAACTTAGTTTCTAATAAACTCTTGTGAGTATGTTCTTTAGTTCTGGATAACCACTGCAATGAATTCTCAAACCCAGCATAGAAGCAGTGAGTGTTATGGAAGAGGTGGTTCAGTCATAATCGAAAAAGGTTGGCAGGTAGTGAGTGGCATGTCTGACTACCTCCTTGCCATCGATCTCAGAAGGTTGATACTGATGGTGGTGATTCTGCTACACTCCTTTTCTGAAGTCAGAGGAGGCTGGATGTCATCCCGACATTATTTTGACATATATCTTAAGACTTCAGCATGGTAATTATTTTAGCACAAAGTAGAAAAATCTGCTAAAACAGACTATGAATGAATGCATTTAATTTTTTCTCTTATTATCTAGCTGTTAGTATTACTATGGGTATGAAAGACCCTTAGCATTCATGGATTTACAGGCAAAAATTTGCACTGCTCGAGAGCAATTCTGGGGGTTCATATATGAATAACATGTAATTTTGCCTACACACATAGTGAGAACCTAGTGTTTAGTGAGTAAGCATTTATAACTCCAAGTGACTCTGTTTTCTAATCATTATCTTCAATCAATAGTTAAATAACTTACAAATATAACCTTTCTTTCCCCCAAAGAAAAAGTTAAGAAAAAAAAAGCATTTCTCACATGTTGCAGGCATACAAAGTTCATATAAGATATGATGGTTCAAATGAGAGAGTGATTTTTATGAGCTCTGACCTGATATTTAAGATGTGGGATTATTTATGGACTAAGTAAGAAGCCTTTCTGAATTTAAGGTAGCCCATGTTCTAGTCCTTTCTCCTTGTAGCTAGAAGCCCAACATGTACATCACTGTACCATTAGGGCTCATGTTCTATTCCAGAAAAGAAGTTACACTGAGGGCTACAGTGCTTAAAGATTTGTTATCAAAATTGGATACACTTAAATATCTGGAGCTAGTCAACAATAATACACCAGCCAACCAACACACTGCTATCCAGTCAATTCTCACTCATGGCGCCCCTACTGGGCCAGGCAGAGCTGTCCCTGTGGGTTTCCGAAACTGTTAACGTTTTTTTTTAAACTGTTTTTTTTTTTTAAACTAACTTTTTAAGGGAGTAGAAAGCCTCATCTTTTTTCCACAACTGTAATCATAACCTTAAAATTCTTATATGAATTTTGGTGGTTGTTAGTAGCTGTGAGATTAGTTCCTGATTCATGGCAACCTGACCTTATGCACAATGAAGGCAATGTCTGCAACAGTCCTATAGACAACAGGGTAGAACTGCCCTGTGAGTCTGAGACTTTAACTCTTTAAAGGTAACCACTATGCAACAGGACTCCGTACAGAACAGCAATTGTTTGTTGATGTTACTCAAATGTCAAGTGGAAAGACTATAAAAGACTCAGATTTACCTTCGCTTACTGGGAATCACTCCAACTTCATCACTCTCTCCGTCTGATGTAACCTGTCTGGCTTGCCACCATTCATCATCAGAAGCATTAATAACATGGAGGATGTCTCCAAATCTGAAGTTCAATCCCTGACTTGGAAGTCCACTGTCTTTAGTCTTGTCATAATCAAAAAGGGCTCTAGATTCAGAAGAATAAAAATATGTAACTATTATTTACAATGGTATTAGATGATAGTAAGTTAAGGTTCTAGATATATATAATATAGATTATTAAGCTAAGAGAGTAGGGAAGATAAAGTAACATCAAGTTCAATTTTATGCTGTATACAAGAGGAAAATGAGACAAAATAGCAAAAGTAACATTATTTTTGTTACTGGATTATGACTTTATTGCTTCACTTTTAAGAGAACAATATAATGGCATTTTACTAAAAAAATTTAGATAGTTGCTGTAAAATTAATACATTAAAAAAAACATGTAGGACAAATTCCCTGGTAAATCAAATTACTGTATATACTGGAATATAGGCCAACCCGAGTGTAAGCCGAGGTATCTAATTATTACCTGGGAAACCAGAAAAAATGATTGATTTGAGTATAAGCCTAGGGTGGAAAATGCAGAAGCTATTGGTGAGTTTCAATAATCAAAACAAATGAAAATAAAATTACTAAAATATGAGACATCAGTGAGGTAATGTATTTAAATATTTATTTTAAATAAAAACATTATTAAAAGGACAAGTCATTTAACATTAGTAAACCAGCACAGTAAGTGGAAAATAGGTTCAACAAAAACAATAAGGTATCAATAATGATACCTTCAGAGTACTATTCCCTGAGCTCAAACAGCAACCAAGCTAAAATGTAAAGAGTTAAAATCCTTCAAAACTGGATTCCTCATCATCATCCGTATCCCAATGCAAAGCTTCAGCTGGTGTGAGGTCATCACAGATGCTGTCCTCACTGAGATCGCCGTCATCACCATCACTGCTGTCATTTTCATACAAAGTGCAGTCTTCACTGCCATCCATAGCATTACTAATACGACATTTCTGGAAGGCACGTCGCACCATGTCTTCTGGAATGTCTTCCCATGCATCCTGACCCACTTTGCTTTGAACCCACTTTGCTATTAACTCTATGCCAGGCTTCATGAGATTTTCCTCCTTTTGTTAGTAGGGCTTGACCAGATGACATCCATTCATGCCACATCTTTCGCACACACAGGTCTTTAAAAGGCTTATTCAAAGATACACGTCAAAGAATGGCTCTGATTGCTTAGATGTGAGTAAACAAACATTCAAAGCCCTGCAGTGTCAGCAGGGCTTAGAACAAACAGTTAAGAAAAGGCAATCACCCGCGAAATAATGGGCACTCTTCCCGTTACCTTGGGGGGAGGGGAGACAGCGAGATGTTACATCTCACTGTGGTACCACTGACCCGTGTATAAGCTGAACCCCAGTTTATCAGCACATTTTTTTGTGTTGAAAAACTCGGCTTATACACGAGTATATACGGTAATTGTCTGCCAGCTAATTAATTCTCTCCATTTGTTCACAAAAGTTGATGGAATAGAGTTTTCAGAGCCAATAACAATGAAAACCAACTACAGATGACTTTATCGGCTGTCAATCATTTTGGAACAATGATTCTATGAGTTTAAGATGGTAATTGCTGTTTAGAATATATTAAAATTTGTTAAAAATATTGTGTCTTAGCAATCAATATATACTACTTAAACAAGTTAAACTATTCTTCAGTTCAGAAAAGCACTCAATATTATAGGAAAAACTCCTAGAAGTTGTATTTATCAATCTTCTAACACAGCAATTAGCAATTAAAATACAAATCATCCTTTTTTTCATGCTACTCACCATTTAAGAGTCTACCTCTGTGAGGCAGTTAGATTTTATGTCAACTTCGTCTGTGTAAAAGTGTAGGCATGGAGCTCAACCTATTAATCAGGTCACAGGCTGATGATGCCTCTTTGGGGCATGGGCTTTATTAAAAGAAAGACAGTAAGAACTTCTTCCTTTCTGGCCCTTCACATTCCTGTTGGTTGGGAGTCTGTGCCTGCCTCTAAGGGTGGCCTCGTGTGGGCTATGTCCCTGCAAGTTTACCTGGAGCTCTGGAATGCTGCCATGTTCCCACCAACCTTGCATTCAACTTGACTCACTGGCTTATCATCTCTCTGCTTCACAACTTTGCGTCATTGACCTCCAGCTATGTGAGTCTGAAGAGGGTTTTGACTAGCATCTGGCCCATGGACTTGAGTTAGACTGGGATGGGACGCCTTCTTGATAGAAAATTACTTCTTGATATAAAGTTCTTTCTTATCCATAGATAAGTGTCACTGGTTTTGTTTCTCTAGCAACCTAGCCTAATACACTGTCTTAAAGTCAAACTGAGGAGAAGTGAAATTGTTTGGGAACTAAATAAAATTCTAGTGGTCTTCAAATGTTTTTGTTCAAGTTTCTTACAGAACACACTAGTGGTCTGAAGGAAGAGCAAATCAAAAGTTTGAAGGCTCATTTAAGTACATATTAAATTATAGTTTTACCTGAAGAAAAAATTCTAGTTAAAAATGATTTAAGTGATACAAATCACTTATCTCTTTGACTGGTAAATTCTGAATATCTAAGTAAATGTCCTTTCTACTGGAAAATTGTAATACCAAGGGGTTGATAAAGTTGGTCATTTATCAAATATTTGAAAAGGCAATGTAGTAGATATGGTGAAGAGATACAGATGATAAAGAAAAAGGCAAGAGAAATTCAGAAGAGAAAAATGGATTTTTTAGTATTTTATTATCATAAATTAAATTTTTGAGTAAGTACTAACACTGTATTATTGACGGGCAAGAACAAAGGCAAAGAAAAACAACTCCCAACTTAAGTTGTGCCACATATCACATTAATTTCTCGACCAAGCAGAAGGCTTCTCTGACTGTAGAGTATGCACAAGCAAAATGAAAGCAAACAAAACAAGGGTAACAGGTGACAGCTAGGAAGTAGACTAATATGCTTAAGAGTAAAAGGGAAAGAATAAACAGCAACAGGAAGTCCCCTGTGAGAGCAATACAACAAGCCTAAAGGGCGACCACTCCAGCCTTGAGCAGAAAGATGGAAAAACAAAACAAAACTGAAATAACAGATTATCTAGTGTGAGAGACTACATTTTTGATCATGGTTCACTATGTAAAAAACTCTGTATAAGCTACTGGGAGACAAAGAAAGAGATCAGAAATAAGTACATGGAAAATTAAATGAAAACACGAGACTCTCAAGTCTAGGAAAAATAATGTATGGCAGAAAAAAGGAAGTACACTTATAAGGTCACACTTGACTGAGTACTGACTAATATTACAAATTTATACAATTGTACATACTATTAAATTTATTTTAAAAACGGTGATAGAATAATGTTTGAGAGAAAAAGAGGCAGAATAAGTAGATTGACATGAGAGAGACGAGTTCTCATTTACCATAGTAGCAAAAAACCTTAAAGATGATAAACTAGAAATCTACAAGTAAAGACCAGCGAAAACAGGAAATTTCAGAATAAATCTGAGTTGCTGGGGGGAGGGGAAAAATGAGAAGCTGCTATTAAGGGCTCAAGTAGATTGTGCTTGACACAATGGATGGATGTAGGGATTGTGATAAGAATTGTATGAGCCCCCAATAAAATGATTAAAAAAAACGGAGTTGCTGAAAGGTGAATAATATTTCTTTATAAATCTGTTGATAGGACTTTAAAAGTTCAAGTACTATACTACTTCTCTAAACATAAAAATTATTTAAAAATGAAGGTAATTCATCAAAAGTACTAAACCAAGTATAGCCTAATATGTTTCCATTTGTATGCCTTTTAAAGTCTTTATTAAATTAGAAATAATATAAAAGGCAATTGAATATATTAAATATTATAAAAATTAATAATGCAAGTATTAAGAAAAATGAGAATTAAAAAACCTACATGCTTTTCCTTTTGCTCTAGATGTAGTTACTATATTTAAGGGCAAGTCAAAATGTATTGCTATGAGGATTTTAGTTCATACATACACAAATTCCAAACCAAACATGCTTAAATATATGGCTATGATAAATGGATAGTTCCAAACTCTCACAGTACTACGCCTGTATTATTTTCATTAGCATGTCTTCAAATGTAAAGGGTCCAATCATAACAGTGGTTTTCACTAAGAGTTGCTGGGCATGTTAAATTCAAGGCAAAGAGGGCAGTGCAGAATGTGTGGTAGCTGTACACTGTAATTCCCAAGGGACACTCTTTTTAAAATCATTCAATCATTTTAAGAAGAGTTATACAATCATAACCATAATTAATTTCAGAACATTTTCTTCTCTTACATATTTGTGTCGGCTCTCCAATTCCCCAGAACCTTTCAAAGAGACACTCTCGATAGATTTTCTCAAAGGACACAGGACAATGATCTAAAATAACATTTCCCTCCAGGAAACCAAACTGCTGGTTTTTTAAATATTAAAATGTCAAGGAAGTGCGATGCTTTTTTTAATATTTTAATTTGTATACTTTATCAAAACTAGCTTCTTGTGCAACATATTTTAATGTGCTATAAACTAAAGGGCATAGATTCCTGAGGAAGAGTTATGGAGAAATACCACATTCTAATTGTCTAGACCTTGATGGAAGATAATGCTGAAACAAGAGAAAATTAGAAGGAGGGTTACTAACAACCTACAATATGCAAATAACACAACCTTGGCTTGTTGAAAGCCAAGAAGACTCAACTTGCTGATGCAGGTCACGGACTATAGCCTTCAGGACGGATTACAAGTCAATGTAAAGAAAACCCTAATTTTCACATGTGGGCAAATAGACAACAAAATGAAATATGAAGAAGAGATTGAAGTTGTCAAAGATTTCATTTTGTTTGGATTCACAATCAATGCTTATACAAGTAGCCATCAAGAAATCAAAAGATATATTACATTGGGCAAATCTGTTGTACAAGAACTCTTTAGAGTGTTGAAGAGTAAAGATGTCATTTTAAAGACTAAGGTGCACCTGACTCAAGCATTTGTTATTTTCAATCACCTCATATGCATGTGGAAATTCGACAATGAATAAGGAAGATGGAAGCAGAATCGATGCATTTGAATTGTAGTCCTGGTGAAGAATATTCAAAATACCATTGATTGCCAAAAGAACGGACAAAAACCTGTCTTGGTGGAAGTACAGTGAGAAGGCTTTTTAGAAGGGAAGATGGGAAGGCTTTGTCTCACTATTGACTTATTAACAGGAGACCAACTTTTGGACACCATGCTTGGTAAAATAGAGGATTAGTGCTTGGTAACGTACAGAGTCAGTGAAAGATTCTCAATAAGATGGATTGACATAGTGGCTATAGCAAGGGGTTGAAACATAACAACTGAGGATGGTGTGGGACTGGGTAGCATGGTTTTATTGTATATAGGGGGACAATGAGTCAGAACCAACCTGCTGGCACAGAACAATAACAACATAGATTGAACTGTGCACTTCCCCCATACCTCAAAATTGGTGTCATCTTGGCTGTGACATGATTTTCAGTATAATGAGATTGTCCTCCATTTTGTGATCTAATGTAATTATCCTATGTGTTATAGACATTTCTATGATGTATATTACGCAAGATTAAAGGGAATTATGTTAACAAAGCAGAATACAACCTACAGGGTTACATTATATATTAAGTGAATGTCTCTCAAGATATAAAAGGGATTAAACAAGCAAGCAGAGATGAGGGGGATCAACTACTACCAACAAAAAGAGAGTGGGAGTGGAGCACAATGCTCGAGTCCCTGTACTATGAGCCTTCTAGACTTGGGAAAATTGATGCCAAGGACACATGGAGATCTCCACGGAATGTCAATCCTACAGATGTTAAAAGGTGACAAGGACCTTTCCCCAGAGTCCATACAGAGGGAAAGCCTTCTCTGAAGCTGGGGTTCTGAATTACTAAAGTGGCAACATGGATTTAAAAATAGGAAATAGAGGACAACATTATCTTCTCCCAAGTATCCAACATACTTATGTGAAAATTTCCCGAATAGGTATTATTTAAAGATATTTACATTTTAAGCTATCATTTCCACAAGCTCTCAGCTATGATGGAAATTGTTATGTAATTAAATATTTTCAAAATAGGTTATTTTTTAAGAAAAATATATAGGTAAATAAAAGTGGGCTTCCAAAAGCTCATGGAAAAATGGAATTGAGAGATAATAAAAAATTTCCAGAATTTTTTGAAGCATTTTCATATGTATTGGATGTTATCACATATTAAAGCTTATAATAAACTCAATACAACATCAATTTAAAATTAAAATTCCTGTTTCATATTGATTGTTATCTTTCATCACATCATCATTTAAGGCAGCGGTTATCAATTTGTGGGTCGTGACTCCTTTGGGGGTCAAACAACCCTTTCACAGGATTGCCCGATTCATTAACAGCAGCAAAATTACAGTTATGAAGTAGCAATGAAAATAATTTTATGGTGGGGGGGGTCACCACAACATGAAGAACTGTATTAAAGGGTCACAGCATTAGAAAGATTGAAAACCACTGATTTAAGGGGTAATGCAACTTTCATAAGTAAAATTGTAAGAGTAGAACTCATAAAAGACACGCTAAAAGAAAACCAACTATATAAGAAATTATTTCCTTGATTTATAGTATATTTTTCTATGGTAAAATTCATTAATTCATAATGGAAATTCTGAAAAACAAACAAAAAACTGCCCATATAAATAATTAAGGATTACCATATAGGAATAAAATAATTTACCTGACGTAGAGAGATCGCTTCTGGCTAGTTCGAAGAGAACCTGACCCTGAACTGATGCTACTATTCATCATCTGCTCCCGCAAGTCATGTATTTTAGCTTCAAAACGACTATACTCTGTTGAAAAATAAAAATAAAGTTATATTTCATAGATAATTCCAAAAAAACAAGTTAAAGTACTAAATATCTTTAAGTGATAAGTTGTGGTCAGACTCTTAAAATAGTAATCTGTTAAAGTTTTTACCCAATACAAATATTATTAATAAATTTCCAAATGTCTCATAAATTAGGAGTTAAAATATTTTTCCATGGGTTATTTTAAGTATACCATATATATTTAAGTATAATCCGAGTTTTTCAGCACATTTCTAAAGTGTAGTTTTTGTGGTAAAATTAGGTGTCTCAGCTGATATTTGGGCTGGCTTATACTTTAATTAAAGAGAATTTCCATACTTCGGATAGAAGCAGCAGTTTTTTAGCGGATACTGTTGTCGTTCTAATTTTCATGTTAAAAATTAGGTCTGCAGTCAACTTACACAAAACACTGATTTACCAGGGGGAATCAGTTAACCTTACCTTCTAAATATAGTACAGAACTCAAGTAGGGTAAATAATACAGGAAAAACACATCCTAACAACTCAATAATAAAACTTATGTAAATTCATTTGTCAGTAGATGAATTATCAAAATACCACAGTAGTAAATATACAAAAGCAATTTTGTTTCTTTACTATATTTTGATAAAAATAACATAAAATGTATCTACAATATTTTGATTAAAAATGTGATTTTTCTCTTCAGTATCATATATCCTCATTGCCAAAAAAGTATCATATATTCTCATTGTCAAAAAAGAGACTGAATTCATTAATTAAACAACTTTAATAACTTTAAAAAAACCTGCAACCCTTTCCCTATACATACACCCACTCCATACACCCACTCCTCACTTATTGATGTGGTTAAGTTCTAAAGGCCAGGTCATGAAGTGAAAATGGCATTATGCAAAACTGGAGGATAGCCATATCGTTATATAAATACCAAATGACATCATTACTTTTTGGACAATAAGTTAGTGAGAGGTATGTTTTACTTATCCTCTCATAGTCTAAATAGATGGTTTTATAATTAGGAAAAGGCTCCATCTGATTTTATTATAAAGCTGTTCTACTTTTTTAAGTGTTATTGCCATACAATTTACATATCATACAATAGTTCAATCACATCAAGAAGAGTTGTAAAATCATCCCCACAATCAACTATAGAACATTTTCTTCATTCTTGTCCTCATCATTATTAATTTCTCATTTCTCCGCACCCCCTCCTGCCATACTCCCGAGGAACCAAAAAACCAGTAATGTCTTTAGAGTCACCTGTCCTGGATTTCATATGCAGAAAAACATTAAAAAACAATCAATAACCACAAAGTAAAATATAAACTTCAATAGAAAAGAAAGCAGGAAATACTAAAAATGAATTTGAATGGATGCTTTAATACTTAAAACATGCTAAATTCTAACCCAACTGCATTGGCAACAATCCACTTTCTAATGCATCCTGCAGGAGAGCAAAGCTGTTCACAGCCCTTGTCCATGGTCAGAGAGGATTCCCCAGGGGTTTCATCCAAGTGTATTTCCCCTTTACTTTTTTTTTTAATTGAAACAACTTCAAAGTGAGTCAGAAGGGAGAGGAAATGCTAAGATAATGCATTCAATTGAACTATGTCTGCCACAATTAACTTTACAATACTGCCTGACAGCAGGGCTAGCCACATCCTTTAACCATGACAGAGGAGGCTCACAGAAGTGGAATATATGTGTGGGCCCTTTTCACTGTCGTTTATAGCCTTCTAAAAACCAAGTGTTCACAATTCAAGGTCTGATACCATTCTTTCTTTTAGATTCGGATTATGTATATTATTTACAAGCCTTGGATCACATAGGCTGGCATGCTTTTTCCATGTGGACTTAGTTGATGTCTCACTTAGATGGCTGCTTATTTAAAATAAGTCTGTAGGACTCCAGATGTTATTCGTTCTGGTAGCCAAGAGCCATCTAATTTCTTCACCACACCTTGCTGTAGCACCTATATCTTCAGTGATCTCTTCATGAGGGTGAGCACCAACCAAGCAGGGCCATGACATAAGAACTAATTGTTCTTAGATTAGGGCTAGCACTAAGTGCAAGCTCAAAATTAATTCATGCATCTATGGTTTATGTCTCTGGCTCACCTTGGAGACCTGACTGTCATTTTGTTAGCCAACATTATCAATCACCCCCCTGGAGAATCACTTCCACTGCCATCAAGTCAATGTTGACTCATAGTGACCCTACACTGCAGGGGAGAACTGTCCTTTTGAGTCTCTAACCCTGAAAATGTTCAAAGTAGTAGAAAGCCTCATCCTTCCCCTGTGGAGCTGGCTTGTGCTTTTGAACTACTGACCTTACATTTAGAAGCCCAATGCATAACCACTGATAGTGTCATTAGTTTAGTATACAGTTAGTCTTGTGGTAATAGTAAGCAACCTGTCTATGAGTTTGCATAGTTTAAGGTAAAATAAGCACGACTATTATTTTGTCCTCTTTTCACCACCATCAAGCTGGTTTAATGAATACTAATATTCAGAGAAGCAGCAATTCACCAAAAATCTTAAGCACTGAGTTTTAGTCAATTTACATCAGCCTTCTCCGCATAATTCCTTATGTGATATAATTCTGGATTCTACGCTTGTGGCTATTATCCTATTGTGGACGGTGTTCCCGACTATACTAATGGACAAGATTAAGGTGAGATTAAGACTTGACTTTAGTAGAGAGCGTCAACCAAGTCTTTGTTTCCTTGGGGCATTGGTAAAACTCTCTTAGTAGAGGGGACGACTTAAGAACCAACCTTTATTCCCCTGGATGGGCTATACATACTCATCACTGTACAGTGCTAACATTGTCACATCACCTGGAACGCTATTTCCTAACTGAGGTTTGGTAGAAGCATTTGGAATAGTTGCTTCCTGAGTAGTAATGTTGCCAAATGGATACATAACTATGTTTTTGTTTTTACTTTTAAAATTTTTGTTGCTTTTATAAGTAGGTAAAATATTCACAAAATTTCAGAGTAAAACTTATAGAATAAGGGTATTCAAAGAAGTCTAATTTCTATTTCTCTACCGTCTTCCATTCCTCGGGCGATTATGCATGTACATCATTTAACAAGGTTTATGCTTCTCATTTAAATAATATAAACAGATACACACATGCAAACAAATCAGACAGTGCATCTTTTTACAAAATCAGAGAAACACAAATGCGAAACAATTGTTTCCAACATATCCCCATCAAGGCCTTCTGAAGGTCTCTCTCAATCGACTTGGAAGAATTCCCCGCTCTTTGATTTGCACCACATCAACATGACAGTTTGGGGATCATCAAGGCACAATTTACTTGCCTCTGAAATGTTGAGTTTTGGAAACAAAAAGAAGTCTGAAGGGTTAAGGTCAGGAATGTAGGGTGAGTTGGGATAAGGTTATCCAGTGACGTTCTGCAGCCCTTGCTGCCTTCTAAGCATGGGCATGTGCACTGCCATGAAGGAAAAGGAAAAAGGCCCAGGGCAACTTACCTAGCCTTTTCCCACCAGTGCAATTTTCTGAAAACATTTTCCCCTAATAAACCACCATGTGTCCCTTGAGAAAATCTACCAAGATTACCCCTTTGAAGTCCTCCCCTGTACCAGTCACTTTAATACTGAGTTGACTCCTCTGCTTTAAATTTAACATTTAGCTCTTTCCAACCTTCCTTAATAATAGTTCATGCATACAAAAACTGCTATTTGTGTGCTTGACATAACAGATGTATGCATGGATTGTGGTGAGTGGTATGAGCCCTCAATGAAATGATTTTTAAATTTTTTTCTTGGGCAGCATTTATATAAACGTGTTGCAAAGCTTCAATGATTTGGACGAGTTCCACTTGAGTTCTGATAAAAATATGTGTAGATGCCTGCCTTGGTAGTCCCTGTGGATCAGTTCTACCCTGTCCTAGATGGTTGCCATGAGTCAGAACTGACTCCCAAGGCAGTGAGTTTGGTTTAGGATCATCTAGCAACCACCATTATAGCAAATCGCCCACTTAGGGAACTACTGGCTTATTTTAGGAACAAAGTATTACATTGTTAATAAATTTCACTGCAGCCTTTATATGAGTCAGTTCTATTTGTAGTGTCTTCTTTGGGTATGTTGACCCCACTGTCCTCCATGAAACTCTGCAGATGAAATTTGGATAACAATCTGATTTTCTTTTTAAAGGGATTCTTTTTGTTGTATGTGGGCGAGACTAGAGGTTCAAATAATTTTTTTCTTTAAATGCCAGTGATTATGCATAGGATTCATTTCAATATGTAGCTTAAACTAAAACACACACACACTTCCCCCCAGATGTGTTCCTGTGTAAATCTTTTTGGTACAAGTTCTGTGTCATTGACTGCTTTTTTTTACCCAAGGAGATTCCTTCATGAGGGGAGTGAGAGGTTGTAGAACAATGGAATTAAAAGATAATGGCATCCTCTGGGGATGGTGGAGGGAAGTAGTGTGCCAAGCAGCAAGTGGTCTGCAAGATGAACTTACTTGAGTGTCTGCTGTGGAGTTGATTAGAAGTCCATGAATTCATTCTGTTAGTATGAGTCCATAATTTGCTAATTATTTCAATGGATTTAATTTGACTCCATTATTGAATGCTCAAATTATTCTTGACTTATCCAGTGGGAGCCCTTTCAGACTGAATACTGTTTCCACCAATTCCTTGAGCATTTCTCACCACTTGCCTACAGACCAACCTTGTTCTGTCTACCTGATAGCACTAGAACTTAATTGCCTGAGCTGTACAAAGAACTCCCTATTTTTAATTTGAGAAATTTCCTAGCTTTCAATTCATGTCATAAAACTATATAAAAATTGTTGAATGGGAAAGTCATTTGTTATGTAAACTTTTACCTAAAAGCATAATAAAATGTTGAAAAAATGGTTTCCTATTTTTCACATTAAAAAATATTTTTATTATGGGCTCATACAACTCTTATCACAATACATACATACATACATACATTGTATCAAGCACATCTGTTGCCATCCTCATTCTCAAAACATTTTATTTCTACTTGAGCCCTTGGTATCAGCTCATTTACCCCCTTCCTCCCCATCCACCTCCCTCATGAACCCATAGTTTATAAATTATTATTTTGTCATGTCTTACACTGTCCAATGTCTCCCTTCACCCACTTTTTTGCTGTTTGTCCCCCAGGAAGGGGGTTATATGTAGATCCTTGTGATCTGTTTCCCCTTTCTACCCCACCTTCCCACCTACTTCCCGGTATTCACCACTCTCACCACTGGCCCTGAGGAGTTCATCTCTCCTGGATTCCTTGTGTTTCCAGTTCCGATCTGTACCAGTGTATATGCTCTGGTATAGCTGGATTTGTAAGGTAGAACTGGGATCATGATAGTGTCTATGTGTGTGTGTAGAAAGTATTAAAGAACTAGAGGAAAGTTGTATGTTTCATTGTTGCCACACTGCACCCTGACTGGCTCATCTCCTCCCTGTGACACTTCTGTAAGGGCATATCCAGTTGCCTACAGATGGGCTTTGGGTCCCCACTCCACACATTCACAGTAAGGTTTTTCTGTTCTTTGATGCCTGACAGCTGATCCTACTGACAGCTCGTGATCAGTCTGGTGTGCTGCTTCCATGGTTCCACGTATCTTTTTACGAAAATATGTTGGCTCTAATGAAACCATTTTTTACATTAAAACATTTTTAACTTCTAATAATTTTCTGATTCCTAACATTTGTATTTTTCTTAAACTTGATTATGAAACATTAGGGTACAGTTTTGACTTGTTAGCATATTCTAGTAGGCTGTCATTATCTGTATAGTCAATAATTATTATTTTCATTATTGAAAAAGCTTTTCACTAGGTTCAATCTTAATCATTTCTGTTATTCATTTCTGTGTAAAGTTAGTTCCTGAAGTTTTAGACAGGAGTTTTTAGTCAGGACAGTGTTTCCTTGCGTTATAGCTTTGGACCAAAACCAAAACAAATCCCCTTTAGCAATGAGTCAATTTTGATTGATAGTGACTACAGATCCCTACAGAGGGATCTCATTACCATCAAGAGCCAGGAGTGAAGCATGTCCTCTAGATCTGAGATCCCTGTGTCCTGAACGTCTTGGATATAGAAATACCATCAGAGGAGCAACAGCTGAACCAGGAGATAGAGCATGGAACAGAATGGTGGACACTTCCCACGGAGCAAGAAAAACTGAGTACTTTGGTGTGGGAGCCTGGCTTTTGGAGGAGGGTGACTCTGGTCACTTAATTTAGGAAATGGGGTGTGCTGAACCACAAAGCTTGAGTTGAATGCGTTGGAGTTTAGGCTTATCATGGAGTGGTACACTCTTTTGGGCATTTATTATAACACACCAGAAAGAACTACCTACGTTATTATAGAACACTTAAATTCCAGATATTAAATATTTAGATATTAGAAAATTTCATCCATCCCTACTGTACTACAAATTTCTTAAATTTCTCATCTTTTGTTCACGCCTACTCATATTTTCATAGTCTGCAAGCATGTCAGAACATATTCCAACACTTTCATTAAAGTTATTTTCCTTTGAAGACTCTTATTTTATGTGCTCAGTTATGATTCCTACCTTTATATTTCTTCTTTTAATTAATTGAGAGTTTTAAGCCTGTCAATTACTACCTTTTACCCATTTTCTTTTGGTCAAATCATTTTCTTAAAAATCACATTCCAAAGTATACCAGACAAATCATCATTTGAAGGGAATTTTTCTACATTCACTATTTCAAAAATGCCTCTGCCAAACTGTATTTCTTTTGGGGAAAATCTGAAATGCCTACTCAAAGTTTAATGCTTTGCTCAAGAGAGAAATTGTTTAGTAGTTGATTTTCTACATTACATTCCCTTTCTTTCTTAAAAAAATCATTTTATTGGGGGCTCTTACAACCTATCACAATATCCATCGATCCACCCATTGTGTCAAGCACTTTTGTACATCTGTTCATTATTTTCAAATTTTTCTTTCTACTTGATCCCTTGATATCAGCTCATTTCCTCTCCTCCCCCACCACCATCCTTCCCTCATGAACCCTTGATAATTTTTTTTTTTTCATGTCTTACACCGACCACTCTCTCCCTTCATCCACTTTTCTGTTGTTCGGCTCCCTGGAAGGGGGTTATATGTCAATCATTGTAATCAGTTCCTCCTTTCTTCCTTTCCCCTCCTGGTATCACTACTCTCATTATTGGTCCTGAGGGGTTTATCTGTCCTTAACTCCTAGTGCTGTGAGTGCTTATCTGTACCTGTGTACATGCTCTGGTCTAGCCTGAATTGAGATCATAATAGATTTGTAAGGTAGAATTGTGTGTGTGTGTGTGTGTGTGTGTGTGTGTGTGTGTGTGTGTGTAAGCATTAGAGAACTAGAGGAAAGTTGTATGTTTCATTGGTGCAATACTGCACCCTGACTGGGTGGTCTCTTCCTTGTGACCCTTCTGTGAGGGAAAATATTCCCCCTTTCAACTTCCAACCTTTATTGTTTCCCTTACACTAGAAGTGAACAGAAGAAAAATATGGCTTTCGAATCCCAAAATAATTAGTCTCGGAAAGTCAAAGGGGTGGTTCTACCTTAGGTAACAGAGGTATTATGAGTTAGAATCATTTAGACGGCAGTGAGCTTGGTTTGGTTTTTGAGTGATCAGAAAGTAAGAGACTTGTGGAGAAACTGGACTCTCCCAATGTCCTTCAAATATACAATGCCTACTATGAAGAATAAAACTCATTTATATTCAATGCCACACAAAACCTCTTTTAAAGTGTTGAAAAAAAGGATGCTATTGTAAGAGCTAAGGTGTCCCTGATCCAACCCATGGTATTTTCGATGGCTTCGTATACAAGTGAAAGTTGGACACTGAATAAGGAGATGGAAGAAGAGTCAATGCATTTGAATGATGGTGCTGGTGAAGAATCTTGAAAGTATAATGGACCGTCAAAGGAACAAGAAATCTGTCTGAGAGCCAGTACAGCCAGAATGCTGCTTGGAAGCAAGAATGGTGAGACCCTGAGTGGCATGCTTTAGATAAGTTATCAGGAGAGACCAGTCTCTAAAAAAGGACAATATGCTTGTCAAAGTAGAGGGGTAGCAACAGACAGCAAGGCCCTTGACAAGATGGATTGACAAAGTAGCTGCCAACAATGGGCTCAAGCATAGTACCAATTGCGTGGATGGTGCAAGACTGGGCAGTGTTTCCTTCTGTTGAACAGAGGTAGAACCAATCCGACAGCACCTAAACAATGAAATATTTCAAAACTGGAGAGTGATAACTCTAAAATAATGCACATTATGACTAGTTTAAAGAAGGGATTTTTTGGGAGGGTGGGGGAGAAAAAGACAGGATGGTTGCTTTTAATTAGCAATAAAGAGTTGAAAGTTAAAGGCATAAAAGTAGACTAAAATGTTAATTAGCATAAAAGCAGGAGGCTAAAAAACTTAAGTGGAATCTAAAAATCACCATGGCAGCTGCTTGCCAGGAAATACAATGTCTACTCTATTCAGTCTCCACCTCTCGTCCTCTTGAGCAGCAATGAAAATCAGAATGGAAATAGAATCTGGAGATTGGGTACATCTACAACATAGGTTTGATTCCAACTCAAAGCAACCTGAGACTAAATCTTCACAGGCGTACACAGCCTCATCTTTCTCTTGAGGAGGAGCTGGTGGTTTGACATGCTAATTGTGCAGTTAGCAGATCCATGCCTAGCGCACAGTACCATGAGAGCGTCACTGAGGAACAACAGGGTACGGTATCTAAAGTTTGGGCTACCCATGACGTAAGCTAGCTCTCTAGAGAGAGTTCAAAGGGGAAGAACTCCCCATTTATATACTGATAAACTGTATAACTGGCAGGTTACTTAACCTCTTTTTGCTGTGGTTTCCTTATCTAAAACCTAACTTGGATAACAGTAACTGGCTTATACCTTATACTAATTTGAAAAACTAACAATGTAAAACTTTTAGTATTGTCCTTGGCATCCAGTTTTTACGCTTATTCAAACAGGAAGAATTTAATCTGATGACAATGAACAGACCTGGTGCTTTTAAATGTCTTCCATAGTTATTTTTCTTATAACTTACAATTGAAATAAAGTTCACAATTTGGAAAAGCTGTATTAGAACTTTATAGAAAATCAATAAGGTAACCTATAGATTCTGAAAGAGAAAACTTACTCCCAGTAAAAGCTTACCTCTTTACTCTGTATGTGTATAGGTCAGATTACCAATGAACTGTCAACCTTGTATAGGTCAGCCGAGAACCCCAAGGGATTCATCTTTAGTAAAGACACTAACGGCAGGAAAATGATTATCAGTGTCAGGAGATACCTTCTGTAATTCTTAAAACGGCCAGTTCACTAAGAAAAAATATCTGATTCTTATCTTCAATTCATATCCTTGACCCTCATTGTAGTTACGTATTGCTGATGTATGCAGAATGTTTTACAGTGCTGTACAACAAAGTATACCTTTTAAAATGTGTAAATAATATTAAATAATACAGGAAGCTGTATCGTGCCACTGTCTAATACACAAAAGGTAAGTAGCAACACAGTAAGAAGGGCAAGTAAGTTTTGCAAATACGTAGTCAAAACATACCATAGATACTCGAGTACAAGCCGAGTTTTCCAGCACATTTTTAACGCGGTTTTTGTGGTAAAGTTAGGCGCCTCGGCTGATATGCGGGTTGGCTTATATTAGAGTATATATGGTACTTTAAGTTTCTATTCTCTTTATCTCTATTACTTCTCAGGTGGATATAATTTATTTTCTCTGCCCATCTAAGTCCTATCCATTAGATTCCCACTGCTTTGTTATGTCAGGGCAAATGATCTCCTTCCTTTTGTTTTCTTAAGGCAGCGTCATGTCTTCTGTGTTTTGTGGGTATCCATTTGTGTTTACTAGGCAAAGCTACCAATTTACTGTCATTGAGTTGATTCTGACTCATAGTTATCTTTAATAGGGTTTCCAAGACTATAAATATTTATGGGAGCAGACAGCTTCAGCTTTCTCTGGTGGAACAGCTGGTGGGTTTGAACTGTCAACCTTGAAGCAGGAGGCCAAGGCCGAACCCACAGCGTGACAAGGGTTCCTTTGGTAGTATCGCCCCCCTCCCCCATATTAAACAAACTGCCACTGAGTTGATTGCAACTCATACTGACCCTATATAGGGCTTCTGAGGATATATATCTTAACAGGAGCAGACAGCCTCATTGTTTTCCTTGGGGACACTGTGGCAATGAACCGCAGACCTTGTGGTTAGCAGTTCAATACTTAGCTGCCAGCATCATTAGCTGTTGTAAAAGACAAAGTATAAAGCAACACTGTTAGAACTAACCACTCCAAAATTACTTTCTTGAAAAGTACCTAGATTTTGAAGGTAGAAGACCTGGGACTAAATCCTAGATATTAATAACTTTGTTTCCTGATTCTACTTGATTATTAGTTAGGATACTATTACCTACTTCACAGGTCTGTGGAGTGTTATTAATGTCACTGAGTCAATTCCAATTCACGACAACCTCATATATAACAGAACAAAACACTGTTTGGCTGTGTGACATCTTCCTGTGTGACTGCATAGCAAGGTTTATGTAAACATTATAAACTGTATTAAGTGTTAGAAAGGAAAACATCACAGTGTTACAGTGCCACGAGGAGATGGGAGCCATGAGAGAGCCAGTAATAAAAAGAATACTATAAAAAAAGAATAATAAAGTAAGTACAGAATCGGGAAAGACCATGGCAAGGCCTTTGTGGTCTGATGAGGCAAAGGTTAGGTGTAAGGGACATATTAAGTGGAGGCACAATGTTGTGATGTGCTCAATTATATGATTTACAAGATCTACTAAAAAGTTTAGAATTTATTGAGAGTATAATGAGTTTGGTTAGGGTAGGGGCCATGATTGAAAAGTTGTGAAAGGGAAGGAAGGTGACTTCCAAGCTTAAAGCATAAACATGGATGTAGGTAACATTTACTGAAGTAGGAAAAGAATTAAGACCTGGACGGACATATTATATTGGAGATATTAGGGAAAAACAAAGCTGGAAAAATCATGCAGGACATACGGTCTAGTGTAGCCAAGGTGGTTGGAATGAAGATCTATATGAAGAGGACATGACTATCAAACCAAATATAAGTGCAAATTCGTCTTGATACCAAAATGGGCCTTGCAAACTAAGGTAGTTTTAGAGTTATGAACAAAATATAACTTAGGGAAAAAAAGGTTATTGATTTTAAAAGTTCACACCGAGGAGAAGCATAGAAATGATACACGCACAAACTCCAAAACAAAACAAGCAAAAATAGAGTAGAAGCATTGTAACATCATCTGAGAGGGAAATGCCTGGGGTCATGCACTCTTTATTCTAGGAAAAGGGCAGTCTACTTTGAACTGTAAGAGCCAACATACCTGACAATTTGAGAGTGTTTCAAAAAGTTGGTAGAAAATAATCATTATCTTTTAATTCCATTTTCTCATGAACTTTAGAAGGTCTTCTTGTGTTTTCAGTTTAATTGGGAATCAATCAAAATAAAAATGGTAAAATTATCCTTATTCTGTTTCCCAGAGCCCTGGCTGCATAGTGGTTAAGCACTTGCTTACTAACCTAGAGATCAGCAGTTTGAACACACCAGCTGCTTCACGGGAGAAAGATCTGCCTTAATAATGATTTATAGCCTTAGATACATTATAGATAGTTTTACTCGGTCTGCCTGGTGGCTGTGAGTTGAAGCGGACTTGATGGCACCAGGCTTTATTCTTTTCTATGCTCACTGAGCGTCTTAACAGTCCGTCCTCTTCTTATCAAACGGATTCTTACCCTTACAAACGATGGTTTGCCTGGTTCTAAAAGATTCATTCTTAGTTGACACTCATTTTACTAGACTATTTCTAAATTTTGACCATTCTGAGTACATTTTTCCTATATTATATTGGACCTTTTCAGTATAAAAATGTTCCTTTATTTAAGAAAGTTTTATGAGTATATCAAATTATAATTTAAAATATTTCTCTTCAGGCTTCCCCCCCACTCAGAAATGACAAAATTGTAGATATTTCATATATGCAATTACCCGTGTTCTATTGTAAAAACATTCAACATTTTCTTGTTGCTATCACTAAATGCGATCAATTTGGACCAACTCACAGTAACCCTTAGGTCAACAGCAGTAGTCCTTTTTCATTACACTACCTTCTGAAATGACGGAGTGTTGCCTGAGTACTTTGGGTTCTAAAGATCAAACTCATAGCCACTGAGCTGAAGAGGACTCACAGTGACCCTGTCAGGCAGTGAAGAACTGCCCGTGAGTTTCGGAAATGGCAACCCTTTAGGGCAGTGGTTCTCAGCCTTCCTAATGTCTCAACCCTTTAACACAGTTCCTCATAAAATTATTTTCATTGCGACTTCATAACTGTAATTTTGCTACTGTTATGAATTGGGCGATCCCTGTGAAAGGGTTGTTTGACCCCCAAAGGGGTCGCCACCCAACAGGTTGAGGACCGCTGCTTTAGGGAAATAAAAAACCCTGTCTTTCTACCAATGAAGTGAAATTAGTTGCTATGGCTCCACAGTCTTTGCAGTTCCCACCCAGTAAATGGGTGGGAGCATGGATGTAAGGTAATCTGAGAGAGAAATTTGTTAAGGGTTAGGGGACTCTGTCCAACTTGGGGATAGGTCAGTTTTGCCTTTCTGTTGGGGGTAAAAGTCAGCCATCTCAGGTGCAGAAAGAAGCATCCTAGCGCCATCAAGAATTAAGAGCCAACAGCAGAATGCACTGAGATCTCTGCCTAAAATGGCAGTGGCACCGGAGGTCACAGCCCCAGCCCATGAGATGGAACAGCGGGTTGCCTGGCCCCTGGTACAAATGAAGTGGATTGCTTTTCAGCAGGAGGCTGACTTGCAGAACAGAGTGCCCTCTGTAACACTTTTCCCAGCAAGGCAGAGGTCAAGAAGGGGAACTGCTGAGGACAAAAGACGGCATATCCTTACTGTTTTCTGTTCTTGATTTGTTGTAGAGAACTTGTTGACTTCCCTAATCCAGTCCCAGAATCAGGAGTATTGTCTGTAGAGTGTAGGGGAGGGAGAGTTGGTTGCAGAGTAGAGTAGGGAAGGAGGGAGACATGTCTGACCTCTCCTCAGAGGATTCACCCTAAGACAGATGTGGACTTGGATTCTCTTTCCCCACTTGTGTACCAGAGAAAGTCACACACGACCCCGGCTCCAATTCCTCAGATACAAAGAACCATCAAAGCCTGCTAGACTCCTTTCCGGTGAAATGGAAATAGATCTGTGTATCTTCTAGTTGGTCTTCCAAATTTCTCGACATACATGAGTGCGTGCCAGTTGTGCTGCATCAATTTAACAAAGCATCTCAATTGATATCCTGTCAAGTCCTAGACCCGTGTTTTACCAATGTCTTTAGTGCAGCTTGGTTTTTAATACTATCAGATGTTGATCATATGTTACCTCCTTAATGGACTGAATGCTGAACAATTCTTTTTGGTACAGTGACTCTATATTTTCTTTTTATCTTCTTTTGATATGTAAATTTTTCCATAGGCGTTTTCACTACTGCAACGGGAGGCTTTAATTTTTTTAGTTCAGCTTGAGAGATGCTGAGAATGGTCTTCCCTCTTGGCTTTCTAACCCCAGGTCTCTGCAGATTTCATTACCATACTTTGTTTTAAGGAGTTACCTTTTGAAGTCCTCCGTCAGTTCTTTCACTTACTCATTTCTAGACTCTCTAGCTACTCTGCATTCAAGGATCTCGTGTCATCCACTTTAGCCTTTTTTTCCCTTTGTGTCTTCTTAATGACCTTTGGCTTTCTTCATGTCTGGTAACCTCGATGTCATCCCACGATTCATCTGGTTTTCCATCATTAGTGTTCAGTATGTCAAATCTATTCTTGAGATAAATGCAGTTGGTCCCTGTCCTTGTTCTGACTGATACTAAACTACAGATGTCGTTGGTTCGATTCCTATGCAGTCCACGTGCACAGCTGTAGTATATGTTGTTGAAAGAAGGTATTTAAAAGTATAATAAGTTGAAAAATTCTACCATAAAATCTCTAGTTGTTTTTATCATCTTATTTCTACAGCCTTATTTTGCAACTACTGATTCTTCTTATTTCCAGCTTTCACAATTTAATCACGAGCTGCTATGAATTCACCTTGACAAGATAACGCTCCTTTCTCGTTATGCTTGCTTCATTCTGCTTGTTTCCTGCTGTATCCTCTCTGCGCGGCCCACGGGCCACATGCGGCTACCGAGGACATTCATCTGGCCCGCCAGGTATTTTTACCCGTTTTTTACTTCAAAATAAGATATGTGCAGTGTGCATAGGAATTTGTTTTAGTTTTTTAAACTAGGGTCTGGCCCTCCAAGAGGTCTGAGGGACAGTGAACTGGCCCCCTGTTTAAAAAGTTTGAGGAGCCCTGCATGCCCTCCATGGAATTCTATGCAGTGTCTATTCATCTTTTCCAATTTCAGATATTAGTTGTGGATTTTTAAATTGGATATGAATTACTCAATTAATAATAAGAAATTTTTTACATGATCTCGATAAAAACCTATTTCCTCATAATTTAATTAATTGGGTTTTAATATATAAAACATATCATTCCATATTTCAATCACATCATATAGAATTGTAGCATTGCTATCACAATCCGTTTCTAACCATTCTTTTTTTACATGGACTCCTTGACATTGTCTCCTTAATACCCTACCACCACCACTGAACTCTGCTCCTTCTGCACTCCTTATTCTGCTTGCTGTCCCTATAGGTTCATATACAGAAAAACGGGAAAGCATGTTAAAACAGCTTCAAAGGGTGACCCCACTGACATAACACCTGTGAGATACACTCTACTAAGAATGCACAAAAAAACAAATAAACAAAGAAAACAATACAAACCAAAAATACAGAAAATGTTGCAAACCGTATCAGGTCCAGACTGCATCATACGGGGGATCTACTGACAGAGTTGTAACTGTTCAGGCCAGACGGATACCACCTTTGATCTTCTATCCTCCTCTCTCCCAAGCACTCTGGTGATCACTTTCGTCCCTTCCCTCAGTTTTAAGAGGGGGAGTTCTCCGGAGGCTTATTCCCTATGTGTACAGCTCCACAAATGAATCTTAGGTTCCCATTGTCATCCCCTGCCTTCTGCACACACACTGGATTCTCACAATTTAGGCTCTGATACTGATCTCTCCTTTGTTCTTTCCTGGGTTCTGCTGGCTGAAATTAATTTCTTCTTCTTGCACTATTTCCCCCTATATTTTTCATCATTTATACCTTTTGGTCTTCTTCAAAGAAGTGAAATGCTTAAATTATTAGAAATATTAAGGCCAACGTTTCATTTTATTTTAGCTAATGGTTTCATGTGTGTGTTTGTCTGGGCACATGTGTGCTCGTGTGTGTGTGTGTGGGGGGAGAGCACTGGGTAGGTGAAATATTTAAGTGTTTAACTACTGGCTAAAAGCCTGGCAGTTCAAGTCCATCAGAGGGGCTTGGAAACAGGCCTGATGATCGATGAAGTAGGTAGTTCTACTCGGCACATAAAAGATCACTATAAATTGGAATGTATTCATGACTAGTCTCTACCTTGCCAAACTGCAGCATATTCATATGTCTTCCTATTAACACTTTTGTATTAATACTAACCTGGTTAACATTTAAGTTGTTTTCCACTGAAATGAGTTGAATTTTGCTAAACTGGGTATTTGTAGGCTCAGGTGTGTGCAAAGGAAGGGAAAAACAGGTTATCTTTACAGGCTTGTAAACAGAAGATTGTCACATCACCTGATGCTATAGAGATCCTGCTTTACCCACATGGCAGTTCTCTGCTCTTCTAATCCAAACCACATCAAGGAGGACTGTGGCTCTAGCCTGCTTACCCCAATATCCATGAAGCTTGACAAAAAAAAAACCCACCAAAACCCAACAACCGCATAATGGCTTTGTGTCTATAGGTGTCCCCTACCTTTAGGACACTCGATCTATTGTTATATTCTATGTTTTGCTACTATTGAGGATTCTAAACGTTCCGTATCTTTTTCTTCCCTTCTTTCCAAGTAGCTTTTGCTAGAACTCAGTTATTTGAGCAACTTTTGACTGTGTCTTGTTGTCTAAGTATTAAATCTATCGTTTTAATTTTGCTTAATATGAGGTATGAGTAGTATAAGTAGGGTGTAAATGTATGTTGGTTTTCCTTGTTACTACTGTGTGCATTCTGGGAAGAGTGATTTCCCATAATCATAACTAAAAGTCTACATTCTTCATTGACATATGAAAGGCTTAAATAATAAACAAACTATTAGTAGAAATTGGTTTCCTACACAGTATACCTTTAATGTTGGGAATGTGTTGGCCAAAAGATAAAAAAGCATACATGGTTCCCAGAGGCAGTATTCTTGCCTTCCCCCACCCCAATTAATAGATTGTCATTTGCTATCACATGTTAAGCCCTATTTGTTTGGTTAATGTGAACAATTCGTTTGGAATTTACACCCATTGAGGTTACTGCATGCAAAAGACTGAGGTTTACAAGGCAATGGAACCTAGCACATAGTACGAAATAACAAGTACTGTCTTTTCTGCCACTTTGATTAGCGAAAAACCCTGTATGTTTTGCTACAAAATAAATTCTACTCCATGAAAAGAACTGATAAATATAACAGTTGCTAAATTATCATTTAGCTCATGAAGTAACATCATTCTTTTTTCATCATGTTGTTTGTCAACTTTAACAAGTAGGCTATGTATTCTTTAGGGTGTTCAAGGTTTTAGAATCCCACTGAGGTTTACTGGAAAGTGGTTATGTGGATGTACACTAGAGTCTTCTATATGTTTAAAATGGCAATCTCAATTTTTCCATTACCACGTACTTCCCTTAGGGATTCAGCAAGGTCATATCCATGCTACTTCACTACCTAGAAACAATTACGAGGAAAACTTGCATTCTTCTACTTATTTTAAATAACAAAATGGCTTTTAGAAACATTGTCTTAGACTTTGATAAAATATAACCTAATTCAAAAGCTGTAAAAAATTCAGATGACTCAAATTTCTTTAAGATCATTACAATATTTTCATATGGTTTTATCATTTTAGAGTAATAAACTAGAGAAAGGCATACATTGGATTAAAGATTACAACCTGAAAATTAATCCAAATAATGGTAGAATGCTTAGTGTAGTTAGCTGATATCAATTCTTAGAACCTAATCATCAAATTTAAATACATGGATAGTAAATTTGGCTCAGGCTAGACAAATATTAGATTAATAAAGCCAAATCCAAACAAAAAAGGTAAGCTTAGAAAATGCGACATTGTTAAGATGAAAAACTTAAAATCTACATCTAAAATAAAATAAACATACATAGCAAGAGTTTATTACCTTCAGGTCGATACTGTGCAACAATTGTGACAGCCTGACCAGCATTTTTCAATGCAGCTGCTGCCTGCTCATGGCTGGCAGCTCTGAGGTCAACACTGTTTACCTGTAAATCAAACCAAAACTTAATTTGAGAACTTAGTCACAATGATCAACCATCATAATAGCTTGTTCTTTAAATAGGCATTTTTAAACAATTGTTGTAATTACTTATCAGTAAAATATTTTCTTGTGATTCACTACAAATGCATAGCACAATGAAAGATCAATATCACTCAAAGCAACTTTATTTATTACAAACACTGTGCTTAATGTCAAGTGAACAAAATCAAAATTTCTATCTAATTTTCCAGATGGTTGTCTATCAACCTCTTGAGCAAGTACCTTACCTGATAACTCGAAAAACCAACAATTTATACAATTCACTGTACTAGGATTTCAAACAATGAGTGAAAACTGAATTTTGTTTATAGCAACCTTTCACCTATTTATACATGCTCACCAACCCTACTATTCATCTCAATTCCAATTTTCTTTCTTCCTGCCCCAAAACTAAAGCTTCTATTCTTTTGGTTTAACAAGGAGTTACTCAGAAATAATAAAATTGCTCACATTTTAAAGACTTCTACAAAGTAGCCAATATATCTGGTATATGCTGCAACCTAAGGTACATTGATGGATTATTCATTTTCTAACATAAGACAAAATTTTTAGGGCACTTACATTTAACTTTTTAATTTTTAAAAAGATGTATCAGTTAATAAAATAGAACTGTTTGGGCCCTCCAGGGGGACATGGGAGAGGGGCAGGTGGGGCAAAGGAAGTGGGTGTTAACAAACCCAGGGACAAGGGAACAACAAGTGATCCACAACTGATGGAGAGGAGGGTGTAGGAGGCCTGGTAGGGCTTCATCAAGGGCAACATAACTGAGAGGAATTACTGAGAACCAAATAAAGGCTGGCACGATAATGGGTCAAGAGGAAAGTAAAAGGAAATAAGAGGAAAAACTAGGAGGCAAAGGGCATTTATAGAGATCTAAATACAGGCATGTACATATGTAAATATATTTATATATGATGATAGGGAAATATATCTATGTGCATATATTTATAGGTTTAGTATTAAGGTAGCAGATGGACATTGGGTTTCCGCTCAAGTACTTCCTCAATGCAAGAACACTGTTCTATTAAACTGGCATTCCATGATGCTCACCTTCCCATGATCGCTGAAGACAAAGTGGGTGCATAAGCAAATGTGGTGAAGAAAACTGATGGTGCCTGGCTATCAAAAGATAAAGCGTCTGGGGTCTTAAAGGCTTGAAGAGAAACAAGCAGTCATCTAGCTGAGAAGCAAAAAAGCCCACATGGAAGAAGCACACCAGCCTATGTGACCATGAGGCATCAATGGGATAAGGTATCAGGCATCAAAGAACAAAAAACCCTATCATTGCTAATAAGGGGACCTAAAGCCCATATGTAGGCAACTGGACATCCCCTTACAGAAGGGTCATGGGGAGGAGACGAGCCAGTCAGGGTGCAGTGTAGTAATGATGAAACATACAACTTTCCTCTAGTTTTTTAGTGCTTCCTCCTCTCCACTATCATGATCCCAATTTTACCTTACAAATCCGGCTAGACCAGAGGATGTACACTGTACAGATAGGAACTGGAAACACAGGGAATCCAGAACAGATGAACCCCCTCAGGGCCAGTGGTGAGAGTGGCGATGGGGGGGAGGGGTAGAAAGGGGGAACCAATTACATGGATTTACATACAACCCCCTCCCTGGGGGACAGACAACAGAAAAGTAGATGATGGGAGACATCGGACAGCGTAAGACATGACAAAATAATAATTTATAAATTTTCAAGGGTTCATGAGGGAGGGGGGCAAGGAAGGAGGGGAAAATGAGGCGCTGATACCAAGGGCTCAAGTAGAAAGCAAATGTTCTGAGAATGAGGATGGCAACAAATGTACAAATATGCTTGACACAATGGATGGATGTATGGATTGTGATAAGAGTTGTATGAACCCACAATAAAATGATTTTTTAAAAATGTCCGGGCCCATCTAGCAACAAAACCTACATGGAAGAAACACACCTGGTAGTGTGATCATCAGGTGTCGATGGGACCAGGTATCAGACATCAAAGACCCAGAACAAAAAATCCTATCAATGTGAATGAGGGGGAGCGAGGAGTGGAGATCCTTATGCAAGGATCACAAGGAAGAGACGAGCCAGTCAGGGTGCAGTATAACACTGAAGAAGCATACAACTTTCCTCCAGTTCTTTAATGTTTCACCATGCTACCCCTCCCCCACTATCATAAACCTAATTCTACCTTACAAATCTGGCTAGACCAGAGGATGTACACTGGTACAGATAGCAACTGGAAACACAGGGAATCCAGGACAGATAAACCCCTCAGGACCAATAATGCGAGCTGCAATACCAGGAGGGTAACGGGAAGGTGGGGGGAGAAAGAGGGAAGTGATCACAATGATTTACATATAACTTTCTCCCTGGGGGACGGACAACAGAAAAGTGGGTAAAGGGAGATAGTGGTCGTTGAAGGACATGAAGATGTTTTATAAATTATCAAGGGTTCATGAGAGAGGAAGGGGAGGGGAGGGGGAAAATGAGCTGATACCAAGGACCCAGGCAGAAAGAAAATGAAGGAAATGTACAAATGTGCTTGACATATGGATTGAGATAAGAGCTATAAGAGGCGCCAGTAAAATTATTTTAAATTAATTGATTAAAAAATGTTCGGGCCCTTCACTGAGAATTTTTTAAAAGGTAATTTTCATATGATCATAATTTCATATGAATTTAATATGATCATAATTCAAAAATCACAATTTTCATATGAAAGTCTACTTTGTCAAGATTCAATCTAAAACTCTTTACAGCTCACTTAACAATTAAAAAAAAGTTTTTAGAAGAAGTAGGTGTCTATCCTGCTGAGATTAGTCACGTCGGTGACTCTTTTACTCAAGGAAGATCTATTCAGAAAAGTCTCCTTAGCCTTTTAGACTAGCTAAGGGTCCTTTGAGCTCCCTCCCCCCCAAGTGCTCCCACTCTCCAAGTCCCTTTGTTCATTTAATTACAGTTTACTTAATTTAATGTTAGTCCTTAAAATCTGAACTATTAACAAAAAACATCTGAGCTATTTTAATCCTGTTTATCTGTCCTGGATTCCCTGCTTGATATAATTGATGTGTGGATTGTTATAAGAGCTATAAGGGCCCCCAATAAAATGAACTTTTAATAAAAAAATATAACCTAAGTTGGAATCAACTTGATAGCAGTGTGTGCATGGGGGTAAACACATGTGTGTAAACATATAATACTGCAATGATTTTTTACAGAGTAGTTTCCTGAAAAGGTTACAATATTTCATGAAATAGGAGGTATTATATCCTTCCTGATATCAGGTTGATGTTGGCCCCAAACAGTTCCTTTTGTTTAACCGACTATGGGAAGGCATTACACTGTGCAGATCTTAGCAAGCCAAGGAGAGCAGCATGAAGAATGTGAACCCTGGGACACTTAATTGTGCTCCTGTAGAATCCGCACTTGAGTCAAGTCGTCGCTCAAGAAGGACAAGGGCACACTGTGTGGTTAAAGGCACATGGCAGAGTTAAGTTCTTTCATCTTACTTATCCAGTTTGCCAAGCAACTAACCAGGAAACTTGAAGTTCAGTACTAAAATTTGAAATTTGCAAGTTAGGAAGAAAGTTTTCCAACTCACCCCCACCAAGATTATTTTGCAAATTCTGGGTTTCTTGTATTTCCAAATGAGTTTTAGGATCAGCTTGCAATTTTTTTGGGGGGGAGGGGGAAGGGCAGCAGCCAGAATTCTGTTAAGATCTGAATTCAATATTCAGATCAAGTTAGCGAATATTGTCATTTTAAGGAGATTATGTTCTCTTCTTGATGAGCACAGGACATGTTTTCAATTGTTTCGTCTTTTATAATTCCTTTAATGTCTGGCAGTTTCTCCATACAAGAGTCATTATCTTTAGGTTAAATTTATTCCCAAGTACTACTTAATTCTTTTTAATATTATCATAAATGAAATTGTGTTCTTAATTCCATTTTTGGGACATTTGATGCTGATATCTTTCTTTGGGTTGGTATCACGATAGTACTGTTTTTATAGGAGGACTTAAATGTGGTGTCCCTCGTTTTTGTTTTTTTTTTGAATTTGTGAATTATTCTTTAAACATTTGGTAGAATTCACCACTGAAACCTTCAGATCACCCTTTTTCATTCATTACCTGGTTACTTGTGTTTCCTTTTTGTTCTTATTGTTTGGTATACCTGACTTGGACACTATAACTGTCTTTCCGGGTTTCTGAGGCAGAGTATGCTTATGGGAGCAGAAATCCTCATTTTTCTTCCTTGGAGCAGCTGGTGGGTTTGAACTGTTGATCTTGTGGTTAGCAATACAGCATTTAATCCACTACTTGACCTTTGATAAGTTTAGTTAAAGGTTCAGAACATGTTAATAATCTCTTAAAAGAATTAACAAATAAACTTTTAACTGTTTATTTTCCTTTTTGGGGGGGGGGGGCTTCTTTTCCTCCCAAATAGGGATCAACCTAACTTTTCTTCTAAAAGGTTTTTTTAACGGGGTGCTATGTCAGCATGAACTGTACTTTGTTGCAACATGAAAGGCATTTTGTTGTAATTTTATGTAGTTTCAGTTCACTGAGCTTCAAATATCTTGAGAGCAGGATCCAAATTTTACTGCTGGGTAGGACTTAGCTGCTGCGCTGGTGAGAGTCCTAAGATGTTTGTGTTTTCCAGCTGACTTTAACTCTGAACATGTTTTATAGCTCAGATAACAGCTCTCAGCGATGCTGGTAAATCATTTTGCTCTCTTCACCCCAGACTCTGGGTCTTATACTTCAGAGGCTCTATGTCTTGAAGGGATTTACCTCCTTTGCCCAGCCCCACTCCCATCCATTAGCAGCTGTTGCTGTTAGGTGCCACCGAGTTGGTCTGATCCAGGGACCCTATGTACAACAGAATGTAACAACTTCCCAGTCCAGCGCCATCCTCACAATTGTTCCTATGGTTGAGCCTATCAATGCAGCGACTGTGTCAATCCATCTTGTTAAAGTCTTTCTCTCTTTTTGCTGCCCTCCTACTTTACCAACCACGATACCTTTTTCTCCAGGGACTAATATCTCCTGACATGTCCAAAGTGCATGAGACAGTCTCATCATCCTTGCCTATAAAGGGCATTCTGGTTGAATATTGAAAGTACCATAGATTTGTTTGGTCTTTTGGCAATCCAAGGTACTTTCAATATTCCCCACCAGCACTGTAATTCAAATACATGGGTGTTCTTTGGTCTTCTTGTTCAATGTCCAGTGTTCACATGTATATGGGGCAATTGAAAATATCATGACTTGGGTTAGGTGCACTTTAATTCTCCTTGCGTTTTAATACTTTAAAGAGGCCTTGTGCCGCACATTTACTTAATGCAGCGAGTCCTTTGAACTCTTGACTGCCGCTGCCTTGAATATTAACTGTGGATAAAAGCAAGACAAAATCTTTTGACAACTTCAATCTTTTCTCCATGTCCTGTATTTCCGATGGGTCCAGTTGTGAGGATTTTGGTTTCCTTTACATTGATTGGGCTGTACTCCACACTGAAGGGTGCGTTCTTGATCTTCAGCAGCACGTGCTGCAGGTTCTCATTTTCAGCCAGCAATGAGTCATCTGTGAACTGAAGGTCATTAATAATCCTTCTTCTGATCCTGATGCTAAATTCCTTTTCATATAACCTGGCTTCTCTGATTGTTTGCTCAACATACAGATTGATATGTATGGTGAGAGGATGCAACCCTGATGCCTATCTTTCCTTCCCACTAATCAATAGATTACACATGAGTACAATGGAATGTTCTGGGATTCCTATTCTTCAAAGGCTAGCTATAGTTTGTCATGGTTCACACTGTTGAATGCCTTTGCGTAAATAGGACATGAATAAACATCTTCCTGCTAGTCTCTACTTTCAGCCAAGATACATCTGATGTAAGCAATGCTAGCCTTTGTTTCACGCCCTCTTCTGAACTGAGCCTGAACCTCTGGCACTTCCCTGTCAACATACTGCTGCAAGCATGGCTAGATGAACTTCAGCAATATCTTCCTTGTATGCGATATTAATATTATTCTATAATCTGAGCATTCTGCTAGTCACTTTTCTTTGGAATGGGTACAAATATGGATCTCTTTCATTCAGTCACGTAGCTGGCTTCCAAGTTTTCCAGCATAAATGAGTGCGTGCTTCCAGGGCTTCTTCGACTTGTTGAAACAGTTCTGTTTGTGTTCCCAGAGCATTTCTTATTGGCATTATAACTTGTTTAGTTTTATCCGTGAGTTTTCTGTGTAGCCATAATGAATATTAGAATCCTGAGTGATCAAGTAGAGCAATAAAACCGAGCACATTCATTCAGACTACTTAGACTCAAGGTTGTTATTTTTGGCTCTTATGAACTTGTCTTAATTTTCTTCAGTTTCAACCTACACTTACATATGAACAATGCATGGTCTTTTCCAGTCAGCTCCTTGCCTGGCTTTAGCTGTTACTGAGCTTCTCCACTGACTCTTCCCACAAAGGTAGCCAATTTGATTTCTGGTGTATTCTAACTGGAGAAGTCAATGTTACCTTTTGTGTGGCTGCCAAAAGGTATTTAGGAAGAAGTTGTTGGTCTTGCTAAATTCGATCATGTGATCCCCAGTTTTGTTTCTAGCACCAGTTCCATATTCTCTAACCACTGTTCCAACTTTTGTATTACAACTGATAATATTCACCAATGTATCTCAGTCCTATATTTGAACAATTTCAGACTGAAGAAGTTGGCAGAATTCTTCAACGTCTTCATCACCAGCTTTGGTGAATGAATGTGAATAATACTTGTATTAATTAAATTTCCATGAATAAGGTCAGATAGGATCCTATAACAGACTACATTGTACTTCTATATCTTGAAATGTCCTTTTTGACGATGAATACATACCTAGCATTGCAAACCAAATGATTTTCTGATTTAAGTCGCCATAATCAATCTACTTCATTTCACTAATGCCTAGAATGCTATTTTTATGCATTCTGTTTCATTGTAAGTTCCATCTTTCCTAGATTCATTCTTCATATATTTCAAGTTCTGATCAGCTATTTCTTCTCATTTTGAGTCATGCCCGATCAGCAAATGGAGGCCCTGAAGGCTTTACTCCTACAGCATTATAGTCAACTCTATTTTTGAGAAAGGAGCTCTTTCTTGGTCATATTTTGAGTGTCTTCTGACCCGAAGGGCTCATCTTCTGGCACTATCCTAGACAATATTCTGCTTTATTTCATGAGGTTTTCAGTATCTCACGGTTTTGGGATATTGAACATAAGGTGGCCAATTCATCAGAAGTGGATTGCCTGTTTCTTCTTCACAGTTTGTTCATATTCGGAAGCTCTCCTAAAACCTTCACTCTGGCTGACCCTGCTGGCATCTGAACTACCAGGGACACAGCTTCCAGCGTCACAGCCACACACAAGCCACCACAGTACTGCAAACTGTAGTGTTGTCTGAAGTACAGAGTGCCTTGCTTACTTCTCTTCTTCTTTCTACCACTCTACCAAGCTTGAGAGCAGTCTTTGGGTCTATGAAGGGTTAGCTTTCTGAAGGTTAGGTCACCAAATTGCTCTGAGTCCTTAGTCCCTTGATATGTTTGTTATTTTTTCCAGGTGCCATCAAGTTGGTTCTCATTCAGAGACCCCTTGCACAAAACAAAGTCCTGTGAAATCCTTATAATTTTTGCATATGTGAACCCATTATTACAGCTACTGTGTCAAGTACATTTAGTTGAGGATCTTCTTTTTAATTGACCTTCTTCTTTATCAAGCATGATGTCCTTTCTGCAGATACTGATCTCTTTTGATAACATGTTCAAAATATCAAGACAAAATCATGTTACCCTGTTTTGTAAGGACCTGTACTCTTTCTAAGAACAAATTTATTTAATCTTCTGGCAGTCCATAGTACATTCTTTGCCAACACTATAATTTAAATACATCAATTCTTCTCTGGTCTTCCTTATTTATGACTCACCTTTCATGTGGCATGTCAGACAACTGAAAATACCATGCCTAAGTTCTTTTGAAGCAGATCTGCCCAATGCACTATGTCATTTGACTTCTTGACTAATGTTTTCATGGGCTTTGACTACAGATCGAAGTAAAATGATTCTTGATAACTTACATCTGTTTATCTGTTAACTACGATGTTGCTTGCTGGTTAGGTTGTGAGATTTTCTTTGGTTTTTTTTTTAATGTTGAGGTGTAATTCAGACTGAAAGTTCTAGTCTTTGATTTTCATCAGTAAGTGCTTCAAGTCCTCTTTGCTTTCAATAAGCAAGGCTGGGTCATTTGTGTATCTCAGGTTATAAAATAGTCTTGCTCCAATTCTGTTGCTGCGTGTTTCTGATAGATTTAGTGTTTTCTAAACGATCTAGATTTGTTTCTTGATTGTTGATCTGTAACACTGTAACTATGCTTCATTTCTCCTGAAAAAATCTGTTCCAGAGGTCACACTTTGGGGTAGCACTTTCAACTTTTAGTTGCTATAACTGTAATTATGTAAATATAGTTTTCATTTACTTATTCTACATATTAATAATTGCCTTTTATAACATTCTAGCACTAAAAATCTTGCTACATATTTGAAGACTCAAGTAATCGGAAGTTATTTTCATTCAAACACCAATGGGCAACACTGTGGTCCCAGAAAAACTAAAACGAAAATGCATATTACTTATTTTGTAAATAATCAGTTGCCCATCTTTCCGCCCTGGATGTAGTCTATATGTAAAGTGTATTCTCAAAGCAGTAGGTTGAAAGAAACATGTTGATGTATCTAAGTATGTATGGGGATTATGAAATGATGAGGACTAATCGGGAAATTTTGTAAAAAATACAATTTATATTTTTAATATTATTTTCATATTAACTTCCAGACACACAAATAATATCTTTATTTAATTCAACTAGGAATATTTTGTTTTCCTTATTTTACATTTGTAGTTGGAAATGCCTCCTTGATTCAAAAGAAATGATTCCAAAGAGTTAACAATATCATGTAAGAATGCTGATCCAGAATATAAGGAGTGTTTCTAGATCTCAAAACTAAAGTTTCAGAAAATATTAGCTTACCTGTTTTCATTAAAAACAAACAAAAAAGCAGTGTAGCACAATACAGTGGCTACGAGGAATCCTGACTCTACTATTTATTAGCTATTATTAGTTACTATGGATAAATTTACCTTTAAAGTTTAGTGTTTTCCCGTATTGGAAAAATGGTGATAACAATTATGATGTTGGGAGCTTACTATATCCAATGTAAAACATTTCTGTAGAAACATCCTTTACTCCCTCCACCCCAAAATTCAGATAGCACTGTATGTCCAAAAATTAAGTACTACTGAAAATAAGTTCGTAATGCAAAATTTAGAATATGAGAAAAGTCATCATGAGTCATAATGAAACAGCATGCATTAGACACCTACAAATTTTAGAAAATAGAAGTATTTCATAGAAAAAAATAAACCTGTTAAAGATCTAAAAGAAACATCTGAAAACAAAGTAATCAAACCTCCACTGAAAATACCAAAGCAGACAAAAAAAAAAGAAGAACCAAACATGGTACATTGAAATGAAAATCTTAGTTTTGGCTTAGGAGCTGATTGGATAGAGATGCAAAAATCTACGAACAATAAGCAGATCTGAAGAAATACAGTGCAAGGAGACAGAGCTAATAAATATGAAAAGACATGGAGGAAAGAATGTACAAAGTCCTTTCATAGGCCAGAATTAATATAACAAGGGAACAGAAAAATTTGACAAATCAATAACTAAGAAATTTCTAGAATGAAGAAAACACGTAACTCCTCTGATTTAGGATCATACTGAACCTCAATCAGAATAATAAAATGATAACAAGAGGCATATCTTAGTGCCACTGGAGTATACCACAAAGAAATCTTGCAAGGCTCTCATTAAGGATAATTTGGATATTTGAGAGACCTAAGGAAAATTCTACTAGTCTGTGGTGCATAGGAGCTAGAAATACTAAATAACAATAGTCTTAAACAATAACGTGCTGATTCAAAATTCTGTTACCCACTAAGAAACACCAAGTAAGAAGTGAGATACAAAACAGTGTCAATAAAGACACTGTAGACTATGTGGCTTAATTATCAGAGAGAAAAATTTTTATGTGACTAAATTTTATGGCATAAAAATAAAATAAATATTGGAAGCAGTGTGATAGAATCAAGGTTTCCCAAGATCTTTGTATTGTACTCTTGGGGAGAGTAATAGAAATATTAGTAACATTGTGTCTAAAATTGTACAGGTAATAACCACATACATGCACAATGGAAATTAAAAAAAAGGAAAAAGATGTTTGAGGTAACTATCAAGGGGGTCATGGAGGAGTGACTATATCCACAAAGCCCTTTTGAGTTGATTCTGACTTACAGTGACCCTGTAAGGATAGAGTATATCTTCCCCCAAGAGTTTTCTGAGGCTGCAATTTCTAAGACTGCCATGTCATCTATGGAGAGGCTGGTGGTTTCAAACAGCTGACCTTGCAATTAGCAGCTGAACACTTAACCACTGTGCCACCAGAGCTCCTACAGTTAACACAGCTACATTAATTTCAAGTGATAGAGATTCAAGCCAAAAACCACAATTATGATTTTACATCACCAGGAAGGAATGCCGATTTTAAGGATATCTGGTATTATAATTTCAATGCTAAACCTATCATTATATTTGGACAGCTTAAAAATGTCTCTTAGTATTAGATAAATCAAGTTGGTAACATAGAAAAGTTGTAAGGTATACAAGTAACAAGCATAAGTTAATCGATGTATACAGAACCTTGCAGTCAAGACAGAATGCATGTTCCTGTAGAGCACATTAAAATAGATCTCTTATAAATAAGCCAAACATTAAAAGAAAATCTACCAAAAAACAGTTCTGTGATATTATGATTAAGTTTTAAAATACTACTGTTTTGATTAGTGCATCATACCGATATAATGCGATCTCCCTTTCTGAGCTCTCCACTGAGATCAGCAGGTCCTCCAGCCAATATAAAGGAAATAAATATTCCTTCTCCATCTTCACCTCCTACAATGTTGAAACCAAGGCCTGTTGAGCCACGATGAAGAACAACTTTTCTTGGTTCCCTAAAAGTTAAAAAAAAATATTAAAAATCTTACATTTTAATTGAACTTGATGTACTGTATCAGTGATAATTTTTATTGATAACTCTTATTTTTCAAAAATTCATTATTAATTGGGAGTTACATATCATTCCATAGTTCAATCATGTCAAGCAGTATTGGATAATTGCTACACAGTTTCCAAATTCTTTTCCTTCCTGGACTCCTTGACATTGTATTCCCCCCCCCGCCCCCCCCCCGCTTAAAAGCCTTATTCTACTCAGTGTCCCTATGGGCTCGCTCATCAATCCTGGGTTTCATATACCAAAAAACAGATACCACAACTTCAAAAAGGTAATCTTCCAATGACATGACACTTCTGAGACACACCCTAATATGAACGAACAAAAACAAAGCAAAATATAGATAATGCTGAAAACTAGAACAGGTCTAGAGTGCATCAGAGGAAGATCAACTGTTCAAGGTTGATAAAGGGATAACCCTATCCTTTATATCACCAACATTTTTAAAGCTGGAGAGAGATTCTTTGTAAACCTAAAAATCAGACATGGAAATAACAAGAAAAAAAACCCATAAATTAAAGAACAAGAAATCAAAATAAAAGGAAAACTAGAATGTGAAAATTAAAATAATAAAATGCCTACTTAGGAAAATAAAAGGGGACGTCGTCAAAAAGTTCATGGAAAACTTCCATTATTTAAAAATTCTAATATCCAATTAAAGATACAGGTAAGCACTAAATGCATACAGAGGAAAGGCTAAAGCCAAGCCACAGCTCTGCTAAGATGGTGGGGCAGACCCCAGCCTGCAGGACGGGCTAGGATATAGGAAGGCCCTGAGTATGGGAGGCATAGGATCATGCCTGGAGGTTTAATGGATATAAGAACTGATGGGAAGCCTTTTTTTTTTCTTTAAAAAGTTTATTTTTGCTTCCAAGAATGGGGTGAGAGATAATGGAAGAATCAAGGCAGTCTTTCACTTAAAACATGTGGGGCTTTCACATGGAAGAAGCGCACCGGCCAGTGCGATCACGAGGTGCCAAGGGACCAGGTATAAGGCATCGTGCAAAAAAAAAACAACGATATAAGTGTGTGTGTGTGTATGTGTATATATATACCATATTAAATGAAGGGGGAAGTGCAGAGTGGAGACCCAAGGCCCAAGTGTCGGCCAATAGAGATCCCCTCATAGAGGGGTTTAGGAGAGGAGATGGGTTAATTAGGGTGCGAGGTAGTACCGATGAAGAACACAGCTTTCCCCCAGATCCTGGATACTTCCTCCCCCCAACTACCATGATCCGAATTCTACCTTGCAGGCCTGGATAGGACAGAGGCTGTACACTGGTACATATGAGGGCTGGAGGTACAGGGAATCCAGGGTGGATGATACCTTCAGGACCAAGGGTGTGAGGGACGATGCTGGGAGAGTGTAGGGTGAGTGGGTTGGAAAGGGGGAACTGATTACAAGGATCCACATGTGACCTCCTCCCTGGGAGAGGGACGGCAGAGAAGGGGGGAAGGGAGACTCCGGATAGGGCAAGATATGACAAAATAACGATGTATAATTTACCAAGGGCACATGAGGGATGGGGGAGCGGGGAGGGAGGGGGAAAAAAAAAGAGGACCTGATGCGAGGGGCTTAAGTGGAGAGCAGATGCCTTGAGAATGATTGGGGCAGGGAATGTATGGATGTGCTTTATACAATTGATGTATGTATATGTATGGATGGTGATAAGAGTTGTATGAGTCCCTAATAAAATGTAAAAAAAGAAAAGAGGAGAAAAAAATGATTAGGGCAAAGACTGTACAGATGTGCTTTATACAATTGATGTGTGTATATGTATGAACTGTGATAAGAATTGTATGAGCCCCAATAAATTGTTAAAAAAATAAATTAAAAAAAAACATGTGGGGCTTTAAGTTAGCCTAAATAGATAGCTCATTATTGTGGGACGTGCAAAATGTCAAGGATTAAGATTAGTCAATATAAAAGAAGCAGGAGTATATGTGTATGTATTTACACAAATATCTAAGTATATTATACTTAAGAAAATAACCATCAGAAAATAATACACAAGAAAATGACAGGACTTTATACATTACAACCTTAAATAGAGTTCCGCAAAATCAAATAACCAATTTTTTTCTGGAAAAATTAGGCATTTAAAATCATATTTAAGATAACCTCTTCTTACATGTCAAAGTTCTATTAATTTAAAAGATGTGTCACAATGATTTCAGAATATGTGCAGGTGAAATGATAACAAGAAGCAACAAAGTTGACTAAGGGGAAATTAAACTATGATATGCTAAGAAAGACAGCAAATTAGGGGATATATTCTAGTTAAGTCAAATACTGCTCCACAGAAAAGTTAAACACATAGTAAAAGTTTTTGTGTGACAGACAACAGGCAGAAAAGGAAACCATGTATTTTAACTGGCAAGTCATGAAAAGAGAGGAGAGAACAAATCCATAGAGTTTTTCTCTTTATTTCTACAACAAAAAGAAAAGGTCTAAGAGCACCACCTAAAGACAAATAACCTAACAGTCATACTGCAGATAGATCAAGAACACTACCCCCTTTGTAGTACAGTAATTTTCATTCTCATTCCAACACAATTACCAAGTTCCTAACATCATTCACTACGTTCCTAACATCATTCACTCTTGAAGAGGATAAAGACAAATATTCTGCCTTTCAAGAGTCTGGAGTCAGACAGGGAGAATAGTAAGTTTCCCAAGTAAGAATAACAATAATAAAAAAACAAATTCACTGCCATCATGAGCTTCTGAGACTGTAACTCTTTACCAGAGTAAAAACTCCTATCTTTCTCACATGGAGAGGCTGGTAGGTTTGAAGGGTTGAACTAGCTGACAATTACTATAAATGTAATATTACTATACTGAATAATAGTTTTAAAAAGCTTTAAAACACCCTTTCAGGTATTTTTATACACTTACTAGATTTATTTGGGACAAAAAGAGAGTTAATGTAAAATTCAGTGCTGTAACTAAAGTTTTAGTTATCAGGATATCAAAAGTATACACAAAATAAAGAAAATACCCCTGTTGAATTGAGAATTAACCAAACAATTGCTACAATAGTTTATAGAATATTTTAATAGATAAGGAATATATAAAATGTTAGTTTTAAATGTGCCTATTAACTATATTACTAATAAAGTTTTAAAATTAATCTAGTTTCTAAGGACAATTTACCTATCAACCAAAAAAAAGACGTATCAAAAGAGGAGCAGTAACATATTTGTTATGTGAAATACAAAGAGACTTCAGAAAGTTCATGAAAA
This sequence comes from Tenrec ecaudatus, assembly GCF_050624435.1. Lineage (NCBI taxonomy): Eukaryota > Metazoa > Chordata > Mammalia > Afrosoricida > Tenrecidae > Tenrec > Tenrec ecaudatus. The sequence goes on along the minus strand of NC_134537.1, from coordinate 39,328,870 downwards.
TGCAACTGAAAAATGAGGATTTCCCACAAACTTTTAAAAGCCCCTTCAAGTTTACACACTACAGCCTTCTCAATGAGGTGGGGTGGGGTGGGGTAAATCAAGGTTTAAAGTCGTCATTTATCAAAAAAAAGTTTTACTAAGAAATTTGTGGCTTCCTTACACGGTCAATTAGAACAACTAATAGAGTTAACTTTATGTAAGAAAGATGAATGTGTAGTTTCTTACCTTGTGATTTCATCATCTCCAAGCATTGATTTTGAAACCGGAGAGTATCTGGATGGTGATGTTGGTGTTTGGCTCAAATATGAAGATGGGCTAACATGGTTATCAACAGGCTGAGAAGCTTTAAAACAAAGAAAGTTAAAAATACTTAAAGTGAAACAAGCTGTTCACCATCATATCTGTTAATTGTGAAGTCAATGTATAATCTATAGTAAATCATTTACATGATTTATTAGTAGAGATGATTTTTTTCATCAGGTCAAAACTAAAACAAGCTTACTGCCCAAGAAACAAGTCTAATACATTCAAATCATTAAAGCAATATTACCCCATTTGATTTCTTTAGAAAAAATAGCACTAAAATAAGTTTTATATTTATAAGTTATTTACACAGTGGAATCCAGGAATTGTCATGAGATTCTTATACAAAATATTAATAATATAGTAATTTTTCTTACTAAACATTTCTGATGAGACTAAAATAACTTAATGTTTTATAGACTAAAACAAAACAAAAACAAACCCTAACCCCCCCGCCCCAAACACTGCTGCTGAGTCATTGGGTGCATTTGAACTCTCAACTTTTAATTAGGTTACAATCCACTTGCACCACCAAAATAAAATAAAACAAAACACCAACCTCACTGCTACGGAGTCATACAGTCAGTACAATTTTATAAACTACCATTTTAAAAAGTATACGCAGTCCTTAGGCAAGGCATTCAGAGGTCAGACAAGTTGAAATGTAAAACTGATTATTTGATTGTAACCTTCACATAATTCACATTTAAAAAAAAGTATACTCAAAATTTATGAATAAAAGCCAGCAGCTTAAAAATAGTGCTGCAATATTAAACCTCAACCTTGATAACCAGCTCTGATTTGTCAAACAAATTTATATCTATTCTTTCTAGTAAATACACAACATAATGAAAAGTTTAAAAACATAAACAAAATCCTACAATAGTTAACTTCACTAATAAATAAACAGTACAAATATTACGACTAGGTTATCATTCCAGCGAAAGTTAGAGACATGAAAAGGACAATTAAAAGAATAATTTTATTGGGGGCTCTTATCACAATCCATACATCCACCCATTGTGTCAAGCACATTTGTACATATGTTGCCATCATTTTCAAAACATTTTCTTCCTACTTGAGCCTCTGGTATTGATTCACTTGTCCCCCCTCCCTCCCTCCCTCCTCTACCTTCGCTCCCTCATGAACCAGTGATAATTTATATATATTTTTTTCATGTCGTACACTGACCAATGTCTCCCTTCACCCAGGTTTCTGTTGTCCGCCCCCCTGGGAGGGAGTTATATGTAGATCATTGTGATAGGTGCCTACTTTCTCCTACCACCTCCCCCCTTTCCCCTCCTGGTATTGCTAATCTCATTACTGGTCCTAAGGGGTTTATCTGTCCTGGATTTCCTGTTTCCAGCTCTTATCTGTACCCATGTACATTCTCTGGCCTAGCCAGATTGTTAAGATAGAATTGGGGTCGATAGTTGGGGTGTGGTGTGAAGGGGAAGCATTAAAGAACTAGAAGAAAGTTGTGTTTCATCGGTGTTATACTGCACCCTGACTGGCTCGTCTCTTCCTTGTGACCCTTCTGTAAGGGGATATCCTATTGTTTACAGATGGGCTTTGGGTCTCCACTCTGCACTCCCCCTCATTCACATTGATATGATTTTTTTTGTTCTGGGACTTTGATGCCTGCTACCTGACCCCATCAACACCTCATGAGCACATAGGCTGGTGTGCTTCTTCCATGTGGATTTTGTTGCTTCTCAGCTAGATGGCCGCTTATTTATCTTCAAGCCTTTAAAACCCCAGATGCTACATCTTTTGATAGCTGGGCATCATCAGCTTCCTTTATTACATTTGCTTATGCATTCACTTTGTCTTCAGCGACCATGTTGGAGAGTCAGGTTATTAGAACGGCAGGTTATTAGAAGAAAGTGTTCTTGCGCTGAGGGAGCAATTGAACAGAGGCCCAATGTCTGTCTGCGACCTTAATACTTAATATATAAATGTATGTACATGCCTCTATTTCTCTATCATTATCTATATATTTACATATGTACATGCCTCTATTTAGACCTCTATAAATGTCCTTTGCCTCCTAGTTCTTTCCTCGATTTCCTTTTACTTTTCCTCTTGTCCCACTATCAAGTTTGGCCTTCATTCTGGTTTCAGTTATTCCTTTCGGTTACATTGCGTTTGATCAAGCCCTACCAGGCATCCTATGCCCTCCTTACTATCTATTTTAGATCACTTGTTGCTCCCTTGTCCCTGGGTTTGTTAACACCCACTTCCTTTGCCCCAACTCCCCCTCTCCTGTGTCCTCCCCCAGTCCCCAGCCATTGGTCTCTTTTCTCCTCCAGATTGTTTATCCCACCTATCTTATCTACATTGACATGCAGAGACAATAATAAGAACAAAAACAAGACAGAGCAAAACCAAACAACAAAAGAAAACAAACAAAACAAAAACCTGACTTTAAAAAAAAGGAAAAGCCTATAAATAGTTCAAGGTCTGCTTGTTGACCTTTAGTAGTGTTTTCCAGCCCAGACTGATGGGGTGCCATGCCTTGGCCCCCAAGTCTGTTTTTAGTATTCCCGAGTGACTTCATTGCTTTGCTCCCCTTGCTTCCCTGTTGCACACCCTTAGCATTTCACCCTAGTGTGGTCAGATTGGGCACAATTCCTGCACTGTGCCTCCAGTGTTGAAGGCCAAATATTTAAGTGATTTCTAACTATGCTTTTCAAATACCCAGGTTAAAAACAAACAAACAAATTCACTGCCATCAAGTCAATTCTGTCTCATATAGATCCTATCAGACAGGACAGAACTGCCTCACAGGGTTTCTGAGATCCTACCTCTTTTCTCCTGGACAGTAGTAGCTGCTTATTTTGAATTGATAACCTTGTGATTAGCAGCCCAACATGTAACCCACCACACCAACAGGCCTCCCTAACACTCATCTAAACGACATATTTCAGTAGTTGCTCCAAAGACACAACTGATTTGAACAATTTGAATAATTAATGAAAACACAAAGTTTCATATTTAAAGCATTATTTAACTTCCTTGAGGCTTTAAGTATGATAAAGCTACAAAGCATTTCAAAATTCAGCAACAATATTATCCACCTATGATATCTTTGTGGGAGAAATATGAGGCTTTCTATTCTCGTGAAGAGTTTATAGCCTCGAAAACCCACAGGTTGTTTCTACAGTTGCTGTGAGTCACAGCTGACTTGTTGTCATTTGGTATCTTATTTTTTCTTTGAAATTATCAAACATCCTTTGAATACAAAGCATCGGTGCTAAGTAGCAGCAAGAGCAGCAGCAGCATGTGTCAGAGCACAGCTGTGTTCCATAGGTTTGTCGAAGGCTGACTTAGAAGTAGCCCACTAGACTTTTCTTTCATGATGTCAGTGGGTAAATTATAATCTCCGACTAGTTGGCTAACAACAGCGGAATGTGTACCTATCTGTAGGACCCAGGGTATTCATGCTATCTACTGGAGGTATAATAGTGTGGTTAGCTGTCCTTTGGCCAGTCTTCAACTCAAGGGGATCCCAGGCACAAAAGAACACACGGCTGCCTGGTTCTGTGTTAACTCCATGATTGGTTGCAGATCAAATCATTGTGATCCACTGGGTTTTTTTATGGCTGACTGTCACACAATTTCTTTCTAGACAGTCTTAGTCTAAAATTGTTCTGAAACTTGTTCACTATTCTAACAATACACAATATCCTAGTGGTAGCTGTGCATATGGTGACTGGGTGTCCAACGTAGATCTTCCATATTACATTCTAAATCACAGTCCACCGTTGGTTCACCAATGCCAATATTAACAGCAGCAATGTAAGGATCATTAATTCAAATTACTATCTATAGTCATTAGGCAAGTGAGCGACATAAAAGAGTAAAGTAACCTAAGTGAAGGGCAATAGGAAATGACTGGAACTATCATGTACTTAGAAATACATCTTTTCCATTAAAAGAATACAGGACCCACACATGTCTATAACCACCCAGAAAGGACTATTTTTATGGTGTCTATTGACTCTATTAGATTTTAAGTATGTGTATTTGTTGATAACTATATAATGACAATTATATGCCCAACAATCGCTGCTTCCTATCTAGTTCATATATGTTGTTTGGTGTCATCGGCTCGATCCTGACCCACAGTGACGCTATGCAAAAAGGAACGAAACACTGCATGGTCCTGGCATTACCCAATCCTTCCTATGCCTGAGTCTATTGTAATCACTGTGTCAATCCATCTTGTAGAAGGCCTTTGTTGTTTTCATTGCCCCTCCAGTTTACCTAACATGATGTCGTTCTTCAGGGACTGTTCTCTCCTGACAGTATGTCCAAAGTCTTTAAAGAAAACGTCTTGCCTCTAAGGAGCACACTGGCCACCCTTCTTCCAAGACAAATTAGTTTATCCATTTTAGCAGTCAATGGTACGTTCAATATTCTTTTCTAGCACTATAATTCAAATGCATCGATTCTCCTTCGCTCTTCCTTATTCAAAGAAGGAATTTTGTATTTAAGCTGAAGAATTTGCAATCAGCAGTGCTTGACTTTGAATGCACAAAATCATTACTGGGCAATGTGTACAGGTTTCTGTGATTTTAAGGGAACTTGTAGATTGCTGGATTACAACAGAAACCCATGTAAACTCCTATAATCACCAATCTTTTTAAGTTTAGAATTTCCCAATTTTTTATTCTTAAGTTCCTTTGCTGTATTATTATGCTTGAATCTCTAAACCAGCAAATGTGCATCTTCCCCTGTCGTATTCAGATTGCCCCTTTTGGTGGTGTCAGTCTGTGTGATGTGGGACAATACAAATCTGTTGCCCTTTAGTTCATTCCACTCACAGTGACCATGTGCTAGAGACCAGAGCAGGTTACCAGGCCTTCTTCTGAAAAACTGTTCAGTGGGTTCAAACCCATCATCCTAAGGTTACGAGTGGAACCCAGGAACTTTACTCAGATAACAAGGACTAAAAAATTAATGTTTACTATTAAAAAAATGACATGACCTCAAACCTAAGAAACAGAGCTCTCCTTTATAGCATAACAGATGATTAAGTAAAACATTGCTACTCATGGAAGAATATATGCAAAGAACAAAATCATAAAAACAATTTGAATGACTAAATCACTTTACTGAGTAGTGGCTGAAATCTTAACAGTTCCCAAGTGAGCATGGAAGGTGCCATTATTGGCCTCTCCCGGTGCAGAAGAACCAAGAGTGAAGAAAATGGAAGACGCAGACAATCAGTGAACTAACAGACCATACAAACACCAGTCTCCCTGACCCCGCGCCTAGAAGAGCTAGAGGGTGCCCAGTGATCACTACCAACTGCTCTAAAAGATATCACATTAGAAGGGACTAAACAGAATAGGAGAAAATGTGGAACAAAATTCAAAATCATAAAAACTTTTACGTTTACTGGTCAAATAGACTGGTAGAACCCCTTAGACTAGTGCACTTAGTCACTCCTTCAGGTCTAGAACAGTTAACATTAGAGAGAAACAGAGAGAGGGGAGGTGTTCTACTAAAGATTTTGTCTCAGAAACCCAATGGTGCAATTCTATTATGTCTATAGGGTTTCGATGAGTCAGAATCAACTAGATGGCAGTAGGTTTTGTTTTGGTATCAAAAAACACTGCTCAGAAAAAAATTTAAAAGTCCTAATTAGCCAGCAATTGCATTTCACATACCGATTAAAAGACACATTTTAAAATAGTCTCTAAATTGATCTAATCTCTAAACTGGAACCCTTATGGCATAGTGTAGTGGTTACACGTTGGGTGGCAAAGTGCAAGATCAGCAGTTCAAAATGATGAGCTGGGGTGGGGGGAATTAAAAAAAAATACTCCTGTGACGTGTAACAGTCTTAGAAATCCCAAGGGGCAGTTCTTCCCTGGGTCTATTGGGTGGCTTACTTGGCATCAATTCTGTGGCAGTGACTGAGTGACTGGAATTGATCTACAAATTCACCACAATTTCCAAGCAAATTATTTTTAAAATGTTTTATTCTAAGATGCATAAAGAGGACATAAGAATCCAAGAGAATCTTGAAGAATGACAAAATTGAACCTTTTTTAAAGCAATTTTAAGTCATTATATAGCTATGGCAACTAAGAGTGTGATACTGGCATAAAGACAAAATAGACCAATGGAATAGAAGACTCATATGTACACATGATACAATGAATATGCAATAAAATTAATACTGCAGTAGAATGTGGGAGAGGATGGTGTTTTTTCCAATGAAAGCTTAGATATGTATATTGAACAAACATTACTAATACATAAAAATTAAATAAAAAAATCACAAACCTAAGTGTGAAAGGCAAAGCAATAAAGTTTTTAGAAATTTCAGTTATCACCTGGTAATAGAAAAAATTATAGTGTTACTAAAAGCACTAGTGATGAATTAAACTGGACAAATTTTGTTCATTAAAAAGGCATCATTGGTAGAGTTAAGATATTTGTCACTGACATACCAATGATAGATTCATTTCTAAAATACCCAAAACTTTCTTCAAATCGATAAAAGACAACAACCATCATTAGCATGGCATGTTATTAGTCATAAGGAAATGGAATAAAACCAATGGGATGACTGTACACAGCCACCACAAAGTCCACAATTAAAACAGATTCAATATATTATTAAGATGGAGGTCTAAATAATTACCTCTGGAGTGAGACTACTTATTGAGAAAATATTTATGGGACCTTTCTCTGATGCTAGAAATGTTTTTGTTTGAAATCAGGATGATGGTTACAGAGGTATACCTATTATGTAAAAGGTCACTAGGTTCTTAAAATTTGTATCCCTTAAATGTACTAGTTTTACTTCAATTAAAAAGTAAAAGAAGAATAAAGTATTCAATGATATGAATAAGATCAGAATAAATGGAGATACATCCACAGACAGGAAGACCCAGTATTATAAATATGTTAAGTCTCTCTTAACAAAAAAACCTTACAGATTTGTTTGGGGGTGGGGGTAGGGTGGCACTAGGCAGGAGACAAATAACAAGACAAATCCATATTGAAATTCAAATGAAATGGAAAGTTTGCAGTGGTAAGACAACTTTAGGTAAAAGAACACAAAGAACTTGCCCAATCAGATAACAGAATATTTCTAATTTTTATTTTTTTCTTTTAGAAATAATCATTTCTTATGTAGGCATTTGAAAGTGTCTTTTAAGTGCTTATGTAAAATATAAAATGAGGTCATTAGCTATGAGTACGGGAAGGCTTCAGAGTGACCGTTTCTCAGAGTGGGATTGTAAATTATTAAGCAAAAAGCTTACTTTTGTTTTCTCTCGTCATACTTTGCTTTTCAGGGAGAACTGCAGAAGACAGCAGAGTTGGTGAACTAGTGTGAGAAAGTTGCCCACGAGAATGGAGGGAGACAGAAAGAGAAACATATGTACAAGGCAAGGAATATCATTACCAAAAACAAGAGAAGCAGAGACACAGGAGCAACAGAGTGAGTTCAAGTGACTGAAGGTCAAAACGAAAGTGAGGAATTGTAAGAACCGGCATTAAAAAAAAAAAAAAAAGAACAGGCATAAATGAGTGGGAAGGGGAGATGTAGCCGGAGAAAAAACTCAAACCAAATTCACTGCCATGAAGTTGATTCTGACTCACAGCAACCCCACATGACAGAACACAGCTGCCCTGTGGGTTTCCAAGGTGGCAAACCTTTATGGAAGTAGAAGGCTTCCCTTCCTCCCATGGAGTGGATGGTGATTTTGAATTGTTAATCTTGTGATTAGTAGCCACACATATATCCCACCATGCCACCAGAGCACCTTGGATGACTTAACAGGTGGTGAGAGTATTGACAAAGACAATATCTAGAATAAGTATCTGAGCTAGAATGAAGGGCAGGAAAGTTAGAAAGGAGACCAAGCAACCAGGTTATTGGGTTTGGATTTGGGGCACATGATGGCTTTAATATTGCTATGAGGTTGGAAACAATACCATTGTTATTTCAAGTTATCAGCAGTGTCACCCATGGTGACAAGTTTCAGCTCCCAAACTAAAACAAACTAGGAAGAAAAGTCTGGTAAACTATTTCGGAAGGCTAGTCAATAAAACGCTGTGTACATTAACAGAATATGACCCACAGACTTAAAATGGTTAGGGGTTGTGCTTCCAACCGCAAGGTCAGTAGTTCCAATCTCTAGCTGCTTCGTTGGAGAAAATGGGGCTTTCTATTCCTGCAAAGAGTTAGTCTTGGAAACGCAAAGGGACAGTTCTAACCTGTCCTGCAAAGGTATTAAGAATCAAGATTGACTGGATGGCAATGAGAAAACACTCATTTGTGGCTACAGATCAGGGGAGCTGTGAAGACATCAAGGGCATTCTACATGAAAAAGCAAGAGATCACTGAGAAGGCAGGAGAGGAAAAAAAAGACAAAATTGGATGTCAGGAGAGAATGAAATTTGCTCTTAACCATAGAAAAGCTAAAGCAAACAGAAGAATCAAGGAAGTGAAAGCATTTAACAGAAGATTTCAAATGGGTTGCTTAAAAAGACTGGGTCAATCAGTCAGGGTGTAGTATAGCCCGATGAAACATACAACTTTCCTCTAGTTCTTTAATGCTTCCTCCCCCAGATCATGACCCTGATTCTACCTTACAAATCTGGCTAGACCAGATCAAGTACATGGGTACAGATAAGAGCTGGAAACACAGGGAATCCAGGACAGATAAGCCCGTCAAAACCAGTGGTGAGCGTGGCGATATTGGAAGGATAAGGGGACGGACAACATAAAAGTGGCTGAAGGGAGAGATTTGTCAGTGTAAGATATGGAAAAAATTTTAAATAAATTATTAAGGGTTCGTGAGGGAGAGAGGATGAGGAAGGGAGGGGGGAAATGAGGAGCTGATACCAAGTGCTCAAGTAGAAAGAAAATGTTTTGAGAATGATGATGACAACAAATGTACAAATGTGCTTGACACAATGGATGGATGTCTGGATTGTGATAAGAGTTGTAGGAGCCCCCAATAAAATGATTTATAAAAAAAAACCAGACTGGGCTAGTGATGGCAACATATGTACAAATGTGCTTGATTACAATTGATGTATGGACTGTTACAGAGCTGCAAAAGCCATCAATACAATGTTTTTTAAAAAGGTAAAACTTGGCAAAACATGAAGAAATGTATGAAGACTTAGAGTGAAAACACTATCAGCCTATTTTAAGTTAAAAGGAATGAAGAGAAAGTTCAAGCTTCAGGTAACATTAAAAGATTCTATGGGCAAAATGTTGATAAAATAGGAAGCAACTAGAGGAGTGAGAGGGTTCAATCACAGTTCCGTGATATAACCACATCAACTGTCCTAACTTAGTTCATAAAGACGATGAATACGTCAAAGTTTGGTGAACAGTGGTTTCAAACTGCTGACTGTGTCACCAGGACTCCTTCATCATCACGGCAGCGATGGTCTATTTGTGAAACAACTGCCACATGTGTACTTACAGTTGTCTTGAACAATATAGACAGAATTCAAAATGAGATAAACATTTAAAGTAATAAAAAAGAGTATATTACTAAATTTGCTTCCTCAATCTCAACTAGAAATGAAGCTTATATGCAGGACTAAGTGTACGAGATTTCCAAAGTTTCCAAAGAGTTTGCAGAAAAATTCCACCATATATTTTTAAAATTCTATTTTCCACAAAAATTTTGAAGTTCTTTCAAATGTAAGAATTTTAAACAAGCCGTAGAGTCCTTTTCTTCAACACAAAAAAGAAATATGGAACATCATTTCCCAGTTTGTTATAGAGGATAAACACTACTAAGGGAATAAAAGTTATCCTTGAGTAATTAATGAATTAAGTAGATAATAAAGATGTATAATTAAAAGATAGTATATTCATTTCAAGATATAATTTGTATTTCTTATTCTTATGAACCTTGACAGTTTTAAAATTGAAAACATTTATATGGAACCATATATATTTTATATCTATAAATATAAATAAAAGAAGTCATTAAGAACTTTGATTATGACAATATTTTCTGTCCTCAGATAGAGTAGTAATACATACCTATTTTTAAAAGCCTTTAATTTTAGTCATATTTAAAATTAGTGCTTCTATTTGGTATAGTACATGAACTACCAGACCAGAAACATCAGAATAATCTGGTGTCTATAAATTATATGCATCTTGCGCTTAATCTAAATTTATTTTAAAATCTCTACATTATTTACAAATAAGCTTTTAGTGATCATTATTTATAATGCCTTGAACACAAATAGAAAATGTGAGGACAAAATAGTAAAAGTGAAGCAGAACTCTTATAAAGACTCTCGCTTAAAATCAATGCTTACATTTTTTCTTTAAAATATTTTTATAACTCTTGTTTATATTGACAGTAACAATATGAAAGCATACTAAAGAAAAGATGATTTAGACAGACTTACAGTTGGTGATATCAGGTGGTGCATAGCCATCATTCATATACATACTGGTGGGTTTTGCCACTTTCAAGAAAACAAAATCAGATGTGTTCTTTAAGGCAGTTACTGCTTCTTCATGAGTAACTTCTTCTAAACATACACTATTCACCTATAAGAAAAACCCCATAAGACATTTAAGGCACTTGGATTCAACTGCTCTCTGCTAGTTGGTTATAAATGACTATACCAAAAGACGGGGGGGAAATAAGGCATGAAAAGGATATAAAGATGTATAGAAAGAAAATACTCATTAGGTAGAGCTTAAGAGAGTTGAGACTAACTAGATGGCAAAGAGTGAAGGTAGCACCAGGGGACTGTATGTAAAATTGTTTGCAGATGTTGGTGGAATCTTGATTCCAGATCCTATCGCTCTTATCTCCTCAACTAGAATACCCTCTCATTCCTAAGGATTTAGGAGTGCATGTGGGTATAATTCAGGAGAACTTGGTGGCATAGTGGTTATGCGCCGGGCAGTGAAACAGTTCAAGGGAGAAAGACCACAAACAAAGAGGTACAGTCTTGGGAACTCACAGAAGCACTTCCACTCTGTCCGAAAGGGTCACTCTACGTTGGCATCGACTGGATGACAGTGAAGTTTTGTTTTTGAGGGTTTTTTTTATATTGAAACATCTAAAATGATTTGTGTTTTTGAAGCTATCACAAAATATCATATTTACTAAACATTTTACATTAATAGGTATCTAATTTCTTCTCAATTTTTGTATATATAAGCAGTGCCAATGAACATGCATGTACATATTTCTTTGTGGGTGTGTTTTATTTCTTATATTTTCTTAATTTTTAAAACTGCACATTAGGTGAGGATTTACATTTCAGATCATTAGTTTTTTATTTAACAGATTAATCTACTAATCAAATCCCCCATTTACCCTTCATCCACCCCTTAACTTCTCTTCTCTCACTGTAGACCACCATCTTCCACTTCACTGTGCATGTGTATTTTAGATGGCCAATTTCTTTTGATACAGAATTGATCAATCAAAGAATATAAGCATTTTCCACTTAGATGAAAAGCTACTAAATTGTTTTCCCAGAGTAAGAGTGTACTATTGACTTATTTCCAACATTGAACATAAGCATTTTAAAGTACATAAAATAATGAATGAGGTTGTAATTGTATATCAATTATTTTAAGTTTTATTTTCCATTGTTAGTGGTCAAATTGTAGATTTTTCCATGCCATATGTTTGAGCTACCCTGGAAGTGGATTCTTTGGCTCTAGTCAAGTCACTCCTGTTGAGACTATATGGAGAAGAGACCAGCTCTGACTGGCAAGTCCTACCAAAATTGCAGAAAGGAAAAAAAATGAATGATTGTTAACTTAGCCACAAAATTTTATGTTTCCTTATGCAACTTTAGATAACTGACATAAGAGGTAACACACCTTGTTGAGGCAGTCAACGTGGACTGTGACAGGATGGACTTTAAAGTTAGACTCATCAAGTGCTCAAGTAGAATGAAAATGCTTTGGAAATATTGATGGCAACAGATGTACAAATGTTTTTAATACAATTAATGTATAGATTGTCAAAAGAGCTGTAAGTTCCCCCAATACAACTATTTATTACATTTTTAAAAATAATAAAAATTAAAGTTACAGATTTGGGCAAATGGAAGGACAAAGTTCCCTTATGAGACTTGATGAGTGCAGGGAACAGGACCGGGCAGGGGAAATGAGAAGTTCATTTTTGGATATGTTAAATTAGAGATGACTTTTGGGATCGCTAAGGGGAGTTTAGGTAAGTTTTTTTTTTTCTTTCATTGTTTAAAAACATTTTATTAGGGGCTCATACAACTCTTATCACAATCCATGCATATACATACATCAATTGTATAAAGCATATCTGTACATTCTTTGCCCTAATCATTTTCTTTCTTTCTTTTTTTTACATTTTATTAGGGGCTCATACAACTCATCTCAATCCACACATCTACATACATCAATTGTATAAAGCACATCCGTACATTCTTTGCCCTAATCACTCTCAAAGCATTTGCTCTCCACTTAAGCCCTCTGCATCAGGTCCTCTTTTTTTACCCCCTCCCTCCCCGCTCCCCCCTCCCTCATGAGCCCTTGATAATCCAGAGATTGTTATTTTGTCATATCTTGCCCTATCCCGAGTCTCCCTTCCCCACCTTCTCTGAAGATTTTTAAGAACCACTGTTGAAATATGTTTGCCTTGCGCCCAAAACAAATTGTGTGTATGTAAAAAGTGCAAATAAATTTCACAAACAATTGGTAAGTCTTGACCTCTAGTGAAGTTTTTCAAAAACACTTGATGTGGGTAGTGAGTACCAATAGAGAAGAGAAACTGTCCAGAGACTGAGCGCTGGATGGCTGCAATGCTCAGAGGGGGCAGGGAGATAAGGCAGCACTAGTAAGAAGGATGGAGGTATGGGCAGCAAGACAGGAATGAGGGATACAGATAAAAGCTTGCCCTGTTAAGCAAAATGATTAATGTTTGAAGAAGGAGACAAGTATGCCAAAAGCTGGGTAAGTCAATTAATACAGAAGATAACAGGTGAATTATTTCCATGAAATTATGGGAAAACCTGAGTGAATTCAAGAGGGAACTAGCCTTGTCAAGATGGTAAATTAGCACAGTTCACTGGCTTCCTACCACCAAAACTGATTATGGGGAAAACATGGCATCTAAGAAATTTTTTAATAAATGTGAGAAATCCATGAGAATCAGACACCTGTTTTCAATCAATGTATGGAGTATTACAGAAAAGGGGCTGACTGCATGGATTGCACCTTGGGGGAAACAATGACAAGTACTAGGTGCAAGAGGTTAAGATAGAGAAAGTAGTTCAAGTGCTGTTCTTTACTCGTTCCTGTCACTAATTCAAAACAATCATTATTTGCCTCCATGCTACAGCTGCAATAATGAAAAGGATGTAGAACAAAGGAATGTTTTATATACCATATATACTCGAGTAGAGGCCGGGTTTTTCAGCACATTTTAAAGCAGTTTTTGTGGTAAAACTAGGTGCCTCGGCAGATATTCGGGTTGGCGTATACTCGAGTATATATGGTACTTGTTGATGTGAAAGTGAAAGTTTACAAGTGGTTCGAGTAATAACTGGATGTTTATTTATAATCCTACTAACAGTATACTCTGTGTTCTGGTAAATCCCAAACCCAGCCAAATTCCCAAATGAAACTCTTGCACATGATCACCAGAAGACACAGTATAGCTTTTCCAAGAAAAATTATTTAGAATACAAAAAAAAAAGTAGAAGTAATCTAACTCATCATCACTGTACCACATGCAGTTCATATACCTCAGATTCACCTGAGACTATCTGTTCCTTAATCTTGGCTACTACTTATTGCTGTCTTTGTCTTATATTGTGACTACTAAACTGATAATGCTTTATAATGGCATGGTAGATATTGATGCTCCTTCTAGCGAGTGCTGTCGTAGCTCAGAAACTCATGTGTGACATGTATAGATCACTAAGGCTCTGACTCTTTTCACCACTTTCAGGTTTAAATAAAGAGCTGTGCCACAGAGTATGACAAGTGGCTTTCCTTAAGTTGCCCAGATTTGGGACAATTCACTCCCCTGGGGCAGACTATTAACAACAGACAGGAAGGGTCAGTACCATATGATAAGCAACTGGTTTGCCTTTCACCGTACTTTCTATTCTCACTCCCTCCTGAATCCCGTGGGTTCCACCTGCCAATGAAACCTCAGAACATTAACTTTTTTTTCATGTTTTGACTGAACAATTATAAACTGAAAAATGGATTCACTGCAGAGGTGAAATGAATACATTCATTAAGCTCTCAGTAAAAATACGGATGTCTCAGTAAAACAATACTGAGTGAAAACATAAGTATACCAAGACTACACATAAAACAATAACCTTTTATAATGTTTTAAAACAAGCACTAAAAATATTTAGCCACAAGCATGAGATTAAACACCTTTTTAGAAACAAAAAAGGAATGCTAATATAAGTTATGAATGCTAGAATTCTTGGCAATGTAGAGTTTACTAGATTTTTGTTATAAGTAAAAATAGGTAAATTAATTCACTTAAAACAAATAAAATAATGAGTGTTATGAGCTAAGGATAATAATTAAAGGATTACTGATATAAATCTCAACACTGCCCACTTTAAATAATGAAAAGTAAATATACACAAACAAATAAATAGACTGATAAAAGTCAAAGAAAAAGAAAGCAGCATGGAAAAGGAAATGATAATGGAAAATAAAGCTATATACCAAGAATCGTTTTTTTAGGTTTTGACTAAAACAAGGTTAGTATTTACTCATTTAACATTTTTCATTCTGTAGACATTCTGAAGTTCGTCAGAGAAAAAAAGGTATCAAAATGGTATTTTAAATAATAGACTTCTTATACTTACTGCTAAAAGTTTATCTCCAATCTGAAGTTTACCATCTTTATGTGCTGCACCTCCTTCGATTATTTTGGTTACATAGATACTATTGTCCCCAGGGATATGCTGATTCCCAACACCTCCGGCAATGCTGAACCCAAGACCTGCTTGGAAAACACTAGTTTTAGATTCTGATCAATCAATGTCAATTTAAGCCGAGATAGAAATGACTGACAAGGCCATGATTTCATCACGCTTTTTAAAAATAGAAATTACCTATCTAATTATCTTTTCTACTCCTATGTATCTATTCTTCACTCGAGGGACAATTTTATCAAATAAAAAACAAACCCACTGTCACTGAATCTGTCATTAATTCTGACAACCCTAGACGGGGTTTCTGAGACTGGAAATCTTTACGGGAGCAGATACCCTCACCTTTCTCCTGCCGATTGGCTGGTGGGTCTGAAGTGCTGACTTTCTGGTTAAAAGCTCATATTTTAACCCAAGTGGGTTCCGTTTTAAAAACACTTTACTGGGTTTCTTCTTAAAGTCTCATTGTAAACACATGCATTTGCAAATCCAGAAAGAGATGGTAAACTGTACTACTTAGCAATTACGTTTTAATACCATCACAAAATGAACTATTGGTGGTGGGCAGAATGGATAGGCTTTAGAAATACTGTCTAATCTTTTATCTTTTCTCAATATTTTGTGAATTAACAATTTATTTTTTTGGTGGTATTTTCTTTCATGTATCTATCTATTTTTTTAATCATTTTATTAGGGGCTATATACAACTCTTATCACAAGCCATACAAACATCAATTGTGTAAAGCACAATATACATTGATTGCCCTCATAATTCTCAAAACATTGCTGTCCACTTAAGCCCTTGGCATCAGCTCCTCATTTTTCCCCTCCCTCCCCACTCCACCCTCCCTCCTTCATGAACCCTTGATAATTTACTCCCTTCACCCACTTTTCTGTTGTCCGTACCCCAGGGAGGAGGTCACATGCAGATCCTTGTAATCAGTTCCCTCTTTCCATCTCACTTTCCCTCTATCCTCCCAGTATAGGCACTCACACCGCTGGTCCTGAAGGGATCATCCACCCTATATTCCCTGTGTTTACAGTTCCTGTCTGTACCAGTGTACATCCTCTGGTCTAGCCAGACTTGCAAGGTAGAATTTGGATCATGATAGTGGGGGTGGGAAGCACTTAGGAACTAGAGGAAAGTTATCCTCTTCATCGGTGCTACATCACACCTTGACTGGCTCATCTCTTCCCCTAGACCCCACTGCAAGGGGATCTTCAGTGGCCAACAAATGGGCTTTGGGTCTCCACTCTGCACTGCCCCACCTCATTCACTATGGTAAGATATTTTGTTCTCATGATGCCTTATACCTGATCCCTTTGACACCTCGTGATCACACAGGCTGGTGTGCTTCTTCCATGTGGGCTTTGTTGCTTCTCAGCTAGATGGTTGCTTATTTACCGTCAAAGCTTTCAGACCCCAGCCACTATACCTTTTGATAGCCGGGCACCATCAGCTTTCTTCGCCACATTTGCTTATGCACCCATTTGTCCTCAGGTTTCCTATTATGGAGGGTGCACCCAATGATATGATTTTTTGTTCTTTGATGCCTGATAACTGATCCCTTCAGCACCTCGTGATCACACAGGATGGTGTCTTCTTCCATGTGGGCTTTGTTGCTTCTGAGCTAGATGGCCGCTTGTTTACCCTCAAGCTTTTAAGACCCCAGACGCTATATCTTTTGATAGCTGGGCACCATCAGCTTTCTTCACCACATTTGCTTACTCACTCACTTTGTCTTCAGTGGTTTTGTCGGGAAGGTGAGCATCAAAGAATGCCAATTTAATAGAAGAAAGTATTCTTGCATTGAGGGAGTACTTGAGTGGAGGCCCAATGTCCTTCTGCTACCTTAATACTAAACCTATAAATATATGCACATAGATCTTTTCCCCTATCCTCATATACAAATATATTTGCATATGTACATATCTTTACCTACACCTCTATAAATGCCCTTTGCCTCCCAGCTCTTTCCTTTATTTCCCCTGACTTTCCTCCTGTCCCACTATCATGCTCATTCCCCACCAGGGTTTCAGCAATGTGAATTAACAATTTCAAGGATGTTTTTTAATTCATAAATACTCAGCTACTCATCAAGATTTTCTGTCTTTAAGTTGTTTTTGAAAAAAATACTTCCTCTTTTATATCAGAATCAGTAATTAACTTTACCCTAAATTCTACCAGGTTTGAAAAATTTAGAAATCACATCATAACAGTTGTCATTTCAGAGGGAGCTCATGACACACTCACAAAAGCCTTCTTTTTACTTAGCCAGCGTACTTGCATTTAATATAGTTCGTACAGGCATGATTATAAGTTATGATCTACAACTACAACTGACTTCAAAGGCAAGACTATTTCATTTGTTTTCATGCTGAGAGTCATATTAAAACACATGTAAATTGCATACAGCAATTAACATGAATAACTTCTATTTATTTAAATCATTTTACTGAAGGCTCTTATAACTCTTATAACATTCCATACACCAATTGTATTAAACATATTTGTACATATGTTGCCATCATCATTTCCAATACATTTTCTACTTGAGTCCTTGCTATAAGCTCCTCTTTTTCCCCCTCCCCTCATCCACCTTTTGAATCCGTGATCAATTGTATATTGTTAATATCACTTCGTATTATATGCACTGTCTGTTGTCTCTCTTCACCCACATTTCTGTTACTCATCCCCTTCAGGGGCAGGTGGGAGGGCCTATATATCCAATGTAGTCAAGAACTTTTAGAAAGCTGGACTCATGCTGGGAACTTAAAACATTCTAGAATTCTAATTTAGATAAAATTTCAGTAATAACACAACATTCTAAATATTCACAGAAATACTGTAGCTTATTAGTACTGTCAATATTAAACATTCATAAAAATAAGTTATAATTATATTTAACTCAGAAGGTTCTTGCTAATAATTTTAGTTTGAGTACCACATACCTTTAGGACCTTTTATGAGCTTTATTTCCATTATTTTTTCAGATACCGGTTTCCGTCTTTTTACATATAAGCGTACTATAGACCCTGCCTCTTTTAGTGCTTCCACTGCTTTGCTGTGTGTTACATCTCGGACATCTACTTCATTCACTCGCAGTATACAATCATTAACCCTGGGGGGTGGGGGAGGGATACAAGTATTTAAAGTGTGCATATAGTTTACTTTTTGTGATGTAAGCTATAAACTGATACAAGCACGCTTTGCTTTGTCTTTAAGTTTATGTAAATGTTTCTCACACTTTGAAACATTTTGAGATTCTATTTGAAAACAGAAATGGAAACCTAAAATTTCTATGAATTTGTTCACAAATATTTAAAACTATGAAGCAAAATTATTTAAAATTTTGACTTCCTAAATGAAAAGACATAAACATGCTTAGACAACAACTGTCTCAATCATTAGTTTGAATGTTGTTTGAGAATACACTCTATGTTACTACTATTGACAGTGTTTGTTTGCATTTATCCCTTACCCAGTTTGCTTTAAGAAAGACATACAACATACAAAGTGGGTTCAGTATTACAAGACAAAGTGCAGAACATACCGCAATCTTCCATCTTGGGCGGCTGCTCCCCCTGCAATAATTTTGGTAATGAAAATACTTGAGTCATCTCCAATGTGTGGGTTGTCTGTTCCTCCAGCAATGCTGAAACCAAGGCCTGAATTTCCCTGAGGGTATAGGAAAAGAAACTCTAAGACTGAATTTAGGGATATAAAACTTGATTAAATTTAAGAATGCACATAATCATAAAAATAATGCTTAGCATGTAATGTATAGAATATAAACACTTTAATACATCTAAAATATCACTCCAAAGCTTAATAGGAATTATCTTTAATAGGTATCACACATTATAGGGCTTGGAAACTATCCTCTCTCTCACGGCCATTGAGCCCATGTTAATTCATAACAACCTGCTGTGGGTTTCCGAGAATGTACTGTATCTACTCGTGTATAAGCCGAGTTTTTCAGCGCAAAAAATGTGCTGAAAAACTGGGGTTCGGCTTATACACACGTCAATGGTATCCCAGCGAGGTGTAACAGCTCGCTGCCGCCCCCCTGCAGGTAACGGGAAGAGTGCCCGTTATCTCGTGGGCGATTGCCGTTTCTTAACTGTTCATTCAAAGCCCCTCTGACACTGCAGGGCTTTGAATGTTTGTTTACTCACAACTAACCAATCAGAGCCATCCTATGATGTGTATCTTTGAATAAGCCTTTTAAAGACCATGTGTGAGGGATGTGTAATGAATGGATGTCATCTGGTCAAGCCCGACTAACAAAAGGAGGAAATCTCATGAAGCCTGACATAGAGTTAATAGCAAAGAGGGTTCAAGATGCATGGGAAGACATTCCAGAAGACATGGTGCGATGTGCCTTCCAGAAATGTAGTATTAGTAATGCTATGGATGGCAGTGAAGACTGTGCTTTGTATGAAAATGACAGCAGTGATGGTGATGACGGCGATCTCAGTGAGGACAGCGTCTATAATGACCTCATACCAGCTGAAGCTCTGCATTGGGATATGGATGATGATGAGGAATCCAGTTTTGAAGGATTTTCGCTCTTTACATTTTAGCTTAGTTGCTGTTTGAGCTCAGGGAATAGTACTCTTAAGGCTTCATTGTTGATACCTTATTGTTTTTATTGAACCTATTTTCCACTTACTGTGATGGTTTACTAATGTTAAATGACTTGTCTTTTTGTTTTTTTAATTTAAAATAAATATTTAAATACATTACCCCACTGATGTCTCAATTTTTAGTAATTTTATTTTCATTTGTTTTGATTATTGAAACTCACCAATAGCTTCTGCATTTTCTACCCTAGGCTTATACTCGAATCAATCAGTTTTTCTGGTTTCCCAGGTAATAATTAGGTGCCTCGGCTTATATTCAGGTCGGCTTATGTTTGAGTATACACGGTAATTATTTATGACAGTAGAAAGCCCAGTCTTTCTGTTGTGGAGCTGTTGGTGGTTTCAAACTGCAAACCATACAGATGGCAGCCGAACGTGTAACCACTACACCACCAGGGCTCCTGCCCTAACACATGAATATTCAGACAAAGGTATGAGTATAGGGAATAGGATGACATACAATTAAGAAATGGGCATACCCTTGTAGACAGAAAACCCTGTTTCTCCACGAATAATTACTGTAGAGATTGATGTAGTTAAAGAAAACATATTAAGTACTTTTGATATCTAGGCTACAGTTCTTCGAAAGTATGTGCAAATTTGGTTGATCAGTACTATTACTACAAATTTCTTTTACATTAAACCTGACATATACTTGGTGAGACAAATCTCTCCTAATATAAAAACACTCAGGCTATTTGTCTACAGCTAGTATTTTTCAGTATGTAAAACCAATTAATTATTTCAGCCTTTCCAAAAATGGGGTTCGTGGTAGTTACACAATGTGGTGTCAACATGAGACTATTAAGAGTGAAGGGGTCGAGTTTAGCCTGTCAATCAGGCTCCTGTTTGCTGACCTCATTTGGAGGCACTATGGAGATAAATAGCTCACTGGAGGCCACACCCACTCTGCTTTGTCTTCCTGCAGACAAGCAGCTTGGAGCTCCTCTGATGGAGCTAGAGCCCTGGAGCAAGAGGAGTCACATAGAGACCCTCAGCAGCACTAAGATGCTTCCACTGCCACTGGATCCATAAGACTTTCTGCCCAATGTCTTGTGATGTTCCTGCATTCAGTGTCACTGCATGTGTTGTGTGAGTCTGAAGAGGAATTTATAGACTGGTATTCAACATATGGGCTAATATCAGACTTACAGACTTGATCTAGAGTGGGCGGGGATATTTTCTCAATACACAATTGCCCTTGTATATAAAGCTCTTTCTTTCTTTCTTTCTTTTTTTTAAAAGCTCTTTCTTATACACAAGAGTGTCTATGAATTTGTTTCTATTGTCCACCAAGACTAACACAGGGTGGCTGTGGCATCATCAGCTATTTAAAAATAACCAAAGTGTAAGTGCTAAATGACAGCTATCACTTACTTATAACAATGTCCAGCCAGTATGAAGTGACTTCAAAATGTTAAAGGAAAATTTGATTATCTTTTAATTCCATTTTCCATGAACTTTTTGAAGCCCCCTTTTATTTTGACTTGTGAGATTCATAATTTTATTTTCTAATACTGAAAGACGAACTTGAGAACTTAATGTTTATCAGCTTTCTTGGTAGCAGAGCAAGAGAAGCTCTACGCTTTGCCAGAAAGCACTACATTTTATTTTACATGCAGGATTTCTGAAAATATTTTCTTGGAAAAAGATATTATAATGCTACAAAAAGTGTTTTATAAGAATTGCTGTAGGCTCATAAAGGTGAACAAACTGACCTGGAACTATTTATAGGCTTTTCGTTTTGTGTTGATGTTTTTTGTTTTGTTTTTATGTTTATTGTTTTTGCATGTCTATCCCCAGATAAGATAGGCAGGATAAACAATTCGGAGGTAAAAAGCAACAGGACCGAAGGTTCTGGGGGGTAAACAGGAGAGGGGGAGGCCAGGGAGAGGAATGGGGAAGCCAGGGATAAGGGAACAACAAGTGATCTAAAAATCAATGGCGAAGGAGGATGCCTGGTGGGGCTTGATAAAGGGCAATGTAACCAAGAGGAATTAATGAAAGCTGAATGAAGGGCAAACATGACAGTGGGACAAGAGGAAAATAAAAGAAATAGAGAAAAGAACTAGGAGGCAAAGGACATTTATAGGGGTCTAAATACAGGCATGTACATATGTAAATATATTTATAACGATAGGGAAATAATCTATGTACATATATTTAAAGGTAGCATACAGACATTGGCCTCTATTCAAGTACTCCCTCAATGCAAGAACACTTTGTTCTAATAAACCTGGTATTCTGTGATCCTCTTCTAGACACATTCGCTGAAGACAAAATGGGTGCATAAGCAAATGTGTTGAAGAAAGTTGATGGTGTCTGGCTAGCCCAAGATACAACATCATGGGTCTTAAAGGCTTGACGACAAACAAGAGGCCATCTATCTGAGAAGCAACTAAGCCCACATGGAAGAATCACATCAGCTTGTGTGATGAGGTGTTGAGGGGATCAGGTATCAAGCATCAAAGACCCAAAACAAAAAATCATATCAATGTGAAAGAGGGGGAGTGCAGAGTGTAGATCCAAAGCCCATTTGTAGACAATTGGACATCCCCTTACAGAAGGGTCACAGGAAGAGATGAGCTAGTCAGGGTGCAGTATAGCACCGACAAAACACACAACTTTCCTTTAGTTCTTTAATGCTCCCTCCACCCCATTATCATGGTTTTTAAAGGCTTGACCCCAATTCAATCCAGCTAGACCACAGCACATATACTGGTACAGATAAGGGCTCGCAGGACAGATAAACCCCTCAGGACCAATAATGAGAGTAGGGATACGAGGATGGTAGGGGGAAGGTGGGAGGAGAAAGAGGGAACCGATTACAACGATTGACATGTAAACCCCCTCCCCAGGGGGGACGAACAACAGAAAGGAGAGTGAAGGGAGACAGCAGTAGGTGTAAGACATGAAAAAAATAATAATGTATAAATTATCAAGGGTTCATGAGGCAGGAGGGTGGGGAAGGGAAGGCAACAAAATGAGCTGATACCAGAAGCTCAAGTAGAAAGAAAATGTTTTGAAAATGATGATGGCAACATATGTACAAATGTGTTCTGCACAATGGATTTATGTATGGATTGTGATAAGAATTATATGAGCCCCCAATACAATGATTTTTGAAATAGAAGAAAAAAGATTTAGTTTCAGGAACACATAGAGGGAGTTATTATACTCTGTCCCATAAAATTTTTACTCCCCACTATTACAATCTTATGATGATAAAAAAGAGTTACTGTAAGCAAAAGTATAAAAACCATTTAGGGGGTGCAGCAAGAATGTTCTGTGAGGTAACTCAAGTAAGTGGGTCTATCTGGTCCTTCTGTATAATTATTAGTAAGTCCTAATACCCATTTTTCAATGACTTGCCCTATAAAATTCTATTTTAACTAGAGAAAAATTCTTCAGTCTTGTGTTAGAGTTCCTAGAGCCTCAATAATAGTGACAATATATTATGTGAGAGCATTAATTTATATAGGTATTCAAGTTCTTTAATCAGTGGAAAATATAGTATTTTCACAAAAAATTACATTCCTGACTAAATAAAAGGAATTAAAAAGGCACTGAGAAAAGAATGAAAATTGAATTAAATAAAGATACTTGGAGGATATAAAAATACCATATTGCCCCGGGCTTCCGGCCCCGGCCCCGCGCGGCCGCCGTACTGCGAGCGGCTGGCGGCTTGGCGTCCCGGGCCTTGGCCGGGGCTGTGAGAGCCGCTTCAGGATTCTTACGGCCCTTGAGTATTTTGGCATCTTCGGCCTATCAAAACTGTGCCAAGAATGCGTGTCTTCTCTCTGCATTGTCCACCAGACATTTTAGTCAGCTGCAAACACCAGTTGTTTCCTCTGCTCCAAGACTGATTACCCCTGTGGGAAACCTGCCGTGCTGGCTGCCTGCACCAATTCTCAACAGGGTGGGTCCCTTGCTTCCTAGTGTCCTGAAGCTACCAGTCAGAACTCTAACTTACTGCAGTATAAGAAAGGGAAAGAGAAAGACTGTCAAGGCTGTCGTGTATCGGTTTCTTCGACTTCATTCTGGCCTTTGGGTAAGGAGGAAGGCCGGCTATAAGAAAAAGCTGTGGAAAAAGACAGCTGCAAGGAAGAGACGCTTGAGAGAGTTTGTCTTCTGCAATAAAACCCAGAGCAAACTCTTAAATAAGATGACGACATCTTTCTGGAAGAGGAGAAACTGGTATGCTAATGATCCTTACCAGCTCTACCATGATCGCACAAACCTGAAAGTATAGAGCCGAGGTGTGGGGCTTTTTCCCAGCTGCTGAGTGTGTGCCCTTTATGTGAATGTCTTTGCAAAGATGAATAAGTGTACCTTGATGATGTAAACTGTACCAGCTGATACATGTAATCCTGTCTAAACAACATTAAAACTTAATGGAGTAGACATCCTTGATGTGGTCAGAGGAAAAAAAATACCATATTAAGACATGTGCAATGCATTAATATGACTTAACTTGAAAGTTACTCTAACATCTATCTGACATGAGTAGGTATCTCAAATTCTGGTAGCAACAATTAAAAACTATCATGTATGTAGAGGAACCTATTGATCCTTACTCAAAATCTATTCTCACTTACAACATAATATGAATTATTTCGAATTCTAGTCTTAAATATATAGACATTGTTACTCAGTAAATTTATTTCTATGGAACATACCATTTCCCCAAAATGCTGGCCAAAGGTGGAATTGCTAAAATGCAGCATCTTCTTAAGAAGAAAATACATCTGAACAAAATTTAAGGAGGTGAATTTGTACCCTTAGGTTATATTTTGATTTAAGGAGATAATCTATATATGATACTTTGTTTAAATGATAGAGCTTAAAAAATTCATGGAAAAATTGAATGAAAATATAATGGAATTCCTCCAACTTTTTGAAGCCCCCTTGTAGAATATTATTGAGTATTTTGTTCAGAAAGAAAACTGAGGAAATAATAATCTTAACTAAGATAGCAATATTATTTTATAAATAGTAAAAGTTAAAATAAAAAAACTGGGAAACTGTCACTGTCTCAAAAAAAAATCAAATTCCCTGCATTGAGTCCATTTTGAATCATAGCGACCCTACAGGGCAAGCTAGTACTCTGGTGGGTTTCTGAGACTGCAACTCTTTATAGGAATAGAAAGTCCAGTCTGTGGTTTTGAACTGCTGACCTTGGGGTCTTTTAAACACATGTAACCTTTATGGTAAGAGGATATGTCGGGTACTGGCACACAATAAAAATTACTGGGTAAAAACCCCAAAATAAAACTTAATAAATGTTATTTAATAATGTTATCAATATTGGTTCATTGGCTCAGAAAAATTTAACTCTACCAAGTCTGAACATGACATGTTTAGGTTCCAAATACGAAATCATCATGCAAAAGTGGACAACAAGCACAGCAGATCTCAGAAAGGAGCACACACCGCTGAGAAACATGGCCCGGCCGAGTTGACACATGATCATAAGCATCATAGCAGTGACACCACAGTCCTGCACCTTGGAGCTCATTACTGTCAGAAGTATGCCCTCGAGGCAACAAACAGTTGCACAGATTTTTCACTATTGCTCATAAGTATGGAATTTCAGATAACAAGATTATACGCTAGGTTTAAGAATACAGGGATGTTAAGGTGTTAACAATGCAGAAAACTGAGTGTGGGGATGTTGTACCCTACACTTTTTTTCTGTAAATTTAAAACTATTATAAAGTAAAAAGTCTATTTTCATGAAAAGTCTATAAAAGAAAAATAATGTCTTCAAAACATAATGGCTAATTCATATCTAAAGAGTTCTTTATAAAGCAAACAAGACATGTATACAAAATAAGATAATCAAAATAGTTTTACCCTTTCAAGTGTGATTTCTTCATATTCATAATCTGTATCAGTACCATTGACCTAATGGACAAAAAAAGTAGTTCAGAAATTAGAGTGCATGCATTTAAATAAGAATAATCTTTATACATTTTACTACAATTATGATCATTAAATTTGAAAAACAATCACCACCAGCTATCATCAAGTTGAATCTGCGTAATAGCAATCCCATGTGTTTCAGAGTAAAGCTTCTGTATATAGAGTTTCCAATGGCTGTGACCTTTGAGAAGCAGACTGCCAAGCCTTTTTCTTACGTATCTCTAGGTAGGTTTGATCTGTCAACTTTTCAGTTAGTATCAGAATGGCTGTATGGGCCACCTAGTAATTAGCATCATTTTAATAATTTTAGGGGAATTTATATGATGTTAAAGTAATCAAATGTCTCCCATGGAGTAGGAGAGGTTAAATGCGATCACTGTATCCTGAATTTTAAATGTAGGAAAGGTACATTCTTAGTTTTAAAATTCTTACTGAACTCAACCTTTCAACTACATATCTGACCAGATGCAAATTCATACAGAATTGAATATGTACTTTTTAAAAATCATTCCCTATTCCTTCTCTTTCTAGTATCTTGAAGGAAGGTCCTTGTTTACCCTCTTTGGACTAATCCCAATGCAGCTTACCCCTCTGTCCAAAACATGCTATGTCTTTTAAGCAGGATATATTTTAAAAATAGAATTCTTAAGGTTCATGCTTAATATAACATACGTCCTCCAAAACATTCATTCTCCTTGTTTGAAAACTTCTTGGCTTGATAATAAGGCTCTCTGTGAACTTATTCCATCTGCCACTTCAGCTTCGTTCCTAACATCTCTATCTCACCGATTCATATGCCTACCTGACACACTACCCAATTCAAATGTCTGCAGTTTCCCCACTTCCAAAATCTTGTTGCTTTAGGTGAATATTGTCACAAATGTTTCATATACAAATTTTACTCACTATTCATGATCTTGTTCAAATCTTACCTGTATAAACCCACTGCCACTGAGTAGATTCCAACTCATTAACCAACTAACCAAATCCACTGCCACAGAGTCATTTCTGACTCACAGTAACCCTGAGAAGAGTTCCTAAGGCTGCAAATCTTTACAGGGCCAATAATTTCTCTTTCTCACAATGAGTGGCTGGTAGGTTCAATACTTACCTGTCAGTGACACCAAAAACTCCAAAGTGGCTCTATAAGGACAAGGCAGACTTTCTACAGGAGTAGAAAACCTCAACTGTCTCCCGAGGAGTGGCTGCTGGTTTACCAACAACCTTGGGGTTAGCAGCCTAAGTTATGAACTCATGACTAAATAAAAAGGAATTAAAAGGATAAAGAGTCAATATGAATAGTCTTATTCTTTTCAATGGATTCCTAATTCTCTCCTAAAAAAATAACCCTCCCAGGGAGGGTCTTTACGGAAATGTAAGAGATCACTGGAATCCAATCAGCCATGATTTGAATCCCTACTAGAACATTTCTATTGATATGAAGCTGAACAAATATACTCAATCTAACTCAACTGGGGCTATGAGAAATTAGATTCCATAAAGTACATTACATCTTGTACACAAGATGCTCTTTTGTAGTATAAATGAATCATCCTATCAACAACAAGAAAACCAAAAACTCACCATCGTCAAGTTGATTTTGACTTGTGGCGAGCAAGCAATCGTTTATTTCCCCTATCCTTGGATTTTGGCAGGCACTGCAACTAGCTCTGGTGTAACATTTTGGTGCACAGGATGCTGCATGATCTCTGAAGCTAGGTTATATGATGCTTTACGGTATGTAGCTCTGTCTTAGAATGCACCGTAATTTTTTAAAACTAGTTTTATTGGCTTAATTCACACATATCGTTCAATAGTTTAAACATACCACAAAGAGTTGTGCAATCACCCTAAGTAAAAGACCTTGGTTTTTCTGATGGGTCTGGGTAAAAAGGTAGGAAAAGATAGTGATTGTATTATATGACTCGGCTGTGAGTGACTGTTAACAGGGAAAATTGTGATTGCTAGTAGATCCTGCTGAGTATAAAATGAAGTATCTCAGATGCAGGAAGAAAGGGTAGATAGGAGTAAAGTGGTGCTTTGGAGCTTAAGATTCCAGCACATTGAACTTCCTTGAAATAGGATGTCTCACCTGAATTGTAACTTGTTAACTTCCTTAAAAACCTGATAATCATGAGTACTGTCAGTTAGTTTTGTGTGGTCATAATTCAGCCAAAGACGTAGAATGGGAGGGCAGCTGGTGGCAGAATAGGAAAAAAGGGATGGATGGTGGAGACTTGTGGGACCTCCGCCTTGTGCCAATCAGCCACAGGGGTCAGAGGTCAAATGTAGCCCTCATTTTGTTTCCGCATCCTCCAGAACACTTTCACACACCCAAGACCTTTTTGGAGTTGTAACTGGCATTATACTAGGTTTACAGATTAATATAAGGAAATTAAGATCTTTGCATTACATTTTGCTCAGCAAAAAGATATGCTGTCCTCATATTTAAGTGTTCTTCCATTCCTCACAGTAAAGTTTTATAGTTCTTTCTACAAATGTGTGTCTAAGTTTAGTGCTGGGTATGTATGTTTTTAATGGATTCATATTTCAAACTGGTTGTTAGTATACTGGAAAAGCACTTAGTGTTTAGCTTTTAGAGGATGCAAAATTTTCTCTTTAATTCAATCCTATTTTAATTGTGAATATGCACAATGTGTCATAATGTTTCACTGCTATCTGTAAAGTTTTCACTGGCTAATTTTTCAGAAGTGAACATTTTTTGCTTCCCCCTAGTCTGGAAGTCCCTGAAAATCTGCCCACCATGAGTGATCATACAGCGAAGGAAATATTGGTGGTACAGCTTCCAGCATCACAGACACCCAACTCAACAAACTGTCATACAGCAACTGAATTTTATAAAATCACATTCTCAGTCCTTTAATAGCACAAAGATTTTCATTTTCTAACCAGCTAACCCTAAGATATTCAAACAAGACTAATCAGAGTCCATAAAAGCTGGGACTTGTCCAAAGGAAGATAAAAAGAAGCCTAACTTACTAATTCCCAGTTAAGATTCAATTCCGTTACACTGTTCTAATTATAGAATTAACATATCAAAATTCAAGATTTATCTATCAATATTCATGGCTCAATATTATTGCATAAACTCAGGCAATTAAAAACCTCAAAGCCTATACCACCACAAAGCAAGAACCTAAAAATAAAAATGCATTGGGAAGAATAAAACGTTCTTCTTAATTAAAAATTTAGTTGACTATTATATACAAAGTAGAAACTTCAAAAGAATTTGCTTGAAAGTTTTTCCTAAATAATGAATGCCCACTTAGGTCGATTTAAGAATATCATAATTATTGATTATATTGCACATGGAAAAACTAAAGCTTTCTGTTTATAAGAAAGCTACCAAAGACAAACTGAACACATTTTCTTAGCCTTTACTTTTCACCACAGTCTCACAGAAAATACTGACAGGGAGAGGAAGGGTTTTTTCATAAGATTTCCGTATTCCTTTCCCATACTGCAACCAATACCCATTCTAGAGTCTTGGCCTGAAATTTTGTGGTTCTTCTTTCAACCTTTTACTTGTTAACGAAAGAATAGGGGACGAAGTCTCTTAGAAGCTCTCCAGACTACTTACCCTCACACCTGAACATTGGCCTGAGTGGCTATAAAAGGTGGCAAAGTACAACTGAAGTGGACTTGGATTCTTTAGTGATATACAAATTCATTTCAAGTAAATAAAAATAAATAAATAAGGGTGAACAGAGAATGGGAGAATCGAACTCAACGTTAATTAAAGTATAATGTCAACTGACAATCACAATTGAGTGTTTAACAGGTCACACTTGACTAAAGTCCTGGAAGCTTCTCTTCAGCCCAGAGTAAGATAAGGAAGTATGCCCTCATCACGTCTATTCATCATTGTACTGGAAATTTTAACCAAGGAAAAGAAGAAAGTATCCAGATTAGAAAGAAAAAAATAAAACTGTCTGAATGAACAGATTATAAAATCTTACATATGGCAAGTCACAAGGTATACACACACACCCTATTACAGTTACGTGAGTTATGCAAGGTGGCAGTAAACAACACCCCAAAGTCAAGGGCATTTTCATATGTTATCAGTGAAAACTCATGGATTGATGAGTTCATGGTTTGGCAGACATAAGGTTATGATAGTAATAATCCCCCCAAGAAGTATAGATTCAACTCAATTTCTCGCAAAATTACAGCTACCATTCATGGAAATTCAAAGAAACCAAAAGAGCCTAAACAAACTTGAAAAGGACAACAAACGTGAAGGACCATTATACAACTACAGTAATCAAGACTATGTGGTACTAGCTTATGGACACTACGTCTTATTTGTAGATTTTTATTACCACCAATTATTTGACATACTGATATTAATATAAACACAAGTAGAATAGTAAGACAAATAAACTGTTTTAAAGTACAAAGAAAAAAATTACAATTTACAAATGGGAGACAAAGATTTTTTTTGAAAAAGAATTTTAGTCTACAAAATTATACATCACTGACGCCCTGCAACCTCAAAATAAACAAAACCAATAAATCAAATAACAACCCATGAACACTGCTTCTATTTAAATATTTCTAATAACCATCTCACAAGGAGCCCTGGTAACATAGTGGTTATGTGTTGACGTGCTAACTGCAAGGTCAGATGTTCACAACGAGCAGGTACTCCACAGGAGAAAGATAGGGCTTGGAGAGCATACAAAAGTTTTATTGGCCTGCAAAGACAGAATCCCAAAGTATTAAAAAACCAACCTGTGCCACTGAGTCTATTCTGACTCAGAGCGACACTTTAAAACAGGATAGAGATGCCGCTGCGGGTTTTCAAGACTGCCCAACCCTTTACGGGAGTAGAAAGCATCATCCTCCTCCCTCAGAGTGAACTGCTGACCTTGAGGTTCACAGTTTAACGCATAACCCACTACACCATCTGAATACAGAGTACTTATATAAAAGTAGCCATTTATCAAAGATAGCCTCTGGTGGAAGCAAATCATTATTATTTGAAACTAAAACCATAAATTCATGTCAAAATTTGATTTTAAAAAGACAATAACATTCCTCAAAATAATTTAGTATTGTTTCATTTAATACATTTATGGCTTAGTGAGAATAAATTTTTACATCATAGCTGTTAGGAAAATAAATCTATGGTCATTTTCCTCTATCAAAACTGAATAGGGAAAGGCATAATAATTTTTAAAATGTGAGGAAATGAACTTACATAAGTTGGTATTTCCAAACTATCTGTGTTGACCAGTACTGGAGGAGGATTTGCCTTTAAAGAAAGAATTTTAAATGAGTTAGCTTAACAAGAAAATAAAAGCATTACATACTAATTCTCACAAATGTTAGAAGCATATGAAAGATGCCATTTCTTGGACCAAAGTTTTACATGAGCTTTTCATATACTAAAAATGATATACAGGTTCCAGCACTAAAGGGAAGGAAAAAATCAGGTATATGTAATTAGATTAAATTAGAGAAAGAAACTGTTATTTCTGCTAAAGTAGACATAATTTTAAGCTTTGAAAAGAAGTTTACCCTTTTTCATAAAATCCACAGATATTATTTAATATAACAACTTTTTCTAAGATGATTCAAAACATTAGCTTTTTTATTTCCAGGGAAACCTGTAACAATTCCAATTATATCATTCAGGGGGAAAAAACAAAAAATGTTGAACAAAGGGGTTTTTTGAACAAGGGGGGACCAATAAAAGGAGATATGCCATGCACACATAGGATTTAATCTAGAACTTGTAGGAAACTGAAACATGTAAAAGCATCCAAACATTTCCATCTGCAATCATTGCTCTCCATCCAGCTGTTATTTTAGACTACTCACAGGGGTCTATCACAGGATTAAGAAAGAAACAAACAAAAACAGGAGGAAAAATATACATTATCTTTCTCCTGCAGACTTAAGATTATCAAAGTATCAATACCAAATGACAATGTATTTTTTAAACATTTCATTAGGGGCTCATACAACTCTTATCACAATCCATACATATACATACATCAATTGTATAAAGCACATCTGTACATTCCCCGCCCTAATCATTTTCTTTTCTTTTTTTACATTTCATTAGGGGCTCATACAACTCTTACCACAATCCACACATATACATACATCAATTGTATGAAGCACATCTGTACATTCTTTGCCCTAATCACTCTCAAAGCATTTGCTCTCCACTTAAGCCCTCTGCATCAGATCCTCTTTTTTTTGCCCCCTCCCTCCCCGCGCCCCCCTCCCTCGGGAGCCCTTGATAATCCACAGCAAATGACAATATTTTTATAGATTCAAAGAGATGGCAATCTTTTAACTAAATGTTAGCAGATGGCTTTAATAAACATTACAATTCCAATTAACTGAGCTAATTACATAAAAGGTGCTCAAAATTAAACTTATTAAACAAAAGAACCATTTTCTCCCAAGATTTAGGCTTTTTAAAAGGATAAATATTCAGAGCTTAAATGTTTTACATTATTTTCAGCATAGTAGTACATCTGAATAACCACATGATAAAATTTGTAAAGGAATAGCACCGCTTCATGACTAAATAACTATATACTATACATGTGGGCTATACAAATCAGCTGGCTAAAAGTAGGTAATATTTTGAAATATGTAAACATAGCATTACCTGCACTAACTTTAAGTATCATAGTTTAGTTTCAAATGATCTTGTGAAATCAAGCCTAACAGTAAGTAAAAGTGCTAATTTAGTAGTCAATCTACAGATATCTGAGATTTTCTGAATATTTGAAATTGTTTGTTGACCAATGATCTTCACATTGACAATGTTTTACTTCATTAAAAATGTATATGGTATAACTTCATTGGATTCTGCTTATGTAATTATGGAAGAAGGCAAGAAAGAACACAGCCATTTGAATTTCTAATAATGTTAATATTTTTCAATAATTATGGCAGAAACATATTTGGTTTCCTGTGTCTGTTAACCATGAAACATGCAGTAGAAAAAGAATCTGGTTCTCATAAAAAATCTATGTCATCCAATTATTATTACAAGACTAGTTGCTTATAAAAAGTGAACTTATCACATGATCTAAAAGTTAACTTGTGATTCAAGTGATTTAAAAAATACTGCATACATTAAAGTAGCTATGAGTGAAATGAAATGCAGTATTAAATTTACTTCAAAGTAAAACAATGGGATGGTGAGGATGGGAGGATCTACATGCATCAAATAAAACTGGACACGAGTTCATGTTTGCTGTAGTTTGGTGTTGGATACATGAATGAGTTCATTGTCTTATACTCACTACTCAGTTAGCAACATGGATTTGCTCCAAAGACTAGGTCATTCTATGAAAATCGGTGTTATGTGAAAATAGAGGATGGCCATAGCAAATCACATGATGAAAGGTGACTACATTACTACCTAATGCCAAATTAATTATTACAAAACTGCCCAATCACTGAGAACCATGATGTAGTCAAGTGGAAATTACCACATATACTCGAGTATAAGGCGAGTTTTCCCACACATTTGTAACGTAGTTTCTGTTGTAAAATTAGGTGCCTCAGCTGATATTCGTGTCGGCTTATACTAGAGTATATACAGTATGTAAAAGCTATTTCATGTAAGTAAAAACCAATCCCTGTACCTCGTTTTCTCCATCAGTAAAGAGACAGTGTGTAAAACTGCCTTAACCTCTGTGAGGCTCTAGTGAATATAAAGGAAATATTGTAAATCATAGAAAACAACTTTTAAAAACACTTGGACAATAATAAAGTCCTAGATTTTACTTAGACACGAAGGGAATAAAGGGTAGGCATATTCCAGGAGGAGGAGGACTAATAAGCCCCTGAAGAATTTGACTAAGCATTAATAACAAAACTTATGAAACACAATTTTGTTTAAGCATCTTTTACTATGCTATTTCTTTAACAAAAGGTTTCCTAGTGATTGCTATTCTAACAATGAAAACATCCTCACATGATTTTAGAAGCTAATATTACATCTTAAAAATGTTAAAATAATCCTGTGACCCAGTTACTTAAAAACAGGGCATAATGTTTAGGAAGTGATCTACTATATAGTACACTACATTTCTTTTCTTTACCACTTATCAAAGTTTCATGCTGTTATTTGTCTAATGTCTCTATCTCCCCAACTAAATCATAAACAAGTATTTTCAAATGTAGTTTCATAGACCCTAGAGTAGTGGTTCGCAACCTTCCCCATGTCGCGACCCTTTAACACAGCTCCTCATCTTGTGGTGACCCCCCCAACCATAACATTATTTTTGTTGCTATTTCATAACTGTCGTTTTGCTACTGTTATGAATCGGGCAACACCCAAAGATGTCGCGACCCCCAGGTTGAGAACATCTTGGATTGTAATTTTATTTTAATTTGAGAAACATTGCATCAAACATTAAATGCTATCACTTAGGTGATCATTGTGGGTTAAGGTAATTATAAATGTACAAATGAAAACTGGAATTTGTAACAAAAAAGAAAGAAAACTGGAATTTGTAGTTACAAATGGAACTGAAGGCATTACAGGAAGATGTTATTGTTCAGTTAAAAAAAAGGCTCATTCAAATAATCCAAAGTATACTCAAAATAAGATTACTGGTAAAATGAAGTTTACCCTAAGGTTACAATAATGATGCAATATTTAATACTATTTATGATAAAAGAAAAATCCAGAAGCAAGAGGATGTGTTACTCTGGACATTGCCTTAATTGAACTACTCTCCTGCCATGGAAGAGGTATTTGTTATCTTTTCTCTTTCACAAATAACACTGGGCTCCTGAAGTGCAGGGACAATGCTATATTCATCTCCTTATTTTACAACTGAATAACAGCAACAACCACACTCCCAAAAAAGCTAAATGGAAAAGTACACACTTAGATACGAAAAAATAGCCTTCTCTCTGTCTCACATACACATCCCACCCACACACACATTACTTCAACTATGTAATTGGGAGAAATAACATTACTTCAACTATGTAATCGGGAGAAATAATAAAGGTTTGAAGGATCTGGTTTTCAAGAAGAGTACTTTCTTGGGAGAGCATGTATAAACCGGTGGATTTAATAGACCAAGTATCACAGAGATTATATTATTATACATCCAAAAGAAAAAGCACTGATTGTTCACTTCCTCAGTTTGCATGTGGAGAAACTGCAGCTCTTGAGAAATTAAGATTTTCCCCACCATCACACAGCCAGAAAGTAGTGAGGCAAAGAAAGTGATGGAGTCGGGTCTGTTTGACCAGAAGGTTCATGTTCTGCATCTTCAATAATCATTTTTCCTACACCACAATAATTCCTACTGCAGAGGGTTTGCATAAAGTTCAAATGACAAGATCAATATAAAAGTACTCTGAAAATATAAGAATTCTAAAAATAATAAAAGGCATTACAATTTCTTAATTAAGTATGTATTTGTGCGTGTATAATCTGCCTGACCTTCAAACTCACTCAAAAGTAGTCAGAAGCATAACCTTCCATTTTAATAAGTGAATGGGGCAATAAAACTCAGAGAGGCTAAAAAAAAAATCAAAACGAAACTCTAGTCCAACTATTACTTATGCAAGGTACAAAGGTAGAACTACACTCTATCTTGTGTCTTCAGCTTCTATTTCTATTACATACTGATGTAGTAAAATACAGAAGCAGACCACAGAAGGAAAATATCTTTATATAAGTTGTATATTCTAAGTGTTTTTTGAAATTATTTGAAGACAAAAATCAGTAATGATTATATTCATTTTACAATGCACAGGCTATACAAACTCAAGAGTACACATTCTGGACAATGGAACACAAGGGAGGCTTTCTCAAATGCAGCAAACTGTAAACCTATCTTCTATGGATTTTTGTAGTATATTTAAAATCTAAAGTGAGTCTAGGTAGAATAAATAAGCCCATCTTTAGGCCTACCTATATATCCCTCCCTCTTCTCTCTCTCTTTTAAAAAAAAATTTGTCTCCTGCTTTACTAGAGCAAAGAAACATGAATAGTCAAAATCTAAATGCTTGCCAGGTGCCCGTGTGACTGTGCTATGTCCTTCCCCTGTAATAATTATCCTTCGCATCATTACAACAGCACCTGAATTAGTATTCCAGATGAGTAAACAGAAGTTCAGTGTGGTTAAACTGGATAGAGAGTTGCATGGCTAATAAGTAGAAGGTACCAATTTGGGTCAAGGCCTGTATTTTTAACTAAGCTATACAATGTTTCAATAATTTCTAAGTGTAAGGGGAGGCACTAAAGTAGGAAGACTGAGAGTAAGTAAATATATTAGAGAAATCCAGCAGGTTTCTTAAGATGACACTGGTACAAAATCTCAGAGGAGTGTAGAAAATCATTTTTAAACAGATTCAGGATACAAGAATAAAACAGACATTTAAATATATTACTTAAAAATTTATTGTTAATGGATGTGTGGATATGGGAAGAGTTGTGTGAGCCCCCAATAAAATGATAAAATAGGATTTGTTGTACAAAGTCCTAGATACTTGGGAAGTTGTACATAGAGTAGTTAACACTGAAAGCTGTTCACTTAAGACTTATACTTTTAATTGTAGATTTAACTTCTGTTCTATAACATAGGGAGACTATCTATTCAATTCTTGATTTTACTTAATTTTTAGTGACTTTTCACAGAGTACCAAGATTATAAAGAAGTAGTAACACGTACGACTGATTTTGCTGAATATCTATAGTTTCCCCTGGAACCCTATTTTGTAAGAATGCTCCCACCAATTTTCATTTCTTAGAGGAGATGGGGATGTGTGCTGAAAAGTAAATAATCATGGTTGATCCCCTCCTGCTTTTTATGCCAATGGGGCTTATTTTGGAACTATGTTTTCACAGCTGACATACTATGTTTACTTAGATATGGTTACAGATCAATAACAAATGTTTACGGATTTACTCACATTTTGAATAAGACCTTTAAAACCAAAGACCATTACCTCAATACTTAATAATACTAACATTATTTGCACTTTCAATAAGTCTGTTGAAAGAGTAGTTAACGTCTCTCAAGTCACTCCTTCGGTGCTTAGTGGTGATGTTGGTTACGTATTGGGCTGCGACTGGCAAGGTAAGAGATTCAAATTTACCAGCTGCTTTGTAGGAGGAATATGGCATGCTCGCTATATGCTCCCAAAAAGAGCCAAAAGTCTCAGAAACTCTAATAGATTCGCTTATGAGTTAAGAGTCAACTCAAAGGCAGTGGTTTTGGGTAAGTCAGCTCCCTTGAGACTTACCAAAGCTCTGAAAATGAAAAATGTTCAAATTCTCTGATATTTGGGTATTATTTTATTGTGGGGTTAGCTGTTCCATCATTTAAAAAATGTTTTTAAACTAACTACTGTAGAATAGGTTTAAATTTATAGAAAATGTGCAATATTATCATAGAATTCCCATATACGCCATATTAGTTTTAACTAATAAAAATGAATTATGTAATCAAATGGTAGAAGGAGGCATATTTTCAAAGATGACAAATATATCCTGAGAAACAAAATGATACAAAATTTGTTTAAGTTTTTACATCTTTAAAATATGAATAAGATTTTCTGAAGTAAGAAAGTTTAAAAACTGAAACATAATACAGATGGTTCTAAATTATGAAGATAAGTGTAGATCATTTCTTTATTAGACAACTTAATTAAAAAGCAAACGTTAAATCTACTTTATATTAAATTGCAAATATTTAGTTCTTGGTACTACCCCATTGAAGCTCAAATTTAACAAAGAAAATATGAGAACAGTTTTAAAAGACTACAAATAAAATACTAAAAGCAAACCAAATTTTCATAATGAAAAAAAGAAACCAGTAACCTGTGGTATGGTGGGTAGGATGACAGTACTCTCAGCAGGGACTGGCAGGACAGGGATCACAGGGACAGTGGGAGAAGAGGGAGGTACAGCTTCTGTTGGCTAAAAATCATCAATGACAAAAATCAGGAAAAACACCAAAATAAAAGGGACACACACAACAGAAAGTTGTGACATAGAGATAGAATTTACACAAATAACTGAAAAAAATAAGTAAAATATTATAATGCTTCAGTTTAAATGACAAAATATTCTCTTCAGAAATTACTTTTAAAATTCTATCACTCTCAATAATTTTAATGATGAACTCTGCATAGTTGAATGACTTTTTCAGGGGTATAAATGAAAATTCAAATGATAATGATTCCTGAGACTCCTCCCTCTAGGAGCTAACAGACTTGCATGATAGGTAGACAGCAAAATATTGTTCTAGCATTCAAAATATATTTGGCTACTTTCCTCTGAGCATTCAAAGAACCAAAAGTTATTTTTTAGCCCACCAAGAAGGCAATTAAGATTTATAAATCCTCAAGCAAAAGATTCAAAGGCATTAAAATTTAATGCATATCATTTTAAAATAATCTGTGCTAGTGATTTCTACTATTAAGAAGAGTAAAACCTTACTAAACCTCCCTAAATAGTCATTTAACATTTAATCAACATTTCTTGAATGTTTATAATGTGCCTTATAAATTCCATAAGTTTTTTCTTTTTGTTATAAATGAAACATTACTTTCTTTGGATATTGAAAAGTAATTAGGGAAATTGGAAGGCAGATATAAGATGAGATATTAAAAGCATAATTCAGGAGGATCAAGTAGTCAGTGAAAATTTTTGAAAAGTTAGTCTGGCAGCAGGGAAACCAACAGCACGGGAGACAGGAGAATGGTCTGGAGAACTCTTCATGATAGAAACAACGGAGTTTCACCATTTCCCACCAAATACCATGCTTGACTTGATTAAGTAATTTTAAAAAGATTTAACTAGAACATATGAAATGTTTTGTAACAAGACCAATCCTTTAAATATTAATTCATAAATAAATATTTGCTATAAAAATAACACATAAGGACATTTTAATATGTTCATGTGGGGGGGGAGAACCCATCTTTTCATTTGATTTTTCTATGAACTTAATGAAGCATACTCTTATCTGTGTAAGAAAACCCTAAAACCAGATAGGTAAGAGGTCAGGGTATACCAGGGGTGTCAAACTGGTGGCCCGCGAGTTGCATGCAGCCCCCGAGGTAATTTTTTTGTGTTCCATGATGCTCTGAATTAAAATGTAACAAGGGAATCGTGTGTACGATATTACCTTGATCTCCTCTAAGTGCTATTTTCTTCTAACAATTTTTTTCCATTTTCATTTTATTTCAGAGCATTGTGGGCCACAAAAAATTACCTCGGGGGCTGCATGCGGCTCGTGGGCTGCCAGCTTGACACCCCTGGTACATAGCAAAAAGACTTTTTAAAAAGAACAAATGGCTAACATATCTTCAGAAGAACCAAACCCTGAAACCTCAGAAGAACCCAAAATAAACCTAGTTTAGATCTACTCTAACCTATACAACAGTCCAATTCTAAATGATATTTCAGTTGCCCTTTTCTTTTCAGGATGACAGCAATGAAGACTTATAAGACTTTCTAGACTCAAGTCTGAGAGCAAGAATACGCTTTCCTAGGGATCTAATAACTGGTAATAAGATAGCAGAAGTAGTGCATTATTAATAGAGGCTTTATTAAAATACATTAATATTAGTAATTAATAAAAGATGATTAACAGTCTTTGTAGGTCTGGCTCTGGACTCTAATCACCATTATATATTAGTTCCTATAGAAAAATATTCTTAAGTTCATCTAATATGTTTAAATCAATAATTTAATACCAATGACTTTTAAACGGCACTTATCTAATACATTTACAAATCTTAGAAAACCCATAGGTTCTAACTGTTAATTTATGACAAAAGTGGTATTTAAAATTTAATGCATATCATTTAAAAATAATCTGTGCTAGTGACTTCTACTATTAAGAACAGTAAAAGAACAAATAAATATGTCTAGAAACAAACAAGTAGAGAAACAAACAGAAGGAGAGAAAACATTTCTGTACAATAGAATGCCAACTTAAAAATACATAAAAAATGATCAAATTACAAAATCATCATTTAACAAACATTATTCAAGAAACACCAATGCAATTTTGGATGCAGTTTTTAATGGGATAGGTGTGTTTGCTTAATGCATCTCCTCTCAAAATACTTATTAGAGAGGAACACCAGAACAGATAATAATAAAAGTTAACATCATTTATTAATGGGACAAATCAAAAGCTTATGTAAGAATCCATTACTTTTGTGATACATTTATCAAATATGCATAACTTGAATCTAACATTAAGCATCAGACAAACCCAAATTGAGTGACAATAGAAAATTTGGTGTAGTCTTCAAATGCGTCAAGTCATGAGAAATCTATGTTTATTTTTATATGCTTGAAAATGGACCAAATGTAATATTTTCTTAATAAAGATCTCTAGTCCTAAGAAGAGAATCAGGTATTAGCTGAATGTTCCTTAGAAACAAGAATGGTTAGACTCCATCTCATGCTACCAGGAAAGCCCAATTCCCTAGAAATGGCTGTCATGTT
The DNA here is from genome assembly GCF_050624435.1 of Tenrec ecaudatus. Taxonomy (NCBI): domain Eukaryota; kingdom Metazoa; phylum Chordata; class Mammalia; order Afrosoricida; family Tenrecidae; genus Tenrec; species Tenrec ecaudatus. The sequence goes on along the minus strand of NC_134537.1, from coordinate 39,288,579 downwards.
GGTAGAAAGGGAACAAAGGAACACACTACAAGATGGACTGACACAGTGGTGTGAGGATGCAGTTGTGATGAAAGCACAGGGCTGGACAGTGTTTGGATCGGTTACGCACAGGGTTGCTATGAGTCAGAACCAATTTGATGGCACCTAACCACAATGATATAAAAAACAAAAGGCAATATACTACATGCTTCTGCACACTTACGGCCAAGAACAAAATAAAGCCCTTCATTATACACTATAAATATGTTCATGTTTACGATTATACTTAAACTCTATTGTAAACTTTTATCATGGCTAAACAAAAAAAAATTTTGTAAGGGGTTTTCCGGGAAAACCAGAAAACCTGCTAGACAAATTCTAAAAGAGCTGATAACACTTGCAAAAAAATTTTTAAACAAATTTTTTAACCTAGACAGCCTGTATCTTGTTAATCTACAGTTTAGAGGCCACTGAGCACTTTAAAACAAACATACAAATACAAATAAACCCCACTTGTCTCTTAAGGAAGGCAATTACTTGTCAGCAAGTACTCAAAACAAATGACACTTCAATACACAATTTCTAAGCCACAACGTAATAGACATTCAAGTTACAAGAGTTCCAAAGCAACTACAAAATAATTCATTTCATTTACCCAAAGTAAAAGTACAGCTCTGAGAGGAAGATAAAATTCTGGGAGGCTGTGTAAGGTTCTAAATTTGTTAAAATGTCAAACTTAAAATTCTAATATAAAGAAGAGTAGTCTATACAGCAAGCATTTTATAATTAGGTTCCTATAAAAATAATTCAGTAAAAGCGGTTTGAACTGGAAAAACCTATGTAATTCATTAATCTGACAATAATTACTGTCATCGTTCTTATTTTGCTCATTTCTATCACTCAATAAAATCAGCTACCTTTTTTTTTTAAATTTAGAGCATGTGACTAACAGGCTCAGTTGTTTCTATCCATAGCAATACCATGGAACCACTAGCCTCTGAGACTGCCTTCAGAGACTTGTTTCCATAACAACAGAGGCAATAATATTAACACAGTCTCAAAGAGCACTGCAGAAAATGTTATATATTTGTAAAGTAATTGAATATATTGCACATATCCTGAAAGTACTTAAAAAATCTAAATTGATAGCTTTCTGAAAAAATTTTAAACTGGCTTGTTTTTAAGATATTCAAGTTTTATAGTTTTACATTTCAAACAAAGTTTAAGGTCTTAAAATGATGAAATTAGTTTTTTAAACATACCACGTCTGAAGCTTCAAGAATAACTAGTACTTTACTGTTCATATTCTTGCACACATTCATGACTATGTACCTCTCCTTAATACCTTTATTAAGGTTCACAGGTAGCACAAATGGTTAACCCCTAAGTACCAGCCAAAGACTGAAGATTCAAATCTAAACAACAAACAAAAATAACTCGCCACCATCAAGTCCTGACTCACAGAGATCCTACAGAACAGAGTAAAACTGCCTTGGTGTAACTCTTTATGGATGTAGACGGAATTGCATTTCTTCCACAGAGTGGCTGGTGGTTTCGAACTGCTGACCTAATATAAAACCCACTATACACCACAAGGGCTCCTAAATCTACCTAGAGGCACCCTGAAAAACACGCACAGCATCAGCTTCCAACAGATCATAGCCTTAAAATCACTTTGGAGTCATCTACATTGAACAGATCATACCCTTAAAATCACTTTGGAGTCATCTACCATGAAACAGAACCAACTAGGAAAGCAACTTTTCTGAGTCTGTAACTTTGTGTGAATAGGAAGCCCTGTCTTTTTCCTGTGGAGCAACTGGTGGTTTTGAACTGCTGACCTTGTAGAAAGCAGCCCCCCAAATAACTATTGTGCCACTAAGGATCCTAACAATTACCTTCATTCAATTCTTTTCTGCTTAAAATAGCCAAAGAGCTTTTTGATCATGTTTATATGAATTTTGACTAATAGAGGAAGAAGGACGAGACTGAAGAGGCAAGCAGAAAGGCTACTATGATAATCTAGTTGAGAAGTGATTCAAGAGTTAAACCAGATATCGGTAATGGTAAAATGGACATTAAGAATACATAAATTTTGAATGTAATATTTATACCTACCTGGTGACTGATGGGAAATGGGACTACGAAGCATTATTAAGAACACCATCTAGGAAGGCCACTAAAAATTATCTTTCATATCATAGTTAGATCCAGGCATAAAAGATTTACAAGGCAAACAGAATACACTGAAAACTTTTTCCTGACTAAATTATTTATCAAAATAATCTTCATAGCACAAAATGGATCTTCAAAGAAAGATAACCATACTTTCAGGTACCTAATAATTGCTTCTATCTTATGCTTATATCATGTGTTACATGAGTGGGATAAACTAAGCTTAGATAATTATACAAGAAATAAGAAGATGTTAGGTAAAATTTATACTGTATTTAGAGAATTAGACATGTGATTTAGCAAATCTTTTGATATCAATATCTTCAGATAACAAGGGAAACTACCTGAGTGCCAGGGTTGGCCCCTGAGAACATTTAATTTAGTTAATATTTTTAATCAAAATTCATTGGATTACAATCTTTAAAGATATATTATGTCACAATGAGATATGTTGCTTTGGTCAAGTGTCAAAGGAGTTATCTAAAAGTGAGAGAAAAGGGGGGAGGGATATTCTTTTAGATATGCATTCAAAAACCAAACAAAAAAGACACTGCCTTGGGTTGATACTGACTCATAGCAACTCTATATTGTAATTGAATTGCCTCTTTGAGTTTCCTAGACTTTAATACAGGAGCAGACAGCCAATTCTTTCTCCGGTGGAATAACTGGAAAATTAGAATCACCGACTTCATAACTAGCAACTAAACACTAAACCCACTACATGTCACCAAAACTTCTTAGATGGGAACACGGGGAGGGTGTGAGGTGGGGTAGCCCTTAAACCCACTGCCACTGTGGGTTTCTGAAACTGTAAATTTTAAGACAAAACGAAAGTCTCATCTTTCTCTGGCAGAGCATCTGATGATTTTGATCTGCTGACTTTGTGGTTAACATCCAACACATAGCCCACTGTGCCACTAGGGCTTCTTTAGACGTGGAGAGGAGAAAATACAGCTTTGTAAATTTATAGAAATTTTCCTTGGAAATCACTGTTTTCAAGAGGGGTCTAATATCTTCAGAATAAAGGTATTTTCTATGGCTTAATTTTAAATCTTATTTTATTCAGATGTTCTTCTGTCAGTCATTAATAATGTATCCCAAAATAAATGGTAGAGTCAAAACATAAAACTTGCTCTCTGAATCAGCTGAGTATGTCACCCATGTCTTAACTATCTCAGAAGAAAAGAGCTATATACTTGGTATTTTTAAAAACAAAACTTAAGGATATTAAAATATAAAGTCTTGGTTTTAAAATAACAAAGGGGAAGTAGAAAAATTTATTGAGAAATTAATATTATATTATAGAAACATGGCTACAAATTTGTTAGTTCACTTAGATCAACAACTTGTTCAATCTTTGGTTCACAAGATTCTTGATAATTCCTTCATCATTCCTTAAAAACAATTATATTCTACCATTCAGCTGATCATCTTAGACTTGTAGAAGGATGACCTTAACACAAAAATTTTAAGCCAACACTTGGATTTATAGATATGGCTGTATAATTAACATAATGGGATGAAACTAGCTGCAGTATGCTTTCTTTTTCCTTCTTCATCTTAACTTGATTTCATCAGAACAGAGCTAAAGAACCATGCACCACTACGAACGTCAAATTCACGATTAATAACATAGTATAGACCCTTAATGATGCCCGGGAATCACTCCTGTACTCCTGCACATTCCTAGGTGATGATTCAGACCCAGCTATTTCTCAAGTCTTCTATTGTAGCCCTGAGGAACACTGCAATTCTGACTACCAACACAGTAAAACTGACTACTCAAATATCCTAAAAAGGCTCTTGCCTCAAAGCCTCTTTGCTATTATTACTCTGCAGAAAATGTTCTTGTCCCAGATATCAACATGACTTAATTCCATGTCTTCTGTGTCCTTACTCAAGTAGCACCTTCAAGCTACAGTATTCCGTGGTAATCGTGAAAGTATTCTACACATACAACACACAATTTTCATGGTCTACTTTTCTCCAGTTTACAAGGGGGTACCCAACCCCCCTCCCCAAAATATGGAGTAAAAACCTCCTCTGAGCGGAGCTTTCAGAGAAGGCATTTTTCCAGTCGCTCTGATTTAACGCAGCCAGTGCCATAGCCTAAGAAGCTTCTCTCTGGTCATAGTGGATATTTTTAAAAGCAGTTTCGCTCAAGCCTCATTTTTGTGATGAATGACTTAAGAGAACAGTTTGTAGTTGTGAAATTTTGTTGCTTGCTTGGGAAAAATGACGCAAACTGTTGTGATACTGAACACAACTTATACTTACTTACAAGGACAGTGCTATGGGCAAAACTCGTGTACAAAGAGTTTTCTCGTTTCAAAAGAGGTGAAATGTTGACTGATCACAAACCATGTTCTGGAAGTCCCGAATGGACAAAAATATAGAACAAAATTCATGCAATTGTGATTGAAGACCAGCGACAAACCATTGAAGAGATGGGGACGTTATCTGGACTATCTTGGAGCTCAGTTTGGCAAATTTTAACCGAAGATTTGGGAATGAGCAGGGGTCGTTGCAATATTTGTGCCCTGGGTTTTGAATGACCAGCAAAAAAAGAGTGTCAACTGGAAACATGCTGAGCTTTGAAAAACACTGACCCAGATTCCCCCCTGCCAAGCTACCGCCAGGTCAGACTGTTAATCAAGCTGTCTATTTATAAGTTCTGAAAAGATTGTGGAACAGTATGGGACAAGAAAGGCCTGATTTAGTCAGTCAGGGTGCAGTGTAGCAACGATGAAACATACAACTTTCCTCTAGTTTCTAAATACTCCTCCTCCCCCCACTATCATGATCCCAATTCTACCTTACAAATTTGCCTAGTCCAGAGGATGTACACTGGTACAGTTAGGAACTGGAAACACAGGGAATCCAGGACAGATGATCCCTTCAGGACCACTGGTGAGAGTGGCGATACTAGGAGGGTAGAGGGAGCGTGGAGTAGAAAGGGGAAAAAGACTACAAGGATCTACATATAACCTCCTCCCAGGGGGATGGACAACAGAAAAATGGGTGAAGGGAGATGTCGGACAGTATAACATAAGACAAAATAATTTATAATTATTAAGTGTTCATGAGAGAGGGGATAGCAGGGAGGGAGGGGGAAACATGAGGAGCTAATGCCAAGTGCTTAAGTGGAGAGCAAATGTTTTGAGAATGATGAAGGCAATGAATGTACAAATGTGCTTTACACAATTGATGTATGTATGGATTGTGATAAGAGTTGTATGAGCCCCCAATAAAATGATTTTTAAAACAGGCCTGATTTGTGGCAGATGGAAGACTGGTTTTGCCACAATAATGCACCAGGTTCATGCAGTCATCTCAGTGCACCAGTTTTTGAGCAAAGAAACAGCATGCCTCCCTGACCCCACTCACCTGACCTTGCACCATGCAACTTTTTTTTTTTTTGGTTCTGCGAATGCAGAGGGACAGCGATTTGATGACATAGAAGAGGTGAAGAAAAAATGAGGGAGGTGCTGTTAACCATCCAAACAGATGAGTTTAAAAAATGTTTCCAAGAATGGAATTGCCAGATTTGACAAATATATCAAGTGTAATGGAGAGTACTTTGGAGGCGTTAAGGTTGTTTTGTAAAGCCACTTAAATAAATAGTTTTGGAAGAAAAGCGCACACTTTCTTGTTGGGTGGTTGGAGGCCCCCTGGCATGTCATATTTTATTTAACTGCATTTAGTAACTGTTGTCCTGCTTTACTATCAGCTCTGCAGAACCAAGGATTTCAGTTCTACCCACTTCTGTTTACAGTGCCTAGCACAGTTCCTAGCACAAAGGAAGTGTTTAATAAATACTTGTCGGAAAAATTAAACAACAAAATCAAAGAAATCTACTTCATTAGCACTCCAAACAACTTAAAAGTCTTTCAGCAGGCCATGAAGTTATCAGACAGTGTATCCCACTGGTATGCAATACTATCTCTTTTAAGTAGCTCAAGAATTATTTAATTTTGTTATAGCTACTACTATTTTTACTAATTATGATTTTAAAATGAATATGACATGTTATAATCCTTAGATTAGGGCTTGGCAAACTTTTCTTGAAAGGACCAGATAACAAATATCTCAAGCTCTGCAAGTCATACAATTTCTGTTGCAACTCCCTAACTCTGTCACTACAACTTGAAAGCAAGGACACCCTGTGAACAGATAGTTGTTCCTGTGCACTAATAAAAACTTATTTACAAAAAAAGAAATCTGTAGGAGGGATTAGTCTGAAGGCTCTAACTTGCTATTTTCCTAAAATCAAACTCACTGCCATGGAGTCAATGCTGACTCATAGAAACCCCTGTAGGTTTCTGAGACTGTAACTGTCGACGGGAGTAGAAAGCTTTACCTTGGGTGTCATTAAATCAAGTGAAGAAAATGAAAAATTACTTTAGAACAAGTTACTTTTTTATTGGAATAAATTATTTCCATTCCTTATTACCCATTTTACTGAAAAAGGGCATAATTAAAATACAATAAGTGTCCTCAAGTGTCATTTAGAACTTCAATATTATTAAAAAGTCTATATAATAAAGTTGTATAAATGCTTTTATTAAAAATTCAAAAATAAAGTTGTGTCCTTAAAATCAAAATAATTTAGATTCTATTAAGATTAAAGTTAAGTTTTTCCCCTTCTAGAATCCTGCTACGGTATTGAATAATTTTATTGGGGCTAGTACAACTCTTATCACAATCCACATATCCATCCATTGTGTCGTGCATATTTGTTGCCATCAAGATTTTAAAAACATATTCAGACTACTTGAGCCTTTGTTATCAGCTCATTTCCTCCCTCCTCCTCCTCCTTCTCTCCATCCTCTGTCATGAATCCTTAATAATTTATAAATTATTATTTTTCCATGTCTTACACTGTCAGATGTCTCCCTTTGTCCCCGTATCTGCTGTCTATCCCCCTGGGAGGGGGTTATGTATAGGTCATTGTGATTGGCTCCCCCTTCCCTCATGACATGACTACTCTTAATATTGGCCCTGAGGAGTTTATCTGTCCTGTATTCCCTGTTCCTAGCTCTTATCTGTACCCATGTATGTGCTCTGGTCTAGCCAGATTTGTAAGGTAGAATTAGGGTCATGATAGTGGGTGTGAGAAAGCATTAAAGAACCAAAGGAAAGGTGTATGTTTCATGGGTGCTATACTGCATCCTGATGGCTTGTCTTCTCCTCACAATCCTTCTGTAAGGGAATGTCCAATTGTCTATTGATTGGCTTTGGGCCTCAACTCCGCACTTTCCCCCCACTCACATGGACATGACATTTTGTTCTGGGTCTTTGATGCCTAATGCCTGATCCTGTGGACACCTCATGATCACACAGGTTGGTGTGCTTCTTCCATGTGGGCTTTGTTGCTTCTCAGCTAGATGGCTGCTTGTTTATCTTCAAGCCTTTAAGACCCCAGAGCTTTTGATAGCCGGGCACCATCAGCTTTCTTCATCACATTTGCTTATGCACCCGCTTTGTCTTTAGCAATCATGTCGGGAAGGTGAGTATCATGGAACACAAGTTAAACAGAATAAAATGTTCTTGCATTGAGGGAGTACTTGAGTGGAGACCCAATGCCCATCTGCTACCTTACTACTAAACCTATAAATATATGCACATAGATCTATTTTCCCATCATCATATATATATTTACATATGTCCATGCCTGTATAAATGCCTTTTTCCCCCCTAGGTCTTTCCTCTATTTCCTTTAACTCTCCTCTTGTCCCATTATCATGTTCAGCCTTCATTGGGATTTTAGTAATTCCTCTCAGTTATATTGCCCTTGATCAAACTCTACCAGACCTCCTATACCCTCCGCCATCGATTTCCAGTCACTTGTTGCTCCATTGTCCCTGGGTTTGTTAACACCCACTTTCTTTCCCTCCCCCTCTCCCATGTCCCCCTAGAAAGTTGATCCACTGTTCTCTCCTCCAGCTTGTTTAAACTGCCTATCTTATCTAGAAAGACATGCAGAGATAAGATGTACAAACACAAGACCGAGCAAAACAAAGCAAAAGAAATTAAAACAATAACCCCAACAAAGCCAACGACAAAAAAGAAAAGAAAAGCCTATAAATAGTCCAAGGTCTATTTGTTAACCTTACAAGTGTTTTCCAGTCCAGTCTGATTGGGCGCCATGTCCTGGCACCACAGTCTATTTTTGGTGTTCCCTGGGGACTTCATTGTTCTGCTCCCCTTGCTGTTCTGTTGTGTAACTCATTCTTAAGATTGCAATGCATCTTGTCCATTTTTATTCTGTCTTCTAGAATAATTTTAAGTTAATTACTTTTTCAAATTTGTAGCCCTTTGACATATTTACTGGATGGTTCCTATCAAGATTCGTAAGAGGTAAACATAGAAAAACAAAAACCAAGGTTGTTTTAATTCAAAATTCAGATTATAATTCCCAATTCTTTTCCTTAAAACCAACAAAAAATTATAATGCAATCAATGGAACCCACCTTGTCTTTATCACACCAGAGCTAATTGAATAATCAGTGCTTAGTATTACAAATACTGACAAAATTGTTGAGAAATGGAATTTAAATTGGTGCTTATAAAGGTAAAATAAGCAATGGGGATGATTACTATGAAGAGAACATTTTTAAATATTTTAATAATTTTATTAAAGGGCAGAAGAAGTTATGATTAGGTATCTCCTAAAGTTACACTTTTTCCAGATGGCAAAGCCAGTTGGTTTATACTTTCATAAAACTAGCTCAGTCTTTGTTGATTGATTTGCATATTCCTGTAGAGTTATATCACAAGTTGCTTTATTTAAAGTTTGGAAAATGAGGTGATAATTGTAGGCTACTGTTTTTCACATGACTTTAACAACTATTTTTACCTTTATCAAAATTCTAAACTGTAATATAAAAGTGGACAACTAAAATGTTTCTAAAGAGTAGCAGGAAATAAAAATAGCACAGAAAATTTTTTAAAAAGCTAAGTAAAATGATGCTAAGAGTTTTATATCTATATAAAATATACATGCCTTACAAGTTTTTCCAGAGGCCTTTGAACTATTTTTGAAATAGCAATGAGCTCATAACATCCTGTAATGTACACTTGCTAAACCACCACCTCGGCTGATGGATTGTGTATGCTGCGATGCCAGAAACCACGCCACCAGTATTCCACGGGCCAGTTTCTGGAAAAGGACATGATGGTTGGTAAAGTAAGAGGAGCAGCAAAGAAGAAACGATCCTCAAGGAGCTGGACTGGTACAATAGAGGCTTTAACAATAGGCTGGAAGATGGCAAGACCAGGTCACTAAGAACTGGAAGTATCCAACAAAAACATCAATGTACTTGCTCACTTTCCAACAATCAAATATGTGTCCTTGGAGATGATTTAGGCTCTTAGTGACTTTGTAGGAAAAAGAATGCTACTACAGGGCATCCAAGGCTGTTGAGAAGAACAGGGATTTTTCACTTGAGGAAGTCGGGTGGCGTGGCTCAAGCTATGGTACTTTCAATTGCCTCACAGGCATTTGAAAATTGGACAATAAATAAGAGGGAAGAATTAATACATCTGAATTATGGTGAAGTGCAGCTAGAACGCTTCTGAGGAGTGAGGATAGATAGATTTAGTCTTACGTACTGTGGATATGGTATCAGTAAAAAGCTATCCTTGGATGAAGACATCATGTTGGGTAAAGTAGGTCAACAAAAGAGGAAGTCCCTCAACCAGATAGATAGACACACTGTCTGCAACAATGGGCTCCAAGGTAACAACGGTGAGGATGCCAGGACCAGGTCTTGTTTCACTCAGTTGTATACAGGGTTGCTGTGACACAGTGGCACCTAACGACAATTGTCTACTGAGGCAGACTGTCAGATCTTTACCCAAAGAGCAGCTGGGTTAGAATCACTCATCTTCTTGGTTAGCAGCTGACTAGTTACCATGGTGTCACCAGATTACTCTGCAAGCTACAGTCCTATGTAAAAACGGTTTGGGAAACTTAACAGTAACAAATGCTTGGAAGGCTCCAACTTCCCAGCCACCCTCAGATTAAATGGACATAAGTTTACACGGAATTCATTCATTCAATAAATATTTATCAGGTGCATTTTCTGTGATAAGAAGAGATTGTAGTCTCATCTCCTGTGAAGCTTACAGTTTATCAACTGAGACCACCCAGTTGACTACTATATTACAGTTCTGTAGAGTGTCAAGAAGTACAATTCTGATATAAATAAGCATTCCTTGAAAATAAACAGCAAGTAAAAACATGTTACATGCTGAACACCAAGAACACATCGGTCAGTCATTTGTAACAGTATAACTGATTATTTTAAAGGTAAACTTTAAAATTTACTTGAATATACTTAAGTCACAATTACAGCTTATGATATTCTCATGATAAACAGAGCTATCTAACTATCACAACACTAAACATAAACTACTAAGTTGAACATTATTTACACCTATTATTAACTTATATAACCAATTTCATCTTTTTTTAACTATGACTAATCTCATCTAGATTATATGATCAATTTTGTATTGTAAAAAGCCATCCTCAGGGGAATGGCTAACCAGAAATCTGCAGGAAGTTTAGTAGGGAACCATGAGAATATATGGGGAAAGGCAGCTATGAGATGGTTACATGGCTTGATGAATTTGAGCAACATCAACAAGAGCAGTATCCCTGAATAGAATAAATCAGGGAGAGGTGGAAAATGGGGTTAGAGATATTGCCAGGGATCTGATCATATTGGACTTTCTTGGATTTGTTTGGCTAAGGAAGATTTGGTATTTTCTAAAAATGTAATCAGGAGCCATGGGACGCTGAATGCAAGGTATTAGCATGAACAGATTCATATTTTCTAAGAGTGAATTTGGATTCTAGGCAGGTAAAGAACTCACTGCTGAGAGGAAAGAATGGAATGGGGATCAGTTAGATGACTGCTGCTGTACTTCAGACAACAAATAAAAAATAATTTCCATTAGTAGTTGTAGAAGTGGTAAAAGTGGTCAGATTACAAATATATCCGGAATTCAGAGGGTCAGTAAGATTTGTCATTAGACTGAGTGTAAAATAAAAGATGATCCCAAGGACATACTAAAGGGAAAAAATGGAGAGAACAACACAATTAGTTGTTTTTAAAATGTTAACTCTGAGAAGCTTAACCCAAAGTAGGCATATCAAGTAGTAATCTAAATAAATGTATAAGTCATTTTAATAACAATTAACCCAACCCAGCCCCTGGTATCAAGTCAACTTACAGAGACTGTTTATTGTGCAGCATATAACTGACTCTCTGGGTTTTCAAGGTTTTACATCTTTATGGGAGCAGAAACTCTTATCTTTTTTACCATGAAGCAAACAGTGGATTCAAAGTGCTGACCTAGTGTTTATTAGCAACCCAATGTTCAACACAATACAACACCAGTGAACCTTGTACAGGGATTAGCTGTGAGCTAAAGAGAAAATATATTGATAGTATTTCAAGGGCTCAAAAATGGATGAGATCATTTGAAATAGGCACACAGACGGAAGACTGAATTCAAAGGCATTCCATGTTTGCTGTCAAGTCTGCCTCAACACATGGTAAACTGTGCACAACAGAATCAGGCACTTCCTGGTCCGGCACCATTCTCATATTCTGTTGCAGACTGGATCTTTGTGATCCATGTTTCCAGAAATAGATCACTAAGCCTTTCTTCCTAGCTCATCTACAACCTTTGCTGAAATCTGTTCAGGATTGAGAAATTGGGAGGGGGGGATGCGAGATTCCACTAAGAAACCTGAAGCTGATGGAAGCAAAAGGTCACTATCTACGAAGTCAAGCAAAAACATTAAACAGAATCCATCTCATGCTTATGAGTAAGTCAAAAAAGTAATGCTACAAAATCACAGAAACCTTCATTAAACAAAATATGAGGCTAGCGTTTCTTGACACTATCCTTCATGTCGGTCTATTACACTTCTGAAGGTGATGCTTCCACCTCTAACACGTCTTCAAAGAATTCTGCACTTTTCAATTTATACCACATCAAAATAGCAATTTTGGTCTCCCTGAGGTACTTAAATTGTGTTCACTTGAATTGTTCTTTGAATTTTAAAAGCAAAGAGAAGTCTAAAGGAACAAGATCAGGGCTGTAGGGTGGATGGAGTAAGGTTTCCCAACAAAATACTCCCAGGACAGTCCTTACTATCTTTGAAGAACAAACAGGTAAACTGATAGAAAAGTAATTCCTAATCTTTTCCTCATCAATGCAGTTTTCCATTTCTTAAAATGTATTCATAATAGTCATCCATATTCAACCCGTGTTGAGCAATCTATCACAGATTACCCCTTTAGGATAGCAAAATGCAGTGGCCATATGTTTGTGAGCCGACCTTTCTGCCTGAATTTAACTGGCCCCACAGATCTTCAGTGTTGATTGTACATTATCAAAGGGAAAAAAAAATCGAGAAATACAGGGACCCTCAAATATAACTAAAATCACACAAATTAAGTTATGTATTTCCACAAAATGCTTTCCAAATAGTATTTTTTCCCACATTTTAATTTAGAATTAAGTTTTTCCTCCATTTGTCAAATCTGCAATTCCATTCTTGGAAGCATTTTTCAAACTCATCTGTTTAGATGCTGACCACACCTCCCTCATTTTTTATTCACCTCTTCTACATCATCAAATCACTGTCCTTTGATGTCCCTCTGCATTTACGGAAACAAAAACATTGCATGGAATGAGGTCAAGTGAGTTAGGTGCGTGGGACACGAGGCATGCTATTTTTTGTTTTGGTTTGTTGCCAAAAACTGGCGTATTGACATGCCTGCATAAGCAGATGCATTGTCGCGTTAGCAAAACCAGTCCTCCATCTGCCACAAATCAGGCCTTTTTTGTCATACACTGTTCTGCAATCTTTTCAGAACATCTAAATAGAAAGCTTGATTAACAGTCTGACCTAGTAGAACAAATTCCAAATGTACTGTCCCCCTCACATCACATCCAGGTTTTTTGTTGTTTTTTTTGGGGGGGGGGTGCAGTGGGTACCTCTTCATACGTGGCTAACATACTTTTATGGAAATTTTATTTTACTTTGATTATGACAAATTATCAAGTCTATTCTATTTACTTCTAGCTTTATTGTTTTCAGTTTAATTAGGTATATTAAGTGTTCTGGGGAAATCCTATTTGAATATTTATAGTCATCATTTAAAATATTTTCAAGTAATCAAAACACACTAAAAGTGTTAAACACATATTTGAAGTCACTTAGTACTTCAAAGCTTATATATGATTACTAATCTCATCAATAAACAATGATATCACCAAGCAAATAACACTTTTCACCTATGAACCAACCAAGGCAGTTGAGAAGAGAAGTGCTGGGCTACACATAGTTCCTTATAATTCAAATGACTATGAAAATTAGTTTAAGATCAGAGCAGGATTGAGTAGCTAAACACAGTAGGGTAGATGGCATAAAGTGGTCCTACATGCAAGGGTAAGAAGGATGCTAATTCAAGGGCTCAGCGAGGGCCTGACATTGTTCAGGTCACTTGTTCTTTAACTATTTAAAATTAAAGAACATAAGAGTGGTGGTGACCCTCAGAATTAAAAAAATAAATAAAAAACTTTACACTCAAAGAAATCAATTTGTAAGAAATTTCATCTGAGTTTATAAATAATTTCAACGTTATGAGAAAAGTATTGACAGTCTCCAAGTGTGTACATATCTGTAGGCAAAGTCAAAATGAGATTCAGGTGCCCTTTTCCTCTCTTCACACGGGTTTCTTCCTGAGTCTCTGTTTTCCCCTTATTCATCATTTTTTCCTACAAACCTTAGATTCAAATTGAAAAGAAATCTCCATAATATAAACTTTTGGGGTTACAATCAAATAATAAAGTTAGATACCACTTGCAAACTTCATGGTGAGTGCATAAAGGGGTAAGAAAGCCATATAGAGAGAGCATTTGTGTGACTTAAGGAAAACTATGAAGCAAATGAAGGAAGAGGCACTGCTTTGAAGAAATAAAGGCATGTAATAAGGGAAGAGAGCAAATTCAGTAAATCTAAGTATCCACGTCGTATCAGATTATGGGGTCACATTACAGATTTTGGAAGGCCAGGAAATGGCAACTTTACAGGTGATTTAAATGGAAATTAAATAAAAAAACATGTATTGAGCACTAACTATGCACCAAGTTCTGTCCTAGGAGCTGGTGGTCGTGAAATAGTTTAGAACAACCTGGTTTCTACGCCTTTATTCCTCCTGGAATTCTCATTAACACCCAATGACCTTATTATTAAAAAAGCATTAACTGTCTTTCTAAAGAGCACCAGGTATATTCCAGTAGAACACGACAAATAATTTTGAATATAAACATGAATACCTTTGACAAGCAATTGAAATGAATCAGTAAATTATCTTTTATTAATAGATATCGAGGGAGATAATTAATCCAAGAAATGTCTTTCAAACTAATAAAATTTGATTTAATGACAACTCTCCAATCTGCTAAAAATAGAACATGGCATAGTTATAATTAAACTCAAAGTTAATCTTGATAGAAAAGAATTTTTGTGGACAATATTCACACAGACCTGATAGTAACCTCTATCAATTAATCATAGTACAAAGTACTTCTACTTACTTTGGAACAAGTATACAGTAGATATGCAATAAATTACTATGGTATTTCATCCATCTACTCTCTTTTTAACAATGCTACAAGCCATGAGATCATGAGCTGAAATAACAAGATACACTCTAGCATTAAGTTTCAAAAATGCCTAAAGTGGTTTTTCAGTCCCATTATACTTTATCCAGTGAGACAAATTCAAATGTTTTATAGAGTTAAATACTTGGATATATAACGTATCTAATTCACCACTAAATATAATTTTTATCAGTTGTAAAAATGTGCAGTTAAAAATTACACATTAGTACCTAAAAACATAATAAAAACTAAAAGCTCTGATCTTATATCTATCCTTCCAGAGATAAAATACAAAGATAATGAAGTAGACAAGATATGTATAAAGAAACATATATGGAGGAAATAGAAATAAACTCACTTATTAATATACAAAAAACAAGCTTAACCAAGCAAGAAAAAAATTTTTTACATGGTTTTGTCAGATAAATTATAAATAGAGACCATTATTAAAATTTGGATTTTGGGCTAGTATGGCTTTAAATTGCTCCTCTAAATCCCAGGAAACCACACTGTCATTCTGTCATTTCAATATTTTATATATGAATTGTTTTTTGTCTTCTCATTTGTATGTCCTTAAAAAGATAGTACCCCCAAGATGAAATATTTGTTAATAGGCTGTGTTTATATATATATACACATGTACACATACATCTATGAAAATCTTCCTTGACAATGGAAAACATCACTTCATATTAATCTACAATGGACACTACCACCATAAGAGAAGGAAATATTGAGTCTCAGTCTTTGTAGTCTTTTTGAGATGTATAATTATACCAAAGTCAATTAGTTAAATTCTTAGGTCAGTAACAATAAATATAACAGTTGATTCAATTACTGCCCCTAAAAAGTTTTGATCATAAGTAATTTCGGTGCTTACATAAAAATGATGAAGACTGCTTCTACCAGTAATTTAATTTCTCCCTCACATATGAAAAAAGTAAAATATCTTTAAGATTTTAAATATTTTAAAATCACATATATTGAAAGACAAATCTAACAACTGAAAACAAGAAAATACAGACTGTGAATGTAAATTGACTGCCCTGCTTCTGATCATTTAAAAACAAACAAAACTTCAAATTATTTTCAAAAAGGCCCTCAGAAATGAGTATGTTTATATTTTTAATTTAAATATTACGGATGTCAAAGGAAAAAACATTCTTAGCTTGTTCTTAAATTAGGCTAATTTTCATGTTTTCATTATAGTTGAATGAATATCTATTAAAACTATATTTTAAATGACTCTTTCCCCTATCTCCTTTACATCCCCCAACAATAGATATTTCACTTGAACTAGTATTAATTTTGTTTTTTTCCTCTGATTATCAATAAGTATTTCCTCAAAAGGGAGACTTAAGGGGTTTTCTTATTTGTTTGTTTGTTTGAATTTGGAGACTTAGTGTCTTCAGAACTGTTATTTGGCTTGAAATTCTAATGATTTTTAAATTGTTATGTGCATATTTAAAAAGACCAGGTAAATCACATAAGCTCACTAATTTAAAATTAACACTAGATAATACATATTTTTAAATGACAGTATTCCTTAAATCTCTTCAAATTTATCTAGTTACTGTACCGCTAAGATAAAATAATGCAACACTAGTCAACTGTATTATATTTAATGTGTTCTCAAAATGTTAAGACAATGGTATTATTTCAAATTATTTAGATCCTTTACTATAACAATCTCCCTATGATTATTTAATGACATAGAAAAGCTAAATAATCACACAGGTATTCTTTCTTCTGGCCAGGCATCATAGTGAGTAAGATTTAGAAAAAGTCTAGCTTTGAGACAAGCAGTATTAATTTACCCATCGATGTCTATATTTTTAGATAAATCATCAAAATCTGGCATTACATAACAGCATAAGGGAAAATATTTTTGTTCCCCTTTCGTACTAAAGTACTGCATAGATGGGCTGAAAACATACATTTCTGTGCATCCAAGGTTTCCGTGAATAATCTACATGTTTCTGATAATAAGAAACCTGTATTAAGACAAATTTACAAAGCATATAAGAACAGAAATACACTGAAAATCCTTTCAACAAGTGGTATGTTACCTGGGTGGAGCTGGTGGCTACCGAGATGCAGTCAATAAAGCTGTGTCTTCGAGTGAAAAATGCAACTATCTGCTGCCAGCGCGAAGGTTCTGGCTCAGTTTGTAGTTCATCTGACGAGCCCTTTTTTGCCCAGGGTTTCTGCTTTGGGCCTACCGAGCCATGGCTAGAGCTAGTATTACCTCCTCGACTGGCGCGCGAGTACAGAAGTGTGTTGTTTCCGAAAATGTAATTCATCTCTGCAGCCCTGCAGGTGGTTGCCAAGCAGTCTCACTCTTCTACCAGATGCTGAGTGGTGAATGATCGGTAAAAACTGCAGCTAGAATTACAGCAGCATCACTTGTAGATCAGGGAAAATAAAAACCTTGAGAAATGATGCTCATTTTTTCTGTAATTGCTTCCCATGAAAAAGCTTGTATCTTCCCTCTGGTACCTGGTAGCTCTATGATAGCTGAGTTTATTTTTGCAGACACAAAAGACAGCATAAGGTGGATTTCTTTCTCATGATTATTTCTTTCACCAGCGTCTGCAGGAACCAAAAGCTGTTCTTTTGTTAGCTGATAACTAGACGGGCTGAAATCCAGGAAGTGAGGTCGATTAGCAGGTAAAGGAGGATGTTTAAAACGCTGGACTAACAAGACCCTTTGTGACTGCCTGATTTAATGAACTGGGTGGAGAAAACCTGGATTACCAAGTTTCAATCACAGTCTGTAGTAAAATCCAATGGCAGCCTCACTGCCTACATAAATTATAAATATGAACTGAATTAAAAAATAAAAGGATGCTCTCTGCCAACAGTCTGATTAAAATAAATTTACTAAAGAAGTGTTTGTCATTCACATACAAATGTCTACACCAAGAAAAAGCTTACATTAATTAGAACAGGTTCTGCATTTTTAAAAGGTTACTGTTTTATATTAAGCCCTAATGATGAGAGGAATCCATTTGCAATGTAGCACAATTATTTTATGTAACATTGGCTTTTAATAATTTGATAATTATGTTGAGAGACAAAAACTAATTAACAAAATAAGCATTATTTGGCTTCTACAGCTGTGATGGAAAATAGTTATCAGTAAAGAAATTACTGGAACCCCTTGTATATTGTAAATATTGATTGCAGTTATTAAATTATAAAAATTTACTGAGCTAAGATAGCTCTCGGTTCTTCATATAAATGTATAATGAAACATTGCTAAGTTTTTGTTTCATAGCCAAAATTAATAGGAATAATACTTTAGTTCACAAAATAATACTGCTTGGTTGTCAAATGGGTATTTTCAAAGACCCAATACCTAGGGACCTAAGCCTTGGTGGCACAGTGGCTACACATTGTTACTAATTGAAAGTTCTAAACCAACGCTTTAGACTCATGTAAAGCGTTAGTCTCAGAAACCCACAGGAGAAGTTCTACCCTGCACTACAGGCTCACTGAGTCAACAGGGAGTTGACTTTAGAAAAGGAGCCCTAGTGGTGCTGTTGGGTAAGTTCTGGGTGGTTAACTACAAGGTCAGTGGTTCAAATCCACTAGCTCCTTTATGGAAAAAATGAGGTTATCTGCTCCTGTGGAAAATCACAGCCTTGGAAACCTTACATAGGGCTAACACTATTGAGTCGGAATCAACTTAACGGCAGTAGAAACAATAGTATGGTCTTTTTGAAACAATGTCTGAACAAAGACTGCAGAGTAATTTGCTAATGCTGAGTGATTTAGGAACTTTAAAACTGAGCTCACCATTAGACCCAAACTGCAGCCATTATTTCACATATAGACTCATAAATCTTCCTTATTTATACCAGGGGACTTTCCAAAAAGTTTGTGAAAAACTTTAATTAAAAGGTTATGCTATATTTCTATGAACTTTCTGAAGCCCTCTTGGATGTTAAACAATACCAACCAGATATAACCTACTGGAGACTAGCAAGGGCAAATTACAGCCAGAGTGTCAACTAAAAAACCTGGTTCAGCAAGAAAATATGCTAATACTGTTTCACTGGCATCATTCCCAAGAAATGGATATATGGTCAGACTTGGTTTAGAGCAGGCATCCTCAAACTATGGCCCGCGGGCCACATGCCAAGGACATTTATCCGGGCCGCCGGGTGTTTTTGCCCCAGTTATTTTTTTACTTCAAATTAAGATATGTGCAGTGTGCAGAGGAATTTGCTCATAGGTTGTTTTTTTTTTTAACTGTATAGTACGGCCCTCCGACGGGTCTGAGGGACAGTGAACTGGCCCCCTGTTTAAAAACCCCTGATTTATAGTCACACGGGACTCTTAGGGAAGATGCTTTGTGGTATATTAAGGAGAATGTTTGGTACTTTCCTCCTAAGGTTGACAATTTGTGGCCTTAAGCGGAATAATCCATTCCATTTAGGGGAATGGAACAGAGAAAATCACAAGGGGTAGATAATGAACTAAGAACCCTCTCTGAGGGAAACTGAAAAGTTTTATTTTAACATAAAGGTAAGTAAAAATATATATTGCTGCAAAAATCATAAAACTATTCACACACACAAAATCAAAATGTAAGCTGTTGCTTCTTGACGTGTGCTCCATCAAGGTCCCCCCCTTCTGAAGGCAGGCCTCCACTTCTCTAGCCCTTCCCTCAAAGAGCTCAGATTCACCACACTCTGGCAGGCTTCCAGGCCTCAAATTATGTTTCTTGAAATGTTTGAGTTTAGGAAGCAAAAATAAATATGAAAGGGCAAGATCGGGGCTGTAGGATATATGGAGTAAGGTTTCCTAACCAATTCTCCTACTACAGCCCTTGCTACACAGGAAAGGGAGAGAAGGACCAGACCTCAACCTGGTGCACCAAGCCTTGAAGGCAACATACCGGAATGAAGCAGTGAACTAACAGAGGTCTGCAGAGCAGAGCCTTATCCCAGAATGCACTGCAGAGGACAGCACTCAGGATGCAGCCAGGGGAGTATGCCAGGTCTGCCCAGTACACATGGGAACAAAGTAGGAAGGAGAAAGAGTGTGGAAAGCATCTTAGCCCACCAAGCTTCAAGGACAACAACCCGGCTCAGAGCAGCCACCGCACAGAGAGGACTGTAGGGTCCGCCTCACCACGAGACATAATGTCCCCTTACTGACTCACAGTGCTACAGATGACAGCACTGGAGACATAGTATGGGAATTGTGCCCAATCTGACTCCCTGCCCCCACCAGGGTGTAAGATGAAGGGAGAAAAACAGAGCAGCAAGGGGAGCAAAGCAAAAAAGTCCCGAGCAATTCTGAAAATAGACTTCAGTAGGGCTGGTGGTGGTGGGGTGGTGGCAGGATTTGGCACTGCATCAGATTCGATCAGGAAACATTTATAGGGGTCAGCAGACAGACCAGAACTATTCATAGGCTATTTTTGTTTGTTCTTCTTTTTCCATGTCTGTCTATATAACATAGGCAGGATAAACAATCCCAAAGAGAAAACAGGACCAACAGTTGCAGGGGGGGCATGGGAAAGTGGGAGGTGGGAGAAATGAAAGGGAGAATAAACAGACCCAGGGACAAGGGAATAGTAAGTGATCTAAAATCGATGCCGAGGAGGGCGTAGAATGCTTGATGGGGTTTAATCAAGTGTAATGTAGTGGAGAGGAATTACTAGGAGCAAAGTGAATGTTTAAAATGATGGTGGGACAGGAGGAAACTAAAAGAAAATAGCAGAAAGAACCAGGAGGCAAAGGGCATTTATAGAGGTCTAAATATAGGAATATACATATGAAAATGTATTTATATGACGGGGAGATAGATATAAGTGCATATGTTAATAGTTTTGGTATTAAGGTGGCAGATGCACATTGGACCTCCATTCAAGTACTCCCTAACCCTACACTGTCTGATGTCTTCCTTCACCCGTTTTTCTACTGTCTCCCAGTTAATCCCTGTGATTGGTTCCCCCTTTCTACCCCTCCTCACCTACACCCTCCTGGTATCGCCACTCTCACCACTGGTTCTGTGGGGTTCATCTGTCCTGGATTCCCTGTGTTTCCAGATCCTATCTGTACCAGTGACATCCTCTGGTCTAGCCGGATTTGTAAGGTAGAATTGGGAACATGATAGTGGGAGGGGAAGGAGGGGGAGAGAAGCATTAAAGAACTAGAGGAAAGTATGCTTCATCATTGCTACACTGCACCTTGACTGGCTCATCTCCCTGCCACCCTTCTGTAGGGGAATGTCCAGTTGCCTACAGATGGGCCCTGGATCCCCACATCACACCCCCCCCTCATTCACAATGATATGATTTTTTGTTCTGTGATGCCTGATACCTGATCCCATCGACACCTTGTGATCACACAAGCTGGTGTGCTTCTTCCATGTGGCTTTGTTGCTTCTCAGCTAGATGACTGCTTGTTTATCTTCAAACCCCAGACAGTATCTTCTGATAGCCAGGCACCATCAGCTTTCTTCACCATATTTGTTTATGCACCCACTTTGCCTTCAGCGATCGTGTTGGGAAGGTGAGCACCAAGGAATGCCAGTTTAATAGAACAAAGTGTTCTTGCATTGAGGGAGTACTTAAGTGGACACTATCATGCTCAGCCTTTATTTGGGTTTCAGAAATTCCTCTCGGTTACATTGCCCTTGATAAAGCCCTACCAGGTCTCTCCTATACCCTCCTCGCCACCGATTTTGGATCACGTGTTCCCTCGTCTCTGGGTTGGTTAACACCCACTTCCTTTCCCCACACTTCCCCCTCTCCCGTACCCCCACCCCACCCCTATAATCACTGGTCTCGGTGTTTTCTCCTCCAGATTGTTTATCCCACCTGTCTGATTTAGATAGACCTGCAGAGATAATAATATGCACAAAAACAAGAGAGTAAAACTAAGCAACAAAAGAAAACAAAACGAGAACAACAAAAAACCAATGACAAAAAAAATAAAGAAAAGCCTATAAATAATTCAAGGTCTGTTTGTTGACCTTTAGGAGTGTTTTCCAGTCGAATCTAATTGGATGCTACACCCTGGCCCCAAAGTCTGTTTTTGGTATTCCCTAGGGACTTTGTTGCTGTTCTGTTGCACGCCCTTAGTGTTTTGCCTCGGTATGGTGGGGCCAGATCGGGCACAATTCCCACACTCTTGTCTCCAGGGTTGTTCCCCATAGGGCTATGGATCAGTGAGGGATGTTGTGTCTCATGGTGGGGCTGGCCATATGGTCCTCTCTGTGCATTGGCTGCTCTGAGCAGGGATATCGTCTAAGGCTATATATCATTATGAAAAAAGATAGCTACAACTTTTTTCTCCATTTAATGGCTGGTAGGTTCAAACCACCAATCATTTGGTCTACTGAACCCTTAACCACTCTACTACCAGGGTGCCTTCAGTAATCAATACCTGTAAACAAATGGTACATTCAACTTAAACCATAGTAAGCTTCACATACTGAATGGGAGGAGCAAGACAACCAACTCCTTGCTGATCTGTGCTTCAGAATAGAATGATGTAGCAGACTCAAAAGATAATTCTACCTCATTAAAACAAAACTCAAGTTTAGTATAGAAAAACTTGAGGATCCCTGGTTTACAAAATAACGTGTGCTGCAAACTGAAAGTTTGGAAGTTCAAGTTCACCTAGAGCACTTTGGAATAAAGACTCCATCATTTACTTCTCAAAAATCAACACAGGTCTACTCTAGTACGCACGGTGTCACTATGACCCAGAATAAACTCAACATTTATTGGCACTGGTAAAATACAAAAACTGATAAGTATATTTAAAGTAAATGAATTTAAAAAAATACTCAATGTCTTAAACACCCTACCGAATCACTATTTAAAATTTGATATGACATGCAATTAACATTCTTATAAAGTTCTCCTAATTTTTCTTTTCAGAATTTAAAATAATCTATAGGGAAACTAGGCCCTGCCCCACAAAAGGAGAAAGCTTAATAAATACATGAAATACATTCACTCAAAGGGTTATCATATCACCTAAAATATAATTATAAAAAATTTTTAAGTATGAAAAATGTTCACTTTATAACATCAAGTAGAAAGCCATATGAAATTTTTATAGTGGATAGGATATCAATTATTTGTCCATGTTTCCAAACTCAACACACACACCAAAAAAACCCTGAATGTGTTTAGGTACAGTAACAAAAGACAAGTATTAAATAAACTTAGTGAACATTTTTAAATTTTAAAAAATAAGTGAAAGAAAACCTTTTAAAATATTAAAATGAATTACTAACTATAAAGCTGTTGCTGCTGATCCTAGTTGTCCTTGAGTCTAATCCAACTCATAGTGACCCTGTGTACAACGAAAAAAACACTGCCCCAGTGCCATGGCATCCTCACAATCATTGCTGGTTGAGCACAATGTGGCAGGCACTGGGTCACACCATCTCACTGAGAGTCGGCTTCTTTTTCACTTTACCAAACATGTTCTCCAGAGCTGCCTGATCCCATGTCCACAGTACATGAGACAAAGTCTCCCATTCTCATTTCTAAAGGATCACTCTAGCTGTACTTCTTCCAAAAATTTAGCAGCCTGTGTACTATTCTTCACCAAAACTACTATTCAAAGCCATCGATTAGTCTTTGGTTTTCATTAATTCTCTAGTTTTTGCATGCACATACAATACAGTCAAAACATTCATAAGTGTAACATAATTGCCTTTTTCCTTACCTTTATAGCCTGGTTATTAAACTTCATACCATAAATAATTTGAGAAGACATGATTATGATGGAAAGGACAGATAAAAATACAGATGATTTAATATTTATCTAGAATACTCTTTACAGATCCCTTCTGTTGGAGCACCATCTAGTGGTTAATTTGCCATGCAACCTAAATGTTTCCTATGTAGCCTATGCAGATCCAAAAATAAAAAAACAATTTTTAATATTTCCAGAGCTGAGGAAAAATTTCAATTAGTCCCATTCTGTACTCAAGGACTGGAGCCTTCAGTATGGAAAAAGAAGACCATCAACAAGACTAACTGATACAGTGGCTGCATCCATGGGCTAAATCCACAGGACTGGACACTGCTCCCTTCTGTTGTACACAGAGTTGCTGGGTATCAGCGCAGATTTGATAGCACCTAACAACAACAACAACATATGTTCAAAATGGGAAATATTCTGTTCCTCTCACTAAATTTAATAGGCTTTATTTCTTTGACTACATTCTTCTTTGCCACTGACACAGTTCTTACAAATGTTTAAAAACTACCAACTGCTGTTAGTTCTTTTCAATTGAGAATCTCTCAGTACTATTAAGTGATGTGTGCCCAGGCTAGAGGATATACCTCTGTAAAATAATTATCTGCTAACAGTTCCTCTTCTAATTTAGATCTGAACTTCCTCCTAAAAATGTTTACATATACCAATTTCAGCCTTACATTCCTTGCCATAAAAATAAAACTATTTGGAAATAGACTGATTTTAAAGAAAAATCATTTTATTGGGGGCTCATACAACTCTTTAACACAATCTATACATACATCCATTGTGTCAAGTACATTTGTATATTTCTTGCCATCATCATTCTCAAAACATTTGCTTTCTACTTGTTATCAGCTCATTTTCCCTTCCCTCCCTTTTACCCCTCCCTCATGAACTCTTGATAATTTATAAATTATTATTATTTTTTCATGTCTTACACTGTCCGATGTCTCCCTTCATCCACATTTCTGTTGCATGTCCCCCAGGGAGGGGGACATGTAGAGCCATGTAGAGCCTTCTAATTGGTTCCCCCTTTCTAACCCACCTTCCCTCCACCCTCCCGGTATCGCCACTCTCACCATTGGTCCTGAAGGATTTTGTTTATTTTTATAATTTACTCAGGTATTGAGTAATTTTCAGTTCTCATACTAAAATCCACCAAGTTGATTCTGACTCATGGTGGGTGACTCTATATAATATAGAACTGCTCCATAAGGCTTTCATGGCTGTGACTTTTCAGAAACAGGCAGGTCTTTGTTCCAAGGTGCCTCTGGATGAATTTCAATCACCAACCTTTCTGTTAGTAGTTGACTACCTAACTGTGTGCTCCATCCAGGGACCCACAGGAGTCATATATCTATAATTATAACCATTCAATTTCTAAGCTTAAAGAGCAGCTGATGCAGCTGCTTAAGTATAACTAAACACATAATGAGACCTCGTTCCTTGGTTTGGAAGTTTTAAGAGTCACAAGTTCATGGAGCATCCCAGTGATTGGCCTGAAACATGTTTAATGTTTCTGCTGTATTTGCCTCCTAGCGCTATGTGTCATGCTTGAGGCTGTAACTGCTTGCAAGTGTCCACACAAGGGAAAAATAATGGGTCTATCTTCATCAGGAACAGCAGAGGAAGAAAGGGAGTCAGGAAAAGGAGGATATTAAATATATGGCCAATTGCCTCCACAAATAACCGTCTCTTGTATAACAAGAGACCAGAAAAAATAGAAAGTGCCAGGCTACCATTTCTGAGCATTTTGAAGAATCCTAATGAAGGAGGGGGTAGAGGTGAGGGTGGGATGGGATGGGATTCAAACCAAAATTTTAAATCCTAATTAACTCTAGACTTTCCAGTCAGGAAGGCTGGATTAATCGCTGAAATAATTGTCTTGAAACAATCTTAAAACCTTAAGCCAAAAATATACCCTGACGTCTTTTTAAAGCTGAACTATGTTGTAGTTAGGTACAATGCAGTCAGATTTCTATCTCTGTAAGCTTATATATAACAGAGTGAAACATGACTTGGTTCTGCTCCATCCTCACATCTTGTTATTCTTGACCCCATGTTATAGCCACTGTGTCAATTCATCTCGTTGAGGGTCTGCCTTGTTTTTCTTTTGATGAGCCTGTGCCAGTATGATTATCCTCCCTAAGGACCAATCCCTCCTGAGAACACGGTCCAGAATCTCAATATCCTCTCTTCTAAGGAGCATTCATTCTGGTGGTACTTCTTCCAAGACAGATTTTTTGTTGTTGGTGTTCTGGAAATTCATGGTACTTTCAATATTCTTTACCAACACAGAAATTTAAATGCACCAATGCTTCTTTGATCTTCTGAATTGTGTCCAACTTTCACAGACGTATTAGGCAAGTGAAAATACCATGGCTTGGATCAGGCACACCTTAGTCTCCAAAGGGACATCTTGGCTCTTCTGCAAATCCGCACTGTACAATACCTATTTGATTTTCTGATTGCTGCTTCCATGTGCACTGAGTGTGGATCCAAGCAAAATGAAATCCTAGAAAGGACTTTAGTCCTTTTTCTCCATTTATCATAATGTTGTCTGTTGTTTCAGTTGTGAACATGCTGAGTTTCTTTACCCTGTATTGCAATCTACACGAAGACTGCACTCTTTGATCTTTATTGATAAGTATAAGCATTTCATGTCTTGTTGGCTAAGCCAGCAAAGTTGTATCATGTATATGTATAAGGCAGGTTATTAATAAGCCTTCCTCCAACTCTGAAGCTAAGTTCTTCTCCATGTGGTCCAGTGTCTCATGTTATTTTCTTAGCATACATATTGAGTAAGTATAGTGGAAGGATACAACCCTGACACACATACCTTACCGATTTTAAACCATGCAGCATACCCATACACCCTTACTCTATTTCAATGACTTGCTTCTTGATTTATGTACAGGTTCTGCACAAGCACATTTAAATGATCTGAAATTCCCACTTTCTTGCAATACTAACCACAGTTTGTTATTAACTACATTGTCCAGAGTGCCTTTGTATCGTCAATAAAACACAAGTAAACATCTTTCTGATATCTGTTTTCCACCATGATTCATCTGACACCAGCATGTCCTCTTCTGAATTCAGCTCGGATTTCTGGCAGCTCTCTGTGATGTACTACTGCAAAAGTTTTTAAATTAGCTTCAGCAAAACTTACTTACATGTGATGAGATTAATGATATTGTTCAATAATTTTCGAATTCTCTTGGGAAATTTTTTGGAATGGGCACAAATATGGATCTCTCCATCAGTTGCTAAGATAGCTTTTAAATTTCTTGGCATAGAAGAAAGTGCTTTAAGCATTGTATCAGTTTATTGAAACATTTCAACTCCTGGGACCTTTTCACTAATGCTTTCACTGAGTTTGAACTTTTGCCTTCAATACCTTTCTCAGAGTTCTTGATCTTATGTTACCTGTTTTTAGTATAGTGCATGGTTCTCAACCTTCCTAATGCAGTGACCCTTTAATACAGTCCCTCATGCTGCGGTGACCCCCCCAACCATAAAATTATTTTCATTGCTACTTCATAACTGTTATTTTGCTACTGTTATGAATCGAGGGACTCCTGTGAAAGAGTTGTTTGACCCCAAAGGGGTCATGACCCACAGGTTGAGAACCGCTGGCATAGTGACTCTGTATATTCTCCTCCATCATCTTTTCCTGCTTCCTGCATCATTCAGTATCCCCTCTCCACCGAAAATCCAATATTGCAGCTTGAGGCTTAAATTTTTCTTTAGTTCATTCAGCCTGAAAAATGCTGAGTACATTCTTCTATTTGTTTATTTCTAACCCCAGGTCTTTGCTCTGCAGTACTTTAATTTCTTCTTGAGCCGTCCTTTGACATTTTCTGCTCAGTTCTTTTATTTTATTTAAATAAATTCTTAATTCACATTAGCTACTCTCCACTCATCTTTTTCTTTCTTCACATGATGATTTTGATGTCATTTCACAACTCATCAGGTCTTCAGTCACTGTTGTTCAATGCATTAAATCTGTTCTTGCGAGGTTCTCTAAATTCAATTGGCATATGCTCAAAGTCATACTTGAGCTCTTGTGTACTGTGTTAGTTTTCTTCAGCTTCAACCTGTACTTACAGATGGGCAACTGATGGTCTGCTCCAGTCAGCTCTTAGCCTTGTTTTGGCTGATGATATTGAGCTTCTCCATTATTGTTTTCCCACAGGTGTAGTCATTTTGATTTCTATGTATTCCAAAAGTCAGGTGTGTGTGTGTAGTGTCGATGTGTATCGTTGTGAAAACAGGAATTTGTGTGAAGAAGTCATCAGTCTTGCAAAACTATACCATGCAACTGCCAGCATCATGTATTCTACAGCATCTCCTGGCGAACTGACTAGAAGAGATCCACATGCATGCCCATTCTAAAGAAAGGTGACCCAAAAGAACGTGAACTTTATCAAAGAGTATGACTGATACATTAGTTTCCAGCTACTGGTCCTTCTTCCTCTAACTTTCCAGCTGACAGTAATTTGAATGCATTTTTATTTCACTGATAAACCTGAACATTAGTTTAACTTAAGCAGTAAGAGATCTGCCTAGAACACTGTGCTCTTAAGAACTATTTATTTGGGATCAAATTGACAATACCAACTCAAAAGAGTGGACAGGAACCTTAGGAGGCAGTTACTGTGGGTTACTGAGAGAAAAACAAGTCTAAAAAGAAAGGTGAATATTTGCATAACTGGAATAGCCAAATTTTACATACTGATACTTTGAAATGGTGTGTACTTTGCTGAGTATAATTCTGTTCTTCACTTAATCTTAGCTGAAAGGCCAATAAATTATGGTATATTCTATTCTTAACAAAATATATATAAAATTAGAGGAGGAAAGGAAAAGCAAACCAAACAAAAAAAACTAAGCTTATAGTTTCGTATGGCCACTCAAGGGGGCAGTGGTAGTTTAGTGGTACAATTCTAGATTCCCGAGAGCCTCAATTGAATGCAGGTGGACAATGAAAAAAGAACACAAGAAATGATACAATCAAATCTTTGTTTAGCCAAGAATGCTCCTCAGATGTGAGAATGATGAGACTTCAGCCCGTTTATTTTGGATGCAGGATTAGGAAAGACCAATTGCTAGGACATCATGATTGGGAGAGGTTCAGTGAGAGCCAAGGAAACCCGCAATAAAATGGATTTACAAAACTGCCACACCAAT
This sequence comes from Tenrec ecaudatus, assembly GCF_050624435.1. Classification (NCBI taxonomy): domain Eukaryota; kingdom Metazoa; phylum Chordata; class Mammalia; order Afrosoricida; family Tenrecidae; genus Tenrec; species Tenrec ecaudatus. The sequence continues at coordinate 39,259,795 of NC_134537.1, read as the reverse complement.
GGACTCAAGTACACCAATGACCAGAACAAGACAGGATCAGGTACGTTTCATTCTGTTATACTCAGGCTCATCCTGAGTCAGAGCAGATTCAACGGCAACTCACAAGAGGCACGACGTGAATTCAATTACGGCCAATGCCTCTCATGAACACGTATCACCTATCAGTAGTGGCTTAAGCTGTAGATATGATGGTGAACAAGTTTCAGCAGAGCTTTCTGAAAACAACAGACTAGGAAAAAAGGGTTGGTACTCTACTCCCAAAATTCAGCGAAGGAAAACTCTACGGATCACCACAGTCCAATCCACAACCACATGGGGAAAACACAGACGACTAGGTAGTGTCTCACTCAGTGTGCCAGGGGTTCCCAGGAGTTGGAGCACATACTACAGGGTAGTTAACAGCAATAGAGCCACAAAAAGTTTACCCAATGCCTCTATTTCTTCCACCGTAGGTTTTTCACCACTATGTAATCAATTTCTTTTTGAAATACCCTCTTAAGACTGGCAAAAAAAAAGAGGGGGTGGGGGAGGTTCCTTTATAGTCTTAAATCATTAATAAGGTCATGAAGACTTTTACTCTAAACCTTGACTAACATAACTTTCAATCACAATATTATTTCAGTAATGGGAACCACTATTACCAATAGTTAAGAGGACTTGAAGCACTTACTAATGATGAAGAAACACAGTATCCACCTATGGGTTGCAACTCAATGTAAAGAAAACCGAAAGCCTCATAACTGTACCAATAGACAACATCATGATAAATCATAAGAAATGACTAAAGTTATCAAAGATTTAACTTTACTTAAGATCCGCCATTAACACTCATGGAAGTAGCAGCGAAGAAATTAAACTTATTACACTGGGTAAATCTGCTGCCCAAGACTTCTTTAAAGCATTAAAAAGAAAGATGTCACTGTCACTTTGAGGACTAAGGTGCATCTGACCCAACTCACTGTCACTGAGTGCACGCCAACTCAGAGAGACAAGATAGAATTGCCCTTGTTAGTTTCTGAGACTGTAACTCTATTGGAGTAGAAAGCCCTGTCTTTCTCCAGATTGGCTGGTGGTTTCGGACTAAGGTGAGCCCAATTCAAGTAAGGGTATTTTCAATCACCTCATATGCATGTGAAAGCTGGACAAAGAATTAGGAAGACAAAAAACGAACTGATATACATGAATTGTTGTGTTGATGAAGAATACTGAATATACCACAGATTACCAGATAGGCTCAAGCAAATACTTGTGAGGATGGCACAAAACCAGGTAGGGTTTCATTCAGTTGCAGAGTAGTTAGGACTCAAAAGTCAACTTGATGGTACCTAACAATAATATTACTAATCACACCTGGTAAGATTCTATCACGGTATGTTTCATGGTGGCTAACCTCTGGAGTCACTCATCCAATGACAATTACGGCCTTTCACTTACACTCATTTGTTAACAAGCACCCTAAGTATAAGCTACAGTATCATGTACTTTTCTGCATATTGCAGTTTCCTCTATTAACATCCCTTAGTTCCTTTAACCTGTCTTTTTTCCTACTGTCTTAACTATTGTTCAAAATCCTACCTTAAAGTCGGTTCCCTTTTAAAAAATGTCAAAAAAATTCTCCATTTTTGCCATGCTACATCATATTTTAACTTTTACTCCATAAATAATACTAATCACTAGGTTTAAGAAAGCTACTATATACTACTATTACCACCACCACCCCTGCCACTAAACTGATTCTAATGACCACATAAGACAGAGAAGAACTGCTCTTTTGGGTTTGAGGCAGTAAATCTTTATGGGAGCAGACAGCCTCATCTTTCTGCTGTCAAGTGGTTGGTGGGTTTGAGATGCTGACCTTGTGGTTAGCAGTCCAATGCGTAACTCACTAGGCCCCTAAGGCTGCTTTTACTCGTTTAATAAAACCAAAAAACGCAAATGAAGGCTGAGCATAATAGTGGGACAAGAGGAAAGTAAAAGGAAATACAGAATAGAACTAGGAGGCAAAGAGCATTTATAGAGGTCTAAATAAAGGCATGTACATATGCAAATATATTTATACATGAGGATGGGGAAATAGATGTACGTGCATATATTTATAGGTTTAGTATTAAGGTAGCAGATGGACATTGGATTTCCACTCAAGTATTCCCTCAATGTAAGAATACTTTGTTCTCTTAAATTGGCATTCCATGGTGCTCACCTTCCTGACATGATCAATGAAGACAAAGCGGGTGCATAAGCGAATGTGGTGAAGAAAGCTGATGGTGCCTAGCTACCAAAAAATACAGTGTCAGGGGTCTTAAAGGCTGCAATCTAGCTGAGAAGCAGCAAAGCTCACATGGGAAAAGCACATCAGCCTGTGGGGTCATGATGTGTCGATGGGATCAGGTATCAGGCATCAAAGAACAAAACATCATATCATTGTGAATGATGGGGAGTGTGAATTGGGGACCCAAGACCCATCTGTAGGCAAGTAGACATCGCCTTACAGTAGGGTCGCGGGAAGGAGACGAGCCAGTCAGGATACAGTATAGCAACAATGAAACATGCTACTTTCCTTTAGTTCTCTGTTTCCTCCCCTTCACTGTCATGATCCCAATTCTACCTTACAAATCTGGTTAGACCAGAAGATGTACACTGATACAGACAGGAACTGGAAACACAGGGAATCCAGGACAGATGAACCCCTCAGGACCAGTGGTGAGAGTGGTGATACCTGGAGGGTGGAGGGAAGATGGGATAGAAGGGGGAACCAATCACAAGGATCTACATATAGCCCCCTCCATGGGGGACAGAAAACAGAAGAGTGGGTGAAGGGAGACGTTGGACGGTATAAGATATGAAAAAATAATAATTTATAAATTATCAAGGGTTCGTGAGGGAAGGGGTGCAGGGAGTGAGGGGGAAAATGAGGAGCTGATACCAAGGGCTCAAGTAGAAAGCAAATGTTTTGAGAATGATGATGGCAACAAATGTACAAATGTGCTTGAGACAATAGATGGATGTATGGATTGTGATAAGAGTTGTATGAGCCCCCAATAAAATTATTTTTTTTACAAAGAAAAAGAAACTTCACTGTTAATTTCTTAGTTTCTTCTGGTTATAAAAAATTTATTGTTTCAAATGTTTAAGCTCTTTTTAATTTAAAAGAAAGTATGTTTTCCCCAGAGTATCTTTTGACAGTTATTAAATCATATTGAGCCAAAATATAATCTGCCAAAAGTGATTGAGAACTTAAAACAAAACAAAAAACCTCAAATGCTTTTGGTGCAGTCATTTGACTCCTGTAAATCCACTCTAAGGAAATAGCCCAAATATTTTTTATGCCCAAGGATTATTCATATTAGCACTCCCCCCCCCCAAAACTAGTAAAAGGGAAATAACAAAAATCAAAGTGTTCACCAAATTACAATATAAACATACTAATTTTACAAGTTCCGACATTGAGAAATGTTTGTAATAAGTATGCAATAGGAAAAATCCATTAAACATTTATGAAAAAGCTTGTACTTAATCATAAACCCTAATCTAAAAACAACTAAGTTTTACAATGTGGTCCTATTTGTTATTTGTCCTCATGAAGATCAATAAAGATATAGGTGTAACAGGAAAATGTAAAGCCATCAGATGATGCCTAACTGAAAGAATAGCATCTAGACTCTTAAAACAAGCAATCTAGTGAGTTATCAGCTAAGGCAACACAGAAGCACACTAATCAGCACTAATAAAATCCAAGATCAGAGAGAGCCTGAATCAGAGCTTAAAATTCTGAGCACCCAGTTTGAAAAAGGCTATGGGTGACAGTGAAGGCCCAAAATCCATTTACAAAGCCCCCACATGGACTAAGTCTTGAATTCATTCCCTGGGCCCACTGACCAAGGATGTAAGTGGGCTCACCCTCAGAAAAGGTGCCTCAGCATGTGGACTGTTGCACATACAGTTGATGAACTTTATCATCTTAACCATTTGTTTTCCCTTTTACCCAATTTTCAACTTGTTCTAGTTTCCATTACATTCTGCTATCTTTTGGCTTGAGGTTCTTCTGTGTGTATTCTGTCGTAGTCGCTAGTTTTTGTTGTGGCTGTTTGTGTTTTGGGTTTTCTTTATTCTTGAATGATTTTGTTTATATGAAACTCAGGATAGGTAAATCTATAGAGATAGAAACTAGGGTTCTGACAGGAGAAGTTGGGGGGAAACAAGAATGAAGAAAATGTCCTAAAGTTGACTATTGCAGCAGGGGTGGTGTTGATTAGTAAATGCACAACTCTAATATATCTAAACATTGAATTATATGATATGTAAATTATGTCAACAAAAACTGTAGAAAATAAGATGTAAAATGTAATTTAAAAATGGATGAAGGATTACTTTAAAATTATAGGGATGAAAATCCTTACCTATTTAGTTCCCTGTTATCAACCAGATAGACAGCAAAACGGACAAAGACGGTTCTATTTAATACTATCACAGAGGAGTATTTATAATTGTTCCAGTGAATGATATTCTAATACTTACCAGAAGAAAATAAACTGAAAAAGAGTAAAAGAACTCAAAAGCTATCAATGAATCAATTCTAACTCATAGCAACCCTGGATTAATGGGGTGTGAGTTGAGCTACTAACCGTTTGAACCTATCAGCCATGTCACATAGCAGGAGGAGGTTTTCTGCGGGGTAAAGCTTTACATCTTCAGAAACAAAAGGGGGCAGCTCTCCTCTGCACCAGAGGGCCACTAGGAGTCCGAATTGACTCTAAGACAATGGGTTTGGTGACAAGAATATCAAATAAAGCAGGAAGGAATGTCTGAAACCCAAGGGTTTTAAGTTCTCATATTGTCCAAAAGAAAGGTAAAATATATCAACTTTAGATTTTGTTACATTAAATATGTATATTTTCTAGAATCGCCAGTACAAGGAAAACAAGAAAGTAAATTCTAAGATATGGAAAACAGGACATGAAAATATAATACATAAGAAGATATGAAAAGAGTAAAAAAGCACCTCTGTTTGAAAATTGAGGAACCTACTCATGGGGTCAAACCTTAAAAAGTAAACTCACTGCCACTGAGTTGTGCCTGACTCACAGTAACCCCACAGGATAGAGCAGCAGAAATGCTTGTGTAGGTTTCTGAGACTGTGAGTCTTTTCAGGAGTCTCATCTTTCTCCTGGGGAGCAGTTAGTCATTTTGTGCATGTATGTATAAGAATAAGGAGTGAGATGAATAATACGCAGAGTAGGAACACAAGAGAAGATTTACCAAAGAAATAGGCTTCTTTAAAAAGAGTATCTTTGAAAATAAGTAGGCACTCTTTGGTAAGAATGACAAAGAAAAAACAGGTGGAATTAAAAACAGTATAAAAAAGAAGACACACTTTATAGACATTTAAAACATAACAGATTGTTACAAATAATAATTTAGAAACATATAAAATGGACAAAAGCCTACAGGAAAATAATCTAGTAAAACTAACACTAATAACCTGAATGGTGCTACTAAAGAAAATTTAAGCAGTAGTGTATTACATTGGCAAAGTCTTCTTAAGTTACTTTGGCCGTTAATCCAGGTGGGCTTACATCTGTATTGCAGCCCCTACATTTGTGTTTAAATAAACTTTTCAAAGACCGTGTACCAAAGATGTGGCATGAATGGATGTCATCTGGTCAATTCCGACTGACAAAAGTTGGAAATCTGATGAAGCCCGACACAGGATTGATAGCCAAGTGAGTTCCTGATGCATAGGAAGAGATTCCAGAGGTCATGGTGCAACATGCCTTCAAGAAATGTGGCATTAGTGATGCTATGAATGACGCTTTATATGAGAACGACAGCAGTGCTGGTGATGACTGTGAACTCAGTGAGGATGCCAGTGTCTATGCTGATAACCTCACACCAGCTAAAGATGAAGCTCTGTTTGGACATTCAGATAATGAGGAGGAATTCCATTTGAAGAATTTTACCTCTTGTGTTTTTCCCTGGTTGCTGATTGAGCTAAGATTTTTGTACTTTTAGAGTCGTTGATGTTGCCCCTCTTTCCCACTTACAGAGCTAGCTTACTGTTTTTCTTTGAAATAAATATTCAAAAACATTAACCTACTGATGCCTCAATTAACGTCATTTTATCAGTGTCTTTTTATTTTGAAATTTACCAGTGGCTGCTCCATTTCCCACCCTACGCACGAGTCAGTAAGTTTTCCGAGGTTTTTGTGGTAGAATTAGGTGCCTTGGATTATTTTAGGGTCAACTTATACTTGAGTATATACAGCAGTTAACTTTGCAAAATGCCTTCTGTGACTTCTCATGTGTCAGTTAACACCAGTGAAATTTAAAAAAAAAAAGAATGTAGTTCTTGTGGGACAGCCTATCTACAGAAAGGAATCAAGTGGCAATACAGGATTTGTACAGCACAGAAACCTATCAATATGGTAAATGGCGAAGTCCTTTTATGAATCCAGTGTCTGGTAGTGCCTGCCTCCAGGTTCCAATTACATTTTGTTTTATGTTCTACAAAGTCCATAGGACAAAGCGATACATTAATGGCACAAGAGAGTTGAGAAAAATATACACTTCATTGTTTGGCAACAAAGTTTATCCTGCGGCAAATAATATGCAGAGGTTGGGAAATCCTAATTGATATGTACACTGATATCAACGAATCTGATTTTAACCCAAACGCAAATAAATGGATTGCTCTGTTGTATCAATAAGATGAGTGAAAATCTGAGTTCATGTCATAGACAAAATAAGTAATGTAAATTTTAAAATAAAAATGAGTATTAAAAGGGAGGACCTGATGCGGGGTGCTTAAGTGTAAAGCAAATGCTTTGAGGGTGACTGGGGCAGAGAATGTACTGATGTGCTTTGTACAGTTGATGTATGTATATGTGTGGATTGTAATGAGAGTTGTGTGAGCCCCTAATAAAATGTTTAAAAAAAAAAAAGTATTTTGTAAAAAAAAAGACAATTCCAAAACGCAGATAGTTATCCTAGTAAAGAAATGATCCTTTAGCTACAACTCAACCAACCAAGGATCAATATCCAGAATGTAAAAAGAATTACAACAAATCAATAAAAAACATTCCAATGCATAAACAGGTAAAATCTTGAATAAGCAAGCCACAGAGAAAGGAAGATGAATGATTAATAAATATATCCAGGAAATATTGCAGGATATTTTACATTAAAATCAGTGACAAACCATTTCAAACCCAAGTCAAGGGATATATACATACATACATATACATATTAATGAGAAGGAACAACTAGAAATATTACATATACTTCTGCTAACAGCATTAATTATAAGATTACTTGGAAAACCATCTAGGGCTCTTATAAAGATATACACAGAGCTATATATGCTTTGGCAACACTTTTTGGTAATAACTTAGAAATAACTCAACACTCAGTAAGATAAACAGTAAATTCATAAAATAGAAAACTCAAAAGCAGTGGAAATAATGAATCTCAGAAATATACTGTTGAATAAAAATGAAAGCTGACAGTTACATACATATAGTTCATTTACAGAAAAAAAAATTTTAATATACAAATCTAAAAAATTTGATTAGAGATTCAATTTTGTGGTAAAACTTTAAAAAAATAAGATAAATATCAAAATCAGAACTATTGTTATTTCTGAGGGGAAATAGAAAAAGCAAAATCAGGAAACGTCTAAGGAAACACGTATCAAAAATGATAATACCTTTCTTCAAATTAGTAATATTTAAAACATTTTTTCAGAATAATTCAGTGTGCAGGGTTTGAAATATAAGTTATTGACTCCATAGGAATTTTACCACTTAAAGGTGGTAACACTGAGTAAAATTTGTTTATAAACATTTATTTAAAATGCTTATAAGTACAAAAAATTCTCCATAACTATAAAAAGAAAACCTATATTTATAAATACTTCTCTGTGACCATGTGCTATGCTAGTAATAAAAGTAATATATAATTTGTAACAACAAAATAAACAATTATCTTACCTTTATTGGTGAAATATGAGAATGAGACACAAATCCATGAACATTCTCAATCTCAGACAGGTTCTTTTCCGAAACGTGAACCAATTCTGGTCCTATCACTTCATTAGTGATTTGTGGGGAAATGTGCTCTTGAGGTGGTATGTCTTCATCCTGATACCGGTATTTCTGTGAAGAAAATATATTTTAATTTCTAACTGAAAATTAATCCAGTAGTGAAGAGTATTTTTCTTTTATCTGCAAAACAATTCAGACCTCTACCCCTTAACCAGAGTCAATTCTTTGGTATCTATTTTTTTAAGATATTAGCATAATTTTATGAAAACAAAATCTACCTCACATCATACACAAAAGGAAAGGAAATTATAAGAGCTGAATAAAATTATAAATGATAAGTGTTTATTAACTCATGCTGGAAGGCCTAGGTATTAAAACAAAAATATTCTCCATTTCATTCTCCTGACAAAATCCCACCCGTAAGGAAAATCACAAGGCAGAATAAGGGTGGTGGTATTAACAATGAACAAAGGTTATATATGACCCATGCTATAAATGGCTCTTATAAACGTCAATGGGACAAAATAAAGGAGTATTCAAAAGGCATACATATGGATAAATAAATTTAAAAGGAAAAAATTAATAAATTAAAACAAGTTATCTTCTTTAAATGAAAGATTTCACTGAGATTCCTGGATAATGACAGAGAGGAGGCTATATTTAAAGTATTGTAAAATATTAGGGTGCCAAGAATTTTAAAAATCATTCTCAAAATTTTCATGTAGAAAAAAAATTATCACATAACTATTCTGCTCACATTCCCCACAAACAACAAAATCAGACGGCTATAAAAAATGTCTGAAACTACAAATTTGACAATGCAACTATGTCGTAAGTGGGTCACAATTTTAATCTCAGAATTCAAAGCACTGTCAAACGATCATTGAAATGTGAGATTGAAAAAAACAATTCAGTTATGGAAAGGACTGCCTCATATAGCATTTTTTAAAGGAGCTATTCAAAGATTTATGCTGTAAAGCAAATGTGGTTAAGAGAGCTGATGGTGCCTGGCTATCAAAAGATATAGTGTCTAGGGCCTTAGAGACTTGAAGATAAACAGCCATGTAGTTGAGAAGCAACAAAGCACACATGGAAGAAGCACACCAGCCTGTGCGAGCACCAGGTGTCAATGGAATCAGGTATCAGGCATGAAAGACCCAGAACAAAAAATATCTTATCAATATGAATGAAGGGGGGTGCGGAGTGGAGACCCAAAGCCTATCTGTAGACAACTGAACATCCCCTTACAGAAGGGTCACAAGGAAGAGACAAGCCAGTCAGGGTGCAGTATAGCACCAATGAAACATACAACTTTCCTCTAGTTCTTTAACCCTTCCTCCCTGCCACTATCATGACCCCAATTCTACCTTACAAATCTGACTAGACCAGAGCACATACATGGGTACAGATAAGAGCTGGAAACACAGAGACTCCAGGGCAGATAAACACCTCAGGACCAATAATGAGGGTAGCGATGCCAGGAGGGGAAGAGGAAGGTAGGGGGGAAAGGGGAGAACAAATCACAATGATCTACATATATAACCCTTTCCCAGGGGGCTGGAGAACAGAAAAGTGGGTGAAGGGAGACATCAGTCAGTCTAAGAGATGGGGAAAATTTTTTAAAATAAATGTTCATGGATTCATGAGGGAGGGAGGGTAGGGGAAGAGGAAAATGAGCTGATAACAAGGTTATAAGAAGAATGGAAATGTTTTGAAAGTGATAACAACATATGAACAAATGTGCCTGACACAATAGACGTACGTGTGGATTGTGATTAAGGGTTATACAAGCCACCAATAAAATTATTAAAAAAGAAAAAAAGATATATGCTAACAGAATTGTAGAGACCCCAAAAAGCATTAAGGGTAGCCTCATGGAAGCCGAGAGGAAAAGTCGAGATTGCACCAGGAAACTAAGGGCACAACAAAGGTCTTTAGGGATAACAAAAAAAAAAAAAAAAGGTTTAATTAAATTACCCAATTCTATAAAGGATTTGGAGAAGTAAAGATACAGAAAGGACAAATTGTTAACAGCCCAACAAGTAACCACTATGCCACCAGGGCTCCTAGAAAGAGACAAAATGTGCATGTATGTATATGTCGTGTGTGTGTGTGTCTGTACACATGCATATGTATTTAAATAAAAATAAATTATTAAAATATTGGCATGGCTATTATACTAACATTTACTGATTTTTCAACTTTCTGGAAATAAATGGTAACTTAGTAAGCTGTAAAACAAAACTTAGCATTATCAAATTATTACATAACTATATCAAGGCACAAGTACAGAATAAAGAGTAAAGAAGAAATCTGACCAAAAATGGTAGTGGTACATTATTATCCTATTACACAATGAGGAATTAAAATAATTTTGAAAGCAAATACATGAATGTTAGAAGGTAAGCAGTGGAATGCTGCATGGTTTAAAACCAGGAACAATGTGTCAGGGTGGTGTCCTTTCACTGCACTTACTCCATGTGTGTGATGAGAAGATAACCAGAAGCTGGACTCTATGAGAAAAATTCAGCATTATGACTGGAGGGAAGCTTATTATGCACCTGTGATAAGCACCAGTTTCTGATGAAGATGAATGACTTCAAGCTTCAAAATGGATAATAACTCAATGTAAAGAACACCAAAATCCTCACAACTGGATCAACAGTCGCCATCATGATAATGATGTCATGGACTTCATCTTGCTCGAATACACAATTAATGTTCATGGAAGCAGCAGTCAAGATCACAGGCTGCACTGCATTGGGGAAATATCTTTATCATTTTATGGAGGGCTCTAGGACTCTTACAACTCTTACTACAATCCATCCATCAATTACATCGGCATATTTGTACGTTTGTTGCCATCAATCTTTTCTAGACAACTACTTGCTATTGAGCCCTTGGTATCAGCTCTTCTTCCCCGCCCCCTCGATAAGATTATAAATTATTATTTTCATATCTCACACCAACTGCTGTCTCTCCCCATGGTTTCTGTTGTTCTTCCCCCTGGAGGGGGTGTGTGGCTGTGTGGCAACCATTACGCCTTCCCTCCCCCTCTCCCCCTTCTGGTATTGCTAATCCCATTCCTGCTCCTGGGTTGCATGTGTCGTGAGCTCTTGTACCTGTGTGCATGCTCTGGTCTAGTCTGAAGTGGGAGGCACACTGGGGTCATGGTAGTGGAGGGTGAGGAAGCTGCAAGGAATCAGAGGAATATTGTGTGTTTCATTGGTGCAATGGCTGACTCACCCCTTCCCTGTGACCCCTCTGTAGGGGATTGTTCCATTGTCTACAGATGGGCTTTGGGTCTCTGCTCCAACCCTCCTCGTTCCCAACCATATGATTTGTTTGTTTGTTAAGGATCTTGATCTTCTGATTCCTTCTACCCAGTCCCAATGACACCTATGATCATACAGGCTGGTGTGCTTCCATGTGGACTTGTTTCTCTGCTGCATGGCCGCTTGTTTCACTTCAAGCCTTTAAGTTCTCAGACACTTATCTTTTAATAGCTGGGCACCATCTTTTAATAGCTTATACACCCATTTTGTCTTTAGCAATTGTACTGGGAGGGTCAGCATCTCAGATTTCCAATTTGCTAGAACAAAGTATTCTTGTGTTGAGGGAGGGTATGAGCAGAGGCCTGAAGTCCGTCTACCTCAGTGTATTGCCATCTAAATATATGTACATAGGTCAATGCCTCTATTATTGTGGATTAATGTATTTACATATGAGCACACCTATGCTTATACCTCTCTATCCATAGCTTTGCTTCCTAGATCATTCCTGTTTCCGTTTTCCTTCCTTCTGCCCCACCTCACCCTACTTCTGCCTCATAATACTTCCTCTCAGCTAGACTGCTATTGCACTAGCACCCCCAGGATCTCTATATCCTCATTAATTTTAATTTCCTAGTTGTTCCCTTGTCTACGGCATTATTTGCCCACCGCATCCTTCCCCAGCTTCCTTCTCTGCCCAAGGCCCGTTGGTCCCATTGATTTCTCCTTGAGCTTGCTTTCCATGTAAGTAAGTAGGCATTGGGTGAATTTTTAAAGTGTTGAAGAACAAGATGTTTCTTAGAGGATTATGCGGCACCTGATCCAAGCCTGGGAATTTTCAATTGCCTCATATGCAGGTAAAAGGAAAAAGGACACTTGAAGAAGAATGGATGGATTTAAATTATGGTCCTGACAAAGAATATTGGAAGTGCCAAGAATTGCCAAAAGGACAAACAAATCTGTCCTGGAAGAGGCCAGCATGCTGAGAAGCAAGGATGAAGAGACTTTATCTCCCATACTTTCGACCTATTTTCGGGAGAGATCAGTCGCTGGAAAAGGCTATCATGCTTGGTAAAGTAGGAGGGCAGTGAAAATGAGGAAGACTGACAAGCAGACGGACTGAGATAATGATTGTAACATTGGGCTGAAACATAACAATTGTAAGAATGGTGCTGAAGCAGGCACTGTTTCTTTCTGTTTTACAGGGTCACTATAAGTCGGAACGGACTCAATGACACACAGCATCAAGAAATGGAAACCTGAATATGACAGCTCTTGATAGAATGAGAAATGTGACAAGCTAAGTACTTAATATAGAAGGAAGTCGATAATTCTACAGTTAATTAAGAGCGATACAGGGGGGCTTTTAAAGTTTGTGGAAAATCCCATTATCTTTTCATTCTATTTCTCCATGAACTCTCATACAAACATAATAACCAGAGATAATGAACAGAACACAAAGCTTAAACAGTTAAGTGGCCTTCTGAAAAGCAAAAGGAGGTGGGACAAGAAAGTATTGTCTTTTTGAATAAAAATTTATATATTAATTTATTCTAATTATATATATGGTTATGGTTAAAAATAAACATCGTTTCAAGTTAAATTATCATCAAATACTTTCTGGATGCCTTTCTGTAACAAAATACAGTTACAGAAAGGTAAATGCAATTACTTATTATTTTTAATGATTCAAACCAGAGATTCCTTAGGCTCACTTTTATCATTATTTTAGAAAAAATATCCAAGAAACTTTACATACCCACAATTACTCTGCATAGCAATATCCATTTGTATTTCTTACCTAAATGACCTCAACGAAAAAACAAGAGAAACAAAAGGCAATAGCAGAACATGTCCTGAACCAAACGACATGCATAGAAGAAGTAGACACTGAGCTGCCACAGAGAGAAATTTTCAGAATGCTGCTTGGAGTCATACAGGATATGAGACAAATAATACAGAAAAAGTATGAAAAGAAAGAGGAAATAAAGTCCACAAACCAAATGGAAATACAAGAGCTTAGGGAGGCAATAACAAAAGCCAGTAGCACACTCACAGACCTTGAGAATCAACTATAGGAAGCAGAGAACCACATCATTGACTTGGAGGACAGCCAAGCAGACTTTAACAAACACAAACAAAAATCTAATAAGATCATCAGGGAAGCTGAAGAAAACCTAAGAGCAATGTCTGCTGCTATGAAGAGGGACAACATTAGAATTATTGGATTAATGGAGGAAGACAAAACAAAGAAGTCATCTGCAACAATAGTGAGAGAATTTTTGGAGGAAAGCTTCCCCAGCTTAGTGAATGAAAACCAGGCAACCATTCAGGAGGCTGAAAGAACACCAGCTAGACTGAAACGCAAGAAGTCACCAAGGCACATAATAGTTAAACTATTCAACTTTGAGGAAAAGGAGAAAATCATGAGAGCAGCTAGGGAGAGCAAGTAATCACATATAAGGTTTCCAAATAAGAATATGCTCAGACCTATCGGCAAACACTATGAAGAGGAGGAGAGAGTGGAGTAACATATACCAAAAATTGAAGGAAAACAACCCAAACCCAAGAATGCTCTACCCAGCCAAATTATCGATCAAGCTAGGTGGAGAAGAGTCTTCCCAGACAAGGAAAAACTCAAAGAATACGTTAGAAGAAAACCAGCCCTACAAAAGATCCTTGCTGACCCAGTATGGGCAGAAGAACAACACTCACCAAACGTAAATAAAGACCGCCACATAGAACAACCTCACCCAGAGGGCAACAAAAAGAAAACAGACTCCAAGATAGCACTGGCTTAAGGATGGAAAGAAGTCAAGAATGATACACACACATACATCCACAACACATTAATAAGAAAGGAAGGTAGGAAAACTCCCATCACAAAAGTTATAAGATGACATCACAGAGTTCGTAGATGGAGATATTAACTCTGAGTATCAATGGCCTGATCTCAGGCATGAAAAGACTGAGACTAGCAGGCTGGCTTAGAAAACACAGCCCATCAATCTGCTGCCTACAGGAGACACATCTCAAGGCTGCAGAAAAAAATAGGCTGAGAATCAAAGGCTGGAGAAAGTCATACCAAGCAAACAGCAATACAAAAAAATCAGGGGTTGCAATCCTAATCTCGGATAAAATTGACCTTAAAGTGCAAACCATAAAAAGAGATAAGAAGGGACACTATATAATGCGCAAGGGAATGGTAGACAAGAACCACTAAGCATTGTAAACATAGTCCCCGAATGAGAGACCTGCTGAATACGTCAACCAAACACTCCAAAAGATTAAAAAGAAATCGCAGCCTTAACAATTATAGTGGGTATCGCTTCTCGGCCTTTTGGCTAAGATCAAGTGTAGTAACAATTATAGTGGGTGACGTCAAAACACCACTCTTTGAGAAAGATAGAGCACAGGGGAAGAAACTCAACAAGGAGACTAGAGATCTAAACACCACAATTAGAAAATTTGATCTGATAGATATTTAGAGCTTTTCATCCGAATATAAAAAAATCCACATGTTTTTCAAGCCCATATGGCACATATTCGAAGACAGACCACATGCTGGGGCATAAGGCAAATCTACATAAATTTAAGCACATTGAAATCATTCAGACCTCTCTATCTGACCACTGTGTCATAAGGCTGGAAATCAACAAAAAGAAGACAAAGAAAACAAGAACAAACAATTGGAGGATAAATAACTCTCTACTACAAAAGGAGTATGTACTGGCGCAGATCAGAGCTGAAATTAGGATATTTCTAGAAACCAACAATGAGCACATGACTACCAAAACTTATGGGACACAGCAAAGGCAGTCATCAGAGGAAGTTTCATAGCAATACATGCACACCTGAAAAAGGAAGAGAGATTAATGATTGATATATTGGCACAAAATTTAAAACAACCAGGGCAGAGTCAGTTGGACAATCCCACAAATAACAAAAGAAAAGAAATGATAAAAATCAGGGCTGAGATTCAGGAGAGGGAAAATAAGAAAACTATGGAAAAAATTAATGCAGCTAAAAGCTGGTTCGTTGAAGGGATAAACAGAATCGACCAACTGCTGGCACACCTAACCAAAGCAAAGATGGAACAAATTTCAATAGCAAGAATAAAGAATGAAAGAGGGGACATTACAAGAGACCCTAATGAAATCAAAAGAATAATTACAACGTAGTCCTTAGGACTGTACCCCATTGAATTCAACAATTTGGAAGACATGGACAAATTCTTGGAAAAACAATCCCTCTCTAGACTATCCTCAGTGGACGTCAAGAACCTCAACAGACCCATAGCAACAGAAGAAATAGAACAGGTTATCAAGGGATTACCAACAAAAAATTCCCTGGACCAGATAGCTTCACAGGAGAATTCTACCAAGCATTTAGGGAAGAACTAACACCAATCCTACACAAACTCCTCCAGAACACAGAAAAAGACAGCAAGCTCCCAAACTCCTTCTACGAAGCTAGTTTAATTCTAGATACCAAAAGCAGGCAAGGATTCCACAAGAATCGAGAACTACAGACCAATAGCCCTAATGAACATTGAGGCAAAAATCCTTAACACACTATTGGCCAATAGAATACAAAAGTATGGCCAGTCATAAAAAAAAAAAAAAAAGAATACAAAAGTATATAAAAGAAATAATTCACCATGGCCAAGTGGATTCATACCAGGGATGCAGGGATGGTTCAACATACAAAAGATCATTAGTATAATTTGCCACACTGACATGAAAAGCAGTAAGAACTACATAATATCAATAGATGTGGGAAAAGCACTCAACAACATCCAACAGCAATTCCTGTTTAAGACACTTGAGAAGAATGGAAGGAAAATTCAAGACAATACCAGCTATATATGAAAAACCAACAGACAACGTGGTAGTGAATGGAGAAAAACTAACACAATCCCACTGGAAAAGGGTACCAGACAAGGATGTTCCTTGTCCCCACTCTTACTTAATATCGTACTGGAGGTTTTAGCTGACAAAAGATATCAAAGGTATTTGTCTGGGGGAGGAAGAGGTGAAATTATCGTTATTTGAAGATGATATGATTTCATATATGGAAAATCCCGAAATCTCCACAAGGGGAGTACTGGAAGCAATAGAGGAGTTGGGGAGAGTGGCAGGATACAAGATGAATAAACAGAAGTCTATCGGACTGTTATACACATCGGAAGAGACCACAAAACAGATAAAAAAGGTGGTACCCTTCACAATAGCGAAGCACAAATTGAAATATCTAGGGATATATCTGACTAAAAGAATAAAAGGTCTATATAAGAAAAACTACAGAACACTACAAGAAACCAAGAGTGACCTTGACAAATGGAAGAGTATCACAATGCTTGTGGATTGGATGACTCAATATAGTAAAGATGTCAGTTCTGCCAAATGCACTATATAAATTTAATGTAATCCCGATACAATTACCCTCAACTTTCTTCAAAGAGACAGAAAAACTGATTACCAACTTCACATGGTGAAGGAGGAAGCCTGGAATTAGCAGATAACTCCTCAAGAAGAAGGGAACAGTAGGAGGACTTGCTTTACCTGACTTTAGCACATACTGCGCAGTCACAGTTGTCAAAACCGAATGGTATTTGTACAATGACAGATAGACCAATGGAAAAGAACTGACAACCCAGAAATAAAATCATCAACATACAGACAACTGATCTTTGATAAGGGCCCAAAAATATCCAATGGGAAGCAAATGCCCTCTTTAACAAGTAATGCTAGAAAAAGGGGATATCTATCTGCTGAAAAATGAAGCAATACCCTATCTCACTCCATGTACAAGAATAAACTCAAGGTGGATCATAGACCTTGAAGTTAAACCCTAAACTATTAGGACCATCAATGAGGGAATTGGGACCAACTTGAGAACTTTGGCGCAGGGAATACACAGACGATCAGAAATAAAGAAGGACACAAACACAGAGGAGGCACAAACTGACAAATGGAATGCACTGAAGATCAAACACCTGTGTATATCGAAATAATTCACTGAGAGTAATAAGAGAGTCCAAGAACTGGGGAAACATCTTTAGCAATGACACATCAGACAAAGGCCTTATTACTAAAATCTACAATACTCTGCTAGCTTCCAAAAAGACAAAAACTAATTGCCGACTGAGGATGTGGGCAAAAGACCTGAACAGAAGTTTCACAGGGGCAGAAATCCGAATGGCCAATAAACATATGAGGAAATGTTTCCGATTTTAGACATAACAGAAATGCAAATTAAAACTATAATGAGATACCACCTAACAACCTCAAAGACAGCCTAATTCAAAAAAATCAGAAAGCAACAAGTGTTGGAGGGGCTGTGGGGATACAGGAATTCTCATCCATTGCTGGTGGACCTCTAAGTATGTACAGTCACTATGGAAATCAATCTGGCGATATCTAAAACAGTTGGAAATAAAGCTACCATACGACCCAGCAATCCCCTTGCTGGGCATATACTCAGAAGAGGCAAGAAACAAACCACAGCCAGACATCTGTGCTCCAATGTTCATTGCGGCACAGTTCACAATTGCAAGGAGTTGGAAACAACCCAAATTTCCATCAACTGACAAGTGGATTAAAAAGCTGTGGAACATACATACAATGGAGTACTATGCATTGCTAAAAAGAAGTGATGAACGTATGAAGCCCATCGCTGCATGGGAAGAACCGGAGGAAATCATGCTCAGTGAAATAAGCCAAGCACAAAAGGGCAAGTACATGAGTCCACTGAGGTAAGCTTTAGGGGGAAAAAAAGCAAAAGAGGCATAGGGAAAAAGCTACTATATACAAACATTCCTGGGGTGAGGACCAGGCAGTATGGCAGAGGCCAGACCAAATCCAGGGATACATATGATAGCCAAGTAAAAAGGAGAGTGGAAAGGGAAATTTTTTTTAAAGAAATGGGTAGCAGGGCCACAGAGCACTACCCTACCCAAGGGGAGGGTATTATTTACATCACCACAGGGAAAGAGGGACCAGACTTCAACCCAGTGCCCCAAGATGTGAAAGCAACATGCCAGCACGGTGTAGAGAACCAGTGGAGAGGTCTGAGGGGCCAGCCCCAATCCCAACTACGTGGACACCTGCCCCTCCTCCACAGAAGAATGCATTTCAGAGGACAGCACTGAATCTACAGCTACAGGAGAGGGAAATGTCTGATCAGAGCACACGAGAGCAAATGAAGGGGGAGAAAGAGAGAGTGGAACACATCCTGGCCCACCAAGCCTTAAGGACGATATGCCTGCTCATAGCAGCCAATCCACAGAGAAGACCATATGGCCGGCCCCACTATAAGGTATGACATCCCTCACTGACCCATAGCCCTACAGGGGACAACCCTGGAGAAACAGTGTAGGAATTCTGCCCGCCTGCACACCACACCAATGCAAATCACTAAGGGCGTGGAACAGAATAGCAAGGGGAACAGAGCAAAGAAGTTCACAGGGAATACCAAAAATAGACTTTGGGGCCAGGGTTTGGGGCCCATCAGACTACAAACAGTCCTTGAACTAGCTACACGCTTTTTTTCTTGTTGCTGTGTTTTGTTTTGATTTTTGTTACTGACTTGGTGGTGGTGGTGTTTTGTTTTGTATCTTGGTTTTGCTCTGTCTTCTTTTTGTGCATGTTATTATGCCTGCTCTCTGCAGGTCTGTCTAAATAAGATAGGTTGGATGAACAATCTGGAGGAGAAAACAATAGGACTGACATTTCTGGGGGGGTCATGGGAGATGGGGATGTGGTGGTAAAGGACAAGAAAACAACAAGTGATCCAAATCAGTGGTGAGGAGGACATAGGAGGCCTGGTAGGGCATGATCAAGGGTAATATAACTGAGAGGAATTACTCAAACCCAAATGAAGGCTACACATGATAGTGGGACAAGAGGAAAGTAAAAGGAAATAGAGGAAAGAACTAGGAAGCAAAGGGCATTTATAGAGGTCTAAATAAAGGCATGTACAAATGTAAATATATTTATATGTGAGGATGGAGAAATAGATTCATGTGCATATATGTATAGGTTTAGTATTAAGGTAGCAGATGGGCATTGGGCCTCCACTCAAGTACTCCCTCAATGCAAGAATACCTTCTTCTATTAAACTGGCATTCCATGATGCTCACCTTCCGACACAATAGCTGAAGACAAATGGGTACATAAGCAAATGTGGTGAAGACAGCTGATGGTGCCCAGGTATCAAAAGATATGGTGTCTGAGGTCTTGAAGGCTTGAAGGTAAACCAGCGGCCGTCTAGCTCAGAAGCAACAAAGCCCACATTGAAGAAGCACACCAGCCTGTGCGATCACGAGGTGTCAAAGGGATCAAGTATCAGGCATCAACAGAACAAAAAATCTTATTGCGAATGAGGGGGAGTGTGGAATGGAGACCCAAAGCCCATCTGTAGGCAATTGGACATCGCCTTATGGAAGGGTGGAAGGGTGGCAGGTAGGAGACGCGCCAGTCAGTGTGCAGTGTAGCAACGATGAAACATTCAACTTTCCTCTAGTTCCTAAATGCTTCCTCCCCTGCCCACTATCATGATCCCAATTCTACCTTACAAATCTGGCTAGATCATGTACACTGGTACATAAAGAACTGGAAACACAGGGAATCCAGGGCAGATTATCCCTTCAGGACCATTGGTGAGAGTAGAGATACCGGGAGGGTGGAGGGAGGGCTGGGTAGAAAGGGGGAACCGATTACAAGAATCTACATATAACCTCCTCCCTGGGGGACAGACAACAGAAAAGTGGGTGAAGGGAGACGTCAGACAGTGCAAGACATGACAAAATAATAAGTTATAAATTATCAAGAGTTCATGCGGGAGGGGGGAACAGGAGGGAGGGGAAAAAATGAGGAGCTGATGCCAGGGGCTTAAGTGGAGAGCAAATGTTTTGTGAGTGATGAGTGCAATGAATGTACAAATGTGCTTTATGCAATTGAGGTATGTGTGGATTGTGAAAAGAGTTGTATGAGCCCCCAATAAAATGATCTAAATAAAAAAAGATACAACGCAAAAGAAGGCAGTCAAAAAGAAAACAAATAGCAAGACGGTAGATTTAAACTTAACTGCATTCCACTGTCTACTAAGTATGGGCAAGTCAGTTTTAACTTAGAGTAACCCCATGTAACAGAGCAGAACTTCTCCACTGGGCTTTTCTAAGACTGCCGTCTTAACGGGTAGAGACTGCCAGGTCTTGCCTATGCAAACACAAAAGGATGTCTTTTAGGGTTCTGGAAATATTTTGTTTCTCAATGTGGGCAGTAATTACACAATTCAATATTGATTTCTTATCTTTGTAATCACTATCCACATCAACTCAATTTACAAATCTATGTAACAATAACTACTATAGTAGTGATCAGACTGTGAACCAGGAGGCTGCTAATTCACAGTAAACTAGAATTATCAGGAAGTACCGGATGTTAGTGCACTACTGAATTGGGAGAATGGTGCTGACGAAGAAAGAGTATTTTCCTTAATTACATTTGTCTGCATGCCCTTTATAAACATTTGCCCACTTACATCTATCTCTTTAGATATCTTCTGCACTAAACCGTAAGTCCATCTAAGGCAGTGGTTTTCAACCTTCCTAATGCTGCAACCCTTTAATACAGCTCCCCATGTTGTGGTGACCCCCAACCATAAAATTATTTTCGTTGCTTTTTCAAAACTGCTGCTACTGTTATGAATCGGGCGACCCCTGTGAAAGGGTCATTTGACCCTCAAAGGGGTCACAACCCACAGGTTGGGAATCACTGATCTAAGGCAACATTAGCAAACTTTTTAAAAAACATAATAAATAAATACTACACAGGCCATTTGGTCTCTTCCACTGTTCCATGACAACAGTCATGGATGATAAGTACACAAATTGTTATGGACACACCCCAGATTTCAAGTAAAAATTACATAAATCTTTGTTTTCCATGACTCCCATGCATAGCATAGAATTTTGTATGTATTAGGCATACAACCAAGTTGAAAAAATTCTTCAAAATAATCTCTTCTTAATTCCATCATACATACATCCGTTGTGTCAAGCACATTTGTACATCTGTTGCCCTTATCATTCTCAAAACATTTGCTTTCTACTTGAACCCTTGGTATCAATCCCTCATTTCCCCTCCCTCACAAACACTTGATAATTTCTTTTTATTTTCATGTCTTACACTGTCTGACATCTTTCACCCACTTTTCTGTTGTCCGTCCCCCAGAGAGGAGGTTATATGAAGATCCTTGTGATGGGTTCCCCCTTTCTCCCCCTTTCCCTTTTGAACACTTTTTAATAAAACCAGCCAACACTAGAGGGCAGCATTTCTTCACACTATTAACTAACTTTTTTAAATAATCTGAACTTCTGTACAAATTTTCTAGTTAAAAGGTTTCACATTACTTTCAAAACTGGTGGCTAACATACAACCGTGTACAAGCAAAGCTGTTCTAACATATATAAACATTCAACCTGTGGGTGGCAACCCCTTTGGAGATCCATCGACCCTTTCACAGGGGTCACCAGATTCCTAACAGTAGCAAAATTACAGTGATGAAGTAGCAACGAAAATAATTTTATGATTGGGGGGGAGGGGGGTGTCACCACAACTTGAGGAACTGTAAAAAAGGGTCGTGGCCTGAGGAAGGTTGAGAAGCACTGCTCTAAAGGAAAGATAGAAGGTGCTTCACTCAGACACATTCTGTGTCATTCCCATATTGATAAACCATAATGATTCAACCAGTTTCTAGGTATTTCTCTAGTCTTACCTCCCTAATATTGATTATCCAGTTAAGACAAATATTGGTGAAGTGCCAACAGGAATCACAAATATCTTTTCCCAGTCATACAGAAGTATTATAGTCATAATCTTTTGACAATCATAGATTCAGCGAGCTAGGGAAATCAGAACTCAGAAGACTATGCTCTTAAACTAAAAATATGTACAAACTGCAAAAGAAAAGAAAGATGATACAGAAGGCAAAGTCTCCGTAAATCGCATCCTCTTTCATAGACTATATATTTCAATTTCCTTTTTGCATCTGGGGGAGTTTGCGCTGACAGATTAGAGCGGCTAGTCCAGAATGGTGCTGCTGAAGACCTAGAAGTTCTTGAAAGAGCTGACCAGGCTCTGCCAGAAGGGCTGATTTTCATTACCCTAAAGAAGGCTGATGGTCAAACTAAACCCATTCCAAGGAAAGGTTCTATGGACTCCTTTGAGTCTTCTGACAACAAACGTCTGTTAAGAGCTACTTATGGGAAGAAAAAGGTTAGCATGGTGGTGAGCTCCAAATTAGTAAGTTTCAGATGGCCTATTCAAACCTGCTCAGAGTGAATGTGGACGAACTCAAGAAAAAATGAACAAGAGTAAGAAGAGCACACAGCACAGTGAGGGTGCTAGGCAACCTGCTTTTTCTACCCACTGACCACCGAATTGCTACTTTTCCTTTGGTTTCTCATTTTTGGCCACAAGGCTAGGTTTCTCGCTTCCCCCCCCCCCCCCCAAAGGCTGTTTCCATAGGAGATTTAGAGTTATTTTGGAGGAGGAATGGGTAGAAGAGGGGAGGCAGTGTTTATAGGTAGCTATGGTAAGAAACCAATTAATTCTCCACCTCTGGCTAATTGTTCTGTTTCATGTTGCATATTCTAGTAGTTTAAAGTATCTGTAGCCATCTGTATGAAGAGCAATGTATCATTAAATCCTTTATCAGCAAAAAGAAGAAGAAATAGAACCAGTGTAGGCTTTATCATAATATGAAGAGCCTTCATAAAGTTTATAGGGAAATTCCATTTTCCTATTAACTTTCCAAGGTTTCCTCATAATGGGCAAGGAGCGGGTATTATAAAAGGGATAACAAGCAATGTCAGAGGCAAAGAATGATTCAAAGGACCATATTTAAAAGATCTACAGATAATGAGAGTGGCCCAGGTGTTGGGCTGTTAACTTCAAGGCTGACGGTTGAAACCCACCATCACTCAATGGGACAAAGATGAGGCTATCTGCTCCCATAAAGATCTACAGTCTTGAAACCTCTAATTTCTACTCTGTCTTATGGGGTTGGCATGAGGTGGAATTGACTCAATGGCAGTGGGGATTGGGATTTTTTGTGTTTGTTGGTGGGGGAAGCTTATGTAGCAGAAATTGTTTTACACACCTGAAAGGTATTACACCTCAATCAATCTTCAAAGTAGGTTCCACTATCTTCCCTACACTAACAAGAAACCAAACCTAGAGGAAGCAAGTAACTTGTCCAAGAATTGAGTATACTAGGACTGGAACCTCAGCAGTCTCCAGAACCTGAGCTCTTTACTGCTCAGAGTAAAGAGCATGAGAGAACACATCTTCACTTGAGTGACAGCTGCAGAAACCAGACAGCAAGAAAAAACTTAACTATGAGTGAATGACAAAATAAAACAATTAAGTCTTAGTTATTATAGAAATAGAGCACAGTTATTTAAAACAGCTCTACTATCAATAGGTATCAATTAAGTAGGTCCTAAATTAGGTTAAAAATTGGGATGAACACTGAGGGGATATTAAATTTTTTTTAAAAGATTACATAGTCAAAAAACAAATACAGCCTAGAAATAAAAGAACCCCAATTGTTATGGCTAAAATTATTAACTACAATGGGTTTTTCTAGATGTACACAGAATAATAATTTAGAGAAAATATTATTTGATACAAAATAAGGTATAGTCAGGGAAATGGCCTGAAACTGAGTAAATTGGGAAATTTTGTCAATATTTGTCAAAACCATGTTAAGTGTTATCTTTGATTCTAAATTTTTTTTCATCTGAAGAAACTAAAGCTCGTGTATTAAGCCTGAAGCATATCAAGAGGCACACTCACTTATAGCCACTGAATTAATGCCAACTCATAACCACCCGTAGGACAGGGTAGAGCTGTCACTGTGTTTCTGAGACTGTGTATCTTATGGTAGCAAAAGCCTCATCTTTATTCCAAGAGTGGCTGGAGGTTTTCAACTACTAACCTTCAAGTTAGCAGTCCAACACAAAATCTATTATGCCACCAGGCCTTCTGAATAAGAGAGGAAAACCAAAAATAATCCAAACGTCAAGTGATTACAGAAACCATAGAATATCTCAA
This sequence comes from Tenrec ecaudatus, assembly GCF_050624435.1. Classification (NCBI taxonomy): domain Eukaryota; kingdom Metazoa; phylum Chordata; class Mammalia; order Afrosoricida; family Tenrecidae; genus Tenrec; species Tenrec ecaudatus. The sequence goes on along the minus strand of NC_134537.1, from coordinate 39,235,360 downwards.
CAATGGAGTTATTTTAAATGCTATAGAACATTCGATGACAAAGGATTTTTGAAAATGCATTTTATAAAAACAATACTATGTTTCTGCCAAGCTCTCCTTAATCCTCTGCAATCCCTCAGCCATGATCACAGCACAGAAGAGCTAACACTAATCACTTGAGTAAAAGCAAGGGACAAAGCGGAAAAAATAAATACAACTTATATCATAGTCAAAGAGTTAATCTTTCTGTTATATTACAGAATGTTTAAAAATCAAGTAGAATAGACTAACATACAGCAAAAAATAAAACATAAATCATGCTTACGTATGTAAAATTTTAAAAGCAACATTTATACATTATTTCTCACCCATTAATTTGTCAAAAATACAAAAATTTGAAGTCATAGTCATAAGAAAACAGGCACTCTCATACACTGCTAGAGGGAATTCAAAATGGTACAACCCAGACGAAGGAGAATCTGGCAATAGCTACCAAAAGTATAGACATACTTACTATCTGAACTAGCAGTCCTAGTTCTGAGAATCAATCATACACATCTGCACAACATACAAAGTTATTTACTGAGGTCGTGTCTAATTGTAAAAGATGAGAAATAACTTCAGTGTCAAGCAAAAGAACAATTATATATTTTGACCATTTGGAAATTTCCTGATGTACAGTGTCAGTTTTAGATCCAACCTGCTGAAAGCAGCTGTTTCTGGTCATTTAGTCAAAAGTCCATCTTGGGTGAAATAAACTATAATATAGTCACAAAATTGTATATTAAAGTATAGAAGCATTTCATATACTTCTATAAAAATGAATGAAGAAAAGTTTTACATAAGAGATCTTCTAGCTATAATAAAAGAAAACAGCAAGGGATGAAAGACCTGAGGTGAAAAGAAGTATACAAATACACTATATTGCTTCTTACTATGAGGAAAATAAAAAGTAAAGCATCGTATAAGGAAAATAAAACCATTTTTATTAATGTTTACATAAACACTGTTAAGATTATAATGTAGCAGATACTATGAAGTCAACTGACTCCTGGCTGATTTTTTTAGAAGCAAATCACAAGGTCTTTCTTTTAAGATGCCTATTGGTTTGCTAGCTGTAGCTGTTTAAAACCACCAGCCCCTCCTCGAGACAAAGATGGGACTTCTGCCCCTTAAAGAATTATAATCTCGGGAGGTCTGCCCTGCCCTGCCATGTCGCCATGAGTCAGAATGGACTCCAAGCAGGTAGTCTGGGTGCGCTGACCTTTTAGTGAGTAGCCAAGAACAGGAATCATCTGTACCACCCAAAAAAGACAACAAGTCCCAAGGAGTAATTTACTTTGTCCTGTAGTCACTACGAGTCCGTATCAACCTGATACCTGTGGATTTGTTTGTTCAGTAGCCAGTTGTCAGACATATATTCCAAATATATTCCACATATTCCAAGAAAGAGGTGGAAACACTGGTAATATAAACTACTTTGTGGACTCTTTCAAATTCATTATAATATAGCAAGGTAAATAAATTTCAATAATTTCTTAGAATGACAGCAAATCCGAAATGGAAATTAAAAATGCATTACAAAAGAAAATAATCCTTTTCCTTTTAAAAAATTTTACAAATTTGGATCATCCCACCAAAGCTTCATTCAAAGAACAAATATACACTGAATTTCTACTACATAGATTATTTAGGCATTGACAATACCTAAGAGTAAAACTGCTCTTACTTTGAAAAGTTTACATTCCAGTAAAGTTAACTTACACTAATAAATAATCAGACAAACACAAGATATACTACTGTGTGTTACAAAAGTATACTTAAGAAAATATTCACCAAAGGAATTCATTTAATCTAGGGAATCAAGAGGGTTTGGCTTCCCTGTGGAATGGATATTCTGAAAGGTTAATTAATAAAATGTGTGTGTAACCGACATGCAAACAAAGGAAATTACTATCTTTTACAAGATCTCAAAGCAGAAAGAAATACTTAACCAGATTTTTTTTTTGGGGGGGGGGGTGTGGAATGGGAGAGGGGAGGTCCTGATAACAAAAATCTTGATCTGCATCTCCTAATACATATACGAGCATTACCAATTCCTTCATGACAGGGCTGTGTATGTTTCAAACATCCAAAGATGTTTTGATGACACTTAACATGACCTCCAAGTTTGGCAAATAAGTTTAAATATAAAACTACTAACAACTGGAACTAGGTGCCCAAGAATCTCCTGGAATTTAAAATTTCCTTTTCTCTTTTCTACACTATATCAAGAGCACACTAGGCTGGATCAAGAAGTCATTCTCCACCTCCAATTTTTTTTAGCCATTTCATCTCAACTTCTGATGAAATGGCTCTTTCTACTCGATCAACAAAAGATGGAGGAAGCTGTGATCTTACACACAACTCTAGTATAAAAGTTACGTAGCTCTCTCTTGAAAGTCGCTGGGCAGGTAGAAAGTCCCTGCACTAAGTGAGTGGTTTGAGCTATAGTTTACACATTACTGTTAATATAAGAAAGCATATGGCATGCAAGCAAATTTTAAAACTCACTGCCAAAGAGTCAGTTCTGACACATAGCAACTCTTTATTTAAGACAGTAGAGAAATGCCCCAGTGGATTTTAAGACTGTACCTCTTAACAGGAATAGAAAGTCTAACCTCCTTCCTGTAGAGTGGCCAGTGGTTTCGAACGGATGACCTTGCAGTTAGCACCCCAAAGCCTAACCACTGCACTATCCCCAAAGTTCCTTTTGGTAGACCTTATCATGCTCAGCGTTAATTTTCCTACAGTGCTAACAGTCAGACAAAACCACACTCCTGTACATGGTCCTCTAACAGTATTTACTCTACCCCCACTCACATATACAAGGCAGCTAGCTAGAACACAAAAATTTACAAATATTAAATAAGTACATTAGAAAGATGTGGGAAAACCACAAAATTATTGTACTTGAGCTGACTAAATTACATAAAAATCTATGTCTTATGGTAACAAGAAATAATGCTGTGACAGAAATATTCACTAGGCTCTTTTCCCTTGAAAAAGTCTGTATTTTAAAAATTGAGGAAATATATATTCTTTTCACTAGAAACAAAATAAACATATTTGTGTTTAAACACATTTATTCAAAAAGAGATGTAAAGCTGTTTATTCCTTAAAGGAGAAAATGACACTCTAAATGAGGGCAGATTAGGTAGTTCTTAGCAATGATGGTTTTAGTCATCACATCTCACAAGTCATTTGCAAGCGTTATGGAAGAAAAAAAACACAGAAAACTAATCATTGCTCTAGCTCCACCCACATGCCTGTTCTTAAGGGTATCCATGGCAGCAGTGATGCAGCAGGCCTACCTAACTCACCATGCCTACACGAGTATGCCTAACTCACCATGCCTACACGAGTATGAGAAAGGGGAGGCGGATAATGAAAAACTTTCACTCTGAAAGGTGTTTTAGTATTAACATGATAGAATTACATCAACTATATTGTCACTTTAAAAGCATATACAAAAACCACAAAGCTCCTTAAAGGTAAGGAAGAGAGAAAAGAGTGGGAACACTTTTGTTACAATGAAAATCAAGAATTTTGCTCTTCCCGCAGTAGCTATTGACTAAATATATATTCAATGAGTTGATTTCTAATAAAAGAACAAAGTAATTTAGCTCTTTCAAAAGTAACTACAAATAATGTTTTAAGCTTCCTAATTTGCAACCTACATCTTTTTCTATTTTTTGCCTTAACAGTTACATAATAAAGCTCTATAAAAATGTTAGGATAATGATTACATTTTTTTAGCAATAGTAACTCCTTTGCTAAATAAGGAAAGGCCCAAATTAAAAGAAAAGAAAAAGGATAAATCTAACCAGAAGGGGAGGGCAGAGAGAAAAGGTAGATCATTCCAAATAAAGTTACTATAATACCGGAAATAAAAACTAGAACGAAGTGAATAAAAGGTAAACCATAGGGGCAGAATCAACTCTAGACAAGCATTATACTAACTCATAGAGAAAATAAAATATACAGAAACAATCATTTAGATGGCTTTCGTGCGTCTGAGCATTCTTCAAGATCATTTCAATAAGACCGTTTATCTCAAGGTACAGAAAAGACTCAAACAGGGGACATGACCAAACAGTAAGTATGTCTTTATCCAATCAAAAACTCCTACTCATAAACTATAACTCTGGAAGAAACAAACTAAACTAATTTTCATCAACTTCCCACTTTTCCTCTTTTGAGAGAAATAAGTCATTATGGAGAATAACAACCTGCTGTCAGAATTTCAAGTTAATAAACATACAAAAAATCTAAATATTCACCTACCAATCACTATGTGGTATCATTAAGTAGTATCATTTAAAAAACTAGCTCATATTTTAAAAACCAAGATATAAATTCAAAATATAATTGTCCTGAATCCATTTTAAAAGCCAAACTTAAAGATTAGGTAAAGTATGCTATACTGAGCAAAATAAACTTCAAAACAAGTATTAAAGTACTGGAACTAAGTTTTATCATTTTAATCCAGATCAACATTTTTTCCAAAAGCAACAACACTAGCAAACCTTGACACTCTTTTGTTTTAAAATAAAAAATAAAATAATTATATTTGCAATAGATGAAAGAGAACACAATATGTTTTTTAAATGAGTTAAACTAGTAGGACAAAATACAATAGAGGGGAGAATTTTGAGAATATATATGTTAGATATAATTAATGCCTTACAAACCCTTTCTAGTAAAGAAAAGCTTTCAATTAATCTTAAAAAGAAATATGCATTCAACACATTATTTTGGCTATCTGAAACACATTTCAGAATGTTACCTTCCTTAAAAGATATATACTAAGAACTACATGGATTCAAATTTATCTTTTAAAATATATAAAAATTACACCTAACCTTTAAAATAAATCAATAAGCAAAAGGCCTCTAAGATTCTGTCACAACAATTAAATGTAGAAAGTATGTTGTAACTTACCTTTGTGGTTACAATGCACAGGCAGTCCATTACTCTACCATTACAATAAATATTTTATACATAAAGCAGTTTACTACAAAACTACTTCAAGTTGCCCAATTTTTAAAACATGCAATAAGAAAGGTAATGATGTTGTAAGATAAAACTGTAAATGAAAAGTTAAAACTGTGACAATATCTCTCCAGGATCCATTCTTAGAGGTAGCAATTTTTATACTCTCTGAAATACAAGAAACCAGAATGTATCGGGTGCTCTACAATCTTCTTTATGTAATCTGTAGCTGAAGAACTTGAAATTATCATACAAAACACATGTGGAAGATGTCAGGATTTATTCCACAAGAAACTGCTTCTTCAGCTGCTATTTTCAATAATCCCTCTTTCCAAGATATGAGGCTGACAAGGAGTCATCTGATGATGTTTCACAAAGGGGTTCCTCCGATATAAAATAAATCTGCTTTTCCTTGCCTGCTGCAGTTTGGATTTTAAAAACAACTATCATAAAAAAAATTTTAAACACTTAAAAAGGCAAGCAAAGATTTCTTCCACTAAACCATTTCAGGACTGCAGCTTGCAAAGTAATGACTTTCTCAAGCAGTGATGAATGGAAGATTCCAAGTGGTATTTGTGAGAAGGGGAGCAAGAAGGACAAAATGAAAGCATTTACTATATCATCTCTAAACTCTGCCTTTCCTCGCTACTAAAAATCATATAACCCCATCTTACCACGGAAGCCAGATTTTTAACCTTTACTTTCTAAACCCATCTCCTAATCACTTGCCCAAAAATATGCAAACACCACGATAAGACAGTTATAACACATGAGCCATTTCAAACTCAAGAAGACTTCATTTTTAGGCCAGAGGTAGCTTAACTCTGGGAATTTATGCTTGGTCCTGAAAAATCACTGAGGTTAAAGCTAGAAGGGGAAACAGAAATGGAACAACACTCGGATACAACTGGCATTCAGTGGCCTCCTTACATTTCAAGCCACACCTTTCCCTGTGCCTATGTATGTAGAGAAGGTACTGATCTACAATTCCAGTCCATAAAGCATCCTCACAGTCAACAGATACTACGAACAACCTCGAATGCAAACAACGGAACTGTTCCCACTTGCTTCTTATACCCAAATTCACCTCTAAGCATTTAAAATTTTCATAAACTGCTTCGGCAACTTCTCACGCCAAGTTCACTATGACTTCTCACGCCAAGTTCACTATGAGTTATGAGGAAAAGTTAATACATATGTAACACTTAGTACAGGACCTATAGCAATCATTCAGCTCATCGATATGTATGCGATAAGAGCCCTTGATTCAACGCAAGATAAGGTCCTTGGGGACTTGACTCTGATCAGAAACCTAAAGACAGCACTTAGAATAATGCAAACCCTGTTAAGTGTTCAATAAACAAACCCCCATACCGAGAGTGAGAGGGGGGAGGGAGCTTGGAGGTAGGAAAAAGTAAATTTCATCATGGAAGAATAAATTCTTTCACCCATACATCAGATACCCAGGAATTACAAACTTGATTAAAGACTGAATATTCAGTCATCTTAATTGAGTGCACACTCCTACATTGGAGATTTATGACCAAGAGGTATCTGTCTGTAAGATAATGATTTAGGGGAGGATAGAGAGGGATTTATCCTTAAGAAACACACTTGACATTGCTTTTATGGAACCCCCAAGGGAAGAATCCACCCTGTATAATATGGCTAACCATGTACTATTTTACTGAGTCTCTTTTCAGTCCTTGGTGACCCAAGCCCTATACTATAAGCTACATGGATTTTAGGGTTTATCTTCTCAATAAATCATATATTTATGATTTATCATAGCATATGATTTATCACAGTTATAATCTATATCATACAGCATATGATATAGGCTACATCAGAAGGATCTAAGTTGAGGAAGTGCTCTAAGCAAACTGGGATTTTTCTTAAAAACATCTGTTGCAGAAAGGAACTGATACATATTCCTTTGGAATTAAATCTATAACGCCCTAGTGAGAGGAGGACTGCTACCCAAAGATCATGGATTTGGAAGTCATGGGACTTTGGTTCAAATCTCTTGCTTTTGAGGCTGCCCAATAAGACACAACTTAAGACTACGGTATATTTGCCATTTGTGTATTTTTCAGCTTTTTATAATGTCTTAGTCCTGTAGACATAGTTCTGCCATAGTGAATTAGTGTTATTACATTCTGTGCCCTGTGTCTAACCCTCATTGTTTCCTTATATATGATTCAGTCATTTAAGTTTTTCAATATGTATAAATTAACATACCACATATTTTAATCTAAAAAGCATTCCTATGTGAATATACCCTTTATCTCAATAGTATTTTAAATTCTATACCATTGGCTAGATTAATGATGCTATTATCAGAATTATACAGTAAGTTACTTAAATTATCTCCCAAAAAGCTGATAACTTTGCCACTAAAGTTTAAGAGGTGATACAAGAAGCTCATTATCAGCAGCTAAGACCAGGTTAGGGACTGACTGTGGTATAGACCACAATTGTTTATGTGTGAGTTCAGGTTGAAGGTGAAGAAAAGTAAAACAAGTCCACCACAAGAACACAAATACCACCTTAAGTATATCCCACCTGAGTTTCAAGAACAGACCTGCTGCACTGAATATTAATGACAGAAGATATGATGAGCCATAGGAGGGCATGAAGAACATCATTCATGAAGAAAGCAAAAGGTCATTATAAAGACAAGAAAGAAAAAAAGTTCAAAGTGGATGTCAGAAGAGACTGAAACTTGCTCTTAATTACAGAGTACCTATGGGAAATGGAAGAAATGATGAAGTCAAAGAGCTGAGAGGAAATTTCAAAAGGCAGGGCAGTTCAAGAAGACAATAATATAATTAAATGTACAAAGATCTAGAGTTAGCACACCAAAAACTTAAACAACTAAAGAAAAAATTTATGACCTGAATTGCAATACTGAAAAGGTCTATGGGCACAATATTGAATGATTCAGGGAACATCAAAATAGGGACATAATATAGTCTCTTAGGGTAGGACTAATCAATATTCCACCCTTTCAAAGGGTAATATATGAGCAAAAACCAATGGTACTCAATGAAGAAGTCCAAGTTACACTGAAAGGATTAGCAAAAAACAAGGTTCCAGGAATTGATGGGATACCAACTGAAATGTTTTGAACAAGCTAATGAAACACCCGAAGCACTCACTGGTCTATCCAGGACATTTGGAAGACAGCTACCGAAGTGGAAGAGATCCATATTTGTACCCATTGCAAAGAAAGGTGACCCAACAAAATGTTCAAATTTCAGAGTATCATTAATATCACATACAAGTAAACTTTTGCTGAAGATCGTCCAGCAACAGTTACAACAGAGAGCTGTCAGGTTCAGGATGCATTCAAAAGATGACATGAACAGGAAATATCACTGTTGAAATTAGATCTTGCTGAAAGAGAATCTACCAGAAAGATGTTTACTTGTATTTTATTGACTATGCCAAGGAATTTGACTATGGGGATCATAACGAACTGGTAAGCCTTAAGAAGAAGGGTCATCCCAGAACATTTCAATGTGCGCATGGGGAATTTGTACATGGATTAACAGACATAAAATCAGGAAAGGTGTGGGTCAGATATATTACTCTCACCTTACTAATTTAATTTTATATATGCTGAGCAAGTATCACAGGAGCTGGATATGAAGAAAACTGAGGCATCGGGATTAGGGGAAGGATTATTAACCCCTGTGATATGCAATGACAACTTTGCTTGTTGAAAGTGAGCAGGACTTGAGGCACTTGTTCATGAAGATCAACGAATGTAGCCTTCTTCAGTATGGAAGACAACTCAATGTAAAATCAAAATCCTCACAATGGGGCCAATACATTACATCATGATAAATGGAGAAAAGATTAAAAGTTGTCAAAGAATTCTTCTTGCTTGAATCCACAGTCAATGTTCATGGAAGCAGCAGTCAAGAGATTAAATGGTGCACCGAATTAGGTAAATCTGCTGCACAAGGCCAAATGCTAAAGAGCAAGGAGGTACTTTGAGAACTAAGGAGCACCTGACCCAAGCCACTGAATTTTTTTTTTTTGCAACTGCATTTTCAATGGCCACATATGCCTGTGAAAATTGAATATTGAATAAGGAAGATGAAAAAAGAGCCGATGTGTTTGAATGTCAGTGCTGGTAAAGAATACTAAAAGTACCATGGACTGCCAGAAGAACACATATCTGTCTTGGAAGAAATGGAGCCAAAATGCTTCTTAAAAGCAAGCATAGTGGGTCTTCATTGTCTTATATACTTGACATGTGAGAAGACCAGTCCCTATAAAAGGTCATCATGCTTGGTAAAGTAGAGGGGCAGCCAAAAGGAGAAAGGCCCTGGACAAGATGGACCTACACAGAGGCTGCAGCAGTAAGCTTGCACATAAAAACAATTGTGAGGATGCACAGGGCCGGGTAATGTTTTGTTCCTTTAACAATGTTATAAATGAAACTTTGAGAGTCCTATTTTCATTTTACTTCAGAGCCACATGCACGTACTGAAAGAGCCACACATGGGTCTTGAGCTGCAGCTTGCCAACCCTTGGGCAAGAGCATGCGCTCTTGGAGGCATACCATAATCAGTTCAGGGCAGTTCGTGTGGACAATGCCTTGTACCGAGAGCCTCTTCAAAACCACAAACTGTATACCCATTTGTATATTTTTTAGTTATAATAAATGGGTAGTTTAAGCATAGGTGAGCTCCATGCGTTCTTTGAACAGTTCCAAGGAATCAACCAATTTGTAGGAAGGCAGTTAAGAATCAGTAGGAGCTGGCCTATTTGGCGATCTGAAGTACTGTGTCCTTTTACCATGTATTTTCTCACTTGCCTCAGGGTCACTGAGATCAGAGATGGGCCGCATGGGGAGTCAATGAAGAGAAGGGCCCAGTGGGCAAAAGTTAGAAGACCGGAGATCACCACGGTAACAGCAATTACCCCTAACCTAGATCCATAGGAGTAGAACTGAAGATGAGAAAGAGTTGTAAAAAGGTGATGTCTAGATTCACTTCCTGGTGGGAATTCAGGCTAATTGCAGTACAGGAGATCACTTTTACAGGGAGCCTTTCCAGTCAATAGGAGCCCTGGTGGTGTAGTGGTTATGCGTTGGGCTGTGATTCACATGGTCAGCAGTTTGAAACCACCGACTTATAGAGACTGGGCTTTATATCCTGTAAACAGTTGCATTGTCGAAACCCACATTGGGTCCACAGTGAGAGAGTATTGACTTGATGGCAGCAAGTTTGGTTCTTTTTTTTCCTAGCCAAAAAGAGCCCTGGTGGTGTAGTGGTTACACGTTGGACTGTCATTGGTAAGGTTAGCAATCTGATACCTTGTATTTTTAGAAGACACAAAGATTCATCCTCAGTTGATGGGAAAGGCATGTTAATAATAGAATGCCAGGTAATCAATACAAATAGAATGATAAAACTAGAAAAATCCAACATTTTAAAACATCTAGTTAAGGAATTGATCCAAGCAAGACTCACCAATAGAGGAATTAGTTAAAATTCAGTCAATGTAAGGGTCAAAAAGTCACACTGCATACATTTCAACTGCAATGAGAAAATCTTAATTTTATAGTGGAGGATCTGGAAGTGGCCATGTTAAGTAATCAATTTAGCACCACAAGTGTAACAATCTGATATTTTGTGCCTCATGATGTGATTGGTGGCAATGAGTTTGGTGTGGGTTTCATTTGTTTGTTTGATATGACTCAATACTACATAAAGTATATCACTATGAAATCTGCTTACCAGAAATGAATCTAGTCAACATCTATATCTTCCTGCTTCTTGAAATATAAACAGGGAAACAAAACGAAAACTTAAAACTGTAGAAATACAAAATGTGTGGCACTCAACAGTCATGGTCTCTTAAAAAATTCAATCTCAGAAAAAATGAGGTTATTCTACTAGGTTATAAGAAACTAAAGATTCTTTTTAAGATCTGTACCCTCCTCACCTATCTTTCTCCTCAAAATCTTCAAACTTGGCTTTGGCTCTGAGCTGTCCTAGCAAAGCCTTTTAAAGTGAATTTAACATCCTACCTTCACCTCATTTTCTCACTTCCTTACTTGGGGTTTACCTGTTAATCACAAAACCTATTAATATTACTACTTTTCATACCCAGAAATTCACAGTTCTGAAGGGCAAAGGAGTTGCTGTCCAGTAGAAATTGGAGGGCTTTCCCTTTGTCTCCCTGGACAGAAAATCTTGAGATGCATTTTATAGATGCCAGTTTCTCAGGGATATAGCACCAAAGATCCAGCAATCAATCACTCTTAGTGACAGGAAGCATTCTTGTATTGGTTCTTCTTCCTTCACTTGTTTATTGACCCTGTCCCACATTTCTGCTTTCCAAGAGCAAAATCCATAAACAAAATAATACTCTGATTTTGCTTTCAGGAAAACTCAAACAAAATAGAAACCTGACAATCAAAGGCAATTCATTAACTTTCATTGCATCCCATTTACCAAAATAAAATAAAAAATGTAAAAAAGATTAGTGTGAATTGAGAATAAAATGATACAACTGTTGCTAATTATTGTAGATGTGATAATGTTGTTAACACAAAGGAGAATGCCTTGACTAATATTCTTCGGAGACTTGTGCTAAATTTTTATAAAGGGTAAATCATCTGCAACTGAGTTTCAAATGGGCACCCCCCCAAAAAAATACATACAAGTACTGCATATAATTTCAGAAACTTACAGGGTGGTTAAAAAAAACAATGTCACAGAGTTTCTTCTGACTCAAGGAAACTGTTTAATCAGAGTAGAAATATGCTCCATAGAATTTTCAACAAGTCATTATTCAAAAGTAAACTGCTACAGCTAGTCTTTCCCCACTGCCCATCACCCGAAGACCCTCAAACTGGAAATGAACCTCTAACTTTCTGTTTAGGAAGTAGCCAGTGATGTTAACTGTTTAGTAACCAGAGATGTTAACCACCAAGGGATGCCATATAGTCTGGCAAATAGACCAAAATATATCTGACATTCATTGAAACCTGAGAGCCAGAACTTCCCAGGTCTGCCTGGTTTTTCTGGGTCTTACACATTTTCTGCCTTTAACCAGATACACTCTTAACATTTTCCTGCCTCTCTTTTTCATGGAAAATACTTGGAATTTCCTTCTCTGACAGGTTTTCACAAGCCTTATTATACATTTGAATAGTAAAAACAGTGATAAATATTATTAAGCCAAAATATAAAATGCTACAAAGACTATTACTTTATCTGAGCAATAAAGGTCAGTTTCCACCAAGTAGTAGCTTTATAGTGATCTGTGACTTTGTTTTTATCACCTTATCTCCAATGTGTCCTGAAATACTGGTGGCTCTGCATTCAAAGCATCTCCAATTCAGTCACTTAGCACCCTACCTCACCATCTCTTTGGATCAAGTCAATGTGCATCATTAATTGGGTCACGTTGAAATTGATTCTCAACTACTCTCTTTTTTCTATGTATTTTCTAAACAGCCTGAGTGATCTGGCTAAAGGTTAAGTCAAATAATGTAAATACCGATCCAAAACCCTGCGATAACTTCATGTGATCTTACCATGCTTTCTCTCTGACTTCTTCTCTTACTACTCTTTCTCCTACACACTGCTCTAGTTACACGGACCAGGAAGACGAGGCTTCAAAACCTTCATTGAAAATAGAGTTAAAAGATAACTGAGGTTTTAAAAAAACCTTGTTTGCATCCCTTCTAGACCTGGCTCACTACTTAATGTCTCGGAGCCTTTGTATTGACTATTTGAATGCTGGTTTGCTGTTTCCTATGGAGCTGCTTCAACTCCCAAATCACTGCGTGAGTGCTGTTGCTAGGTGCCAAAGAGAGCAGCTGTGATTCACAACAACTGTGCATTACAGTCCTGTACCATCCTCACAAGAGTGCTGTTTGAATTTGTTCCATCACCATAGCAATCCATCCTGTTGAGGGTCTTCTGCTTTTGTGCTGACCCTATACTTTACCCCTTTCTCAAGGGGCCAATCTCTCCTGATAACGCATCCACTGTATGAGATAAGAGTCTTGTCAAACGTCCCGCTCTAGAGCTCCCTGCCTTTACTTCTTCAAAGACAGATTTACCAGTATTCACTGTTCTGGCAGCTCACAGTATATTCAATATTCTTTGCCAACACCATCATTTGAAGGCACCAATTCTTCTCTAGTCTTTCTTCTACATTGTCCAGTGACCCCATATATAACAGAAGGAAACATTGCCCAGACCTGCACCATGCCCACAATTGTTCGTATGTCTCAGTCCATCTATGCCACCTATCTTGTCTAGGGTGATCCTCTTTTTCACTGACCCTCTGCTTTACCAAGCATGATGTCCTTTTCCAGGGTCTGGTCTCTCCTGATAGCATGTCCCAGGTACATGAGATGAAGTCTCACCATGCTTGCCCATAGGAGCATTCTGGCTTTATTCCTTCTAAGACAGATCTGTTAGTTCCCTAGGCAGCAGTCCATAGTACTTTCGATATTCTCACCTGTACCATAATTCAAATGCATTTACTTTTCTTCAGCCTTTCTTATTCCAACTTTCAAATACAAACAAGGCAACTGAAAATACCCTAACTTGAGTTAACTAATATCCTTGCTTTTCCAGACATTAAAGAAATCTTGTGCAGAAGATTCACCCAATGGAATGCAACATTTGGCCTCCTGACTGCTGCTTCCATAAGCACTGTTTGTGGATCCAAGCAAGACAAAAAGCTTGACAACCTCAATCTTTTCTCCATTTATCATGATGTTACATACTGGTTCAGTAATGGGGATCTGGGTTTTCTTTACATGAGTTATAATCCATACTGAAGGCTACCATCCTTGCAATCTGTTGTTTGTTTCTTGACTGCTGTTCCCTTGGATGTTGATTGTGGATCCACAGAAAACTAAATCCTTAACAACTTGAATCTTTTCTCTGCCTATGATAATGTTGCTTTATGATAATGTCCAATTGTGAGAATTTTTATTTTCTTTATATTGAGGTGTAAAAGGAGCCTGCGTAGTATACTGCATTATGCATTGACCTGCTAACTAGAAGGTTAGGGGTTCGAACCAACCAGTTGCTTTGTTGCAAAAAGACAATTTTTGCTCATTCTGGTAAAGATTTACAGCTTCAAAAACCAACCAGGGCTGTTTTGGTCTGACGTATAAGGTCTCTATGAGTCAAAATAGGTTCAATGGCAGTGAGTTTTTGATTTTCAGTAATTCTAACTGAAGGCTTTCCTAATCTATCCTGTCTTTGATATTTACCAGTAAGTGCTGTATATCTTTTAGCTTTCAAGCAAACTAGGTTGAAAACTACATATTGCAGGTTCTTAATGAGTCTTCCTCCAATCCCAGATTCTGCTTCATATATAGTCCAGCTTCTCAAATTTTTCTGCTCAACATACAGATTGCATAATTAAGGTAAGAGGCTATAACTCTGACACATTTTTCATGATTTTAAACCATGCAGTATTCCCTTGTTCTGTTCACACAACTGCCTCTTGACCCATGTATAGTTTCCACTGAGCACAGGTGAGTGTTCTGGATTTGCCATCCTTCAGAGACTATCATGTTTAAATTTGCTGATCCCTCCTTGAACTGCTCTACCCACCATAATCAATTATCAACCTATAACACAAAATATAATTTATCATTACTTTGCTGCCCAATTGCTAAAATGTAAACTTCAAGAAGGTAGGGATCGGGACTTCGGCAAGATGGTGACAGACTAACACATACCAGAGGGACTCCACAGAATTCAGCCCAGGAGAGTTGCTTAGAGGGAAATTCAACACTGGTGGAACACAGGAGGAACATCATAAACGTAAGTAGGCACAGACCCACGGGGTTTTGAGGGGCTGGGGTCTTTTGGCTTACCTCAGTGGAAGCCGGTTGGGGCTTGACCTTGGCCCCATCACTATCTGTGCCAGAGCCGGACCACTTGGAGCCTGTCTCAACACAGCCACAGTTTGCCGCCTCCGGGCAGGGACTAGACCCTTGCGTCTCTTCTCTGTCGCCCCCTCAGTCTTGGAGGGCTGCGCAGGGGCCTTTTCTCAACACAGCCACAGCATGCCTCTGCCGCCTCGGAGCAGGGACTAAACCCTTGCAGCTCCACTGGCGGGGATCTAGACACAACTACATTGCTGCTTTGTTTCCATCTCTTCACTATATCCCCCAGTCCGCCGCCCCCCACAGGTTCATCGAGGCTGCTTTTTAACTTTTTTTTCCTCCTCTTTGCCTCTTTCTTGGTCTCTCACACTCTACTGCTACCCTCTAGACCACTCGCCTTAGCCTAGGGCATTTAGGCCTGCGTCACACCCAGCTAGGTAAGCTCTACCCTGTGTAGCTAGGAAGGCTGGGAAAAGCCCTGCTGAGCCCCACCAGGGGATACTCTGCCCAACTTCTTACTGGGGAATTCCTGCCTGTGTGCCTGGGGGCGTAAGGCAATTCCACCAACACTCCTCAAGCTGAGGCAGGAACCTCTGCCCAACCTCTGCAACACCAAAGCAGGCAACCCTTTCTGGGTCACTCCACTGAGAGGGACGCCACAGGAGGATAAAGTGGTAGGTTAATTCCATAGTGAAATAAGCGATAGGCAGTTCGAAGAAGCACTGCTACAAGCCTCCCAGAGAGAGCCAGTGCCCTTCGACTCCCTGGAAAATGGCAACTGGCTCATCTAAAACAACACAACGCAAACAGCCATCAGCCCCAACAACCTCAACGAAAAAACAGGAGAAACAAAAGCCAATGCCAGATGTTGTCCTGAACATAATGACATGCACAGAGGAAGCAGACATTGAGCTGCCACAGAAAGAAATTTTCAGTATGCTACTTGGAGTCAGAGGATATGAGAGAAATAATAAAGAAAAAGGATGAAATGACAGAAGAGGCAAAAGTCATTAAATCAAAGAGAAGTACAGAAGCTTAGGGAGGAGATAACAAAGACATTAGCACACTCACAGACCTCGAGAAGCAACTGGAGGAATCAGAGAACCGCCAAGCAGACTTTAACAAACACAAACAAAAATCTAGTAAGATCATCAGAGAAGCTGTAGATAACTTAAAAGCTATGTCTGATGCTAGGAAGTGGAACAACATTAGAATCATTGGCTTACAGGAGGAAGACACAACAAAGAAGTCATCTGCAACAATAGTGAGAGAATTCTTGGAGGAAAGCTTGCCCAGCTTAGTGAATGAAAACCAGGCAACCATTTAGGAGGCTGCAAGAACACCAGCTAGACTGAATCCCAAGAAGTCACCAAGGCACATAATAGTTAAATTATCCAACTTTGGGGAAAAGGGGGGAAAAAAATCATGAGAGCATCTAGGGAAAAACAAGCAATCACATATAAAGGTTCCAAATAAGAATATGCTCAGACCTATCAGCAGAAACTATGAAGAAGAGGAGAGAGTGGAGTAACATATTCCAAAAATTGAAGGAAAACAATTCAAACCCAAGAATGCTCTACCCAGCCAAATTATTGATCAAGATAGATGGAGAAGAGCCTACCCAGACAAGGAAAAACTCTAACCCTCCCAAGGGGAGGGTATTGTTTGTGTCTCCACAGGGAAAGAGGGACCAGACTTCAACCCAATGCTCCAAGATGTGAATGCAACATGCCGGCGTGAAGCAGAGAACCAGTGGAGAAGTCTGGGTGGCTGGCCCCAACCCCAATTACTAAGGGGACATCTGCCCCTCCCCTCAGAAAAATTTATTTCAAAGGACAGCACTGAATCTACAGCTCCGGAAGAGGGACATATCTGATTGGAGCACACGGGAGTAGATGAAGGGGAAGGAGAGAGTGGAGCACATCATGGCCCACCATGATGACAACACCGGAGACACAGTGGGGGAATTGCACCCGATCGGATCCCGCCACACCGAGGCAAAACATTATGGGGGTGCAACAGACAGCAAGGGAATGGAGCGGCGAGGTCCCCAGGAAATACTGAAGGTGGACTTTGGGGCCAGAGCGTAATGCCCCAACACACTAGACTGGAAAACACTCCTAAAGGCCAACAAACAATCCTGGAACTAACTACAAGTTTTTCTTTTTTGTTGTGTTTTGTATTGTTTTGTTTGGGTCATTGGTTTGTTGTTTTGTTGTATATTGTTGCTTGGTTGTGCTCTGTCTTGTTTTTGTGCATGTTATTATCTCTGCAGGTCTGTGTAAATAAGATAGGCTGGATGAACAATTGCAGGAGAAAACAACAGGACCAATAGTTCCGTGGGGACATGGGAGACGGGGAGGTGGGGGGAAAGGTAGTGGTGTTAATAAACCCAGGGACAAGGGAACAACAAGCGATCCAAATCAGTGGTGAGGAGGGTGTGGGAGGCCTGGTTGGGCATGATCAAGGGTAATGTAACGAAAAGGAATGGCTGAAATTCTGGTGGGGACTGAGCATGATAGTGGGACAGGAGGGAAGTCAAAGGAAACAAAGGAACGAGCTGGAAGGCAGAGGACATTTATAGAGGTCTAGATAAAGACATGTACATATGCAGACATATTTATACACAAGAATGGGGAAATAGATCTATGTGCATATATTTTAAAGGTTAGTATTAAGGTAGCAGAGGGGCATTGGACCTCCACTCAAGTACTCCCTCAATGCAAGAACACTTTCTTCTATTAAATTGGCATTCTATGATGCTTACCTTACCGACACAACCGCTGAAGACAGAGTGGGTGAACAACTAAATGTGGTGAAGAAACCTGATGGTGCCCGGCTATCAAAAGATATAGCGTCTGGGGTCTTAAAGGCTTGAAGGTAAACAAGCAGCCATCTAGCTCAGAAGCAATAAAGCCCACATGGAAGAAGCACACCGGCCTGTGAGATCACAAGGTGTCAAGGGATCAGGTATCAGGCATCATCAGAACAAGAAATCTTACCATAGTGAAGGAGCAGGGGAGTGCATAGTGGAGACCACTGGACATCCCCTTACAGAAGGGTTTGGGGAGGAGACGAGACAGTCAGGGTGCGATGTAGCAACGATGAAAAATACAACATTCCTCTATTTCCTAAATGCTTCCTCCCCTCCTCCCACTGTCATGATCTGAATCCTACCTTGCAAGTCTGACTAGACTAGAGGATGTACACTGGTACAGATGCGAACTGGAAACACAAGGAAGCCAGGGCGGATGATCCCCTCAGGACCAGTGGTGTGAGTGGCGATACTGGGAGGGCATAGGGAGGGTGCGTATGAAAGGGGGAACCTATTTCAAGGATCTACATGTTACCTCCTCCCTGGGGGACATACAACATAAAAGTGGGGGGAGACGTGAGACAGAGCAAGATATGACAAAATAATAATTTATAAATAAATTATCATGAGGGAGGGGAGAAGGGTTGGGAGGGGAAAAAATGAGGACCTGATGCCAGGGGCTTGGGTGGAGAGCAAAAGTTTTGAGAATGATGAGGGCAACGAATGTACAAATGTGCTTTACACAATTGATGTGTGTACAGATTTTGATAGTTGTATGAGCCTCTAATAAAATGATTTTTTTTAAATGAACTGATACCAAGGGCTCAAGTAGAAAACAAATGTTTTGAGAATGATGATGGCAACAAATGTACAAATGTGCTTGATACATGGATGTATATATAGATTTTGATAAGAGTTGTCCGAGTACCCAATAAAATGATTGGGGAAAAAAAGAAGGCAGGGATCTTTGCTACATTCCCTTATCTGCCTGAAACACCTTGTTCAATGAAGCATACAAAATTGGTGCTCATGATGGTGCCCTGCTATCAAAAGAGATAGTGACTGGGGTCTTAAAGGCTTGAAGATAAACAAGCGGCCTTCTAGCTCAGAAGCAACAAAGCCTACGTGGAAGAACACACCAGCCTGTGTGATCGAATAGTCCCGAAGGGATCAGTTATCAGGCATCAAAGAACAAAAAAATCATATCATTGACTGCACACCTCCATGATAGGATCGCTGAAGACAAACGGGTGCATAAGCAAATGTGGTGAAGAAGCTGATGGTGCCCGGCTATCAAAAGAGATAGTATCTGGGGTCTTAAAGGCTTGAAGGTGAACAAGCGGCCATCTAGCTCAGAAGCAAAAAAGCCCACATGGAAGAAGCACACTGGCCAGTGCGATCACGAGGTGCCAAAGGGACCAGGTATAAGGCATCATGCAAAAAATATATATATGTGTGTGTGTGTATATGTATATATGTGTGAGTATATGCATGTGTATGTGTGTGTGTGTGTGTATATATATATATACCATATTGAATGAAGGGGGATAGTGCAGAGTGGAGACCCAAGGCCCAAGTGTCACCAATTGGAGATCCCCTCATAGAGGGGTTTAGGAGAGGAGATAGGTTAATTAGGGTGCGAGGTAGTACTGATGAAGAACACAGCTTTCCCCCAGATCCTGGATGCTTCTTCCCCCCAACTACCATGATCCAAATTCTACCTTGCAGGGCTGGATAGGGCAGAGGTTGTACAGTGGTGCATATGGGGGCTGGAGGCACAGGGAATTCAGGGTGGATGATACCTTCAGGACCAAGGGTGTGAAGGGTGATGCGGGGAGAGTGGAGGGTGAGTGGGTTGGAAAGGGGGAACTGATTACAGGGATCCGCATGTGACCTCCTCTCTGGGAGATGGACGGCAGAGAAGGCGGGGAAGGGAAACTCCGGATAGGGCAAGATATGACAAAATAACGATGTATAAATTACCAAGGGCACATGAGGGAGGGGGGAGCGGAGGGAGGGGGGAAAAAAAAGAGGACCTGATGCAAAGGGCTTAAGTGGAGAGCAAATGCTTTGAGAATGATTGGGGCAGGGAATGTATGGATGTGCTTTATACAATTGATGTATGTATATGTATGGATTGTGATAAGAGTTGTATGAGTCCCTAATAAAATGTAAAAAAAGAAAAGAGGAGAGAGAAAAAAAGAAAATGATTAGGGAAAAGAATGTATGGATGTTCTTTATACAATTGATGTATGTGTATGTGTAGATTGTGATAAGAGTTGTATGAGCCCCTAATACAATGTAAAAAAAAGAAAAGAAAATGATTAGGGCAAAGAATGTACATATGTGCTTTATACAATTGATGTATGTATATGTATGGACTGTGATAAGAGTTGTATGAGCCCCTAATAAGATGTTTTTAAAAAATTGGTGCTCAACACCTATTTGGTGTATAAATGAATAAAATTAAATGAAGTGTTAAAAATAAGCAAGCATAGGAAAAGGGAAGGAATCGTTTCTGCAGAAGGAAGGTTGTGTAGGACTCCTGTGGTGAGAGGAAAACCTTGACCCAGGAGGAAAGAATTCTAAGAAACACAAGTGCAGAAAGGGCAATGGCCAAACAATGAAGGAGATCTGAGTCTCTGTAAGGAGTTCCAACTTCATTTTGAGGAATAAAAGCCACTAAAACGTAATGGCATGGTCTGCATTTCAGAGAGATAAACTTCTAAGCAATGTGGTATAAATTTAAGAGGTAAGAGTATGTGCAAACAGGCAAAATAATGAAATTATTACAATAATCTAGACTACTAAAATGAGGATAGCTTAGAAAGTGGTAATAATGATGATAAACTAAATGTCGCTACATGTCAAATTATGAAAATGACAGTAAATACTATAAAAGTGAATGCTGAAAAGCAACATTTTAAAAGGTTCTGAAAATAATACAACAGAATGTCTTTATGATCTTGGAGCTGGAAAACATTTCAAAGGGCACAAATAGCATTAATTATACATTGGCCTATATTAAATTTTAACATTGCTGATTATTAAAAGGTATCATTACACACTAAAAAGAGGGGAAAAAGGCAATCTACTGCCAAGTTGATTCTGACTCTTTATAGAGCTTCTAAAGGTGTATATCTTTATGGAAGTAGATAACCCAATCTTTCTCCTGTGGAGGGGCTGGTAGGTTTGAACAGCCAATTGTGGTTAGCTGTCCAATGCTTATGCAAACCTCGTAGAAGAAAATATTTAGAATAAACATATGAAACAAAGGATCCAAAATCATATAGAAAATTCCTACAAATCAGTAAGAAAAAAGACCAATAACTCAACAGAAAAATGGACAAGAAACTTGGATACATCACAAGAGATAGTAAAATGAACAATAAATTTATGAAACGGTACCACTAATTGTTAACATTGTTACTAGTAAGGAGAAATTGAATGTAATAATATTAAGTACCAATATCCACAGACTACTACGGCTAAATTTAGTAAACAGATTAACAAAGACAAATGTTGACAATGGTGTGTAGCAACTGAAATTCACAATATTGATAGTAGTAATGAAAACAGACACAATCACTTTGCAAAAAACTATTGGTATTAACTGAAAAGATTAATCATATGCAAGCCAAATTATCTTTACACAACAAAAATGCACATACAAGTGACCAAAGACATAATGGGCACTTCTATTATACAATTGTTTTGAAAATGCAAATTTGCTCCAGTATGAGAGATATATGAGGGTAAGTCAAAAGGTGTTAGTACTGGGGTACCAGTTTACGCATTCATGAGTGTTTAAACATGATGCTGCAGACAAGTTCTCTCAGTAATATATTTGTCTAAGTCTTATTAGGGTCCCTTCAAAAAAATACAATTTTGAAGTCAGAGCTTATTATCAATGTTTTAACAAAACTCAATTCAAGGAAGCACCTTTCCAAATCACTGAAGCTATGCTGTCCCATATAAATTAAAATTTTCGAAAGCATCAAAGACCTCAAAGATGAACCAAGAGAAAGAAGACTATCAACCTTAGTAAATGAAGAAAACAATAGCTGAAGTCCAAAACTGGCCACAAGACTGTTGATGTGATAGCTACTGAAGTTGGACTCTCGCATGGTTCAACATTTCCAACTGAAGTAAGCATAAAAGCCTCAACAAGCTTTCTGCTCCATGGGATCCAAAAGCATGGCATGAAAATCAGCTGGCTCAAAGTTAAGACAATTTTCAAGAAAAAGTCATAACTGCGACAAGTCTTAAGAGTCATACTAGTCATCCAATCAAAACAATGGCTTCCCAACTGGCCAATTTGGTGGGACGGTTAAACATAAGCCAGAGAAGTCAGTTCAGAGGTTATGGTGACTATCTGAGGGAATCCCAAAGATACACGCTTGATCTATTTTTCAAAGTGCACAGATGATCAGAGGAGCTGATCAGGGGAAGCCGTTTTAAGAAAACGGAACCTGTGTTGATGAAAAAAATGCAGGAAGAGTTGTGGCATAATATTTCCCATCACAACGATACACCTGCTCCTTCTTCCAGAGTAGAAAAGTTGATGCAACACAATTTCCAGAAGGAAACCTAACACCAACCATGTTTTCCTTTGATCTTGTCTCTCCAGACTTCTGTATTCACTAAATGCAAGAACTTGGAAAAGGAACACTATTTGATTCCCTGAAGAATGCCAAAACTGAAGAGTACAGAATTGTTCAGATAAGGGTTAGAGAATGGGAAACTCTGCCTAAAGAAGAGTACAAATGGAGCCTATGAAGAAAAAAATAACAGCTTTGTATTTTAATGTTTTTAAGTGAAACTGTCAATAATTTTGTAGCAATTATTTTTTCCTTATTTCTCTTTAAAAAATCACAGAACGTTTGATAATCTCTGATATTCTCTGCTGTAAAATTATTTTAACTCCACATTACTTAAATCTGCTGCACAAGATCTCTTTGAAGTGTTGAAAAGCAAAGAGGTTTCTTTGAGGACTAAGGTGAGCTTGTATTTTCTATTGCTTCATATGCATGTTTGGTAAAGTAGAGGGGCAGCAAAGGAGAGGCACTCTCAAGGTGATGGACTGACATCATGCCTACAACAATGGACTTAGTCACAGGAACAATTGTGAGGATGGCACAGGATCGGCAGGATTTTGTTCTGCTGTGCCTAAGGTCTCTGGGCCGGAACCAACTAGACAGCACTTAACAACAACATACCCAAATGAAAGTTGAGCACTGAATAAGTAAGACTGAAGAAGAACCCATGCATTTGAATTATGGTGCTGGTGAACAATATTGAAACTACCATAGACTGCCAAGAGACCAAACACATCTGGCTTGGAGGAAGTATGGCCAGAATGCTACTTTAAGCATTGGCAAGACTTCAGCTAACGTACTTTGGACATGTCGCCAAGAGACTAGCGCCTGGAAAACAGTCTCACGCTTGTTGTAAAGTAGAGGGGCAGGAAAAAGAGGAAGACTTTTGACAAGCTAGACTGCCACAGTGGCTGCAACAAGGGAATCAAGCACAGCAACAATTATGAGAGCAACGTTTCATTCTGTGGTGCATAGCATATCTGCAAGTCAGAAATCACTTGAAAGCACCTACAAGAGAAAACTGAACTATCTCGTTACCAAATTGATCATCTGATTGCTACCTACTACCACTTATCTATCCTTAATTACTCAGCAACAGATTAAAGTTTTGAGGCACTGTCTAGTTAATGAAAGTACTAAATAGAAGGGACTATAAAAATCAAATTCAAACGACTTTCCAATGGCTCTCAAGCACAATCTTTTTTACAAAATGCTTCCTTTCCTATCTATTAAATCCAAATCTGTTGACAAGAAGGCAGCATAGCAAAAAAGAATATTAAAAGAATTATGAAAATTCAAAGAAATAAACAGGTCTAATAACAGGAAAATGCAGAAACCAATGCTGGCTTGATGGTTTATTGACCAGTCTCCAGTGAAGTTTTAATAATGTAATCCTTTGGGTCAATAGCCAGACAAGCTTTGGGATAAATGAATAAAGTTAAAGTGCTCAGATCACAAAACTAGATCCTACTTCTCAAGGTGGTATCTTAGAGGAAGACTTTCTTTTCAAAGTAGTTTCCAAACAAATAAGAGTCTCTTCGAGGTCTATCAATTATTTTTCAGTAGTCAAAAACAAGTATTTCACACTATTCATGATATTTAATAAGAGCACCAGAAATTGGACTTTTATTTTCAAATATATTTAATTGAATCCTCTATTCCATGATGACTTCCACAAAATATTCATTTTAATAAAATACAATAGCCCAAATAAACTGATCACTAAAAAACAATTCCAGAAAAAGTTTCATCTTACCTCTACAATAGGGCTAAGGCTGTTTTGAAGTGTTTCTGAAGTCACAGTAGTGCTTGGCAGGCTGGGAATTTCCCAAGTATTCACAGGCTGTATTGGTTCAGATTGCTGTGAACGATCTGTACATTTTGGATTGTCCAGTAAGGTCACTTCATAAAATTCTTGAATATCTGAAAGGAAAATTTCCAAAGTATTTTTATCCTTTATATAATGTTAGAGCAATGTAACTCAAAGCAAAATGTTTACTCTGAATTAGGGAAATAAGTTCAATATAATAATGTTATTTAAACAGTCACTATGTTCTCATTTCATTATATCACAATCTTATGAGCCTACATAGCATAGTATAAAAATCATTGGTTTTAAAGTCAGTCGGTGCTAGGTTAAAATCCCCTCTCTCTCACAAATTATCTACATGTTTAAGTCAATTATTCAATTTCTGGTAACTTGCCAATCGTTGAGAATTGGTGTAAGGACTGGGTGACATATATAAAGCAGTCGGTTAGCCCACAGCCCATACCAGACTCAATAAAACAGACGGTGATGTTAGCGTTGTCCAATCCATCCTGACTCACAGCAACATTGTGCACAATTACAGGAAACACTGCGTGGCCCTGAGCCATCCTCACAATTATTATGTTGAAGCCACTGTACCAATTATTCTCAATGAGGGTCTTTTTGCACTGACCTTCACCTTTACTGAAGCATCTGGTTGTTTTCCAGGGACTTGTCGCTCTTAATGACGTGTCCAAAGTACATGAGAGAAATTCTAGCCGTGCTCACCTTCTATGGAGCATGCTGGCTGTACTTCCAAAGCATACCTGTTTCTTTTTCTGGCAGTCCATGGTATTTTCAGTATTCTTTACACTGGAATTCACATGTTTAAATTCTTCCTCAGTCTTCTTCATTCATTGTCTAGCTTCCACGTGCATCTGAAGCAACTGAAAACCTATTGCATGGGTCAGGGACACCTTTAGTCCTGAAAGTGACATTCTTGCTTAAAGGAGTTTTGTGGAATGGCCCAATGGAAAACATGGCTTGATTTCTTGACTGCTGCTTCCTTGAGCACTGATTATGGATCCAATCCAGATAAAATCACTGACTTTTAAAAATCTTTTCTTGGTGTATCATGATGTTATCTACTGATCCAGCTGTGAAGATTTTGGTTTTCTTTACACTGAGTGGCAATTGATACTATAGGCTGCGCTCCTTGATCTTCAAATGCTTCAAATCCTCACTTTCATCACAAAAGCTTGTTTTCTGAGTTCCAATTCTGATGCCAAGTACTTCACATAGTCCAGTTTTATCAGATTATTTCCTTAGCACACAAAATTAGTAAGTATAGTGTGTAAATACCAGCCTGACACACACCTTTCCTAATTTTAAATTACCCAGTATCCCTGTATTCTGTTGGAACAAATGCTTCTTGGTCTGTGTACAGGTTCTGTGTGGGCACAATATTCACAGGAAGTCTCATTCTTCTCAATGCACCCATAGTTTTGAATGATCCGCACAACTGAATACCTTTGCAGTCAATAAATACAAACACCTTTCTGGTATTCTCTTTCAATCAAGATCCATCTAACATCAGCACTGACCTTCCTCGTTCCATGTCCTTTTCTGAGTCCCACGTGAATTTCTGGAAATCTATCCATGTGCTGTTGCATAAGCTTCAGCAAAATTTCACGGTCATATGATACTGATATTGATAATTTCTGCATTGTTTGGTCATCTTTGTTTGGAATAAGTATATAAAATATGGTCTCATCCTGTTGGTTGGCCAGGTAGCCGTCTTTCAAATGTCTTGGCATAGAAGAGTGAGTGTTTCCAGTGTTTCACCAGCTTGCTAGTATATTAAATGGAAGCTAAAATCCATGCACTTGAATTGTGGTGCTGGAGAAGAATATTGAAATCACCATAGACTGTTAAAAGGACAAATCAATCTGCCTTAAAAGTCCAGCCAGTGTGCTCCTTAGAGGCAAGGATGGTGAGACTTCATCTTACATACTTTGGACATGTTATCAGAAAAGACCAGTCTCTGCAGAAGGACATCCTGCTTGGTAAAGTAGAGCAGCGATTGACAGAGAGGCTACAACAATTGTCTCATACATAATAGTGAGGATGCTGTGCACAGGAACTGACTCAATGGCAGCTAGCAACAACAACACAAGCATTACAGCAAATTCTAGAGATATGAGTTTATAATGTAAACTTCTAACATAGTGTTAACTACCCTCCTAACTAAAGTAAAAAGACATAAGGAAATAAAATTTGAGATAAAATCAAAGAACCATAAAGGCTTATAGCATCCACTAGTACAAAGAAAAGGCATCCTGATGGCTTAGCAATCACACATTAGGCTGCTAACCATAATGTCAACAGTTTGAAACCACCAGCTGCTCTGCTGGAAAAAGAAGAGACTTTCTTCCATAAAGACTTACAGTCTCTGAGACCCACAAGGGTCGCTCTACTCTGTCCAATAATCACTCGGCATTGAATTTGTGGCAGTGAATTTGAGCTCAGTACGAAGGAGCGCTGGTAGCTTTCCCTCTCTTAGGGACTTAAGAGTTTCTTACCACCACAGGAATAATTCTGTCCTATGGGATAGTTATCAGCCGGAATTGGTTCAATGCAGTGTTTGGTTTAGAATATAAATACAAGGAGCCCTGTTGGTATACTGCATTAAGCACTGGGTTGTTTAGCACAGTCAGAAGTCTGTACACACCAGTTGCTCCATGGTAATACACTGTATACAAGACTGCTGACAGAGGGTTTGAAATCCAATAGGTATGCTACCAGAGCCCTTACTTCCAATTTCACTGGCATCAAGTCACTGGAAACTCATACCAACCCTATAGGACAGGGTACAACTGTCCCTGTGAGTTTCTGAAACGGTAACTGTTAATAGGCACAGAAAGCCCCCTCTTTGTCCCACAGAGCTACTGGTGGTTTCGAACTGCTGGCCTTTGAGATCACAGCCCAATAAGTAACCACTACACCACCAGGACTCCCTCACTTATAATAGCACAGGATAATTTTTTAAATCACATTGCTTTGCTATTAGCTAAAATTGTACAGACTTGGTATATTAACACAGGTTTTACAAGGTGTTCACAAAGCTATTAAGTGCTGATTGTTTAATGTTCAGGTTTACTGCTTTTACTTCTACTAATAATTTTCAATTGATTGTTTAAATGGGACAGATTATTATGTAACAGGGATGTACATTATCCTGCATAAGATTATGCACAATAAAATTCAGACAAAGTAACTTGTACTGACACGTAATTTTTGTCTTAATAACCACTAAAATCTTAAAACTTTTCAAATAAAATGGAAATTAAAAACTGTCAGCACAGTGACAATAATATTAACCTACCTCACAAGGTGCTCAAATATTTACCGAGTAAAACACTATGTAAAAGCATTTTATAAAATGAGTCCTCTGCAAAACCAACCATCATGAAAAGATCACTTATAAATGGTTCTTAACCAATAATTACTTAAATCGAATCTAAGCAAATATTAACCACCAAATTCTAGTTCAAACATATAGGGTGAGAAAAAAAATAAAATGTGACCTAATATAATGAAACAAATCTAGAAGGTAATAATATTTTGTACATAACAACTTGTCTGGTCAAGTTAAAAATATCAGTATAATGAAAAGAAAAGGATATTGTTTGCAGGTTAGCTTCTGTTGTGTATAAAAGAAACTAAGAATAGCAAATTGTTGAAATAAATGGTGTCTCTTTAACTATATATACTTTGACCAAGATGGGAAAATATTTAAAGGTGAAAAAGATGGTGAAGGAAGGCACGGCAGCCAACTATAATGTTTGAGTCTTGTTTGGCAGCAGGGCAAAAGTTATACATTGTAGGGACAATTAAGAAAACTTTAATATAAATTACTTTTGAGAAAACAGGCTAGTTACATATTTTATTGGAAGTAGAGTTATGTATACTAGGATCTTTATTTTTATATAAGAAATATACTCATTGTATGAGGTATCTCTCAAAAAATATTCAGATATACATTCACATAGCAAGTATAAAACATTTATTTTAAGAAAACATGGTATCCCAAAGACACTAAACAAATTCTGAGTAACTGGTCTATTATCAGTATCTCTACGATTAGTCCATATCTCTGCATAAAAGTATATTTTTAGTTAAGTTTGACACACTGCATTTCTATGCAATCTTCTTTTCTACAATTAACAGAAACACTGCTTTATTGCCATTCAATTTTCCTTTTTTTGAGATGCAACAGCCTTTATTGTTGTAGCAACACTGATACATATGCCCCATTTCTGGAGGGCCTTCCCCCCACATCCCACCCCTTACCACTGTGAAACTTGTTTCGGGGAGTGGCAGGATCCTTAAGGAGAGCTAAGAGAAGCTTTGTGGCTAGGATTGGGGTGACCCGGGATTCAACAAGGATAGGATGCCTGAGCCTAGTATCCAGGTGGGGGCAGCAGGGGACATCTGGGTCTTGGGTTCAAGATTTGGCAATGCCTTGACCTGGGTCCAGAGCTGAGGTAGGGTCTGGAGAAGCCTTGGTCCTAGGACCAAGATATGCTCATATTTAGTCTCAGCTCCCAGCTTGGGGGGGTCAAGAATGGGGAAAGGTGGGTTTCAGATATGGATTCGGGGAGTTCCTCCAGGTCCTCAGTTGCAGGCTGACTCTGGTCTTCAAGCTCCCATTTTAGTGGCTCTGGCCTGGTCTCAGGTTCAAGGCGTGAAGAATGTACTGGTCCCACAGGGATGAGTATGAAGGATACCACACTTTGGGACCCAGGGTTGGGGGGATGCTGATGCCCTGCTTTCTGGGCTAGGAGAGGGCTTTGGGCCCCAGGTTCTGGCCAGGGTGTATGGTCCAGGATACAGATCCCAGGTCCCTAGGATCCAGCCTCCTGCTCTTGTCCCAGCACCTCTAGAAGCAGCTCCATTGGCATCCGCGTGAGACCAATGCTCTCCATGTTGTTCTCAAGCTTGTTCTTGAGATTGCACAGGCACAGTGAAGCGTGCACCAGGATCATGATGACAGAGTTGACATGCTTGGAAGTACTGCGCAGATGCAGGCAGACTCTGCAGGCACCATGAAGCTTGCCAGGCTCCACTGAGAGTCCACGTGCTGCCCAATCATAGGCCCCACCTTGCCCACACGAGCCAGCAATGAGCTGGGCCGTGCCCTTGTCACTAGAGGCGCACAGGAAGGATCATGGTGAAGTTGATGCAGTATGTGGCGCAGTTCCACTAGTTTCTCCTTGGGCTGTGTGTCAAAAAGACGAATACGGTGCCCTTCTGGGAGGTCGAGGCCACTACAGAGCCTGGCTGGTTCAGGCACATACAGGTGATCTCTCTGATGTGCGCTGCTGGTAAACAGAGCAGACCAAGTACCAGGTTTTGGCTTGCCAAGTCCTCAAGCTGCAGACTCTGGCACCTGTGTCCCGGAAACACCAATAGTTGTTTTTCCAGGCTGGGGCAGCGGTCACAGAGCCCCGGGGTTGTCCCGGGTGTCAAACTCAAAGAGCTTCCGGGGATTGTCAGGGAAGAATATGCGGTTCCTCAGCATGATCACGATCTTGTCATGGCGCAAGCCCACAGCCAGGACTGGCTTGGTGAAGATCAACTCCAACACCAGTTTGCCCTTAGAGTCCTTGCCTTCTCGGGCATCGTCCCAGATCAGCACTGAAATTTCTGAGAACTTGGGACTGCTACCGCCGCCTACCAGGGCCAGCAAATTGGAGCAGTGTAGCATCTTCACCAGGCCCATGCTGCCTACCTACTCATGATCCAGATGCCCCTTTTCCCCATCAATGGCTCCACATTGTAGATATGCACGTCAGTCTCCATGGCACAGCAAAAACAGCTCTGGTGTCGGCTGAAACGAATGCTGGTCACTACTCGAAGTGGTTGCTGAGCCATGGTCCAAGATTTTTCTCCTTGTCTCCGCACGTCCCTGATCCCGGTTCTACTTTTCGGTGCTGCCCGTGGCCCGGCTTACTGACCTCCCCATTTAATTACATTTCTAATGAAAATCTACAACAGCACTGTCCATTAAAATTCCTACAATGATAAAAATGTTCTATATTGCCACTCCCAATATGGTATATCTACTAGCTACATCTATTAAGCAATTAAAATATAGCTAATATAGGAAAGCAATCAAATTTATCATTTTCAGTTTTCTTAATTTAAAGTTAAATATCCATACATGGTGGTTATTACCAGTGAATGGGTTTCAACTATAAAAACCTTATGCACAACAGAACAAAACATTGCCTGGTCCTGTATCATCCTCATAACTGTTGCAACATTTGATCCCTTGTTACAGTCACTTTGTCAATCCATCTCCTTGAGGGTCTTCCTCAGTTTTGCTGACCCTCTCTACCTTGCCAAGCATAATGTCTTTCTCCAGGTATTGGACCCTCTTAACATACCCAGCATGCAGACTGAGTCAATATGTTAAGGTTACAACCTTGAAGGTCTACCTTTCTTGACTTTAAAGCACACAGCAATCCCTTCTGTTTCAGCAACTATATCTGGATCTATGTGCAAGTTCTACATAAGCACAATTATAAATATTCTGGAATGTCCATTCTTGGAAATGTTATCTGTAACTTGTAATTACCCTGCAGAAAAATGGCATGGGAGGCCGTTATTTAACGTCCTCTGGCTGAGGCAGAGGTCAGACATGACTCCACAAACCATCCTTCTTTACCTACTCTGATACCAACCATTCCTCCTCCAGGACTCTACTTCTATGTTGGGGGGGTGGAGGGGGTTCAATAGTTTGTTGCAAAGGCTACACAAAACCAGACAATACTCACAATTACGGGGGTTTGTTAGGGAATTTAATAGGTTACCGTAAGTTAGTATCAGTAACAGTACGGATACAGTCATTGGTTCACATCAACACCTCTTCTCATCCAGCAACCAAGTTTCTTCTCCTTTCCTCAGTTTCTCAGTCACATGATTCCTTGGCTTGTGCTTCTCAGTTCCAGTCTTGGCGCCGCTCCTGAGTCTGTCCCATAGTCTTCATACCAGTCTCTTGGGCCACACTGGTCTCAGCTTCCACCACTTCAGACAGAGATCTGAAATGTGCCTTCAATGGTCCCAGGCTCTTTCCTCTCTTGGTTCAAACATGGCTAATCCTTAAAAGCAGGGGAGTGGTAACAAAAACTGACCAATCCCCTCGATTAATGTTGCACATGCCCTATTTGCCTAGTCACAGACAATCATTTGGTGGGAGTTCCAGAAACGTTGATAGTAAAGCTTCATTCCACCAGAGGCCAATCCATACAGTATCCTCTAGTTGTGTTTGAGATATTGCATCTGTATCTACATACAGATTTTACAGAAGCACAATTCTATGCTCTGGAATTCCCACTTGTAGCAATGTAATCTGCACAATCAAATGTCTTTTACATAGTCATTGTAACACAGGTAAACATTGTTCTCCATTTTTTTTTTTGCTTTCCACAAATATCCATCTGACATCAGCAACAATATTCCTTCATTCCACATCCACTTCCGAATCTGGCTTGAATTCCTGACAGTTCTCTGTAGATGTACTACTGCAACTGTCTGTTAATTATCTTTAGTAACTCGTATTTGATATTAATACTGTTCAGTAAGTTCTGCATTCTGCTGGATCACCTTTTACTGGAATAGTCACAGATATGGATATCTTCCAATTAGCTGGTCAGGCAGAGGTCTTCCAAACTTCTTAGTATAGACAGCCGAGTCTTTCCAGTGTTTCATCAGGTTGTAGAAACATCTCAATTGTTACAGAGTTAGTGGCTACCATGTAGGACAGTATATATCCTTACTAATTTAATTAAACTATAGTAACATTTATGTATTTAGTATGGTCAAAGACCATACATAATAATTTGCCCCATTTACGCAATCAATTGAAAATTATCAGAAGTAAAAGCAGTAAACCTGAATATTAAATAACTAGAACTGAACAGCTTTGTGAGCACCAAGAACCTGTGTTAATATACCAAGTCTGTACAATTCTAGCTAATAACAAAACAATGTGATTTAAAAAACTATCCTGTGCTATTATAAATGAGGGAGTCCTGGTGGTATAGTGATTACTCATTGGGCTGTGATGTGAAAGGTCAGCAGTTCAAAAGCACCAGCAGCTCTGTGGGACAAACACAGGGCTTTCTTCTCCTATTAAGTCATAGTTTCAGAAACTCACAGGGGCGGTTCTACCCTGTCCTATAGGGTTGTTATGAGGTCCCAATGACTTGATGTCAGTGAGATTATATGTAATAGTGCGGTATAGATTATCCTGTATAAAATTACGCACAATAAGGTTTAGACCAAATAACTTCTACTGAGACATGTAACTTTTTGCAGTCTTAATAACCAGTAAAAATCTTAACTTTTCAAATAAAAACTCTCAGCAGTGAGGATAATACTAACCTACCTCACAAGCTGCTCATATATTACCAAGTAAAACGCTATGTAAACACATTTTATAAAATGAGTCCTATGTAAAACTATTAACCATCATGAAAAGTATTTCATAAGAGAATTTTTCCAGAAGTTCACACTCATCATGCTATCAATTAAATTAACTTGATTCTAGCTCCTATGTCCATCTGACAAATAACCTTTCCTAAAATGTTATTCCTGAGTTCCAATGGATTGGGAGATCAAATATTTATCATATATTTACTATATTAGGCTTAAAGGAAAATAAACAGAACCCTAGTGAAGTGCTTAAATGAGTGAAGTGCACGGGCTTCAGTGCCGTGCTCTGCGTTTTCTAATACCATTTTAGAGAGCGTCGTTTCTCGATTGGGCTCAACATAACCAATGAAGGCAGGTAAAAAGGAGCCAATTCCCATCCTTGGCTAACTAAAACCATTTGCAAAAGTTTTGGACTATTTCTGGTAATACATGTGCAGTATAGTGAAATCTTCGATACAACAGTCCCAATTATTATTATTTTCTTAAATAAAGAGGTATTTATTCTTGGCCAATGCCCCATCCTGACTTAGGTTCCATTCTCTTATACTTTTTCCCTATCACTTGTCCACTATAGTTCTTCAATGTGGGGTACAAGATTACAGTGATGAGCAACAGAATCTCTTCAGAAACTTACTTCACAAAAACCTTCCCTCAATTGTGTCAGCTAAGATTTTCCAAAGCACTTAATCAAATAGGGCAATCTCTAGAAAAATCACAGATGTCACTTAATATTCACATTCTGTAAAGTAGTGTGTTATGTGATTTGGATGCTGTGCAAACACTGATCATATAGCTAGCAATAAGACATGCCTAAATCACAATTTCTAACTTTACGTTGCTTAATAATAATAATAATCTTTTGTTTCACTACTTCTCCTTTGTTTCAATACTTCTCCGTTGCCTCTTGATATCTTTATCACTGGTTTTAGCTATGTTTGGGAATCGTGATGCATTTTACCATAACATTTTCAAAAGAAAAAATAAACAAAAAAACAAAAAATAAACAAGTAACACCCAAAAGACACATAATACACAAGATTGAATGCTGCCAACAACCTGAAGCATATACTGTTACAGAGCAAACTTTTCATTTGTAAGTAGGGAAAATAACAATATAAAGTACAGTATATATGTAAGCCAGTAACATAGGCATTTATAAAGATTACCAAGACAGATGTATTGTAAATTATATAGGTACCATTATACTCTGCCAGCAAAATTGTTTGTATATACAAGAGACATGAAACATACACATTATGTACAGAAAAGTCCATCTGGTTACAACCCATTCTCCAATCAATTTCTGACCATGAATTTACAAGCAGTCAAACTTTGCCCAAGTAGACATTATACAATGTAAATACATAGACTTAAAGTTTTCTTTTGAGGAGCACTTTCTAAGCTACACTTCTAGGAGGGAAAAATGGGAGAAGGGGCAAATAACAGTTCACAAAATATATCAAAATAATCAAAGATGTAAGAAAGACAGTATGATTTTTGTTATTTTTGTAAATTGGATAAGTGCACATTGAAACATCAAAATGTCATTTTCACATATCAGAGCAGAAAAGATTAAAATGATAATACTCTATACTTGTTAAGATATGATGAATTGTTCATTCTCCTACACACTACTACCTGAAAATTTAAACAGACATAACATTTCTGGGGGTAATTTAACAAATTACATTAAAAGTCACAGATCATCTGACAAAACAATTCATTTTAGGAATTTGTCCAAAGGATATAATAAATGATGTAAAACAAAGATGTGGTCTATAGTTCAGAAAAATTGTAAATCTGCGTGCTCCTGGGAAGCCACTAATATAACTACAATGTAAACAGTGATCTCAATCCAAATTCACTGCCACTGAGTAAATTCTAACAGGCAAGAGTAAAACTGCCCTGTGGGTATCCAAGAGTAGAAAGCTTCATTCTCATCTTCCACCTGCAGAGTGGCTAGTGGTTTCAAACTGCTGACCCTGTGGTTAGCAGCCCAACACATAACCCAAATCTATTAGTACAGAAGAACATCCATTGATTGCTTCTTTAAGACAACTATTCTGCCAGACTACTCAATAGTGGATGCTACAAATAAAAGATAGGTAGCCTCAGTTTCCAAGTGCCTCTTAAAGTGTGATCATCTCTGGATCTCACTGTGCTCTGTGAGATTCTAGAGTAATGTGTTTTAATACAACAAGCTATCATTTAAACCAAGCCAAGGACTTTGTCGGTGCTCAACTGACGAAACAATAGTCTGTTCTACCACCAGAGGAAAAAACAATTGTGCTGTAATTAACGAGAGGCAGTGTTAAATTCC
Organism: Tenrec ecaudatus; assembly: GCF_050624435.1. NCBI lineage: Eukaryota > Metazoa > Chordata > Mammalia > Afrosoricida > Tenrecidae > Tenrec > Tenrec ecaudatus. The sequence goes on along the minus strand of NC_134537.1, from coordinate 39,200,476 downwards.
TGAAGGATGGTCAAGGATAATTTTAACCAGATGTGATTGTGGAAAACAATTACACTGCTTTACTTGTGTAGAGAATTTATTTTACAAAGTGAAAATGTGTATATACACACAGAATATATTTTAGGATATTCAACCTCTAGAAGAAATGGGAGATCACTAGTGTTAGAATTTCTTTGCTTGTATGTAACTGACTTTAAACATTTTACACAGATCATATATTATTTTTATAATAAATTCCATTTTGGAGGGTTAAAAGAAAGATACTAGAAAGCTGAAGCACACTGAAATATAACCCTGCCATTTCAGAGGGGTGGGGGAAATGTAGAAGACTGGCTAAAAGCAAGCACACTGTTTTTATATACTTGTAAACTACAGTATTTAAATCTACCAAAGTACAGATACAAGTTTTCTTCTAAATCAGTGTAAATTTTAAAAGCCATTTCTTAATTTTAAAATTGAGTATATATTATAAACGATCCATGTTTCACACACTATAAATAGGAAAGATGCCAAAATTATTTGAATACTTTCAGATAGCTTTGACTAATAGTCACAGGGTATTCACATGAATAGTCCTTAAAAGAAGGTGTGTACTAAAAAGAACCAGGGTTTCTCAAAGAAATGGCAGATTCCTGAGCAGGCACAGGAGTTAAGTAACAAGATCAGCCTGAAACATCCAACTTATGCAAAAAAGTGTTCAACAACAACAAAAATAGTGACACGTCCTTAAGAACACAAACACAAGTTTGAGAGGGCTCTCACTAATTAACACATGACCATCTAAGCAGCAAAATGATTAAGGATGGTAATAAATGAAAACCAACCATTCTCTTAGAAATGTTGAAAGTCTTGCTAAAGATGCTGACCTAGTCAGGCACACCACACCTTCCCTCCACAGCAGACTCAAGAAATCAAGCAAAGCAGAAGATGGCAATCCCAAAAGCCTGAGCATCAAATGAAAGGGCAAAGAATCAGCTCAAACACTGGCAGAAAGAAGAAACTGAACAAAATAGGGAACAAGCAGAGATACAAAGCAGCCAACTGAGCCCAGCGTGGCCACAGTAAAACACAGCAAAGAGTGATCCCAGGTAAAGAGCGCAGGACACCAACTTTACAGTCTCCAAAAGGACAGAGATGCAGTGACAACAAATCCTGAGTGAGGCAAGGTGAGTATAAGCTGACCCAAATATCAGCCGAAGCACCTCATTTTACCACAAAAATGGAATAAAAACTGTGCTAAAAAACTCGGCTTAGAGACGAGTATATATGGTAAACCAGATTTAACAAAGGAACGTGTAGGAAGGAGGGAGAACGCTCAGGGACCAAGGAGATGACAGAGCCTGGAAGGAGCCAGAAAACAGGGGCAGAACTCCTCAGCAAAGGTCCCTGTCAGTCTAAATTAGAGGAGGTGAGGGTCTGTGGAGGGCGGCTAGAGGCAATGGACTGCAAATAATCCCTCTCCTTTCCCGGGCCAAGGAAAGGATCGGATAGATGACGGCCTTGCCTAGGAGTGCACCGGTACTGGCACTAGTGGCTAGCACTAGAAGTGCACAACTCCCCGTTCTCCAATTACCCTCTCGGTGACCGGAGGTGTGCCCATCCAAGCCAACCGCCCTCCCATGCCCAATGGGCCATCACGTAAGGCTCCACAATGCCAATCAGTGCTCCCACCAGTCCATCTCCCCAGCCTTCTGGCATTCTGTTCCCCAAATAGGATAGGTAAGTAACAAGGTTACTTGTTACTTTTTGTTATGTAAACATAATAGATCATATACTTAGGAAACAGACACGCCCAAATCACAACTTCCACCTTTGTGATGTTTAATAATCTTTAGTTCCACTATTTCTCCTTCGTTTCAATATGGCAGACACCATCCTATGGATGTTCAGTCCCACCAAACCCGCAGCCATCACATCAATTCTAACTCAGAGTGACTCTAAAGGGTAGGGTAGAACTGCCATGGGGGGTTCTGAGATGGTAACTCTTCATGGGAGTAGAAAGCCTCATATTTCTCCCACAGAGCAGTTGGTGGTTCTGAACTGCTGACCTTGTGGTTAGCAGCCCAACCAAGCTGTAACCAAGTCCACCATTAGTCTACCACACATGATGTCATTTATTCACTCCAATGCTAGTAGATTAACAACAAATAGATGGCAGCCAACACCCATCCAGGTCACCCTCCGCTACACAGATCAGTGAACAAAGACCCATGCTCGCACTCCAGCTAGTAGCCTATCTACCTGAAAACAGGTGATAAGTACAGCAATGCTGCCAAACCAGCAACAAGAGTGGCACACCACCTCCAGCTCCCTAGAGTAATCAAAACAAAAACTTAGGGTAAGGCAAACAAACATGCAATCAATAAATACAATAATGTTTAGGACTAACATCAAATCACAGAGGGAAGCAGCACACCAACATGTGTGAACATGAAGGGCCGAGGGGACAAGGTTTCAAGCAACAAAGGCGGGGGAAAAAAATCATATCATCATGAATGAGACTGCATGATGGGGACCCAATGACCATCTGTAGACAACTGGACATCCCTTGCAGAGGGGTAGTGGGGAGGAGATGAGTCACTCAGGGTTCAGTGTAGCAACAATGAAACTCACAACCTTCCTCTAGTTCTTAAATGCTTCCTCCCCCCAACTATCATGATCCAAATACTACCTTGCAAACCTGGTTACACCAGAGGATGCACAGCGGTACAGTTGGGATCTGGAAACACAGGGAATCTAGGACAGATGAACCCCTCAGGACCAACGGTGAGAGTGGCGATACTGAGAGGGAAGAGGAGATAGAAAGGGGGAACCGATCTCAGGGATCTACATATATAACTTCCTCTCTGGGGGATGGGCAACAGGAAAGTGGGTTAAGGGAGATGCCGGGCAGTGTAAGATAAGATAAAATAATAATTTATAAATTATTAAGTGTTCATGAGGGAGGCGGGAGCCCCCGGGGAGGGAGGTGGAGGGAAAAAGGAAAACGAGCTGATTCCAGGAACCCAAGCAGAAGGCAAATTTTGAGAATGATGAGGGCAACGAATGTGCAAGGGTACTTTACTCAAGTGATGTATGTATGGATTGTGATAAGAGTTGTATGATCCCCAATAAAATGATTTAAATAAATAAATTTCTAAATCACAGAAAGTGATACAAGAGAGTAACCAAAATAAAGGAGCAGAAAATTTTCCTGAGAAAGAAATGATAACACAACTACTAAAAAAAAAAAAGACATACTTAGGGTGCTTCAAGAGATTACGAAAATTCTGATTACTCAGTCAAAACCATGTTGGCAAGAAAACAACAGATGCCATATGTCATCAGCAAAGAATGATATATTCAGCAAAATTGTCTCTCAAACACAATGGCAAAACTAAGACTTTTTCAGATAAACAGAAAATTAATTTGTAAAAAACGAGACCAACTTTACAAATATATTAAAGGGAGTTCTTCATACACAGAAGCATCAGACAACCACCAGAAATTGACACATAACATTATCCAGATACTAACCCAGATAAAGAATGCTCAAAAATGAAGCTAAAAGACTGCAAACAGGGAACCAATCCATAAATGACAAGAACTACAAAATAAAAAAGTAATAAATGTTGTAGCTCCAGAAACCCACAAAAAGAAGTTCAGGCAATACCAAAGAGACTGTTTTGGGGGGCTTTATTGAATTCCTTTTCTCCATCAGTTGAGATGATCTAGGTAAGCAAATCATCAATGAAGAGGAGGAACAAGGTAAGAGCTCTCACACTCCTGGCTCTCAGAACCTACTACATACAGTCATGGTAATCAAAATATGCTGGTACTAGCACAACCACAGGCATGTAGAACAATGGAATAGTAAGTCTGCCGATTTATGGACAACTCATCTTTGACAAAGGACCAAAGTCCATTAAATGGGAAACAGAGTGGCGCAGGCAAAACTGGACATATATTTGCAGAAAAATTAAACAAAATCCATGCCTCACATCATACACAAAATTAACTCAAAATGAATCAAAGACCTAAATTTAAAATGTAAAACTATAAAGATTATGGGGGGGGTGGAAAATAGGCAAGACATGACATAAATAGAATACCAAACATTACTAATAATACACAAATAGCAAAGGATAAATCAGGTAACTGGGATCTTTGAATACTGAAACAACTTTATAAGAAGGGATTCATAATAGACATTATAAGAATAAAGGGGGGAGAATTTTTTTAATGTTTTATTATGGCATATTAAAGGTCTAATCTATAAAAGTTAAAGAAAATTTCAATACTACTAGAACAAAAAGACAAACAGTCCAATTTTAAAATGCGCAAAGGACAAGTACAGACACTTCCACCATGTTCGTGAAGAACACATGAAACTCTGCTACCAATCATTAGCCATTCCAAAAAACCAAACCAAGCTCACCACCATCGAGTGGACGCCAACTCACAGCGACCCTATAAAAGCAGGGTAGAACTGCCCCTGGGAGTTTTCAAGACACTTCATGGAGTAGAAAGGCCCATCTTTCTCCCTCAGAAAGACTGGTGGTTTCAAACTTCTTGAAGCTTGTAATTAGCGGTAGCCCAACACATAACCACTGAACACTTGAGGCCCCTGCATTAGCCACTACAGATAGAAACCAAAACTACAATGAGATATGACCTTACCCTGGCAATAATGACACTGATCAAAAGAATATATACTGGCAAGGTTATGGGGAAAGTTGAGCTCGTATACATTGCTTGTGGGATTACAAAATGGTACAAACAATATGGAAGCCAGCGTGGTGCTTCCTTGAAAAGGAAAGGCAGATCCATCCAGCAATCCTATCCCTAGGTTTTATGCTAGAGAAAGAATGGTGATACAAAGACACATGCACACCCCTGTTCATCACAGCATTATTCAAAATAGGAAAGATAAAGGCAACCTGAATGCACAATCAATGGATGGATAAACTGAGGTACATACATACAATGGAATACCATGCACTGATTAACAATGATAAAAAATCATTAGGAAAATTCAAATATAAACAGTAAGTTACCACTTCACATCTACTGTTAGGTGCCATTAGGTTGGTTCCTACTCATAGTGACTCAAGAACAGAATGAAAAAGTGCCTGATTCAGTGCCCTCCTCACAATTGTTCTTATGGACTGTCAATCCATCACATCAAAGACCTTTCCTCTTTTTCACAGCCCTACTTTACCAGGCATGATGTCCTCCAAGGAATGGTCTCTACTGGCATGTCCAAAATGCATGAGACAAAGTCTCACCATCTGTAGTAGCTACATAATTTCATGTCAACTTGAATATATATAAAAGTGTAGGTGTGGTATTCATTCAACCACGTCACAGTCTGATGGTGGCTCCTTGTGGGCGTGGCCTTCTCATAAGGAGGGCCCTGGGAACCTCCCCTTCTCTCTCTGCCTCCACCTTCCTGCTGACTGACTCTGATAGCTGTCAGTCACCATTGGATCCACACAATTCTGCAACCACTGACCTGTGATATTCCTGCATTCTGCATCATTGTTTGTGACTGACTACTTGAGTATAAAGAAGGACTTAAGGATTAATACAGACTTTATAGAACTGATAGGGACTGGGTTGGAATGTTTTCTTGATATACAATTACTTCCTGATATAAAACTCTTTTTAAAACATATGAATGTCACTGGATTTCTCTCTCTAGTCAACCTGGCCTAACACACCATCCTTGTCTCTAAGGAGCATTCTGGTTGTACTTCTTCAAAGACAGATTTGTTGGTTCTTTTGGCAGTCCATGGTACTTTCAATATTCTCATTCAGCATCATATTCAGATGCATCGATTCTTCTTTGGTCTTCATTATTCAATGCCCAACGTTCACATGAGTATGATGCAACTGGAAAAGCCAGAGCCTGGGTCAGGTGCCCTTTAGATTTCAAAGTAACATCCTACCTTCTCAACGCTTTAAAGACGTCTTTCTTTTTTTTTTTAAAGACGTCTTTCTTATGCAGCAGTTTTTACCCAATGCAACACATACTGCTTCCATGAGCATTAAGACCCAAACAAGACAAAATCCTCAACAACTTCAATCTTTTCTCCACCTACCATGTTGCCTATTGGTCCACTTATGAGGACTTTTGTTTCCTTTACAGTGAGTTGTTATCCATATTGAAGACTGCAGTCCTTGATCTTTAATACGTGGTTCAGGTGTTCCTCACTTTCAGCAAACAATGGTGTTTCACCTGCATATCATAGGTTGTTAATTTTCCTTCCTCCATTCCTGATGATGCATCTTTTCATATAATCCAGTTTCTATGACTACTTGTCCAGCATACAGATTAAGTATGGTGAGAGGAAACAGCCCTGACGCATACCTTTTCTGGCTTTAAACCATGCAGTATTCCCTTGTTCTGTTCCCATAACTGAACTCTGTACAGGTTCAGAATGAAGCACAATGTTGGGTTCTCGGGTTCCCATTCTTCTAAAAGCTGTCCACAGTTTGTTATGCTCCACATAGTCTAATGCTTTAGCATAGTCAAATAAAACACAAGTAAACATCTTTTCTGGTATTGTCTGCTTTCAGCCATGATCCATCAGACATCAACAATGATATCCCTTGTTCTATGTCCTGACACCAGCCTGAACCTCTGGCAGCTCTCTGTAAATGTACTGTTACAGCTGGTTTTGGATGATCTTCAGCAAAATTTTGCTTGCACGTGATTATTGACACTGTTCTATAATTCACACATTCTGTTGAGGTCATCTTTCTTTAGAATGAATACAAAAATTATGGATCTATTCCAGTCAGTGGGCCAAGTAGCTGTCTTCCAAATTTCCTGGCATTAGCTTGTTAAAACATTTCAATTGGTACTCCATCAATTTCTGGAATCTTATTTTTGGCTAATGCTTTCAGTGTACTTTAAACTTCTTCCTTCAGTATCACTGATTCTTGCTCATAGGCTACTTCCTGAAATGGCTGAATGTTGACTAGTCCTTTTTGGCACATTCACTGTGCATTTGTTCTATTTCTTTTGATGCATCCTGCATTGTTCAATATTTTCCCCACAGAAACTTTCATATTGCAACTCGACTTGATTTTTTTCCTCAGTTCTCTCAGTTTAAGATATGCCAAGTGTGTTCTGTGCCTTTTTGGCTTTCTAACTCTATGTCTTTGCACTGTTCATCATAATAATTTACTTTGTGCTCTCAAGTGCCCTTTCTCAAGCTGCCCTTTGAAATTTCAGTTCAGCTCTTTGCCTTAAGCATTTCTTCCATTGCCTTAGCTAATTTACCTCTACAATTAAGAAAAAATTTCAGTCTCTTTTGACATTCACTGATCTTTTCTTTCGTTGCTTCTTTTCTTCATGTGTGATGTTCTTAATGTCATCCCACCGCTCAGCAGGTCTTCTGTCATTAGTGTTCATCGCAACAAGTCTGTGCTTGAGATATGCTCAGAATTCAAGTGAGATGGATTCAAGGTTGTATTTTGGCACTCCTGGACTTGTTTTAATTTTTTTTGAGCTTCAACTTGAACTTATATATGAGCAATTGGTAGTTTGTTCCACAGTCAGCCCCTGGCCTGGTTGTAGCTGCTGATATTGAGCTTCTCCAGCATCTCTTCTTACATATGTAGTCAATTTAATTTCTGTATGTTCTATGTAGAGAAATCCACATTATAGCAACCTTTTGTGTCGCTGAAAAAAGGTATTCAAGATGAAAAAGTCGGTCTTGCAAAATTCTATCATGCCATCTCCAATGCCATATTTTCCAGCTACTCCTTATACTTTTATATCCCAATCTCTAATTACTGTCAATGCATTTTTATTGCATGTTTGATCAAGTTCAGAGTGATGAAGATAGGATTCTTCCACTGCTTCATCACTAACATTGGTTGTTGGTGTTTAAGTTTAAATAATAATATGGATTAAATTTGTCTGAATGTGAATAGATACAATCTTATAACAGCATTATATACTTCAAGATAGATCTTGAAAACTCCTGTTTGATAATTAATGTAATGCCATTCCATTATCAGTATACTAAATCATATGATTTTCTGATTTCCAATTCCGTTCACTAATACCTAAAATGTTGATTTTATGTGTGCCACTTCATTTTTTTTCACAACTTCCAATCTTCCTAGATTCACACTTTGTACGTTCCCAATTCCAATTATTAACTGATGTTTGCAGCTGTTTCTTCTCATTTGGAGTCCTGCGTCCATCAGCAAATGAAGACTCATCGCAAAGGCTTTACTCCCCCAGGCTTCCCTCCATTCAAGTCATCAGGGTGGATTCTACTTGGAAGTTTGTCTTTCCGTTTATCTGACTACAGTGCTTGTGTGTTGCTGTGATACTGGACACTATGTACCAGTATTTCAAACGCCAACAGTGTCACTCAAATTGAATAGGCTTCTGCAAAGCTTCCAGAATAAGAACAGACTATGAAGAAGGAATAAGCTGTCCACTCTTGAGGAATTAGTCACTGAAAACTTCTATGGACAAAACTGAAACATTGTCAGCTACTGAAAACCTCATGGAAAGCAGCACATTGTTGTAGACAGAAAGAGCTGCCTCCTCTTTCAAAAGCACACTTACTAAAATGGCTATAACTTTTTCTTTTAAGGAAAATATTATGTGTTGGTGAGGATATGAATAAATTGGAAATTTTGTCCACTGGTGGGAATGCAAACTGGCTCAGCCACTGTGGAAAATAATTTTATAGTTCTTCAAAAAGCTAAACACAGAATTACCCTCTCTCCTAGAAATCCCACCCTTAGGTATAGAATCCAAAGACCTGGAAGCAGGTACTCAAACAAATTTAAGTACATGCATTTTCACTGCAGCTTTAGAGTCAGTAGTCAAAAAGTAAAAACAGCCCAAATGTTTACCAATAGAAGAATGGATGAAGAAATTGTGGAATGGAAATACAACTGAATACCATTCTGCCATTTTTTAAAAAGGTAACAATAAATAAAGCACATACATCAACTTCCAAGAATAAACCATATATACTCTTATATAAGCCAAATTTTTCAGCACATTTTTAATGCAGTTTTGTGGTAAAATTGGGTGTCTTGGCTGGTATTCGGGTAGGCGTATACTCATGTATATATGGTATATGAAAGTCAGGCATAAAAGCTAACGTTATATGACTGAATGTCTGTAAAATAGCCAGAATACAAACATTCCCAGAGAGTCATCTGCTAAGAGTCCAAAGTTCAAAGGAAAGGAGAGAGAGGACCTGTGTAATAGGCGTAGCATACGGAATTTCTTTCTGAGGTAATGGAAATGTTTTAGTTATAGCGGTAGTGGTTACACACTGTGAACGTACTAAATGCCCCGAAGCATTCGCTTTACAATGGTTAATTCTGTACTGTGTGAGTTTACCCTCAATTAAAAAAATCCACAAAAGGAAACAAACAAGCAAAAAAAGGACTAAATAAACGATGCCCAATACATCTCTCAAAATGGATAAGTCAAATACCAAATGACAAATATGACCTGAAACCACTATAAGAAGTCCCAGAAACCTTCGAAAGCTACCAGGAAGAGAAGGAACTAGATGGTCCACAAAATTCACTGGCATCGAGTTGACTCCATGTCACAGTGACTCTGCTGAACAGAAAAGAACTGCCCCCTGTGGGTTTTAAAGGATGGAACTTTTTATGGGACTAGAAAGCCATTCACCACAAGGTGAGCAGTTTCAAACTACCTGCAATTCCACAGGAGAACGATGAGGCTTTCTCCGCTATAAAGTATGTCAGAGACCCAAGGGGCAGTTCTGCTCTGTCTTACAGGATCACTACTAGTGCAGTGAATATGGTGAGAAAGTTCTTATAAAAGCAATCCACTGCACTACACAACTAAGTCCAAGTGGAATTTTCAGGAGCGGGGTATGTGCATGGTATTAAAGTATCTTCTCCATGTACTGCTTATAAGTCATAAGGGAAAAACCAAAAAGAGTAGCTATACACAATGTCCTAATGGTGGGGGGGTTAAACTTAGCATCCTCAATTAAGGGTAGGTAACAGTATGTGTCTGGATGGATAGTATCCTAGGCAGAAATATGTAACCTGAATCCAGTCATGTACAGACTAACCTAAAATGAGAACATTTTATATAAAGAATAAAGGGGGCGGAAGGTATGTGGGAAAGTGAGAGTAGGGAGAGTGAAGAGAACTGTATTCTTCAAAAATATCAAAGTCATAAAAGAAAGGAAAAGGGGCTGTGGTAATGTTTCCAGATTAAAGAATAATTGGATATAACAAACCAAATGCCATTCCAGGTCCTAGACTGGATCCTGTGCTAGAGGGAAATGTGTACCTTATACAGGTAAAATAGCTTAGACTACAAGAATATTTAGAGGCTTCCACAGCTCTGTCATTCCAGGATTCTGAACAGAATTTGAGCAGAATTCAACATTATCAAGGCAGTGCTTCAAATCAGGGGCACTTAAACACGTGTTTGAACTGCACAGGTCTACTTACAAATGGATTTTTTTAAAGTTCATTATGTAAAACTATAATTATCTCTTTTTACTTCAACTGCACATTGAAGTAAAGTTACCTCTTGAGGTGCTCATACTTTTCATCACTTTCACTGCAATATTGTAAAATCTGAATATCACAGGACCTACACAAAATGCCACCAATGACACTGAAAGTGCACCCAATAATCGAATAAAAGCCAACACATAACTAGGAAAAGGTAAATTGTTTGATATGTACCTTAGATTGGAATTATCCACAACCTCAATATAAATGAACCCAGTGTAAAAACTATTATATAAAAAATGATATTTGAAAATGCAGCTTTTATGTAGATGCAATATATAATAAACACAACATATAAAACATCTGTTAATTGACTTAATGTCAGTGTTTCCCAAAGTGGGCAATACCACCTCCTGGGGGAATGGGGGTGCTGGGACAATCTGAGGAGGGATGGTATACAAAAGCAGCTTCCTACGCTGTATCCGGGATTTCACTGCTAAGGGGGAGCTGAGTGACTTTTTTTTCTAAAGAAGGGACAGTTGGCCAAATAAGCATGAGAACCTATGATTTATGTTATCATAACCTCTGGTTATGTTATCAACAGGTTATTAGTAGTTAGCTTTTAGGGACTCAAAAATTATGCGTGAATTTTCACCCATAAAGGAGGTCAGTGCCTCTATCCTCCACATTGCTCAACGGTGAAGTTATAGGCAAAACTGTTAGCAAATAAGTAAGTTCTGGTGGTGCAGTGAGTTAAGCTGCTAACCACAAGATCGGCAGTTAGATCCACCAGCTGCTCCACAGGAAAAAGATAAGGCTTTCTGCTCTGCTCCTGTGGCGATTTCCAGCATTGACAACCCAAGAGTAGTTTACCCTGCCCTTAGAGTCACCAAGAGCAGAATCAACTCATTGGCAATGAAGACCTTTGAGCAAATAATCAAAACTACCAACTTCAAAATCTCACACACAGAAACGCGCACGCACAAGTGCACACGCAGATGAAAATCTTGCATTGTTACAGCCAACAAACCAAAATGAAGAAATTTTGCTACAGCTAGAAGTTCTTAAAGCATCTTTTACTAACTTTCAAAATGCGTAAATCTGTTTCATCATTATAAACATTCTGCTTCAAAGCAATAGTCATTTTAAAAAAACCACTGACCATTAGATCAACATATTTAAATATGCTTGTATTAATATACCTTATTAATTCACATTGAAAAATTCAAATATGATAAAGGACATTCTAACTGGTCAAGGTGAGGAGTCTTGATTCAAAGTAGTTGAGTTTAATTTCTGGCATGAGTCATATTTTTTAATCCCAGTATCTATAAACTGAAATGTCCCATACCATGTTAATAAAGTATCCATATTAGAGTTAACAGAGTAACAACATATTAACTGTAATCTAAAACTCAGAAATGGACAGGATATTGCCTGTCTACATTCTGAAACACGTGTACAAGTAAAAGAAAACAAATATTAAGACAAGTTTGTTATTTATTAAACAATTATTTCAGTTTCCTTTTGCAGCTAGTACACTAAATGAAATACACAATTTAAGTTTCCTCTCAAAATCCATTTGTTGTGGTGGGGGTTTTTTGTTTGTTTTTTAGATCATTTTATAAGAGGCTCTTACACCTCTTGCTAAAATCCATACATCAATTGGATCTGACATATTAGTACATATATTCCATCATTCTTTCTAGACATTCACTTTCCATTGAGTCCTTGGGATCAGCTCTTTTTTAATCCCTCCCTCCCTCCTCCCCACCCCACCCCCAACCCTCATGGCCCCTTGATAATCAATTGTCAATTATTTTCAAATTTCACACCAACTGCTCCCTCTTCCCCTGTTTTGTTGTTCCTCCCTCTGGATTGGGGGGGTGGTTATATGCCATTCACTTCCCTCCCTCCAACCCTCTGCCCCCTTCTCCCTATCCTTTTGGTATCTCTACTCCCATTCCTGTTCCTGGGTTCCATGTGCTGTGAATTTTAACTCTTTCCTATACGTACGTACATGCTCCCATCTAGTCTAGATTGGGAGGCGGCACTGGGATCATGACAGCGGGGTGTGAGGAGGCCTCAAGGGATCAGAGGTATTATTGCGTGATCCATTAGTGTTCCACTGCACCCTGATTCATCCCCTCCCTATGACCCCTCTTGTCGGGGGATGTTCCATGGTCCACAGATGGGCTTTGAGTCTCCATTCTCACCAATACATTTTGTTTGTCTGTCTGTTTCGTGTTTGTTGTGGCCATTTGTTATTCTACATGAAGATCTTGTTATTTGTACTGAAGCAAAAAATACTGAGAGGAAAAAACTATCTATTAACCTAATACACCTCTAACAAGTGTGTTTTCAAACAGCAAAGCTTTTACTGGAAGACGGAGTAGCTTTACCTTTGCAAACTAAGAGAGGAACTTCACTCAAACTAAAGCATGAATTGAATATGCAGTGAACCACTTTCAATTAAAAACTAAGTCCTAAGTAGTCAAAGTAGAGGAGCCTAAGATTTCCTCTCTGTGCACAACAAGAACAGTTGGTTCTCTGATCTTCTAAGATAAAATGTCAAGGGTCTAGAATGGTATGAAATCTACAGGAGCTAGGGTAGTCCTGGATCCAGAAACCAGTTAGAATCAGGAGTGACCTGAAACCATCATGGATCTGAACACCTGGGCTTTGATTTTAATCTAACCATAACCTGTCCATTGAACTCAAACTTTTCAAATATAAATGTACAAAATGGTAATGCAATGTCGAATATATTAATTTTCAAAATGTTCTCATCTAAACCAGAGATCATAATCAGCTGACTTTATTAATTTATAGAAAACTAACATTCATCCAAAAATATTCAGACATCCAGAAATTAGGTATGTTTGGGGAATACATTTTCAGCATGACAGAAAATTTTTTTAAGATGTAAGTGTAAATATGTGGCTCTAAAGAAACTTAGACCAGAGTAAAACTGCTGCCACAGAGTTTCCCAGGCTGTAAATGTTACAGAAACAGACTACCGCATCTCTCTAGGGAGTTCCACTGTCAACTTTTCAGTTAGCAGCTGAGCTCTCTCTAATCACTGCACCTCTAAGGCTCCTAAGAAACAATTTATCAGCTGAAACACTAAATTAACTAAAACCTTTCTGCTGTCAATAATTTTTAGATCTCAAACCATCCTTCAGGAATACTGCCAGGCAATAGGGACAGAACAATGATTTCCATCTTATTGAGTTAAATACATTTTAAAAAATTCACCATTTTGAGGTACCACTGAGAAAGCAAAACAATGCCAAATAAACAATGCTATGCATCATTTTCAGGTTTAAATTATTTTAAAATTGGGTTTGTAAAATACATCAGAATGTGGCATGAAGGATCACAAGGCACCAGAAATCTAACTTCTATATCAATTACAGAGGTGGGGAAATGAGTATTTTAATAACGAAACTAGAAATTCATGCAAACTTTTTTAACTACATGAAAATATTCAATACACACTACCAGACCAATATACTCACTCCCTACCATCAAGTCGATTCTGACCAATAGCAACTCTATGTATAGCACAAGCTAGAATTACTCCTGTGGGTTGGAGACTGTAAACTGCTCATGTGAGTAAAAAGTCCCATGTTTCCCCCTCAGAGTAGCTAGCTGGTGGTTTCAAACTGCAGACCTGTGGATCACAGCCCTAAGAGTAACCACTACAGTTCTTCCTAGCTTAAAGAATCAATCAATCAATAATCAAAGCTGATACTGAGTCCAAAGAAACTCAGCATCCCAGACAGTCTAAACACCAAATGATTTCCCAACTCAGGTGGTCAAGAACCAAAGCTCCGAATGACTTTCACACAACTGGTCCACAAATACCAGCTCAAAGGTTAGAAACTATCTATGGAAAAATTAGTTAAAACGACAAGTCTTCAGTACACACTACAAATACAATGGATTGAGGTATAGCTCAGGACAATGTGCAGGCTTAAATTATTGTGACATGTTGACCTATATGTTCAGAATGAGAAAATAAAATTAGTAAAGTAACTCAATTTCAACAAACATGAAGGAATGCACTTACTCATTCAGTAATATTAACAATTTAACTGCACTAAAAAAGCCCACAAAAACCTCTTAATTTTACCCATTCCCAAAGTAGAATCTATTACTTTTTTTTACAGCTAAATATTTAACCACATCCTACACAACATTTAAATAAAAAGAAATCTAAATATCAGAGTAAATTCAAAACCAATTAAATGGTACAGGGCAAATAAGATTCACAAATAAAAACTTACTCATTAGAGAATGATTTAAATTATACATAAGGATAAACACTTCAAACCTTCAGTAAGAAAGACAGAATGCATGTCCTGTCAAAAAGCAAATCCCCCTCAATTTAGGGGGAGGTCTACAAGTATAACTTCTATTTAATTACTTCATTCATCCTTTAATTTTCCTACGCCATTAAAGTTTTCCTAAGATAGCTGAATAGATGAGTCGTGTGTGTGTGTGTGTGTGTGTGTGTGTAAATAAAGATATAGAAGTCATACTATATATTCCTCAATAGTGGTCTACTAAGTAAACTATTCTTAAGTTTAAAGGTTGATTTAGAAAACAAAGAGTATTCTTCATTTTACTGAGCTTCACAGACACTGATTTTTACAAATTGAAGCTCTGGGGCAATGCTACTTTGAGCAAGTCTACCATCACCATTTTCCAATAGCAAGTGTTCGCTTCTGGTCTCTGGGTCATGTTTGGTCAAGTTTTCTCCCAATAGCTCAAACTTTTCATAAGCCTACTGGTCCATATGCGCTGGGAAACAAAAAAAAAGTCAATATCCGCTTTATTTCAGTGGCCTGGAACCAAATCCACAACATGCCTGTTACTGAAAAACTCCTTTTTCTGTTATTTTGCTGTTGTTAGAGAAATCCAATTTGATCATCCATATTACCCTAATCTTCAGAGCTTAGTAATTCAAATGTAAAAAAATGTGTCATTTACACAAAAATAGCAAAATATGGATACTTTTTGAAAATGGAGTATAGGTTTATGGTAGAAATGGGATACAAGTATGGGTTATAGGTATATAGGATTGTTCATCATGCGGTTTTCTTTATTTTATGAATGTTTTTTGAAGCTTCTAATAAAGTTATTTTGTCAATAGATAAAGGTAAATCTCTGCTTGGGAGTTACTGATTAAATAGGTGTCTTATTTTAAAACACTGTATAATAATAACTAATAAAGTTTTCATTCTTAGTATTGGAAATGGCAAATCTAATTTAGCAGCTTCAAGTCTTCAAGATATATGACAGAGGGCCAAAGCACCTTGCTTTATAAAATAGAAATTATGTAAAAAGTATAAGATTTTGTTCTTTAGAATGATCTGGTGACTTATATGGGGAAGGGAACTAAAACCCACTTTTCTCTTTCACTAGCTACATTATACAGATAACAAGGAGACCTAGAAAATGTTAAGTGGCTTGCCAAAGTTTATTAAATGTCAGGAATAGAATTCAGGATTTTTGACTACGAATCAGACTCTTTTACAAAACAAGGCATCACCTCAAATTTAAATTAGATTTAAGATTAACATTCTGCCTCAATTTCCTTGTCTGTAAAAATAAACTTATAATTGCAACTGGTATCACACAAAATATCTAAGCCGTTGAATGGAAAACTGATTTGCTCTGTAAATCACCCAAATCAAATCTTTTTTTTTTTCATGACAATCCCTGATTTTATTGCATAAATATCAATAGAGTGGTCCAATGGTGTGATCTCACAGGGTGTTCTTTTTTTTATTGTTTTATTAGGGACTCATACACCTCCCGTCACAATCCTTACATACATCAATTGTGTAAAGCACATTTGTACATTCCTTGCCCTCATCATCCTCAAAACATTTGCTCTCCACCCAAGCTCCTGGCATCAGCTCCTCATTTTTCCCCTCCCTCCCTCCTCAAATCTTTTTTTTTACAACCTCAAGTTATAAACACCATCTTTAAGATCATGTTCTAGGCTAAAATGGTAACTTTACGAATGTTTTAAACTAAGGGTCTGCTTTAAAGGGACGAACATTCTTCAATACAGCAGGGACCTTCCAGGTCCCTGAGAAAGGAAAAAGTCACATACAGAACCCACCTAACAGTAATTCAAACTACTTTTGGGGGGGGCCTTGAAATTTTTTGCATTTATTCATCTTTCGATATATAACAAAATTCAAAACACTGTTAGCAAAGACCACTGAAATAATCATGCTGAGAATTATTTTAGTGATTCGATTCTTTTTAAATTATAGTAGCCTATCTAAAACATACAACTCACTGAAAACGAGCGTACAAGTTGTTGGATATGTCCTAGAGAGCCAGGTACATCATTCTCTTCTATTTAATATAACAGAATAGAGAGGATGATTAATGTCTAACAGACGCACCATGGTCACAAATAAGATGTGAATTCTCACCTATTAAAGCCTGAAAGAGGTTGCTCTGAAATATGTTAATAACCCGTTCGATGGAACTTCTCAGCTGTCTGTCCTCAGTTTGGCTTAGCTTTGAACGATATTCTTCCAAAAGGTACAACGCTCTCTGGGTATCTGGGAGAAGAACAAAGCTTGATTCAATTATATACTCACAAGATATACCACACTAACTGTGCAAACGATTCTGCAAGACATCTCACGAGTTCCCCCAGTCCTCCATGTCAACTGGTGTCTCAGGTACACGTGAGCTATGCACTCTCTACCTGGCAAGGCGAAAATCGGAACCTATGTGGTCAACAGAAAAACAAGGAAGGTTTCTAACAAATAGTAGATCAAAGCCTGGCCAACACAGTTTCCGACTACATGGGATACAAAGCAGATCATCTGCAATTTGTCACCATCGGCATGTTTTGATGAAGAAGCATCAGGTGACATACTAAAATACTAACTCAGAGTCGTTCAAACGACGTATTTTGGGGGGCTGGGGGGGGGCTATGAAGTGCTGCTCTAGTAGCCGGCCAGCTGCCCGGGGAGGAGGCTCCACCGCATTCAGGTGCTTTCTTCTGAAACGCGGGGACGCTGCGTGGACGGCGCGGGCTCAGCAAAAGTTCCACAACCACAAACCGGGCACACGGAACAAACAAGTGTCAGCCCCGGCCGAAGAGTTCCCAAAGCACGCCTCACCTTGCTTCCGGACCGGCATGTTTCCTCCAGAACCGGGACGGGGTCACACACCTTGCAAACAGACACGGAAGGGAGAGAAACAGAAAACCAAGAGTCGTGGTGAGAGCCGGGCTCCTCCCGGCACTGCAAACCGAGGAGCTCCCAGCCCCGTGGGTGCAGCCCACCCGGCAGGCAAAGTTTCCCCGCGAAAGGAAGACGCTCGACCCCGGGCGGTGCAGAGAGCCGTTCCCGAAGGGGGAGGGGGGACCCCTACAAATTAAGAGCAGACAGAAAGCAGTGCATGCTTGACATTTCTCCTCGAAGGCTTTCTCTTGGCCGCAGACCGGTCAACGCCTCGCTCTGGGGGCAGCGCCGGCTTAAGGACTCGGCCTCCCCACCTGCCACGCAGGGAGGCTCCCGAGGCGCCCCGACCCTTGGCCCCAGCGCCGGCGGAGGCCCGGGTGCGCCCCGATCGCGCGCCGCCGGCGCCCAGCACCCCGCCCGGCCCCGGCCCCAGCCCCAGCCCCCTCCTCTCGCTTGCCTTTCTCCAGGCTGCTCCGCCAGGGAAGCCCCGGGCCGCGGCCGCTCTCCGCGACGCCCTCGCGCCCCCACATGCACGCCTCCGCCGCCCCCCACACCTGCGGCTCCTCCACAAAGTTCCAGCGCGAGGCGTGGGCTCCGAGCAGGGGTGCGCCCCGAACCGACTCGGGGCGGCTCCCCCGCCCGGCCCGGCTCCACGCCCCCCGCCCCGCCCGGGGCTCGAGGAGCTGAGCTGAGCTGAGGGGGTGAGGGGACGGGGGAGCAGCGCCTGCGGCGGCCGCACCCCCGCTGCCTCGGCCTCCACCCCGAACGCCGCGGCCGCCGCCTCACTCGCCGGGGCCCGCCAGCCCGGTCGCCTTCTCCCTTCCCGGCCGCCCCACCCCCGGAACCTCGCCTCCTTCGGTGGCCCCTGCCGCTCTCCCCCCAAACTTTCCGCCAAGATGGCGGCCCCGGAGCTGGATGGCCGCGCCCCCACGTGACCGCGTTCCCGCGGCCTCGACCAATGGGAAGTGAGGAGGCGGCTCGCGCCCAGCCGGGGGCTCGCGGAGCGGCTGCCTTGGGGCGGGGGGAGGAGGGAGCCGAGCCGGGAGCGGACGGAGGAGCTGGACGACGGGGAGCCCGGGAGCACCCCGAGGGAACCTCCGCGCTCCCAGGGGCGGCCCCCGGAGACGTGCCGAGGCCGGCGGCGTGGAGGAGCCGACTCTACAGGTGGTTCGGGACAGCCCTGCGCCTGCAGCCCCGGTGCGTCCCGCAGGCCGAGCCTGCAGGGGTGTAACGAGACGGGACCTCCCCCGCACCCGCCCCGGACTCACACTTGTGGACACCCCTGGACCTCACACCACACGCGCCCCGTCCACCTTCACCGCGGCAGAGGGCCCGGCGCCCCCGGGGCTGGGTCCCCGACCGGGAAAGGCTGGCTTGGGGCGGAGCCGACGGCGCACCCGTGTCCCAGGCTGGGGGAGCGGGGAAAGGAGGAGTCAGGGCGGCGGTGCCACCTCGACGCTCCGTACTGCTTTTTAAAAGTTAGGGTTCGCCCCGCAGGAAAGAGTTTGAGCGCTTTCGATGGGAGGCGTGCGCGTGAAATGGTGAGATTGGTTAATTTGGTAAGAATTCCCAGTCCAAGAGACACTAAGTCCCAGTCTGAGTGCATTTAACCATGAGGGAAAGGACCTTACGGTTGTTTGTTCCTGCGCCCATTCATTCGTTCCTTCGTTTGTTCATTCATTCCCCCTACGCCTGCTTCCTCCCCTTGCCGTCAGTCTTGCTCAAGTCCTGGCGGCCCCTTTAAGAGCTCACCTGTAGCCACCTCCTCCGAGGCCGAGCCGCCCTAGGCCCTGCCCGTTTGAGTTTCGGAACCTCAGATTAGGTTAGTGGGTCTGAGCCCCGCTCACAGGCGGAGCCACTCTGTTTGTGACTTGGAATTCGCCGAAAGCTCTTCAAGTCGTTGCCCACGCCTTCTAGTATGTGGATAATAGGAACCTCCCTCCTCTGGGACAAAAGGATTTGCCCAAGGTCACCCAGAACTGGACTTTCGGAGCGCCTGTCTCCTGTTCTTCCTAGCAAACCCGACAGCCTTTCATGGAGACTGCATCCATGAAGTAACGGGAAGTCCGGGGAACTTCAGATTGTAACCCCAACAGGTACCCAGTTGAATGCTGACCACTGAATTTCACTTTTAGATGGCATTTCGGAAGCCTCGCTTGTGATACTCTAACGACCTCTGAGCTATCTAGACCGACTTGCTCAATTCAAGATAAACTGAGGTCCAGAGAGGGCAAGCTAAGTTGCCCTAGCATCTACGGGATAATGTGTAACAGAACAGCCCCAAAACTTAGGTATCCTAGCTCCAGCCCCAGGCTCTTTCCACTGTGATTTAACCAACTCGACAGTGATATGTTGGTATTTTGGCAAGAGCTGCTCTGTGCAATTCTGGGTCAAGCATGCCGGAAGCTTGAGCAACAGTTAAAGCAACAATACATAAAGGAAATGGGGTGGGCAAATGAAAGGGCAGGCTCCCCAAAGCAAGGTGCGTAAATAGATGGATGGGATCTTAACAGTGAAGATGACTGAGTGATGGCATGCTCCAATGATTAACTGACTAGAAAGATAAGAAGGGAGCCTAAGAATGAAATCTCTCCTGAATTCAGGAGGGAAGCTTGCCCTCTGGATACCTTTCATTGTTGACTTGCTAGCTAGTGAAGATAAAAATAAATAAGATGGAATACCTATTCTCAAACATCAAATTTAACATAATTGTTCAAATCTAACGTAGCCTTTCCCTGGAGGCTCTGAAGTGTTAAAAAGCAACTTTTGTATAACTCCCTGTGTTACCTAAACCTCCTCTAAAAGTAAAGAGAGGGGTAGGGAGAGGGAAAGGAGAAGAGGCATGGTGCTCTTCTTATCATCCTGTAGTCAATATAGTTGTCACCAAACCAAACACACTGTTGTCAAGTGCACTGTGACTCATAGCGAGCCTATAGCACAGAACAGAACTGCTTCATAGAGTTTCCAAGGCTGTACATCCTTACAGAAAGACTCCTGTGGTGCAGCTGGTACTAGCGGACCCCCTGCCCCTCTAGGACTCCTTATGCAGTTGTCAGCGGTGTCCAATGGCAGGCATGAAGCCAGTGCTGCTTCTACTCTTTGGGGCCAGGTCAAGTCCAGGTTTGGTGAGAGGGGCCTTTTCTCCTCATTCCTCCTTCCTACCCCAACTCTATCAGTTATTCAGTGCTGCATAAGAAACGACTTCAATGCTTTAAACTCAGTTGCTTAGTTACTTAAAGAGCCATAAGAATTATCTCGTAGTATCTGTGGGTCAGACATTCAGGCGCAGCTTACCTGGATGGTTCTGAAATTGTCTCCCAAGACTAGAATGATCGGAAGGCTTGCCCAGGGCTTAAGGGTCCTTTCCCAAGATGTCGCACTCATGGGGCTGGAATGCCGTTGCTAGCTTTAGGCTGCAGTTTCTCACCACCCAGAGTTCTCCATAGGGCTGTTGGAGTGTTTTCATGATTTTGATGCGGAATTCCTCCAGATAAAGCGATTCAGAGTGCAAAGCAGAAGCCACAATGTTTATAACCTAGACTCAGAAGTAGCACTTCACCATTTCTTCACTGTCCTATTATTGATTGTTCAGTTCCGCCTCAGGGCCTGAATACTGAGAGGTAAGAATCACGGGGAGCCATCTTGGAGGATGGCTACCCCACTATCACAACACACAAAGCAATAGCATCTGGAGTTCTTCAAACAATTTCTATTGCCTCCATGTCTTCCTTACTTCATGTAGTTAGAAGCTGCCTACATGGAAGAAGCACACCAGCCTGTGATCACGAGGTGCCCAAGGGATCAGTTATCAGGCATCAAAGAACAAAAAAATCATATCATTGTGTGCTCACTTCCATGATATGATCACTGACAACAAATGGGTGCATAAGCAAATGTGAAGAAAGCTGATGGTGCCTGGCTATCAAAAGATATAGCGTCTGGGGTCTTAAAGGCTTGAAGATAAACCAGCAGCCATCTAGTTCAGAAGCAACAAAGCCCACGTGGAAGAAGCACACCAGCCTGTGCAATCACGAGGTGTTAAAGGGATCAGGCATCATCAGAACAAAAAATCTTACCATAGTGAATGAGGCAGGGAGTGCAGAGTGGAGACCCAAAGCCCATTTGTAGGCCCCTGGAGATCCCCTTGCAGAGGGGTCTTGGGGAGGAGCCAGACAGGGTGCGATGTAGCAATGATAAAAAATAAAACTTTCCTCTAGTTCCTAAATGCTTCCTCCTCCTTCCCCACCCCCGCCCCCCAACTATCATGAGCCCAGTTCTACCTGGCAAGTCTGGCTAGACCAGAGGATGGACACTGGTACAGATAGGAACCAGAAACACAGGGAGTCCAGGGTGGATGATCCCTTCAGGACCAGTGGTGTGAGTGGCGATACTGGGAACGTAGAGGGAGGGTGGGTTGGAAAGGAGGACCCGATTACAAGGATCTAGATGTGACCTCCCTGGGGGACGGACAACAGAAAAGTAGGTGAAGGGAGACGTCAGACAGGGCAAGATATGACAAAATAGTAATTTATAAATTATCAAGGGTTCATGAGGGAGGGGGGAACAGGAAGGGAGGGGGAAAATGAGTTGATGTCGGGCTTAAGTGGCGAGCAAATGTTTTGAGAATGATGAGGACAGTGGATGTACAAATGTGCTTTACACAAATGATGTATGTATGGATTGTGATAAGAGTTGTATGAGCCCCCAATAAAAACGATTTTATAAAAAGGGAAAAAAATAAAAAAGAAGCTGCCGTTGAATAGAGTCCAGTATAAGATTGCTCTTCTTTGGGAAAAAGAATTTACTACTCAAGATGTTGGCTGGTAAAACTGTCCACACAACTTTCTAGTCTCAGATTAACTATCTCTTAGAATACGTGGAAAGTTTAGGAGTAAAAGAAATGAAAAAAATGTTCCAATCTCCCATTCTTCTACATAGGTGGAGATTCAGTCTCAAAGAATCGTATCTCTCTCTTCTAAATCTTCCCTTCTTAATCACCCTTCTAGTTCCACATCTGACTTCCTCTCCAGGACCCCAACCTATCTCTAGAGAGGTCCACGCTCCGCAGGACTCGGCAGAAACTTTCACTCGTATTCCAGCTCAGCAGCACTGTGCATGTGCCAGAATAATCACAAAAGGAAAGAGTTGGATGCTCTCAAATAAGCTGATTCTAGTTCAGGCTGCAAGAGGAGGAACGGATGTAGAGAATGGTGGAAGTGACCGTTGCTGGACATGATCAAGCTTCCACTAGAACTCAGGGGCAGGACATATCCTGGCTGCGTGCCTTAAGAGGGATCTAGTGTAGTGGTTACACTTTCACCTGCAATCCATGAAGCCACCAGCTACTCAAAGGAGAAAAGGCCGGTCTTTCTACTACCGTAAACAGTTAACAGTCTTGGAAACTCACGGGGGCATTTCTACTCTGTCCTATAGGGTCACTAAGATTCAGCATTAATTCATTGGCAGTGAGCTTTTTTTGTTTGTTTGTTTTGAGGCAAACCAGCACCTGCAAAGAAGCTGATCCCAAGGGAAACCCTTATAGAAGCTCAGGCCATTTCACTGGAAAAAGGAGGGGCTCCTGGAACTTGATTTCAGTCTTCAAAATAGCTTATCTTGTCTTTCAGAAATAAAAACAAGAATAAGAGTTATAGGGACCTTGGTAGTTCTTCCTTAAAACAATGTTTTAAAAAAAAAAAACTGCCGCAAATCCCAGAGAACTCCCTCAAGTGATGGGGAGTTTTACATCAAGCAGAGCCTGAATGAACACAGCAAGGCTTTCTAAGGGGTAGATATAGGAGGAGCTACCCCCCTGCCCCCCGCAAAAAATGAAAATTTTTCAAAGCTATATATTAATTTTTTTACAAAACTTACCGCCTTCAAAGTATTCTCCAT
Source organism: Tenrec ecaudatus (assembly GCF_050624435.1). NCBI lineage: Eukaryota > Metazoa > Chordata > Mammalia > Afrosoricida > Tenrecidae > Tenrec > Tenrec ecaudatus. Next base: position 39,176,885 of record NC_134537.1, on the reverse strand, counting down.
CAATTATGGAGAAATTTATGAAAAAATTCACTATGGCCAGAGAGAACCTTCCCAGGCAAAGCCAAGGGGTGCACTAACTCAGAGTGAGTTGCTCAATGCTCATCTTGTGGAAAAAGTGCATTCCACAAAAGCTCCATTCTGCCCAACGCAATTCCAGGTTTTTTAGGGTACCCCCTCATAACCAGACCCTAACAATAAACCTGAGGTGACCTCAGAGACCACAGTTCTAAGACCTTGAAACTTTAATGCCTCCATAACATCAGTATGATTTTATATCCATCCAGGGTTCGTTTTTTCTACTCAATTGAAGTGGTAGACCGACTGCCTTCCTCATAAATATTTCTTTCTTTCTGAATAAATGAACAAATTAAAACCAGTTCTTAATAGGTGTACAACTACCTATCTCCATGCCAAGAACTTATTAAATTTATGCTTTTTAATGGGCACCCACCCTCAGATTTCTATATTGTGGTATAATGGGCTTCTAAGTAGGTGTCCACAGATAACTTAAGTCCCCGCCCTCATTTAAACACATAATACCTTTATTATTAGCCCTTACCGTGCTCAAAGGGTAGGTTTAACTTGTTTTGGTCTCACATCAATCTATGAGAAACACTTATCTCTCTGTGGAATAGGATGCTGAGGAAGAGGAAGAGGAAAAGCTGAGTCTAGGGCATCACCCTCACTGCCTACACGTCCAGGGCTCCTGAAGGACTAGGTGATAATAGAGTGAGAGCTGAATGTTACTTCATTGTTTTTCTATTAGACTACACTACTTTGTCTCTACTTGGCTCACTTCATGGAAAACAAAAGAAAAGGTGTGTGAGGAGAGAAGGGGAGAGAATTGAAAGATCTAAGATTAGTAAAGTAATGAAGTCTAGTATATTTGTTATAAATATAGATATGTGAATATCTTTAACAATAGAAGCAATTTGATGGAAATGGGAATGTTTTCTCTGACCACAAAGAAATAAATATCCATACCCTGACTATATGTTATAACTAAATGGATGTTTAAAAAAATACAAAGGGTGTATATTTATAATGCCCTATAGTTTCCCTTAGAAGTTCTGGTGGCATAGTCATTGTGTGTTGAACTGCTAAGGTCAGCAGTTCAAAACCACCACTCCTTAGGACCAAGACGGGCCTTTCTACTTGCCTAAAGAGTTAGCCTTGGAAACTCACAGGGGCAATCATAGCCTGTCCTCAAAGGTCTCTATGCATCGAAATCAACTTGATGGCAGTGAATTTGAAGTTTTTTATGGGCTAGAGCACATACGTTTTTCATTGCTAGGGGTGGGGAGGAGCTGCGTCATTGTTTTCTTGAAAAGGAGGCAGTAAGCCAAATACATTTGGAAACACATGCTCTAACCTAACAAGCATCCTTAAGTTAGAAAGAGATGTCTCAATAGATGTCTCAATGGACAAAATAGTTGGCTTGGAAGGGCCCTTAGTCCCATCCCCTCATTTGACGGGCATTAAGGTAAACTGCAGAGGTGCTTCCAGACAGCATCCCACAGAACGATCAAAGTACTGTTCCCATTTTCCCCTGATAGTAGAGTACTACACACCTCCCAGGAGCACTTTTCTCCTTCAAGAAAAGAGAGAGAAAGCAAGAGAGAATTTGCAATCTTTTCTAGAGATTTCTAAGTTTAATCAAATGTGCCTGTCTGCTTTTGAATAACTCGTGGCACTAGCAGAATATAGACTACCATATTGAAATCCTTAGGATTATAGGTAAATCTCCTTACATGAGGCAGCCCCTTCACCCTTCCCCCAGCCAGGAGGATTAGCAGTGTCTTTTCAAAGAAGAGTCTGAGTAGGGCCCCTGAGTCAGATTATCCTTTATAGACTGAGAACACAAACTTGGAAGCATAATTGGAATTTGAAGAAACACGATTAGAATTTCAAGAAGTCATTTGTATTCCATTTCTGAAATGTGGCCTGGCTAATAGACTCCTGATAAGCAAAAGAAGGCAAAAGCGTTTTCGCAATTGGATGTGGATTGAGTCCAGTGACCAATCTCCATTAGGATAGAAAAATTCCAGAGCCTTCCAAAACTCTTCTGTGCCAGTATTTCATTTGGGGAAGTGGCACTCACTAGAGTCATAATGTTCCTATTCCGTGTGTTGTAGAACCCAAAGTTCCTGTATCCTTGTCTTTTATTTCTAGCTCACAAGACTAGTAAAGGCAAAGAATGATTTAAAAGCTTACCTTCTATTTAAGTTGTTTCTAGATTGGATTACTTTCTTCAAAGAAATAATTTAATAAATTGGAAGTAAATATAACAAAAACATCCTCTACTTTTTATAAGTAAATTGAGCTAAACCCCAAACTTTCCCCAACATACTTTTTTTAAATGATGCAAAAGTCCCCCAAATTGGATATCATATCAAATTGCCAATTACCAAATGAACAAGTGTGGTAATTGGGTGATTTTATGTCAACTAGGCACTCCTGGAGAAGGGTGGAGTCAAACTTGTCAATCAACTGGTAACATGATGACACCTCTTTGGGGTGTCATACATATGAAGGATTCTGGAGAGTGCCTCTCTCTCTGCCCCTCTGCCTTCCTGCTTGTTGGAACTCTGACTGTCTCAAGGGTTGGCCCAATGTGGGCTGCCTGTCCCTGAAAGCTGCTGGCGCCCTGCCTTGTTTCCACCAAGTTGGGATCCACATGACTCTGCCCACTAGCTTGGGATCATTCTGATTTCCTGCCCACTAATGTGCCTCATTGACATGTGACTACATGAGTCTGAAGAGAGCCTTATGGAAGGCTGGGATGTCTTCTTGATATATAATTGCTTCTTAATATAAAGCTCTTATACGTAGATGAATATCACTGGATTTGTTTCTCTAGACAACCTGGTGTAACAACAAGCTAAGCCAACTCAAAGGACGGTGGGCGACACCATAACAACTACAAAAACAATTTAAAAAGGATGAGAATATTCTTAATTGCTGAACAAAATGACTACAGTAATTTAGGATTTAGTAATAAAGTTATTATTGTGTGCCGTGAAGTTCAGTGGAACTTCCAATTAACAATGAGCACCTCCCATGTATCCAAGAGACTTCCAGTCAACTTATCTTTCAAGTGACTTTCTCTTCAATAGAAATAGGCACCCAAGGATCACCAGACACTGGACCAGTGCCTCCATCGCAGAACACAGACAAATTAAGAAACAAGCAAGCAGGCAGAAAAAAGGAGAGCTCTGATAAAATAATCACTTGGAGATAATGGAAATAATTTAATAATTTTTTTAAATTAGCATCACTATTCTCAGATAAGCTATTGAATCCACAAAGAAAAGACTACTAAACAAAAAAGGAGGAAAGTTCTTTGAAATAAAAAGTTTGAAGGGAAAAAAACAGCCCATAGAATTTCATAGAAAGGTCGTAATATTCAAAGATGTTTCTTGGGGTAGAGAGAGGTGTAAAGAAAGAAAAAGAATGAGAGGAAAAAAGCAAAAGAGAAGTTTCACTTGTGAGGGCCGTCAAATGATAGGTCTTCCAGAAAAGAGAACAGGGAAAATGTGAAGAAATAAGTAATCAATATAAATAATTTATCGGAATTAAAAGATCTTATTGTTTTTAAGTGCCGCCAACTGGTTTCTGATTCAAGAGACCCTGTGAACAACAGAGCAAGGCATTGCCTAGTCCCGCACCATTCTCAGAATTATTATATTGGAAACCACTGTTGCAGCCACTGTGTCCATCTGACTGAAGATCTTTTCTCTGACACCCTACTTTACCAAGCACAATAGCTTTTTCTAGGAACCGGTTTCTCGTGATAAAATGACCAAAGTACGTAAGATGAATTCTCTCTTCTTGGTAGCATTCTGGCTTTATCTCTTCCAGGATAGGTTTATTTGTTTTTCGGTAGCCCATAATAGTTTCCATAATCTTCACCGGCACCATAATTCAAATACATCAGTGCTTCTTCTGTCTCCCTTACTCAGTGTCCAACTTTCACATGCGTAGCAGGTGATCGAAAATATCAGGCCTTTTTGAAAAGGATGTTGGCAACATTTGTACAAATGTGCTTGATACAATTGATGTGCAGATTGTTGTAAGAGCTGTAAGAGCCCCCAATAAAATGATTTATTAAAAAAAAATTTTTAAGAAAAAATACCAGGCCTTAGGTAAAACACCGCTTAGTCCTCAGTGTGATAGCCTTGCTCTTCAACACCTTTGTGTACCAGGTTTACTCAGTGCAATGCATTTGATCTCTTGACCGCTGCTACCATGAGCATTGATTGTGTATCCAAGCAAGATAAGATCCTTGACAACTTTAATCTTCTCCGTTCATCATGATGTTAGTTGTGAGGATTTGGGTCTTTGGATTTAATTGTAATCCATACTGTAGGCTGCAGTCCCTGATCGTCATCAGTAACTGCTTTAAGTTATCCCCACTCACAGCAAGCAAGGTTGTGTCATCTTGCAGGTTGTTAATAAGTCATCGACCAATCGTGCCTGGCTCTACTTCATATAATCCAGCTTCTCTGATTATTTACTCAATATCTATATGTTGAATAAGTATGGTGAAAGGATACATCGATGACACACACCTTTCCAGATTTTAAACTACGCAATATTTCTTTGCTCTGTTTGAAAGACTGCCTTTTGGGCCACCTACAGGTTCCACAAGAGCACAGTGACTGTGTTGGACTTCACATTCTTCTCAAAGTTTTATCTGTAGTTTGTTAGGATGTTACTTTGAGGACTAGGATGTGTCTGACCCAAGCCAGGATATTTTTAATTACTTCATTTGCATGTGAATGTTGAACATTGAATAAGGAAGTACAAAGAAGAATGGATGCATTTGAATTGGGGTGCTGGAGAAAAATATTGAAAGTGCTGTTAAAAGGACAACCCGACTTGTCTTGGAAGAAGTGTGGCCCAAGTGCTCCTTAGGGGCCAGGATGGCAAGACTACACTTCACCTCACATACTTTGGACACATTGTTAGAAGAAACCAGACCCTGGAGAGAGGCAGGGAAATGAGGAAGTCCCTCAGGAGATGGATTGACACGGGCTGCACCACTAGGCTCAAGGACAGGAACAGAGGTGAGGATGGTGCGGAACAGTGTTTCCTTCTATTGTGCACAGGGTTCCTTCTATTGTGCACAGGGTTCCTTCTATTGTGCACAGGGTTCCTTCTATTGTGCACAGGGTTTCTATGAGTCAGAACTGACTGACTGGTACCTAACAACAAAACAATTCAATGTTTTATATAAACAAATGTTATGCAATGTGCATTGGCTTCCATGCCTCATTGCTTTCTTAAGCAGATTCAGTTTGCTTAAGCAGAAGGAATTCCCATGCTAACTGCAGAAGTAAATAATCTGACAAAACTCCAATTGCTGCCACCATATGCTGTCGCTGCTGCAGGGAGTACCCCTCTTTGTAGTATGAAGGACAGCTGGAGGAAGCAGTCACAGGCCCAGGATGACAAGAATGCAGGCCCTCCTTTTCTAGAGTTCTACAGGTGGTTCAGTGGGGTAAAGATCGGGCTACTAACTGCAAGTCCTGCATTGTGGGGGGAGATCAGATGCTCACAGGCGTCCTCCCAGAGGGCGATCAGTTGCCAGACTGCAGGGGGGCCCTCTCCCTGCTGTTAAGAACAATGGATGCCTGCAGTCATCTATTTGGTTCCAGTAGGTGGGGTTTACACCCTACTGATAATGGTTCCTATGGAGATCCAGAGAACAGGTCAAAGTTAAGCTGCCATCTGGTATCTAGGATCCGCCCATCTTGTCACATGTATACCCCCCAATCCCTCCTCTTCCTATTGCATGTATGTCCCTAGACCACCCCCTCATTACTGTATTACCTATAGCACAACCCCTTCCTGTGACGTATGTCCTCACCTGTAATTAGGGGGCTTGCATGTCCCCAGAGAATATAAAAATCTTGGGCTAGCATTAAAATCTCTCTCTCCCTCCATGTGGACCACCAAGCGGGACTGAGGTGAGCATGCTACTATGAATCATGTCTGACTCCATTTATTTCAGTATTTCTCTTCTATCTCATGCTCGCTATGACTTTACTATGATCTTTACTTATTATCGCTGTACAATTGTGCCTACCGGACCCATAATGATGCGCTAGGGGCTGGCTTCCCCTGACACGGCAGCTCAAACCCAGTCCCTCCATGGAAGAAAAGTGAGGCTAATTACACCTCTACAGACTCAAACTTCAAAATCCCAAAGAGCAAGTCCCAGCCTGGCCTATAGTGTCTATAGGAGTCCAGAATCAACTTGGTGGAAATGGGTTTGGGTTTGTTTTCTTGTGTACTTGTTATTGTTCTTACCTCTCTAGGAAGACAATTTAAAAGTTACTTATCACAACCTTTCCAAACATACTATGTGTGCGATTACCTGACATGTCTAGGGACAAAGAAGATCCTTTGAAACTGAAAATGTGAAGTTTCTCCCCCCCAAATGATAAAAACTCCAAGTAAAACCGTCATCTATTAGCATCTAGTATTAGCATGCTAGTATATCTCAGTTTATATTCTCATGCTTTTATTTAAATATAAATGTTTAAGGAAATATATAATTTTTTAAATTGTGTAAGCAATGCCTGTTTATGGTAAAAAATTAAATAAATAAAGCGGCAAGTCATTTAGAAGCACATAAAGTTAAAAGCAAAATGTGCCCTCCCCTCCTGTCTTTGCCCCCCTCAGACTAAAAAAAAATTTCAGGGACTATAAAAAAACTTTTATGAACTAAATATATTGAGATATGAACCTATCATTTTTATTTCTTGACATATCCTCCATCAAAGTCTATACACTTCTTTTAAAAAAAACAACAACCTTGACATATAATTCACATCTTGCAACTCAAGCCTTAATTTACAAAAAAAAAACTGAACAGTGGTTTAGTTTAGTAAAACTGAACAGTGGTTTAGTAAAAAAGAGATTCCTTGAGCATACAAGGTTCTGTGTATATTCTCAGCAACTATAAAGTAAATAAAGTTTCAAGAAAAAATATCAATAGATGGATCTCTATGTTAAGAGACTGAAGATTCAAACAATAGCACCTCTGATTCACAAGCTGGGCAGCAAGCAGCCTCAGAAGCCCAAACACAATCTGCCACAATTGGTCTAGACCCGGATCATCAAACTGGCTCGAGAGCTATATGCAGCTCTTTTGGTCTTTACCTGTGGCTCTGAAGTAAATATTATTCAGCTAATGGTGATTTCATTTGTCAAAAGATATTTCTGGCTCTTTAATAATTTTTAAATTGTTGTGAGGGACAGGATTGGTTCTTCAACCTCAAAAGTTTGCCAATCCTTGGTCTAGAACAATCAGGACTTGGTCAGTGTCAGAATCCCTAGTTTTCCCCCTTTGTTTCCAAATTAAGACCAACCAAAGTAGCCAGTGTGTACCCCAAACCAATCATAAACGCTTTTAATCCATTACTGTTGAGTGGCTTCTGACTCATAGCCACCCTTACAGGACAGAGTAGAACTGCGCCCATAGTGTCTCCATGGCTGGAATCTTTACAGATTTCTCCTGCCAAGTGACTGATGGGTTTGAATCACTGACCTCTCACTCAGCAGCCGACGGCTTCAACTATACCTACCGCCAGGGCTAATTATTAAAATGTCCTAGTTATCCTGCCTCCAGCCTCCTCACATCAACAAGCTCCAACCACAACCCACCTGAAGTCTTCGCTTTTTCTACTCGAAAGCTTTGCCATTCTCGTGCCTGTCTCTGAGGCTGCCAAACAGAATGGATGGTAGCTGAGTCCCTTCCACTGGAAGCTCAGAATGAATACCCTCTCTTTGTTCTCATTCAGGTTGTCGTTTATTTCCAATAGGGGGGGAGGGGGGAAAGCAAACCAAACCAAATTCACTGCCATCTGCATGACAAAAATGTCCTCTGGAGCAAAAAGGTATCAGAAGAGCCGTGAGATCTGTTCGTTTCAGTAGAGGCTTCTTTATTAGGCTATCCCTTAATGCAACTCACACTTCTTATGCACTTAATTAATGAGAGACAGACACAAAAATGAATTCCATTGCTCTAGGATGTTTTTTTTTAAGTTAAAATCTTGAGTCTTTGCTTACAGTCTGGACCAGACAAACCATTCATTTAAAACCTTTCAAAGTTACTCCATTAACATGAAGAGAAGGCCTCACAAATGAGTACAATGGCAGAACACTTTTTACTAATAATGTTTTTCAAGCCTGTTTAATTTTTTAAAAATATCTCCATCCTCCTGAAAGCTTGTGAGACTGTGATTAGAGCCATTGTGAAAAGCAAAACCGTGTATAACATTTACATAGAATTACTTGTCCACAGACATTTACTCTCCTTGCTCCTCTCTGCCAATGCTGTGCAATTTGCCAATACAAACAATGAAGTTTTTCACTAATGAAGTTACCAAACCGAGCATCTGAGTGCATTTTTCTCAAGGGAGTGATCTTCTGGTAAGTTTTACTGAAGATGACATTTTCATTAGCACTACTAATGAACTTTGCTTTCTCCTTTGGGGACCTATGATTTATTAAAAGAATTAAAAGTTTGAAAACACATTTTCAATGAGAAATGGGAATTACATTCATTTATTTTGAATATGGCCAGGGTATTTGCAGAATAAAATTTAGTGAGTATTCCCTAAAGTCGTGATGGCTTTTAAGCACTGCATAATTTGGGGTGTTGCCATCAGGAAAGCATTGCACTGTTACTCATTAGAAGGATAATGTCATTATAATGTCACTATAATAGCCTTACTCTGAGGCATAAACCAGTTAAATGAAGCACCAGCAAAAGAAAGCCAACAATTTGTTTGGTGAACCAGCCTGGTTCTGTGGTTTACTGACTCTACATTGAGCCACAAAGGAATGCAGCTAGTAGCTTCATTTGAACAGCCCTCCAAGGAAATGCTGCAAGAGGTCACAGTTCTTACCTTTGGTCTCCAAGTTTCATGATCTCTGTTCACAAAGCTGCATCCAGGCTCTGTGCATAACACTTTACTGAGTGCCTTATAAACTTGGTCATGGAAAGAGGGCCATGCAGGTGTGAGCAGAGAACTTCCTGTTCAGAAAAAAAAACAACAACAGCAAATGTCTTATTCTAAAACTCTCCATAATAAAGGAGATGACTTTAAAAATCTTAATGACAGGCTTCTTTTCGCTAAAAGATAGAGAAGTGACTACGTGTAGTATATTCATACCTCATTTTATTTCACTTGGCTTTATTGTACTCAGAGACTCATATCGATTGAAGGTTTGTGGTAACCCTGGTTTGAGCAAGTTGTCAGTGTTAGTGTTTTCCAACAGCATGTATTCCATTTTGGTACCTTTCATGATATTTTGTAATTTTTCATAATGCTATTGCACATGTACTAGACTACAGTCTAGTGAAAAGATAACTTTTATATGCACTGGGAAATAAAAAAAAATGTGTGATTTATTTATTACAACATTCGCTTTGTTTCAGAGGCTGGAATCAAACCTACAATCTCCAAGGCATGCCTGTACTCGCAGAGCAGACTAGAGCTAGTGCTTCCAGCAGGAAGCTGTCATTAGTCTTTCCACTCCTGTGAAAGCTGCCATATCCAGAGGGCTCACAGAGGATAGTACTTGGATGGTGCTAGTGGACAGTGCCATTGGTGGCTCTGAAAGACCTGAGGTCTCCACAACTTTAGAGGAGTCGGTGCTTGTGGTTGGTCAGTGCATCCAACTGCTTGTCAGTGAAAAGATGAATGAGGGTTGTTCACCTTCAAGTAGAAAGAGTAAATGCTTTAGGAGCAAGTAAGTTTCCTTTTTAAAATTAGGTCAATTCCGTTCAAGCCTTCTCTTTACTACTCTTACTACCATTTAATACTCTTACCCACTCGACTGTCAGTTTGTTATACTGTGGTGGCTTATGTGTTGCTGTGATGTGATTATAATTGATGTCATTGGTATTTCAGTACCATCAGGTTCACCCATGGTGACTAGATTCCAGTGGGGCTTCCAGACTAAGCAGGTTGTTGTCGTTAGGTGTCATCAAGTCAGTTCTAACCCATAGTAATCTTATGCACAACAGAACAAAATACTGCCTCTTCCTGCACTATCCTTACAATTGTTCCTATCCTTAAGCCTATTGTGCCTCCCACAACGTCAGTCCATCTCGTTGCGGGCTTTCAGCCACTTAGGAAAGGAAAGCGGTGGCACACTTTCTGACAGAGTGCCAGAAGATGAGCCCCTGAGGTGGAAGGCATTCAGAGCACGACTGGGAAAGAGCAGCCTCCTCAAAGTAAAGCCTATCTGAATGACGTGGATGGAGCAAAGCTTTGGGGACCTTGTTTTGCTGATGAGGCACAAATCAAAATGAGAAGAAACGCCTGGCAGCATCCATTACTAATGAGCACATAGAATGTACAAGTATAAATATATGAAAATTGGTCATTAAAATGAAATGGAAAGCATAAAGATTGATATCCTAAGTATTAGTGGGCTGAAATGGCCTGGTGTTGACCATATTGACTTGGAAAAGCGTATGATGTACAAATGCTGGGAATGACAAATTCAAGAGGAATGGTTTCACTGTCAACATCAAAACTCTCCCTGGCTCCATTTTCAGCAAAACAATAGACAAATTTATAAGTGGATCAAACTCACTACTGAGGTACACACACCTTTGAATAATCAACTATTTGAGATCAAAAAGCCAGCATTTACCCATGGACAGAGTTCAGAAGGAGAAAAGGAAATGAAACTAGGAAGTATAGGGAATAAATGGCAACAGGAATGTGACATTGAGGGAGCTGTAATCAATGAGATGAAACAAAATGGATATGAGTTGTTGAATGTAAAATTGATCTGCTCTGTAAACATTCACCAATTCACAATAAAAAGTTTTAAAGAGAGGACATTTCAAGATTTGTCTTTAAGTATGATGCGCTAAGTGATAAGATCTATACATCTACAAGGAAGACCAATGACTGACTATAATTATGATTCAAATTTATGCCCCATTCAATGATGAAGAAATCGAAGAATTCTACCAACTTCTGTTTTAAATTAGTCAAATATGTGATGATGCATTGATAATTATGGGTGATTGGAATTTGAAAGTTGGAAGCCAAGAGGAAGAATTAGTCATTGGAGTTCTGGTTTTGGTGACAGAAACAAAACTGGAGATTGCATGATAGAATTTTGCAAGACCAGTGACTCTTTCATTGCATATACATTATTAATGGTAACTATACATCTGAGCCTTACCAGATGGAATTCGTAGGAATCAAATTGACTACATGTGTGGGAAGAGATGATGGAGAAGCAAGTCCAGGGACCAATTGTGAAATTGCCAATGAATTGCCCGTATGCAAGTTCAGGTAGAAACTGAAGAAAATTAAAACAAGTCCATGAGAACCCAAATATGATCTGAAGTATGTACCATCTGAATTTAGAGACCATTTCAAGAACCAATTTGATGCACTGAACACCAATGACTAGATGAGCAGTGGGATGTTAACAAGAACACATGAAGAAAGAAGAAAGTCATTAAAACAAAAACCACAACAAAAAAGACCAAAATAGATATCGCAAGATACTCTGAAACTTGTTCATGGACGTAGAGTAGCTAAAGTGAATGGAAGAAATTATGACATAAATGAGCTAAAATATGTGGATCACGGGGGTGCTGCTTGGGAAGTGGAGGCTCAGGGCCTCCCATCTACTTTCAGAGCCCTCCCGGGTCGCAGGCAAGGAATGACGATGAGGGCCCAGTGAGGTGCCAAGGGAAGGTCACGGTCAAGGACGACCACAAGGAACTACGGAAGTGCCTCTATGACTGTCAGGAAGTGGAGATTGACCTTGGCTGCGGTTTCATAAACTGACAAGATACCAACTGAAATGTTTCAACAAATATTTGCAGTACTGGAAGCTTTCACGTGACTATGCCAAGAAACTTGGTCAATCATCAGGAAGAAATCCATATTTGTACCCATTCCAAAGAAAGGAAGCCTATCAAAATGTGGAAATTATTGAATATCATTAATATCACATGCAAGTAAAATTGTGCTGAAGATACTTAAAAAATGATTGCAGAAGCAAAGTGACAAAGAGTAGCCAGAAATTCAAGCTGTATTCAGTAGAGGATGTGGAATGAGGGAAATCATTGTTGACATCATATGGATCATAACTGAAAGTAGGCATTCAAGAAAGATGTTTACTTGTCTCTTATTGACTATGAAAAATAATTGTGTAGATCATAACAAACTGCGTACATCATGGTATGGAAAGTAGCATGGTCTGCTGGAACACTTAATTATCTTCATGCAGAACCTGTACATAGACTAAGAGAACAAGGGGATATTGCATAGTTTAAAATTAGAAAACATGAGTGTTTGGGTTGTATCATTTCATCACACTTATTCAATCTGTATGCAGAGATAATAGTCTGAGAAGCTTTATTCTCTGAAGAAGGATTAGAGAATGGCTTATTAACAACCTATAATATGTAGATGGTACAATCTTGCTTGCTGCTGAAGCCAGGAGGACTTGAAGTCATTTGCTGGTGAAGATCAAAGACTACGCTATAGTCTTCAGTATGGATTACAACTCAATGTAAAGAAAACCCAAAGACAACGTCTCATGATCATGCAGGCTGACTTGCTTCTTCCATGTTGCTTCTCTGCAAGATGGCCTCTTGAGTTCTTCCAGTTTCAGATACGCTGAGTGTCATAGTTGCATAATCTCATGTCAACTTGATAAATAGAGTGAAAGGGTAGAGTCTAGCCTGTCAATCTGGTCACAGCCTAATGATAACTCCTTGTGGGTCTGAGCTTCTCATAAGGAGGGTCTTGGGAACCGACCCTCGAGACATGCTGATGACAGCCAGAGCCCTGGAGATGTGTCCACCACCATTGGATTCATAATACTTTGCACCAACCGGCCAGTTCCTGCATTCTGCTTCATTGCATGTGGCTATGAGTCTGAAGAGGGACTTATGGGATCGTATTGGACTTATGGACTTCAGTTGGACTGATCTGGGATGTTTTGGGGGGTTTTTTCCTCGGATGTTTTATTGATGTATAATTACTTCTTGATATAAAGTTCTCTCTTACACATATATGAATGTCACTGGATTTGTTTCTCTGATCAACCTGGCCTAACACACTGAGCATGTCTTCCCTTTTGGTTTACTAATTCTAAGACTAACACTAAGACATTTCATTATATTTGACTTTATCTTCTCAAGTGCCCTTTGAAATTTTCTATTCCGCTCTTCGCATCCTTTCTTCCATTTGCTTTAGCTACTCTACAATTAAGAGTAAGTTTCAGAGTCTCTTCTGACCACCACATTGATTCTTTCTTTCTTCCTGTCTTTTTAAATCTTTTGCTTTCTTTATGAAGGATGGTATTGATGTCTCCCACAGCCCATCAGGTCTCTTGTCATTAGTGTTCAATGTGTCAGATCTGTTCCTGAGATATTCTCAAAATTCAAGGTGAATAATAGCCTTAAGATTGTATTTCGGCTCTTATGGATTTGTTTTCATTTGGTCTTGCTGTTTCCAGAACTTACATGTGAGTAATTGATTGTCTGTTCCACACTTGGCTCCTGGTCTGGTTTTAGCTGCTGATATTGAGCTTCTTCACAGATGTAGTCAACTTGTTTTCTGTGTATTCCATCCGAGAAAGTTCATGTGTATAGCTACCCTTTAATTTGTTGGATACAAGTTTGAACCAAAGGCAGCCCAGTTCTACTCTCTCTTAGTGGGCCATGGTGAGTTGGCAGCGATTGTTTTTTTAATATAGAACGCTTCACGAATTTGCATGTCATCTTTGAGCATGTGCCATGCTAGTCTTCTCTGTATCGTTCGAATTTTAGTACATGTGCCGCCAAAGCAAGCACGATTTTTAAAAACTCTACGATAAAAGAGCCATGGTGGCACAGAGGTTAAATGCTCACTGCCAATCCTCGGGGGGCGGTTCCACCCTATCCTGCAGGCTCACCATGAGTAGGAACCATAGTGGCTTGGTGTGATATGAAATTGATGTATCAATTTGCCATGCTGTGGTGGCTTGTGTGTTGCTATAATGGAGGAACCAATGCTACTAACATTCCAAAGAGCACGAGGGTTAATCCTAGTGGACAGATTTCAACAGAACTTCCCATCTAAGATGGGTTAGGAGAAAAGGTCTGACCGTTTACTTCAGAAAACTAGCCTATGGAAACCCAGTAGATGAAAACAGAACAGAGTCTGATAAATACTAGACGACGAGCTGGAGTGCATACAAAGTACACAGTTGTTGCAACAATGGACTCAAGCATATCAATATTCGTTGATAAATGTGGTACGGGAGATAGCAATGCTGGGGTCTGGGGTACATGAGTGGAAGTCAGTAAATATAAGTCAACCAACAATGACAACAACATTACACATTATACGCTGGAATTCAGAGATAAATAAAACACAGCTGTTGCTCTCCAGGAGCTATGGTCAAGCGGAGGCAGTATGTTGGCATATGAGACAGCACACAGCCCTCAGCTGAGCCTTGAAGGATAAATGAGAAAACAACCGTAGGAGAAACGAAATGTCCAGGTCAGAAAGGGGAAAATGAAAGGGGGAACGCGGTCTGGAAAATTCAGAGGCAAGTTAGTCATAGCCAGTGTCCCTTCCCTGCGATGAGAAACCAAGTCGCCCTGGTTATACGCGACAGCGCCATGCCCCTCAGAAGTTGTATTCAGCATCTCACTGAAGTCTCTACTATGTCCTCCTATAGAGAGCTCTGGAATTTAACCTGTAGCATTCTCTTTTGACCTTCTTAAGTTTCTCATGCCACTTGAATTGTCCTTATCAATCTTATCCCACCCACCCCCTTTTTATAACACCACCACCCCTGAATTCTTCAAAATGACTTCATTTCATAAGCAGGGAATTCTTCTCTAACAAAGACCAGGTTAGAAAACCTAGGAGTTTCCTGCACATTTCCCCCCCAGGGTAGTTAAGGACCTCCACTTGAGGCTATTTGGGGAGTGAGTCTATCAAGCAGGTGTCAGATTCTAGAAAGCCACCCTAATTGAGCAGCAGAGTGAAAAGGACAGATGGAAGAAAAAGGGGAAACAGTAGACAGGCCACTGATGCCTTGATATTTTCCTGAGTTACCAGCTGAACTCTGACATTCCCAGGCCTTCCTACGGATCCAAGCTGACGTGTGCACAGGGTTGATTGGTTCCTAAGGTCGAAAGAACGGAACAGTTATCAGATTATGCTGAAAGACTTGTCATCTGCTGCAGTGTTTTCTTCCATAACATTTTCTTCTAGCTTATGTGCTTAGTGAAGAAACCTTAGAAAATAGAAAATGCCAATAAACAAATATTAACTAAAATAGCACAACTCAAAAATAACTGCCAAAAAACTTTGCTGCTGCTATTTCCAGCGTTTTCCATGCATAGATATTTTCTTACAAAAATAGTACCTTACTTACATATTATTTTAAAATTCACTTTTTCATATTTGTTTGCCCCAGATTAATAATTTCCCATAAAACTGAGCTACTTTAAATTATTTTAAGATATCACATATATATACACAGGGTTTTCAGAAGGTTCATGGAAAATACAATTTTTCCACCAAAATTTTTTTAAAATCATTTTATTGGGGCTCATACAACTCTTATCACAATCCATACTTACATCAATTGTGTAAAGCACACTTATACATTCGTTGCCCTCATCATTCTCAAAATTTGATTTCTGCTTGGGTTCCTGGAATCAGATCCTCATTTTCCTTTTCCCCTCCCCCTCCCACCCCGCTCCCCTTTCCCTCCACCAAATTTTTAAAGCTCCCTTTTACATATAACATTAAATCTGACATCTTAGCCATTTTTAAATGTACAGTTCAATTGCATCAGTTTCTTTCATAATGTATGTGGTCATCACCACTCTCTATTTCCAAAACTTATATCACCTCACATAGAAACTCTTTACTTTTAAGTGGTAATTTCTCACCTGGTCCTCTTCCCAGCCCATGGTAACCACTAATTTACTATAAATTTATCGAGTCCAAATATTTTATGTAAGTGAAATCATACGATACTTATCCTTTTGTATCTGGCTTATTTTGTTGTTGTTGTTAGGTCTGTTGATTCAGTTCTGACTCATAGCAACCCTCTGCACAACAGAATGAAACTCCACTTGGTCCTGCGCCATCCTCACAATTGTTCCTATATCCGAGCGCTTTGTTGCAGCCACTCTGTCAATCCGCCTCACAGAGGGGCTTCCTCTTTCTCTGCCCCTCCACTGTACCAAGGGACTGACTCTCCTCCAGGGACTGGTCTCTCCTGACAATAGGTCTAAAGAACGTGAGACGGTGTCTTGCCATCCTTGCTTCGAAGAAGCACTCTGGCCTTACTTCTTCCAATACGGATCAGCTTGTCCTTTTAGCTTTCCACACGGTACTCTCGACATTCTTCTCTAGCACCACAATTCAAATGCATCGATTTGTCTCCAGTCTTCCTATTCAACGTCCTTGCAATGTTTTCCTATGTTCTAGCATACATCAGAACTCCACTCCTTTCTGTGAATGAATAGTATCACATTGCATGTATAAGAGAAGGTGGCAAAAAAGAAGGCCCTCCTGATGAGGTGGATTAACGAGGTGGCCAAAGCAGGGGCTCAAACATGACAACACTGAGAGGATGAAGCAGGACTAGGCAGTGTTTGCTTCCTCTGTGTGTAGATAGCGTCTTCATGAGTCAGAAGAGGCTTGGTAACTGTTAGCAATAACAGCATGAATGGTGCACCTTGTGTTGAGCCATAACATTTGTTGATGGACTTTTTATTATTTCCACCTTTTAGCGATTGTCAACAGTGCTGCGGGATGCATTCGTATGCATGTCTGTTTGAGTGGCCACTTCCAAGTCCTGGCGATGAAGTGGCATTGACAGGCACATTGGTAGTTCCATGTGTCACTTTTTGACAGCTCTTCACATTGTTTCCACAGCAGCTGAACCATTTTACATTCTTACCATCGACAGACAATGGTTACAGCTTCTTTTCCTGGCCAGCATTATTTTTCTTTTTCTCCTTTTTGGAATATAGCAAGCCTAGCAAGGGTGAGGCAATCCGGAGTGACGCAAACAATCAAGCCCTCCGCTATTAACCAGCAAGTTGGTGGTTAAAGTACAACAGAGGAATCTCAGAATAGAGGCATGATCACATGCCTTTAAAAGAGCAGACGGATGATCCCTTCAGGACCAGTGGTGAGAGTGGCGATACTGGAGGGTGCTGGGAAGGTGGGGTAGAAAGGGGGAACCGATGATAAGGATCTACATATAACCTCCTCAGGGGACGGACAACAGGGAAGTGGGTGAATGGAGACATAGGACATTGTAAGATAAAGACAAGATAATAATTTATAAATTATCAAGGGTTCATGTGGGAGGGGATATCAGGGAGAGGGGGAAAATGAGCCGATACCAAGGGCTCAAGTAGAAAGCAAATGTTTTGAGAATGATGACGACAACAAATGCACAAATGTGCTTGACATACAATGGATGCATGTATGCATTGTGGTAAGAGCTGTATGAGCCCCCAATAAAATGATTTTTTAAAAAATGCTATTTAACACGATTCTATTCTGACACACAGGAGGTCGCCATGAGACAGAATTGGCTCCAAAGGAGCTGGCATACTTTTAGCAAGTGTAAAGTGGTTTCTCGTTGCGGTTTCGATTTGACCAATGGAGCAAAGAGGAAACTTTCTAATCCCTTAGAGAGTTACAGTCTCAGAAACCCACAGCGTCAGTTCTACCCAGTCCTATGTGGTCGCCATGAGTCAGAATTCCCTCGATGACAATGAGTTTGTTTTTTGTTTTTCAAATGACGCATAGTGACTCTATAAGACAGGGCAGAACATAAAACATAGTAACTCTGTAAGACAGGGCCCCTGTGGGTTTCTAAGACAGTAACTCTTTCCAAGAGTAGAAAGCTTCATCTTTCTGTGGCAGAGTGCTTGGTGGTTTTAAACTGCTGACCTTGTGGTTAGCAGTCTAAAGTGTAACCACTAGAGGCAACCAGAGGAAGAATGACTGATGGTGTTAAACATCTTTTTATATGCTTGTTCGCCATTTTTTCATCTTCCTGGAGAAATGTATAGTTAAGCCCATTTTAAAGATTTTGCATTGTTAACTTGCAGGAGTTTTAAAATATATGTATTATGAATATGCCCCTTACCAGGTAAATGATTTGCAAATATCGTTTGAAAAACAGTAGGCTGTTTGTTCACTTTTTAGAGTAACTTCCTAAAATAATAAAATAAAATAACTTTCTTTAATGCACAAAAGTTTAAAATTTTGATGAAAACCAATTTATTTATTTTTCTTTTATTGTTCATACTTTTTGTGGCATAACTAAGCATCCACTGCAAAATTCAAGATCATGACCTGCATTTTCTTAGAAGATATTTAGGTTGTTGTTGGGTTTTAAGCTAATTCTTGTGTATACTCTATTTTTAAAAACATTTACATGTGTTGGATTTTGTCAAAATCTTTTTCTGTCTCAAGTGAGTTGAGTTCTTTTCCTTCATTATATTAAGGTGATGTATTGCCCTGATCATTTTTTCTTATATTGAATCCTTTTTGAATTCCTGAAACAAATTTCAATTGACCAAATCCAATTCCATTTGACCAAATCCAACTGGGCTGTTGGATTTGGTTTGCTAATATTTTGTTGATGGAGTTGGTGTCTCTATTGATGTGATATAGCCCTGTGTTTTTCTTCTCTTGTCAGACTTTTGTATTAGGGTGATCTGGGTCTCACAGGATGAATTAAAAAGTGCTTCCTTCTTTTCCATTATTTGGAAGAGTTTGAGTGGTATTGGTGTTCATTCTTTTTCTAATGTCTGATGGAAATTAGTATTGAAGTAATCTGGTTCTGAAATGGAGTTGTGATTACTGATTCAATGTACCTGTTACATCTACTCCACTTCTTCAGTCTTCTTAAGTCGTTTGGCTAATTTGTAGGGATTTGCCTCTAGATCATCTGATTTGTTGTCATACACATTAATTTGTTCCTGACTTCCATGGTTTCTGATACAAAATTCATTATCCATTCTATCAAGGATCCCTTTCATTGGCAAGTTGTTATTTTGTGTTGTTTCTCTTACTGCTTTCAAGATTCTCTTTTTGTCACGGACTTCTGACAGTATGATCATAAGATCTCCTATTGTGGATCTCTAAGTTGATCCTTCTTAAAATTCATGGAGTTTCTTGATGTGTGAATTCATGTCTTTTGTCAATTCGCGAGGTTTCCTGTCATTATTGCTTCAAATCATTTTCTGCTCCGTGCTCCCTCTCTTCCCCTATGCCCCCCATGCAGTATATTAGCTTGCTTGGTGTGTCCCACGGGTCCCCTTCAGCTGTATCTGCTTTTCTTTATCCTTTCTGTTCCTGAACTGGATACTTTTAATGATCCTGTCTTCAAGTTTTCTGACTGTCTTCTGTCTGCTCAAATCTTAGTTTGGACCCCTACAGCAAAATTTAAATTAAAGTTACTGTATTTTTGAGCAACAAGATTTCTATTTGGCTCTTTTGGATAATTTCTGCCTTTTTATTGACATCCCGTTTTGTTCAGACATCATTTTCTGATTCCCTTTCGTTCCTTTGTCCATAGTTTTGTCAGTCCTTTGAACACACAGGTGTGTGCCCCTTAGTACACATTCATGCAGTGTTCAGCAGCGCACACCCCCGGGTTCTGTAAGGTTTATTTTTTATTTTCTAAAGGAAAATATCTCTCCTTTTGCTTATTACTTCACCCTACTGGATGTAGTGGTGCCGTGTTGGGCTGCTAACCACAAGGTCAGCAGTTTGAAACTAACAGTTGCTCTATGGAAGAAAGATGAGGCTTTCTACCCCCATAAAGAGTTTCAGTCTTGGAAACCCACAAGGGGAATGTTGCCTTGCTCCAAAGGGTTGACATGAGTCAGAATCAACTTGGTAGCGAGTTTGTTGTTTTCTTTGCTAATGGATTTAAAAACCTCGATGCCCAGAGTGAATGAACAGTGGGATCCAGTGTATATTCCAATCCCCACAATGCCTTCTATTGGCCTCTTTCTGCCCAACTTCTGGCTTTAGTCACCTGCCCAGCAGCCATATGAGGGTCAAGGGCATTTCTGGGCTCTTAGCTGTGAGGGGCAGCAGTTGTGAAAGGAAGCAGCAGCAGCAATAGAGTAGTGGCATCCAGGGTTGCCACTGCCAACCTTGCTCCTGGCACTTGCATAGGCTTTTGTCAGAATGATTGATTCTGACTCCAAACAACCCTATAGGACAGAGTACAACTGTCCCATGTGCCTTCCACGGCTGTAGATCTTTACAGAAGCAGACTGCGTCATCTTTCCCTGTGGGTTGCCAAGACTTAGAATCAGTTTGATGGCAGTGGGTCTGGTGTGGCTCACCGTCTTACGTGATTACCGGAGTCACCTTTCCTTTCCCTCCTATTCAGCTGATGTTTTCACAGGGAGTTTCCTTGAATTTCAGGAACAAAATACAGCAAAGCAAAACAGAACACATATCACCTAGTCTTTGCAGATGCACAAAAGTTACTCTTTCAACACTTGGCAGGGTTGTGCTAAGCCTAAGAATCAGACTGAAGTAAAAACCTAGGGTCTGAGCAGGTATTTGCTGAGTGTACACATCCTGCATGTGTGGCTTTCTCAGTTACCTAGTAGACATGGGTATTTGTAATGCCTGTATTTCCCAAAGACACTCTCCCCCTGGGCTTTAGGGAGTCTACTGTACGTTTCTATCATAATGCTTGTCCCAGGCTGCTACAGGTTGCCAATTAGTCTCAGAATGTTCTCAAACCACATTTCTACCCTGCCCAGATTCTGCATTACATACAAGAGGAGAGATGAGTGTGTCTTATTTCAGTTCCTCAGATAGCCACCATGTGGGCTAGAACAGACAAACACAATCACTTAAAATAAAGCCTCTGCTCTGCTCTCTTCCCTCTGGAACCTGGGACCAGGGGCCTGCCCTGGGAATGTGGGCTGCTACCTTTAAGACTACTGCTGTGGAGCCTGGGAAGGGGCGAAGTTAGGACAAGTAAAAATGCCACCAAGTTTTCCTACTGGTTTTTAAGACGTCCGTTTTTCTTGCTTCAAGATTGAGGGTGTATTTCAAGACTGACTGTTTTCCAAACTTCTGAAGAAGTGGGTTATACCTGTATCTGCTTGTTTTTCAATGTTTCCCAGAAAGGACAGGAGGGTGAAATCACCTGCTCCTTGATTTCCAGCACCCGAAGCCACCTTTTCACAGCGTTCATTTTCCATAGAGTATTTTATCAAATATCAATACGTAGATGGTGATGGTTACCAGTTCTCCTTGATTAAAAATAGTGCTAGCTGAGTAAATGTTTCCCTACAAGATGAATTCTTAGAAGAGGAAATGCTGAGGAAACCAAAAACCTGCCATATAGCTGGATTAACGGGCATATATTAATTTTGATGCATCGTGTTGCAGTATATATAAATGTTTTTACAAATTTTTCTATGGCACATTATTAGTCTCTGTTCCCAGAACTTTCACTCAATGGGGCAAGGGTCAGTAGCTTGTGAATTTTATGGTCTCTTTAAACTTTGTTCAAAGAACATAAATTCAGAAGTAAAGGTATTATCTAAGTTATCAATCACATGATCAGGTCTTATCTCAGGGGACACGGAGATCAATTGGTACGACACAGCCCACAAGGACAGTGTTCTACCTCCTACTTCAGCGAGGAGCAAGCAGAGACTGGGGTCGTCAAAGCTACTGTGTGGCCATCTAAGGCCCCACTGTTGTTCTTTTCTGATCTGGAGAAGAGAAGAACGATGAAGGTGCATACAACCAAGAGTCCAAAAGACAGATGGATCACATACACTTCAGGCTCCATGACCTTGAAGCCGGACGTTGAAGGCAGCCAGCTACCATGGCCAGCTGCTCTGAAAGGGACCACATTAGGAGGTCCTGGAGAGAGTAGGAGACAAATGTGGAACAAAACTCAAAATCATTAAAAAAAAAAAAAGGAGTAGACTTTCTGATCAGACAGATCCTGGTAAACCCAATACTACGACCCTTAGTCACCCTCGAGGCGTGAAGATGAACTTACCAGAGGGTTAATCTTCAGCCAAACAACGCACCGCTCCACATGAAGTCCGCACACTGCAGAACCAATCAAGACCCAAAGGGCACATGTACCCCAGGACAAAGGTCAGCAGTTAGGGAGAAAAATGAAGGGAAGTGGGGTAGGTGATGCTTCATTGTGGGGATTGCAATGAGTGAGGTAAAACAAAATGTGTCTGCATAGTTGAATGGAAAATTGTAAAACTTCACTCAGTTCGCATAAAGTTATTTAAGAAAAACAACAATCAGGTGTTGCCGATCGAAGTTTCTATCAATATAAGGGATGCCAACTCATTTTTAAAATGCTCTTTTCTAAGTAAGCCCAAAAATTACGTGCACATTTCTTCATGACTCTTCAGTTTACAGAGCACCTTTCCACTTGTGTTTCCGGATTATTCTAATTGTTTTCTTGGGGTCCCCAGAGGAGCGGCTTTCTGGGGGTCACAGAGCTAATAAGCATTGTCTGCTGGTTCCCAGTGTGATGATCCCTTTACTAGCCCTGAGAACTCGCCGTAATGAGCAAGCGTAGTACAGCCTTTATCAATGCTCTTCATTCTCTCGATCCGGAAGGAGATGGTGATGCTTTAGGGAAAGTACAGGGAAGCTGTGATTTAACAAGAAGTCATTATTTATCTAATGTTTAGTATACCACAGTATTGTTTCTTTCCCTCAAATTGTGTGATGTCTCATGATGCTGATATGCTGTGGTATCGAGTGTAACGGGCTTAGCTTTTAATCATGGCTCTGCTAATTATCTGATCTGAACAAATTAACCCTCCGGGGCTTCTATTTCTTTCCCTCTAAGACGGACAATAATAGCACCATCTCACTGGATGGTTGTGAAGATCAAATGAGAGGATAAAATAATTAGTGCTGTGCCTAGCTGGTGGAGAACAAGGTAAGAATGAAAATAGTCTTCCTTGATTCCCAACATAATTGAAAATGATTAAAATGAGTGGCATCACTTAGATCGACTGAAAAGGTGAATTGAAAGACTTTGCTAGTAGACTGTGGGCCCTAATCATTCTGTTTAAAATGCTTTGAAAAATATCCGTAGTCACTCCTTCTGTTCCCAGCAAGTTATTCTGGAGTGTGTTGTTCAATTTCTGAATGATTGAGTGCTTCCAGGTAGCTTTGGTTATTCATTTCTAATGTTATCCTGTTGTCCTCAGAGAGCATTCTCTACCTGGTTTTAAATTCCTTGTTACTTTTTTTTTAACGTCCACACTTAGTTGAAGTTGGTCAATGTTCAGTGTGCTCTGTAAAGGAATGTGCGCTCTGCTATTGTTGGGAGGAGACGTCTATAAGTGGCAATTAGTTATATTGAGTAAAAGGGTGATAGTGTCTAAGTCTTGAATAACTCGATTGAGTTTGGGTTTACTTGCCAGTTAGTGGGAGAGACTTCTATTTTTTAATCCAACCATATGTGGATTTGTGTGTTTATCCTTTCTATTTTGCCAGTTTTTACTTCGTGTATTTTGAAGTTAAAAAATGCATGAATATTTTGTTTACTAAATACCAAAATATTTTGTTTACTAACTTAATTGTTAGAACTTAGAATTGCTTTCATCTTCCTGTTTTGAATGATCTCATTGACATTATGAAATTTTCCTTCGTTATTACTGGTAATACACCTACTTCAGAAATACATTTTTAAAATCATTTTATTGGGGGTAGAAATACATTTTGTCTATATTAACATGGCCCCTTCAGCTCTCTTACATGCAGTGTTTATATGGTTTATTTCTTTTCATTCGTTTACTTCTAAGCATCCTGTATTTGGATATTTAAACTGAATATTTGTATGGGCATCATATAATTGGATGTTTCTTTTTAAAAATAATTTTATTTTGCCTTCTAATTTGGGGTATTGAAATCATCTGAATTTAGTATAATTACTAAGTTTAGTGGAAGTCTACTCTGTTTTTCTTTCTATTTGACCATGTCTTCTCTGTTGGTTTTCCTCTTCTCTTCTTAGCTTCTTTTGGAGTAAGTGGGTTTTTCTTATGATTTCATTTTACCTTCCCTGCTGACTTATTGACTATAACAACCATTTATCAGTAGTTGCTCTAGCGCTTATTACATCTTTTCAAAAATCAACACATCTTTATCACCATCTATCTCAAATGATATTATGCCACTTCAAGTATAGTAGAGAAACTTTACATTAGTATACTTCCTTACCTCTCTTGTCCGTTGTGCTAATGCCATCTATTTTCTCGTGCTTTTGGTGCAAGGCTCACATAACACTTTTATTACCTTTGCTTAAAACGCCAATTTAAATTGAGTTTAATTGAAAAAGGTTCTTCTATGTTTACTCCGATGTTTACCATTGTCCATACTTTTATTCCTTTGTATAGCCCCAAATTTTCCTTTACCCTCAAACTCTTTAATATTTATCAGGGTAGATCTGCTGGTGTTGCCTTCTCTCACCTTTTGTTTATCTGAAAATGGGTATATTTCATTTAACCTTTAAAATAATTTTTTCACAGTATATAGAAATCTGGAGCAACAATTATTTTCTTTCGGAAATTCAATCATCAATTTTCACTGATTCTAACTTGCATCATGTCTGCATGTAATGTATGGTGTTGTGCTCGCTGGGCTTATCCGACCCACGGTGAGCGTCACTGTGTAGAGTAGACCTGTTCTGTAGGGTTTCAAGGCTGTGGTCAACCAGAAGGAGCCCTGGTGGTGCTGCGGCCAGGCAGTGGGCTGCTCATGGCAAGATTGGAGACGGTCAGCTCCATAAAGATTTACAACCTTAGAAACCCTATGGAGGTCGCTGTGAGTTGGAATCAACTCCATGATAGTGGGCTTGGTTTTTTGGTGATCTTACAGACTTTTTACAAAAGTCATCAATAGACACATATCAAAAGAAATGACGACTTTGGCCAAATTCTGAACTTGATCTAGCCTTCCTTTCCCAAGTGGATGAAACAAAGAAACAAATATATGTCTCTTAAGAACTGTTAAGACAAAAATCATATTATGACAGCAATGTAAATTGAAGTTTATTTAAAATACAATTTTCAAATTAGAGTAACATTTTAAACTCCAGAGTCAAAAATATTCTGTAAAACACTCTCACACCATGGCCATGGGAAAACAGGTCAGAACAGAGCTGATGAATTTGTAATTAGAAGGAATTCTATACAGCATTGCCTTAAAGAACAATTAAATTAATTAGTGAATTAGCCTAGAAACATAGCTCCCACTCTGAGCCTGACCCTTAAGGAGCCCTGGTGGCCTTGTTGAGTGAACACTGGACTATTCATTGCAAGGGCAGGAGTTCAAACCCTCGAGCAGCTCGGAGGGATCAGGTAATCCACTTCCTTCAAGATGTACAGCCTCAGAAACCCTCTGTAGAGGAGCTGTGAGTCAGAGTAGACTTGATGGCAGTGGGTTTGGTTTTTGGTGTAGTCTGACCATTGAAATCTTTCTTTAAAGTAACTCAAGTCTTCAAAAGAGCCCGATTCCCAAGGCAAAATGTATTACTAGTTTAGCTAAACCATTGTTTGGCTCAAGGGTGACTTTTTGGCTTTAAGGCTCATGGCTCAAAAGGCAAATGGCCTGGGTAGGACGCCCCAACTGTGTGGACCCAGAAATTTGGATTCCAGGAGAATGAAAATGATTTCTTAGAACACATGTACTAATCTACAGCATACATTTTATTTAAGTGAAGATATCAATTAGTCATATTTATTTCCAGATAATTCTCTTAGGCATCCCCAAGTTGCTCCATCGTTTCTAGTTTATATCACCTTTGAGGCATCCTAACTCCTGGGAAGAGTTGCAGCCTGGGAGCCTACAGGGGCAGT
This sequence comes from Tenrec ecaudatus, assembly GCF_050624435.1. Taxonomy (NCBI): domain Eukaryota; kingdom Metazoa; phylum Chordata; class Mammalia; order Afrosoricida; family Tenrecidae; genus Tenrec; species Tenrec ecaudatus. Next base: position 39,150,958 of record NC_134537.1, on the reverse strand, counting down.
TCTACCCTGTCCTGCAGGGTCACTGTGCACGGAGATCACTCGATGGCCGTGAGTTCTCTTTTCCCTCCCATGCACACACGGCTTTGCTATTTACATAGTGTTGCCTTTGCTGGGGCTGGTTTCCTCCTACTTCCTTATTCCATCATGCGGCCTCGCCCGATATTTACACATCTTCAAGGGCCACACTTTCGTTTCCAATGCTTTGCATGATGCTATAGTGACTGAGTTCACAGAGTTCAAAGATATGGGTGTAACAGAAATAGGGATATTTGTTTTTATCAAAGAAATATGAGGCTTAGTGGAAAAGATACAAAATATTAGAAAACTGTATTAAACAAAACTATCAAAATGATGTGAAGCCATTGTTCTTGACATACCTTCCTCCATCTAGGGCCATACATATCTACACGAGACGGGGTCCTCATCCCTCCAACCCTCCCCTAAGGATTCTGCACTGTGATTTGCACGACATCAAAATGTGTTCCTTTAAAATATTCTTCGAGCTTCGGTATTAAAAAGAAGTCTCAGGGGCAGGATCAGGGCTGTGGGGCAGACAGGGAGTTTCCCAGTGAAATCTCCATAGGACAGCCCTGCTACCCACAAAGAACGAGCAGGTACTTTGCCTTGGTGGGGGGAAAATCACCAGTATAGCTTTCTTCGCCTTTGATAATGAAACAACCACCACCAAACACCCCTTCTTTATAATAAACCCTCATGATCATCCTGGGTCCTTCGAGAAAATCTACTGAGATTACCCCTTGGGAGTCCCCCTGCAAAACAGTAGTCATACACTTCTGAGATGGCTTTGCTGCCTGGGGTTGAACTGGCCACTGCAGATCCCCTCAGAAGCCACTGTTGTGATTGAACTTTTTCCCACAGGCATCCTAATGGGCTTAAGACAAGTGTATTACTGAGACAATTTATCTGCAGCCACACTGTTCTCAGAGATATGTTGAAACACGTTTTGCTTGGAATAATCCCATACATGCATGAACAGGAACGCCCTAGTATCATTTTTTTAAAACTTACCTTCATACATTGAAGATAAAACTCTGAGGTTATGTTTTCTTCCGTGAACGCTCGCTTGGAACCTCTCATCCATCTTCTTAACCTTTCACATCATTCCCTGAAGCCATTTCATCTTCCTTCTAAAATGCCAACCTAAAAATAAGCAATCACACTGACAAGGATCCAGATGGAAACAGAAAAACACGGACACACTCACTCGGTGTGAGAAGCATTTTCTATATTTGTCAGGAGACTTTAGATTGCTTCCCATCCTCCTTCCTGTTTCATCACAGCAGAGCATGCGGGATTAACAGAAACATTTCAACCCACTAAAACAAAATTAATTCACTCTTTTGACTTTAAGAAGCTCGTTAGCGTCTTCGACATAGCCAATCAGAACGTTAGATTGTGTGAACGTCTAGGAATGTAGAATGTTGACTTAAAACCAGAATGTGGAAGGTTTGAGGAACTGCACTGGGGTCAGTCTTCAAGATATTTAAGGTCTGCTCTCTTGGTTTGAGGCTCCACACTTTTTCCCTAAGAGTGTACATTTGGGGATAATGTTTTATAAATTGTGATGGGGTGGAATGGAGAATTTGTGGGCCTCAGTGGCTTAGGCCATTGACTTTGTCCTTAGATTTATAACTCTTTAAGACAACCTCACAAAGATTTATCATGCTGACTAGGGAATGAAACTTTTCCTGACTAAAAGATAGTTTTTCAGTAAACACTTTGTTCCAATTTCTTTTTCTGATAAATGTTCTAACATGGAGTAGAAAGATTTCTTGCTTTGATAATAATGTACATGTTATTTTTTTCCTCGATAATTTAATGTCTTGGATTTCTCGTGCGGGATACCGGTTGTCGTTGTATAGGTTCTTAGATAAGAAGGACGCAGATATTAAAGACAAAGGCGTACCTATACCAAAGGATTCCTTGGGAAAAACTACCCACAAGTCTCCTCTGTATAAAGTGTATGTGCCTGTGTAGATGATGTTCTTCTTGCTTTAAAAAAGGAGAATTTGAAACACAGTAATTTACTAGGGATTCTAATTTGTCTGATAATTTATTTTTCTCTTTTTTCATAATCCACAACATTTATTTGGCTTTCACAGACTCTCATGTTCACATCAGTTTGATTCCTGCTTATTCCATGTTGTGAGGTCCGCATGTATAAGCACTGGTTATGTTGTTGGAAAAGGTATTTACAATAAAGTCTTTTGTCTGTAAAATTCTATCATGCTATCTCTGTCTTCATTCCTATCACCAAGGCCATCTTTTCCCATTCCTAATCTTTCCCCTTTCTTCCTCACTTTGAATTCTGATTGCCAATATTTATCAATGCATATTGATTGCATGATTTATTAATTCAGACTGTAGAAGTTGGTGTAAATCTTCAATTTCTTCATCATTAGTATTAGTGGTTGGTGAGGATGGTGCAGGACCCAGCCCTGTTTTGTTCTGTTGCTCATTGGGTTGTTATGAAAAGGAGCCCACTCGATGGCACCTAACAACAACAGCAACAACAATGTTCACATGTCCAAGACCCACCATGCAGAACCGTCCCAGACAACCCTAGCCCAACGGTAACTCTCCCCAATTTTTGAATTCTCTGAATTGTAAAGGTTCTGGACAGCTGTTCATACCCTGACCCGGGACATGCTCTTTTCCTTGTGACATTTACTGTAGTCTACTCTGCAATGGTGGGATCCCTGGTGGGGTAGTAGTTGTGCATTGGGCTGTGATCTGAAAGGTTTTAAGTTCAAAACCACCAGCTGCTCTGAGGGAGAAAGAAGGGACTCTCCTGTGTGACCACGAGGTGTCGATGGGATCAGGTATCAGACATCAAAGAACAAAAAAATCATATGATTGTGAATGAGGGGGAGTGCGGAGTGCAGACCCAAAGCCCATCTGTAGGCAACTGGACATCCCTTACAGAAGGGTCTTGGGGAGGACACAAGCCAGTCAGGGTGCTTTGTAGCAACGATGAAACATAAAGCTTTCCTCTAGTTCCTAAATGCTTCCTCCCCACCCCCCTAACATGATCCTAATTCTACCTTAAAAATCCGGCTAGGCCAGAAGATGTACACTGGTACAGATAGGAACTGGAAACACAGGGAATCCAGGATAGATTATCCCTTCAGGATCAGTGATAAGAGTGGCAATACCGGGAGGGTCAAGGGAAGGTGGGGTAGAAAGGGGGAACCAATCACAAGGATCTCCATATAACCCCCTCCCTGGGGGACAGACAACAGAAAAATGGGTGAACGGGAGATGTCAGACAGTGTAAGACATGTCAAAATAATAATTTCTAAATTATCAAAGGTTCATGAGAGGGGAAAATGAGCTGATACCAAGGGCTCAAATAGAGATAAAATGTTTTGAGAATGATCATGGCAACAAATGTACAAATGTGCTTGACACAATGGATGGATGGATTGTGATAAGAGTTGTATGAGTCCCTAATAAAATGTAAAAAAAGAAAAGAGGAGAAAAATAATGATTAGGGCAAAGAATGTACAGATGTGCTTTATATAATTGATGTATGTATATGTATGAACTGTGATAAGAGTTGTATGAGCCCCTAATAAATTGTTTTTTAAAAAAAGCAAGTACCACACACACACAAAAAAAGAGTTGTATGAGCCCCCAATAAAATGATTTGGAAAAAAAAAAGTAGGGGCTTTCTATTCCCATAAACCACTGATGCTTAACCTTCCTAATGCCTCGACCCTTTAACACAGTTCCTCATGTTGTGGTGACTCCCCCAACCATAAAATTGGTTTTGTTGCTACTTCATAACTGCCATTTTGCTACCAGTATAAATCAGGCGACCCCTGTGAAAGGGTCATTCAACCCCCAAAGGGATCGCTACCCACAGGTTGAGAACCACTGACATAAAGAGTTACAGTCTTGAAAACTCAGAGAGGAAGTTCTACCCTGTTCTATAGGGTCACTGTGAATCAAGATGGACTTGATGGCAGTTAGGGTGGTTGGGGCAAGGACTTACCTGAAGTAACACGGATGAAAGCTTAAGGCAAATCATGCCATAGTTCTTCTGGTCAGTTTCTAATTGCTGTAGAATTTTTCTTATTAGTGCAGAAAATATAGAGACCTGATAATGATTATCAGTTATTTCCCTTATCACCAAAATCCCACATGGTGCTTAGTGGAGGTCCAGGAGACAGAGCAGCTCTCTGAAGGGCATTCATTGGAGCGAAGCCTGGCCAGCTGACCGGCCCTCCTCAGTTCACCACCCATCAAGCGCCAGCTTAGCCTCTGCACCCTCCAGTGTACACAAGAGTAGCTGGTGGCGATCAAGAAAAGCCCCCTCGGAAAATGTGCAGTTCTACACCAACTGCACTCCAAGAGGCTTTCAGGGCTGATTAGGTCAGAAGTTGCCCATCAGTTGGATGTGCAAATGGCACCACTCTCCTGCCTAGGAAACCGGGGTGGGGGGTGCGGGGGTGGGGTGGGGGGGTGGGAAACAGCCCAACTGAACTGAAGTGAGCATCTAATTAAAATAACCCTGAGGGGTAGTCGGTTAATGTCACCCTTCTAGCCATAACCCCACATGCAATGTGTTCTAATTCTGCCTCTGTCTATGGCTAGAATCCCATTTTGGAAGAAGTTTTCTGCTGCGCTGATGACCAGGATTAGCGTGGGACTAAGTCGCCACGGAGCCGAGAGGGTGCACCAAGTCACCTCCCTTTGTTTTCCTGGTGTATGGTCTGCTGAAAGACAAAGGTGGCACCTACATCCAAGTCACTCTTCTGCGGGTAAGAACCATCTCAGAATCAGAACACAGAGAGAACTTTCAGGCCATCGGAAGAAGAGTCTCCTGCTGAGTGGAGCACATTCAAAGTATCTGTCTCAAGAGGTGGAAAGTGAGACCAGAGGCACCAGAAGCTGTGTCACGGAGACCAAGGAACCAGGCCAAGACAAGACAGAACAGAGGAGCGGTGCCTGCACTGTAAGACTTGAGGCAAACAAACAAACAAAGACTGTGAGGCAGAGAGAGCATGGAGGCAAAGACCAAGGGACCATGTGGCGGAGGAGTAGAGAGAAACTTGACTGCTGGATGAGGAGAGGTGTTGTTAATGATTCTATCCATACTGGTTTTTTTTATCCTGACTTGTGGTCACTTGATAATTTCCCTAATAAAACCCTGTAATTGTGAGTTTTGCCTGTGAGTTCTGTGTGGCCATTGTCATGAATTAATGACCTCAGCATAGAAACAGAGTTCAGTGGGAAGAACAGGTGGTGTCAGAATAAACAAAGGAGAATGGAATGTGGAGGCAGGACTGACCCTGCTTATGGCAACAGGGAAGGGAGGAGGCCAGCTATGGCCCGTCCCCTAACCCAACCAGTGCTGGTTTTTCAAACTCAAACTGGGGATTGTGTTGCTGTTCTCTCTGTGGCAGATGCATAGGACAAAAGAAAATGGAGAAAGATGCTTGGCTCTAAAAATCAACATCTTTGCAGGGTAGTTTTTTTTTTACAAATCGTTTTATTGACACATACCTCACATAGCATACATTTAATCATTCAATCATATTAAAAATATTTGTGCAATCATCAAATCAAATTCAGAAATTTGACTTTCAAGAAAAGGGGGGGAAAGTTTTTAGAATGTTTGCTTTCTTTCTTGAGTTTGTACCGAGAGGCCCCGCTTCCCACCTGCGCAGGCAGCTGAGCCTCCAGCCAGTTCCAGGTGATGCCAGAGGCTCTTAGAGGCTCCGTTTGCAGTGCTTCACTTTGAGCATTGACCAACTGCTGTGGTTTTTCCCACAGAGCCTCACTATTTCATCATGAAGACTAGAAGAATGGGCCTTTGTTTTTCAGGCAAGAAAACACAGAAGCTTCATTTGTTTATTATTTTTTAACCACGATGCATTTTGTGTTCTTTCTAGCTTCTTAGGGGGATTGTTTGTGAATATATTGGCATGTGACTTGAGGTCAGCTGTTTGTTCCCTGGGTGGTACAGTCAATCTATAATTCTGACAAGAAGAAATCTCATGAAACTTCAAGCTCAAATTCCAGGCTGTCCGCAGATATCCTCAGGATCTACTCAGATCCTCTGTCTAGCATGCACAATACATGTCAAACTGTCTAATACCCCCTGAATGGGACAAGGGGTCTTCAAAGAGTTCATGGGAAAATGTTGTTATCTTTTAATTCTGTTTTAATATGAACTTTTTGAGGTACCTTCATATTTTAGAATGTGTATTTTTAAAAAGCATTTTCCCTTTACTGTTATGAAATATGCGTACTAGACATAGGTCGCCTTAACAATCCCTACCTGTAGAATTCCATGACACTGATCGCATCTTTAAGCTGTGCGACTGAGCGTGCTATCTTTTTCTAAACCATTCCACAGTCCTTAGCATCAGTTCTCTGCCCCCTGAGCAAGAACTCTCTTACTCCTCTCTGCTCCCTGCTCACCAGTAAAAGCTCTTGTTAAATTTCCTTTTGGCTCTTGTGAATAGTGCCACCATGAGCATGGGTATGCCTGTCTCTCTGCATGCTGTGCCATGTGGCATTTCTATTTCCACCTTCTTGAGGAAATGCCATCTCCTTTTCCACAGTTGCATCATGTTGTAGTCTCACCAGCAATGTGTCAGTGTTCCATCGCTCCACATCCAGCCTCTGTTGTTTACTGTGTTTTTGAACTTAACTATTAATCTTGGGGTGAAGTGAAATCTCATTGTAATCTTTTTTTTTGTATCCTCTAATGGTCACCAGTTTTCTGTCAGTTTGTCATAGTGTGATGGCTTGTATATGTGACATTGGAAGCTATGACGCTGGTATTTTAAATACCATGGCAAACAGGTTTCATAGCAGCTTCCGGACTAAGAATAGGCTATAACGGAGGAGTACGTGTCCACTTTCTAGGGATTTGCCCCCAAAACCCAGTCTTCAGCAGAACATTGATTAGCGTCAGATGAGTTCCTTGTGTTGGAAGGCACTCAAAATCTGGCCGAGGAAGAGCTGCCTCCTTCGGATAGAGTTAACCTGAATGCTATGGGTGAAGCTTTTGGAACCTTCATTTACAAGTAGACATGACTCAAAATGAGATGAAACAGCTGCAAATAGCCATTACTGATCAGTACGTGGAATACATGAAGTAGGAATCTTGGAAAATTAGACGTGGTGAAAAATGAAATGGAACCCATAAAGATCAGCAGCCTAGACATTACAGAGCTGAAATGGACTGGTATTGGCCATTTTGAGTCAGACAGTCATATTGTTTACTATGCCAGAGTGGCAAATTAAGTGGAATCACATAGCTCTCATCGTCAAAAGGAATATTTCAAGAGCTATCATGAAATAAAATGCTGTCTGTGATAGGATAATATTTATACCCTTACAACGAAGTCTAGTGAATATAATTATGATTCAAATTTATACACCAACCACAAAAGCCAGTGATGAAGAAACTGAGATTTTTTACCAACTTCTTTAGTCTGAAATTGCCCAGATGTGCAGTCAGGATGTATTGATTATTATTGGCGATTGGAATGTGAACATTGGAAACAGAGACAAAGCATCATTAGTTAGAAAATACGGCCTTGGTGATAGAAACAAAGTTGGTCCATCAAGTATACTCCTCCAAAATTGTTTTTAAAAAGAGAAAGTGAGAGGTCACATGATAGAATTTTGTAAAACCAACAACTTCTTCATTGCTAATATATTTGTCAACAACATGAACAATAACTATACATGTGGACTTGGCCACATGGAATATACAGCAACCAAATTGACTATATCAGTGGGAAAAGAAGTATTATCAGCCAAGACAAGAGCAGGGCTGACTGCAAAACAGATGATCAATTATTCATATGTAAGTTCTGGTTGAAACTGAAGAAAATTAAATTCATGAGAACCAAAATAACAATCTTGAATATCTCATCTCTAAATGTATGGAACATCTCAAAAATAGATTTGAAGCATTTTACAGAACTATAAAGTTGTAGGATGACTTCAGGAACATCATACATGAAGTACACATTAAAAAAAAAAAGACCAAAGTGAATGTCAAAAGAGACTCGGAAACTTGCTCTTGAATATACATTAGCTAGCGCAAACTGGAAGCAATGATGAAGTAACAGAAAATTTCAAAGGGCAGCTCAAGAAGACAAAGTAAAGTATTATAATGAAATGTGCAAATACTTGGGATTACAAAGCCATAAGAGAACACCCTCAACATCTATCAAACTGAAAGAAATGAAGAAAAAATTCAAGCCTGAAGTTAGAATATCGAAAGTTCTATAGGCAAAATATTGAGCAATACAGGAAACATCAAAAGAAGATGGAAGGAATACACAGCCACTGTACCCAAAATAGTTGGATGATATCCAACCATTTCAGGAGGGAGAATATGATTAAGCACCAATAGTATTGAAGAAAGAAGTCCAAGGTTCATTGACGACAGAGATAAACAAGGTTCCAGGAACTGAATGAATACCAACTGAAATGTTTCAACAAGCTGATGAAACACGGGGAGCACTCATTAGTTTATGGCGAGAAATTTGAGAGACAGCAATTTGAACAACTGACCGGAAGAGATTCACATCTGTGCCCAATCTAGAGAAAGGCAACCCACCAGAATCCAGGAATTATTGGACAATATCATTAATAACACATGCAAGTAAAATTTTGCTGAAGATCATTCAACAATGGTTGCAACAGTACATCAAAATGGAACTGCCAGAATTGAAGCTATAGTCAGAAGAGGATGTGGAATGAGGGATATAACTGCCGATGCCATATGGGTCTTGATTGAAGCAGAGAAGACCAGAAAGATGTTTGTTTTACTGTGTGGATTGTAACAAGCCATGGATAGATAGCCTTGAAGGGTTCCACAACACTTCACTGTGCGCCGTGGAATCTGTACACGGGAGACCAGTCATTTGAACAGAACAAGAACACGATGATACTGTATGGTCTAAAACTATGATAAATATGGGTGAGGGTTCAGCTTCTCACTATACTGATTCAATCTGTATACTGAGCACATCATCTTAAAAACTTGGATTAGAAGAAGATTTATTAACGATCTGCACACAATATGCAGATGATTAAGCTGGCTTGCTAAAAGCCAGGACTTGAAGCACTTGCTGAAGAAAAGTGAAGACCGTGGTCACTTAAGGATTGCAACTCGATGGAAAGAAAACCACAATCGTCATAATGGAACCAACAGACAATATCGTGATGAAAAGATTGAAGTTGTCAAGGATTTCATTTTAGTCGCAGCCACAACCAACGCTCATGGAAGGAGCAGTTCAAGAAATCCAGATGACACACTGCTTTGGGAAAACCTGCTGCACATGGCCTCTTTCAGTGTCAAGAGCAAAGGTGTCCTTTGAGGAGTAAGCGGTGCCTGACCAAAGCCCCGGTGTTCTCAATCGCCTCACAAGCTGGGCAATAAGAAGAAGAATTCTATGACTTTGGATAATGTTGTTGCAAAATATTGAACATACCAGAAGAACCAAATCAACCTGGCAGTCTCAGAAAATGCTACAATTAGATTGTAAGGAAAGAAGGCATATTACAAAGACCTGTGTCCATCAGAGTGTGAGACAGGAGTCCAAAATAGCTAGTAGTTTGGTCCTTGAAAAACTAGATGCTGTTATTTGTCCAAGTGAATCAGGACTTGGTCATGAGGCAGGTGAAAGGAAAATAGTTACCAAATTTCTCTAGTGACTAATAAGATGTGACAGTCAAGCAACTCTGAAGTGTTTCAATCGGGTAACGAGGCACAGAAAGTGTTCTGGCCAGGCCTATGGGATGCTGTGTATCAGAACATGAAAAATCCTTATTCACTGCATTTTGGTTCTTTGTCAAAGATCAGCTGTGTATCAGTCTCGGATTGGTGTGGAAGAGAAAGATTACGGTGAATACGTGGACAAAAAGAAGGTGAATAAGGAAGATAAGCAACTACAATCACTGTAGCTAAAGTCCTATTTCTGAGTAACCAGGGCAAGGAGACTGAGTAGATGTGCCCTCTTTGGCCACTGTTTGGTACTGTAGAATCCTTATAGGATAGAAATGAAAATATCCTTTAAAAAAATTTTAAACAAGAAGTTTATTTGAACAACAAGACGCTTGACTTGAAGGGAAAACTATCCAGGCTTCATTTCATTGAGAGTAATTTACCCCTACGTAAAGACAGATTGCCCTACATGTAAGAGCTACATTCAAAAAAGTTATAAAATTGTCCTTGGTTTTACAATGATAAATGAAAAACATTAAAATTCTCCAATCCAACAAGGTATGCAAGGATTTTTTTTTATGTCGTGTTTTTGTTTTTGTTAAACAGTGAGAGCAAAATAACTTACTGGAATATAGAGAGAGGAGCTGAGTGAGCAAGCCGCTGATGGCGAGGGTTTTTTTTTTTTTTCACAGAGCCAGTGGTTCCCCATCCCATCTCCACTTGGTGTCGATCAAAACATATCATTGGCCATTTAGTGAAAATAAATAAATAAATAAAATAAACAAAGAGAAAATGCAATATGCGTGTGCACATGCACCAGTTACTTTATGTACAATAAAGGAATGGGGAAGGGGAAATAAAAGAGAAAACTTTACTGTAGCCGTCAGGAGGTGGTGCAACCAAATTGTGGTTTTCTAATAGAGAATGGATTCTTGGTCGGTAGGAAGAGAGTTGTGGAGGAAAGGAGCAGGCTCCCTGTTAGAAGACGCCTCCTGTCTGCTGCTGGAACACATCAATTGTATCTTCATCCTCCATTTCCAACTGTGCAGGTGTGTCTGTTTCATTGATTGGCTGTCCGTCAAATCAGAATCTGATCTGTCTAATTGACAAACCCTGTCATTCACAATAGGCTTTCATTAGTTTGCTAAGTGGCGTGTGCCTCTTAATCTTAAACTGCACCACGGAACCATCCTGCCCCGCCACCTTCAAATTAATATGACCGTTGTTCTCAGTCTTGATTCCTTCCTTGGGTTTCTTGTCGGCCATGGCGAGCGCTGAAGTATCCTCAGCTGCCGCTTCACAAAAGAGGTACCAGGTCCGCACCAAATGAGCACACAGGCATCTCCAGGAGCAGCAGAAGGAGGCGGCAGTGGTCTGAAAATATCCTTTTTACAGAAAAAAAGGGGGGGGGGGAACAATTACACATGTCTTGGACGAAGTTTATCCAGAATGTTCCTCAGAAGCAAGGATAGAGAGACTTTGTCTCACCTACCTAGGACGTGCTTTCAGGAAGAAGCAGTCTCTGGAAAAGGACATCATGCTTGGGAAAGCGGAGGTTTCGGGGAGGAAAAGACAACGACTCTCAAACAGATGATTGACACCGTGGTTCAACAGTGGACTCGAACATACCAGGCAGAGTGTCTGTTCCGTTGTTCATCAGGTTGCTATGCTCTGAGGGGAACCAACAAGACAGGACCTTATACTAGCAATGGCTAATGATCCCGAAATTTCTTCCTATGTTGGTTGGACACCTGAATGTATTTTTTTGGTTAAGTGTTTGTTCATGTTCTCTGCCCAGTTTTAAATTGGGCTATTTGTCTTTTCCTTGTTGAGGTGTTGAAGTTTTCTATAAACTTCAGCAATTAGTTACTTGTCAGAAATGCCGAGGGTTGGGGAGGTGGGGAGGGAGGGAAAGAAAGAGGAGCTAATCCCAAGGGCCCAATGGAAAGTAAATGTCTAGAAAAGAACGATGGACTATACGTATGAATATGTTGGATACAATTGATATATGGTTTGTAACAAGAGTTAGAAGAGCCCCCAATAAAGTGATTATTAAAAACAAGAAAAAGGAATGCCATTGCCAACCCTCCCCCCACCCCAGCCTCTGGGGTTCTCTTTTATTCTTTTGGTGAAATTTTTTGCTGCATTTAAGTGTCTAATTTTGAGCAGGCCCCCAATCATCTGGTTTGTCTTCTGCTGTCTGTGTGTTTCCATTTATATTTTATTGATGCCATGCGTTCGGAGTGAAACTTCCCCTGTGAGTTTCCGAGAATGTAACTCTTGATGGGAGTAGAAAGCCTCATCTTTCTCCCTTGGAGCTGTCTGTGGGTTTGAACTGCTGACCTTGTGGTCAGCAGCCCAGTGTGAAACCACTGTACCCTCAGTGCTCCTCTTAGGCAGTGCACTAGGGACTCTACATTTGTCTCTTTTTTTTTTCACGGATGATTTTTATAGTTCTGTGTTTTATATTTAGCTCTTGGACCCATCTTGAGTTTGTTTTTGTATGTGTTGTGAGATGATGCTCTCCAGCCCCACTTGTTGGACTATCTCTTCCTCATTGGATGTGTCTTGGTCCTTTGTCAGAGCTCAGCTGTCCATAGGTGGATGGATTTACTTTTGAGTTCTCCATACTGCCCTGTTCATCTAGGTGTCTATCATTGTATCAGTACCAGACTGTTTTGACTACTGGGGCTATGTAGTAGATTTTGAGATTGAAAAGTGAAAGGCCCCCTACTTTGATTTTCTGCATTAGTAGTGCTTTGCTTATTGTAAGTCTCTTTCCTTTCCATGTAAAGTTGGTAATTAGTTTTCCTGTCTTCTTAAAGAATGATGTTGGAGTCTGGATTCAGGCTCGCATTATATAATCTTTGGTTTTTATATACTTGCTTATCTCATATAAGTGGGACTAGACATCATTTGTCCCTTTGGGCCTGAATTATGTCACTCAGCATGACATTCTCAAGGTTCATCCATGTTGGGGCATGTATCAGGACTTCACTGCTCTTTATAGTGGAGTAGTTTCCTTTTTTATTATATAAGAAATATGTTTTCATTGCTTTAAAAGATAAAAACAGGTAAAAAAAATAAATTCCAATTTTACCACCCCACTACAACCATAGTTAATAATTTATATATAGTCTTCCAGGAGAGTTAAGAGATTTCTTTTAATAAGTATTGAAACAAACACAAATTAGGGTTTGGTAGAGCTTTAAATTGCTGCTACCTTCTTCTTTAAAAAACAAAACGATGTTTTTCCATGATAGTGGGACAAGAGGAAAGTAAAAGGAAATAGAGGAAAGAACTAGGAGGCAAAGGGCACTTTATAGAGGTCTAGATACAGGTATGTACATATGTAAATATATTTACATATGAGGATGGGGAAATAGATCTATGTGCATATATTTATAAGTTTAGTATTAAGGTAGCAGATAGACATTGGCCCTCCACTCAAGTACTCCCTCAATGCAAGAATACTTTGTTCTATTAAACTGGCATTCTATGATGCTCACCTTCTTGACACAACCGCTGAAGACAAAGTAGGTGCATAAGCAAATGTGGTGAAGAAAGCTGATGGTACCAGGCTATCACAAGATATAATGTCTGGGGTCTTAAAGGCTTAATGATAAACAAGCAGTCATCTAGCTCAGAAGCAACAAAGCCCACATGGAAGGAGTACACCAGCCTGTGTGATCACGAGGTGTCAATGAGATCAGGTATCAGGCATCATCAGAACAAAAAATCGTATCATTGTGAATAAGGGTCAGTGCGGAGTGGAGACCCAAAGCCCATCTGTAGGCAACTGGACGTCCCCTAACAGAAGGGTCGCGAGGAGACAAGCCAGTCAAAGTGCAGTGTAGCACCAATAAAACATGCAACTTTGCTCTAGTTATTTAATGCTCACACCCCCACCCCGCCCCCTATCATGATTCTAATCCTCTCTTACAAATCTGGCTAGGCCAGAGGATGTACACTGGTACAGATAAGAGCTGGAAACACAGGGAATCCAGGACAGATGAACCCCTCAGGACCAGTGGTGAGAGTGGGGATAGTGGGAGGGTCGAGGGAAGGTGGGGTAGAAAGGGGAAAACAATCACAAGGATGGATCTACGTATAATCTCCTCCCTGGGGGATGGACAACAGAAAAGTGCGTGAAAGGGAGATGTTGGACAGTGTAAGATATAGCAAAATAATAATAATTTATAAATTATCAAGGGATTGTGAGGGAGTGGGGGGGCGGGAATGAGGAGCTGACACCAAGGGCTCAAGTAGAAATAAAATGTTTTGAGAATGATGATGGCAGCAAATGTACAAATGTGCTTGACACAATGGATGGATGGATGGATTGTTATAAGAGTTATATGAGCCCCCAATAAAATGATTTAAAAAATACTTTTCAGCAAAATCACACGTCAAGGAAGATTTTTATATTTTTAAAATATTTTATTGGGGGTTCATACAACTCTTATCACAATCCATACATACATCAATTGTATAAAGCACATCTGTACATTCTTTGCCCTCATCATTTTCAAAGGCATTTGCTCTCCACTTAAGCCCTTTGAATCAAGTCCTCTTTTTTTTCCCCTCCCTCCCCGCTCCCCCCTCCCTCATGGCTTTTTCTGTCTTTTAATGTGGTTCACATTGCCCGTGAGCAGACTCAACTTGGCTATCCTTTTTGGGAAAAGAGGCATTTTTAAGAAAAACATGGATTTCCACTGTTTCAAAATCCACAAGAACACTTGCACTGATTCTATCTCCTTGATTTCTCCTGGCAGATCCTCTCCCCCCCCCCCCCATTCCTCTCCTCCCTTCCCCAGAATTTCTTAGGTGCCAAAAAAAAAAAAAAAAAAAAATTTCTTAGGTGCCTACTCTGACCTCAGTTTGGTCCTTTGATTCCAATTAATAATGATCAACTCTGGGTGACTGGAACACAGGTGTTGGCTTTATTAGTCTCTCTATTCTTATAGACATTCTTCCAAGTTTTAAATATTAACACAATTAAACATAATAGAAATATAATCTCTGTTCAAGCAGCTCAATGTCTGGGATGATGTGCAAACAACTAGAACACATTCAAGACATGCAAACAGATCATTACCCTAGAGAGCTTTGAACAGAAGAGAACTAGTACAGGGACGCTGGCGGCTAGTGGAAAGCAGAGCAAAGGGCGCCCCCTCCCCACATACCTTCTTGGAGAACGTAGGAAGACTTGTTTAAGGAGACAGTTTGACTTGAGACTGGGAGGGTAAAGCAGTTCTCTAGCATTTCAAGCACAGGTAAAAGCCACTGAAGAAGAAGCAGACTGAGGACCACACCTGGTGCATAGGAGAGAGAATGTATTTTCCGTATGACTGTAGTGGTTATAGGAGCCCTTCTGACATAGTGGGTTATGCATTGGGCTACTAGCTACAAGGTCAGCAATTCTAAACCACCAGACATTTCTCAGGAGAAAGATGAGGCTTTCTGCTCCTGTAAAAATCTACACTCTTAGTAAGATAAGATATAATAATTATTTATAAACTATCAAGGGACCAGGGGTGGGATCGGGGAGGGAGGGAGATGGGGGGAAAAAAAGGGAAACCGAGCTGATTCCAGGAACCCAAGTGGAAGGTGAATTATGAGAGTGACGAGTGCAACGAATGTATAAGGGTGCTTTGCTCATTTGATGTATGTACAGATTGTGATAAGAGCCTTATGACCCCCAATAAAAAGATTTAAAAAAATTTACACTCTTAGTTGCTATGAGTAGAATTGACTCAATGGCAGTGACTTTGTTTTGTTCGGTTTCGTTGTGGTTATGTGAGCCCTGGTTGTGCTTTTGGATAAGTCTTGGACCGTTAAGCACAAGTTTGGTGGTTCAAACCCAACAGCTTATCCTCAAGAGGAAGGCGAGGCTGTCTGCTCCTGTAAAAATGTGCAGTCTCAGGAACATTCTATAGGGTTACCATGAGTCAGGATTGACTCGATAGCAGTTGGTTGGTTTGCGGTTTGGGGTGGTTCTCAGGCGTTCTGGTGGTGCAGTGGGGAAAGTGGTCAGATGCTAACCCAAATGTCACTCCGTGGGAGAAAGATGTGGCTGTCTACTTTGGCCAAAATTTAGTCTTGGAAATCTTACAGGGTTGCCACGAGCCAGAATTGACTCCAATGACATGGTTTTAAGTGATTCTATGTCAGTAGGTGAGCTTGAAGAGGTGACATTTACCAAGTGCTGAAGAGTCCCATATGCCATGCTACGCAGTGGTTGATGAGGACCCAGTGGTGCATGTGATGGGTAGAATGACTTTTGTGTTGATAACATCTTTAAGGGAACAATATGAGTGACAGACACAAGGAGGAGTGGGGCAAAGAAACCAATTAGGATGTTACTGCAGTGGTCTAGGTAAGATGATGATCTGTAACCTGGCAAAGGAAGAGGAAGGGACAGATGGGGGAGGGATGAGGGAGTGGGGTAGTTAAATAATCTCTTGTCAGTTTGAGGGTACTAAAAGTGAAGGGGTGGAGTTTTAGCCTGTCCATCAGGTTGCAGCTTCATTGGAGGGTGACTGAGATAAATGGCTCTCTGGAGGCTGGTTTCACTTTCTCTCTGTTTCACCTTCCTGTTGAAAAGCCACACTCAGAGAGATGGGGAGCCATGAGGAGACCTGAGCCAGGCCTGAGATGTTTCCACTTCCACTGGATCCACAAGACTTTGCACCCACCAGCCTGTGATCTTCCTGCATTTGGCATCATTGCATGTGCTGTGTGAATCTGGAGAGGAATTTATGGACTGGTATCGGACATACATAAGGGCTAATATTGGACTTATAGACTTGATCCAGAATGGGCTGGGATGCTTTCTTAATATACAATTTCTCTTTGATATAGAGCTCTCCCTTATGAGTGTCTCTGGATTTGTTTCTCTAGTCCACCCTGCCTAACACCGAGAGCAGCAGACAATAGAATCCATCTCGTACAGGGACCGACTAGATGTGGAAAGCTGAGGAGGGAGAGGGCAGAAGAATTATTGGGTTTCTGACTGGGCCAGTGAGCTTGATGGTGACTTGAGGTCAATGAAATTCAGAGGAGCAGGAATAGAGAGGAAACAAATCAGTAAACTTGATAACATACGGTGCTTGGGAAACTTGGGGTAGAGTGGGTAATATCTTAGGTTGCTAACTATAAGGTCAGCAATTCAAAACCACTAGCTGCTCTATGGGAGAAAAATGAGGCGTTCTACTACAAACTGAGAATTCCACAAGAGCAAGTCTACCTTGTCCCATAAGGTTGATATGATCAGAATTGACTCAATGGCAGTGAGTTTTGGTTTTTTGGTTCTACATCTTGGAGAGGCAGTAAGCACAGAGAATGGGAGTGAGACAATATCTTTGGGTTCATGCTAAGGGCAGACTCATCAACTGCAGATGTTACATAGGCTGGGGCCACCACTGTGGGAAGATGTCCCAGGAAGCATGAGTGAAAAAGAGAAGAATCAGGCTGTTCTCTGAGGGGGCTCCACAGAAAGGCCATGGAGAGGAAGGGGACTGAAGGGTGGGGTGGCTGACGGGAGAGAGTGAGGTCAATGTCTGTGAAGGGAGGACATGGTGTCAAGAAGGAAGGAACAGTGACTCGGTGAGAGGAAGAAGCAAGTCAGGATGCGGCCAGATAAAACCCAGCATACCCAGTTAAACTTGAATTTCAGATAAAGACAAATACTTTTTAGTATCGCTCATATTGTTTATTGACTAAATCTGGCAACTCTAATAAGAAAAAGACTCTAAAAGGCATGTAAGTGTGGTAGTTGCACTGGGCCAGAGGGTGACATGGAGCAGAGGCAAGTGGAAGAAATGCAGACCTTGCACATTGAATTAATTTTTCTAAAATTAGCCCGAAGCCATAGGGAGAGGGACAAGGTGAAGACAGGGAGGGTTCTCTGAAAGAAAGCAGAGAGGATCCATGGTTTCACCCTCCCTCTACCCCTTCTTCCACGGCAGGCAGAACTCCTGTGGTCCAGGACCGTGCCCCACTTGTCTGGGCAATGAAATCTCTGATGTGCTCAGGGCCTTCCTTCTGTGGACCAGGAACTAAATAACTATTTGCTAATTAAATTCTCAGACCAGATTTCTCCAAGCCGATAGTAAAGAACAGAGACACGCAAGGAGAAGGACTCGGCTTGTCATTTGAAAACCGTGACCCAACATATTTTGGGCACATGTAGTTCAAATGTATCAGAAAGATCTGGGTAATTGCCTTTACTCTCCGCTTTTATTTACAGGCAAAGGCACGATCTTTCCTTCACTTTGCCACCGCCTCAGCAGCAGCAGCAGCAGCAGCAGCGAGGATGGCCTGCGTTGCCTTGTGCTTGTCTGGACGGTGCACATCCCCATGAGTAAAACAGGTCCTTAAGACCTGGCGGAGCAAGAAGCAACACAAAAGCGAGCTTGCTCAGAGAGTGTTTGCGGCCAGTGGGAACCTCCAGTCTCCCTCTGACTGATCTGCTATTTGCGTCTCTTGCCTGCTTTACACAGCTAAGTGAAATCCAGAGGCATAAACCAACCACAAAACAAAAACCGATTAAAAGGCAGCTCCAAAGCAGGGAAGCCAGGGCATGTGTGCTTTCAGGCATCTGCTGACGCCTGCTCCTCCTGCAGGCCCTCAGGACTCCGCTCCAGAGTGACTATGGGACGCTGCTCCCCGAGCAGGGAAAAACGGGCTGGTGCTAAGGCAGGGGCCAAACTCAGAGCCGGAGAAGCAGCCTTGGTAAGATGTGTGAGCCTTGGATCATTTGATCATTCAAAACTGAAGTGACTGTGGGGGCAGGGAACGAGGACGACAACAACTTTTTGCCACATCCATCCCTAAACACAAAAACCTTGAGACCTTTCACTTGGTAACTTTTAACTCCCTTGGGATTTCTGGCTCAGAGGACAAAGCGCTCAGTGGTAGGAAAACAAAAAACCCCATTGCCTGTGCACATCGGAGCCCCGGTATAGGAAATGACAGGTGGGTCCATGATAAGCCCTGGTTTAAGGGCCACCTCAAATGTAATCCCTTGGGGCTTAAATGCTGCATAAAAGCAGAGAAGTCGAAAGAATCTTGAGTTTTCCTCCCGTTTTCATCCTAAGTGGCCCTTAGTCCCTGACACAGCTCTTCCCATTGTGTTGCTCAAAGTCAAGGTCATGGATCATTCAAAACAGCCAAGGGCCATTCAGGGGGGAGAATACCCATCCTCTTTTGGCAGTTTCCTGGAGTCAAATCAGCTGTCCATTGAATCTCAATTCCTGAGACTGCTTCTAGCCTTTCCTTTCTGCTATTTCCTTGGTAACAAAACATTACATGCAACTTCCTTAAACACAGAAAACTAGAAAGAAGGGGGGCTTTCATAAGGAAACAGGTAAGGCGGAAGCCCTTGTATCAAAGACTTGCAAAGCAAGTAGGAGGGAAACCCAGATTTGATTCTTCATGGATTACTTTCTAGCTATGTGACACTGGGCCAGCTGCTAACCTCTCTGCGCCTAGTTTCCTCCTCTGAGAATGTCATCTCCCAGTGAGGCTTGGAGATGCTGCAGTTAGAGCAGTGGGCTCGTGCAGTGGCTCCCATTTATCTGGCCCACCACCCAGAAAGTCAAAGCAGAGATTTGGCTTCCACGTTCCATCCTATTCTACACGAAGCGCCTCAGAGACTAAGCAGATGCCCTTCACTCTGGAAGAACCTCCTCTCCACCAAAATCCATTTGTCATCCCTGGGCCCAGCCACCTGGAAGAACAGACCCTGAAGTCACTTCCCTTCCAAGTCTCATGATGTGCTCTCAAGAGGTGGCTTCCAGCCTCCTACCACAGTGGCATGTTTTAGATAGCCTTGGAGAAGGAGCCCAGAAACCTACCTGCTCCCCACGAGCTCAGGCTGCTGTCTCCTCTGCTCTTCCAAAATTCCCCTTCTCTGGTTCTGACAGGACATCCCTGTCTCACACAGGCTCAGTGAGAGGGAGGATACACCCTTGTTCATGCCGCAGAGCCCCTCAGGCACTGTGGTGGGGAATGATTTACGCAGGGGACTTGGCCAGCCTCCCTTTTAATCACTCTCAGACTCAATACAGGGAATCCCGGCTCCAAGCGTGCATTCACCCAGGGGGGCGGGGAGGAAGGAACCTCTCTCACTTTGACAGCGGCTCCCTGCGGGGAAGCAGAGATTCTGGCGTCCGTTCGGGAGAAATATGAACAGCCTCCATCTCCGAGGGCTAATTATGAAATCCATATCTTCAGAAACTCCTCCCCCTCCCCTGGAGCATCTGCAAGGTAATATTCAAACATCCATCACCCAGCGCTGTCAGGCACCACTCTGCCTCAGAGGAGGAGGGGAGAGGAAGGAGGGTGGGGTTTGCTTAGGAGCTTTCCAGCAGGGGAAAGGTGTAAGGCGAGGCTTGGGAGAATTCATGGGTGGGTTCTGGGGTGATGGAGGGAAAGAGTGAGAGGGCAGCGTGAAGGGAATGGAAGGTGCTTGTTGGGGAGGCAGGGGTGATGTCTAGTCAGGATCCTAACAGGAAACAGAGAGAACACCCAAAATGGAATAATTGGAGGAGAGTTTATATGCAGGGTGCTCCTTGGGGGTTCAAACTGTTAACACACTTGGATAATTGGAAAGTTGGAGGTTTGCGGTGCCTTCGAAGAAAGGTGTGGTGGTCTACTTCAGAAACGTCAGCCACAGAAAGCCCTTTAGAGCAGTCTGCTCTTGACACTTGGCTTCACTATAGTGAAAAAGGACCTGACGGTGACTGGTTTGACTGGTTTGTTTTCAGAGGTTTGTTTTCATCGGGGAGCCACCAAGAAGAGGGCAGTACGCCATTCACCCCAAGGCCCAAGGTGTCACTGACCTCAGGACCTGAGACGGTGGCTAGACTCAGGGGAAGAGTCCTTGGAGTGGCTGCCTGCAGGGAAACCCACTGCCAGCTCAAGGGAGAGTGGGACAGAGGCAGGTTCACAGGCAGGCCTTACCCTTCGAAGGGCCTGGGTGGGGCCCACTGGCTTGTTCACAGAAAAAGGAGACCTGAATGCCAGGAGAACAACAACACAAATATATGGAAGGAGCCTTTACTCTGGGATTACAAACCATGACTGTCACTCACCACCCGCGCACTGGAGACCACGCCCTGCACACCTGCACCCTCCTCCTTTCTCCTCCCCTGGGTTCTGTGGGGAATCTGCACGCCTAAGCCAGCTATGAGGGGCAAAGTCAGTGAACAGCACTGGCACCATCACTCTGGCCATGACCACCATAATCAGAGGCTGTGGTTACTTAAAGTTTTAAAAACTTTTAGCAACCTTTATGTCCTGAGTGGCCCCCTTACATCCACTGGAAGTCCCCCATGCTGTGTTGTGTTAGTCTGGGTAGACTAGAGAAACAAATTTATAGACACCCATATGTGTATAAGAAAGGGCTTTATATATATATATTGAATGAAGGGGGAAGTGCAGAGTGGAGACCCAAGGCCCAAGTGTCGGCCAATGGAGATCCCCTCACAGAGGGGTTCAGGAGAGGAGATGGGTCAATGAGGGTGAGAGGTAGTACCGATGAAGAACACAGCTTTCCCCCGGGTCCTGGATGCTTCCTCTCCCCAACTACCATGATCCAAATTCTACCTTGCAGGGCTGGATAGGGCAGAGGTTGTACACTGGTACATATGAGGGCTGGAGGCACAGGGAATTCAGGGTGGATGATACCTTCAGGACCAGGGGTGTGAGGGGCGATGCTGGGAGAGTGGAGGGTGAGTGGGTTGGAAAGGGGGAACTGATTACAGGGGTCCACGTGTGACCTCCTCACTGGGAGAGGGACGGCAGAGAAGGGGGCGAGGGAGACTCCGGATAGGGCAAGATACGACAAAATAACAATCTATAAATTATCAAGGGCGCATGAGGAAGAGGGGAGCAGGGAGGGAGGGGGAAAAAAAGAGGACCTGATGCTAAGGGCTTAAGTGGAGAGCAAATGCTTTGAGAATGATTGGGGCTGGGAATGTATGGATGTGCTTTACACAATTGATGTATGTATATGTATGCATTGTGATAAGAGTTGTGTGAGTCCCTAATAAAATGTAAAAAAAGAAAAAAAATTCCAGAAATGAAAGAGGAATAATATATATTTATGTATGAATTGAATGCAAATGAAAAATAAAATGTTCAATGCAAAAAAGAAAGGGCTTTCTTTATATAAAGAATAATTGTATATTAAGAAAACAGCAACCCAGTCTAGATCAAGTCCATGAGTCTGATATTAGTCCATATGTCCGATACCAATCTATAAAGTCCTCTTCAGACTCATGAAACACATGTAACGACACTGAATACAGGAAGAGCACAGGCCAGTGGGTGGGAAGTCTCGTGGATCCAGGGTATTGTAAGCATCTCAGCACTGGCAGGGGTCTCCACGTGGCCTCTCCAGCTCAGGGCACTAGAGTAGTTCCATGTGTCTTGTCAGCTGCAATGTCTCCCAGGAAGTGAGCCGAAAGAGTGTCTCCCACCCCCATGGAGGAAGACTGGAGTTCCCAGAATCCTCGGGAGAAGGCCAGGCCCACACAGAGGCCTCATTGCCTATGATCTGATTGACAGGCTAGACTCCTCCCCACTTCACTCTTAATCCTCTCAAATTGACAAGCGATTATATAAGTACCACATGTGTGGAGGCACTTGCTCTCCTTGTTCCTGCTTTACCAGCTTGGCATCCGGCTGTAGCTCTGAGGGGCCAATGCTGGCTGCCCAAACACAACCGGCCTCTCACCTTGGTTGCCAGGGGCCCACATTTTCTGGGGGAGGCCCCGGGACCTAATTTGTCTCCCCCTTGTACCCTTCCCGGGTAACTGAAGTCCTGGTGACTCTCCCCAGGTACTTCCTGTTCTGCTGGGATCCCAAGAGATCCTAGAATGCCTGTCTCCTTTTCATGTCCCCTCACAAAATGCTGCCCATGAATGTTCTCACCCAGAAAGGAGGAATCCTTTTATCCAACTCTATGACACCCCCACACCCTAGGTACCTCCCCCATGCTGCCAAGGTGATTTCTTCAAAATTCAAATCACCGGATCCCGATGGTCCTTCTGTCACAATGGTGCCCAGATCTGTTCTTCCCTCCTCTTTCTGCCATTCCCTTACGAAGGCGTGCATCCCCCCTAGTCCAGACCCTGGAAAGCCTGTCTGCTAACACTGGTGATGGTGTAGAGGGGACATGTTGGGCTGCTAACCCCACAGTCAGCAGTTTGAAACCACCAGCCAGCTTCGCGGGAGATGGCTGAGGCTTTCTACTCCTGTAAAAGGCACAGTCTCAGAAAGGCACAGGGGCCCTTCTACCCTGTGCTCTAGGGTCATTGTGAGTCAGCACTGGTCATGGGGACTCTGCAGCTGCCTGGCTCATCTGAGAGGCCTCCTAGGGTGCCGTCACCGTGTACTTGAATCCAGACCTCTCGGCCTGCCTATCGCTATTCTGTGATCAGCCATGGATGTGGTATTGCGGTTATTTTGAAATATATAATCACATATTTGTTGTTTGCTCCCCGCCAACCTCTCCTCACATGAAACCATTGCTGACAAGCCAATTCTGACTCCTGGTGCCTTAATAGAGGCTTTCTGGGGCGGTAAATCTGTACGGGAGCAGACCGCTTCATGTTTCTCCCACCGCGGCTTGGTGGCTGTGAGCTGTCGGCCTGGCACTTAGCAGCGACCGCTTTTCCGCAGTGCCAGCGGGGCTCCTTTCCCCCTACATCAACCAGGGAGCACAACCGGCACTCGGGCAATGGGAGCGAAATAAAACACACCATTTTCCCTTGCCTGCCCTGCTTCCTAGTTTCCCCCTCACTACTCCCGGAAAGAGTTACAGTCTCAGACACGCACAGGGCCAGTCCTGTCTGCGAACCCTGTCCTAGGGGGTCATTAGGAGTCAGCATGGACTCTACCCTTCCACCCACAGACTAGCACTCCAGGGCCGCCTGCTCTTCTTCATGGCCGGATTCTCCCTCTCTGTGTGCTTGGCAGCTGTGTTCTCCACTGAGGCTCTGCTTTCCTGCGCTGGAGCCCCCTCCCCGACCCCTGCCCGCACAAACTGCACAAGGCTCGCTCATACATCACACATGCACAGCTTTCTCCGTCTGCACCCCCCTCCCGCCCCCCAACTTCTCTCCCCAGGAGCTAACCCTCCCGTCAACCCCCACAATGTTTGTCTGTATGCCTCCTATGTTTCAGATCCTATTTGCTGACAGATTTCACGAACTGGTGTACAATCTTATCTCCCTTACCAGACGGAGAAGGCCCCTCTCTGGCTGTGGTAACACTCGTGTCTGTCTCCCTGCCGGAAACCAGCCTGCCATGGGGATCTAATACGTGCTTACAAATGAATGGATTAATGGATGTGCTTGCCTTTCAAATCAGGAAAGGCCATCTTGTTATGGCTTAAACACACACTTTAAGGTTTCATGTATTTTAATCACAAATATAATTAACTCACCATTACATTCTCATGGCAAAACACTCCAACCATCTAGATAAATCTTA
This sequence comes from Tenrec ecaudatus, assembly GCF_050624435.1. Taxonomy (NCBI): domain Eukaryota; kingdom Metazoa; phylum Chordata; class Mammalia; order Afrosoricida; family Tenrecidae; genus Tenrec; species Tenrec ecaudatus. The sequence goes on along the minus strand of NC_134537.1, from coordinate 39,126,729 downwards.
AATTTCTTCAATTACAACCCCCTCTCAATTTCTATCTCTAGACCGTGTAGGTATATTATGATGTGTGGGGTTTCTGTTTTGTTTCTTTCATTAAAGTCATTGATATTAGTTGCTGTCCAGTTGATTCTAAGGGCGAGGTGTTGTGTAGATTATCTTACACCTTGCTTCATTCACCTTACAGTAAGGCGAAGCGATCTAGATATCAGATATATGAGAACTCCTTTCTTACGGCTACAAGTATTCCAAAGATTGGGTGTGTTGTAGTTTATTTAATCTTTCCCTCCAGTGGACAGTTTTTATGCTTTTGCTGGTTTGCTGGTATAGTTATGTTCCACACCCTGCCTGTACACGCCTATGTGAACACAAGCACTCTTCTAGAATTCAGATAAAGAAGTCACATTTCTGAGTCAAAAGAAAGGCATTTACCCCTTCCCTGGGGAATGGACAACAAAAAAGTGGGTGAAGGAAAATGTTGGACAGTGTAAGACTTGAAAAAATAATAATTATAAATTATCAAGGGTTCATGAGGGAGTGGGGAGGGAGGGGGGAAATGAGAAGCTGATACCAAGGGCTCAAGTAGAAAGCAAATGTTTTGAGAATGATGAGGGCAATAGATGTACAAATGTGCTTGACACAATGGATGGATGGATGGATGAATTGTGATAAAAGTAGCATGAGGCCCCAATAAAATGATAAAAAGGAAAGACATTTTAAAAACTATCAAGAAATTATAAAATTGACATCCAGTGAGATTCTATTTACACTCCTCCAGACTTTTGCTTGATATATGAAATCTTTAACATTTTGGCCAATCTCACAAGAGAAATGACATTGGTTATTTTCATGCACATTTTCTCATTTATTCTACATGAGATTGAGCATCATTTAATGTGCTTTGTGGTCACTTTTTGGTGTGGGAACAAAAAGAAAGCTGAGGGGGCAAGATCAAGGCTGGAGGGAGCGTGCCATAAGGCTTCCCAATGAAATTCTCCAAGGACAGCCAGCCCTTCCAGCCCTCCGAGAAGGAACAAGAGCATCGCTGTGATGGGCCAAAAAAAACCCAAAACCTGCAGCTCAATTTTCTGGTCTTTATTTTCCCCCACAAGGTAGTTTTCACTGTCCTTAATGTTACTTCCTAATAATGCCCTGGGATCATCATTCTGTGTCCTTGAGAAAATCTATCAAGATGATTATCCCTTTGGAATCCCAGAACACAGGTGCCGTACCCTTCTGGGTGGTGCCAGTGGGTGAGTGCTCAGCTGTGAAACAGAAGCTTGGCAGTCCAAGCCCATTTATGTCTTCGGACAGGCCCCGCTGCCTGCTTCTGAGAGGTCGCAGCCCAGTCAACTCTGTGGAGTAGTCCTACTCTAGGCAGCTAGAGTCGCATGAGTTGAAAGCAATGAACAACAACAATGGGTCACACACTGTTTGTTCACTGTTCTCCGGGGTAGTTGGCAGGATTTCATGACACAGCATGGACAGTGAATGCGTGTCTGCTATAAGTTACCTACGTGTTGTACAAATTTTCTTGACTGCGTCTCTTTGAGGATATCTCTTTTGCTTGCAGGTGTTTCCTTTTTTATCCTACTTTGGCTTTTATCCCAAGTGTGCATCTGATTGTCTCAAAAGTCCTTATAAAATATCCATCCATTCCCTGAGATGCTTCACTAGAAGCATCGACATTAATGATGTGTGAAATGGCACCTATTTATCATTTAGTAAATGTGTATATCTATGCGGACCTGTTCCTACTCTTTCAATAACACTGTCGCTTTGTTTAAGATAAATATTTCATGTGGCTCTAAAATGTTCATGGAAAATGGAAATAAAAGAGAATGGCTTTTTTCCCGTAAACTTTTGAAGCTCTCTTGTATTTCTCATAAAATACATATCAATTTTTAAAAACCAGTGAAAATAAATATATTAAAATCTTTTCCAAAACAACAGTTTCTGCATTTACCATGACTTTGAATGGGTGAATGCAGTTCTTTCATACCTGTAACAACTAACACACTTGTTTTTACTTTTTTCAACTTGCTTTGGGATTGCGATCTATTTTACCTCGTTGTCTCGCGTTCTTTCCTCGTTACTTTTGCTGCTTCCTCAACTTGCTCTTCCTTTTCCCACTTGCTAATGTGGGAGGTCCTCAGACTCTTCCCTTGGGTTCATGATCATCTCCTCTCTCCAGGTTCTCAAAACCACGCTCCATTTCTGTGCTATTGTAGAAGAATATCACAGTAGGTCTCCATTTAGCCTCTCCTTCCCCTGGGGAAATGCTGTGCTGCTTGCTAAATTCAATGTTGGCCCTTCAAGCCCATCAGCCACTCCACGAGAAAAAGAGGCTACTGGCTCATGCAAAGGTTCGCTGTCTTGGAAACCTTCCAGGTATTGTTATGATCAGAATGGACTCCATGGCGGTGGGTTGGGTTGGGTTTGCTTTTCCTTCCTCCAATGAGATCTTTGGGCTACTTTTCCAAGTTTCTCCTCCTCCCCTGGAAAAAACTTTGGGCTGCCTTTACTCGGCGGGCCCTGCCCCCCAACTTTTAATTTTGCTGAAATTGTTTCGTACTTTTCCTTGTAGCGCTCATTAGAATTTACTCTGTGGTATTTTGCTTCTATTTTAAGGAACCAATTTAACATTCGACATTTCCAGACAGTCTATCATAATCCATGTATATTTAACTACACACATGTGTATATCTATACAGCACACATAAACATGTATATGAGGGAGCTTTGGAAAGTTCATGGAAAAATGAAATGGGAAGATAATGTAATTTTCTGATAAACTTTTGGAAGCCCCCTCGTATAGTTAAGCATAACTATTGCTCACCTCTATCTCCTATCCTCTTCTCTATTGTAGAACTCATTTGAGCTTGGTTAGAGTCTTTTTATTTTTTAAATCATTTTATTGGTGGCTCATACAACTCATCACGATCCACACATATATCAATTGTGTCAAGCACATGTGCACATTCGTTGCCATCATCATTCTCAAAACATTTGCTCTCCACTTAATCCGTTGGCATCAGCTCCTCATTTTCCCCTGTCCTTCCCCATGTCCCCCCCCCCATCACTGGTTAGCATCTTTAAGAGACTCTTTCTTCAAAGGATTCGCGTGAGAGACCTCATCTTGAGCCCTTACGCTTTTGTTCACGCCAGCATGCTTCCCTTTACTGTGCTTCCCTGATTGCACTTTGCCCGTGTGTCTTTCTGCAAATTGAAGGTTGGATGTCAAGCAAGTCTGCCATTGCCATTTTCCCAGTCGCAGGTACTCACTTCATAGCTCTGTGTCACACTTTGGGAAATCTCACACTATTTCACACTTGCCCCTAATGTTATTGCATACTTAATAAACTACAGCCTAGTGTACACTCAACCTTTTTTAAAAATCATTTTATTGGGGCTCATACAACTCTTATCACAACCCATACGTACATCCAGTGTGCGTCCAAAACATTTGTGCATTTCTTGCCCTCATCATGCTCAGAACATTTGCTTTCTACTTGAGCCCCTGGCATCACAGCTCCTCATTCTTCCCCTCCCTCCCCACTACCCTCTCTCCCAAACCCTTAACAATTTATAAATGATTTTTATTTTGTCATTTCTTACCTTGTCCGATGTCTCCCTTCACCCACTTTGCTGTTATCTATCCCCCAGGGAGGAGGTGATATGTAGATACTTGTAATCGGTTCCTCCTTTCCACCCCACCCTCCCTCCACCCTCCCAGTATCGCCACTCTCAGCACTCGTCCTGAAGGGATCATCTGCCCTGGATTCCCTGTGTTTCCCATTCCTATCTGTGCCAGTGCACATCCTCTGGATTTAAAAGGTAGAATTGGGATGAGAGTTGGCGGGGTGGGGTGGGGGGAGGAAACATTTAAGAACTAGAGGAAAGTTGTATGTTTCGACACTTTTATATGCAACTGGAAAACAAAACCAAAAAAAATCACTTGACCCACTTTCCTGGGAGGGTCATTTTATTACGGTGGTTAGGAGACTAGCCTGCAAGAGCACCAAGATACACTTGTATGTGCTTTTTAGTCCCCCGAGTGAGTGGTTCAAGTTGACATCTGTCTCCTTGGACTAGGCCTTGGCAAGGAATAGCACCATTGGGCTGTAGTCCCTATTCCAGGTCTCTGTACCTATGGGATCCTCGCTCCCAGTGTTATAGATGAGATGTCTTTTCTTTCTTCTCTGTTAGCGGCTTGGTCTCCATGTCTAGCCCTTTAAAAAAGATTTTTACGTTGTCCTTGCGGTACAGGAAATTTGCCAGGATATTCCGAGATAGACCATTTTAACTTGCAAACTCTGTTCTCTCTTCAGCATAGGCGTTTTCTTCTAGTATTGTTTTGGTGGTTTCTTTCCCACCCTTTTGTCCCCTGGGACTCAGTTGCTAGGACCTCTGTAGGTCTCCTGGCTCTGTCCTCCAGATCTCTTCTACTGTCTCTTGTGATTTCTAGTTCTTTATATTTTGTTCTGTGGTTTGTGATACTTTGTACATTTTGTACTCCCAGCCACGATCTTCCCAGTTTCTCTGAATATATGAAGGTAAGTAACGATTACAAAGATATACTGCTACAAAATTATAGAAAGCTTTATAAAACAGAAATATCAAATGTGAAGCTATTGCTTCTTGACATAGCCTCTAGGTAGGTCTACACACATCTGGAAGCACTATTTATGTCCCCCTCGCCTTTTCAGGAAGACTTCCGCACTTTCCAATTCACACGGTGTCAAACGGGCCCCTTGAGCACTCTTTTATACTCCTTTTAAATGTTATTTGGGTTTGGGGAACAAAAAGAAATCTGAAGGGGTAAGATCGGCTGGAGGGAGGGTGAGGTGAGGTTTCCCACCAAGGACAACCCTTCCAGCCCCCAGAGAATGACCAGGGGCATTGAGGTGACAAGAAAGAACTCCTCCGCTCAGTTTTTCTGGCCTTGTTCTCTCAAGGTAGTTTTTCATCTTCTTAAAGCTACTTCCTAATAATGCCCTGTGATCATTAACCTGTGTCCTTTAAGAAAATCTATTAAGATTATTCCTTTGGAAATCCAGAAAACAGTTGCCTCAACCTTTGCAGCTGACCCCTCTGCCTTCTATTCATCTGACCTAGAAGATCCCTTCTTTTTTTTCTTTTTAAAAATTTTTTAACATTTTATTAGGGACTCATACACTCTTATCACAATCCATACATATACATACATCAATTGTATAAAGCACATCTGTACACTCTTTGCCCTAATCATTTTCAAAGCATTTGCTCTCCACTTAAGCCCTTTGCATCAGGTCCTCTTTTTTTCCCCCTCCCTCCCCGCTCCCCTCTCCCTCATGCACCCTTGATAATTTATAGATTGTTATTTTGTCATATCTTGCCCTATCCAGAGTCTCCCTTCCCCCCCTTCTCTGCCGTCCATCTCCCAGGGAGGAGGTCACATGTGGATCCTTGTAATCAGTTCCCCCTTTCCAACCCACTCACCCTCCACACTCCCAGCATTGCCCCTTACACCCCTGGTCCTGAAGGTTTCATCCATCCTGGATTCCCTGTGCCTCCAGCTCCTATCTGCGCCAGGGTACATCCTCTGCTGTATCCAGTCCTGCAAAGTAGAATTCAGATCATGGTGGGGGTGTGTGGGGGGGAGCATTTAGGAACTGGAGGAAAGCTATATTCTTCATCTGTGCTATGTCACACCCTGACTGACTCATGTCCTCCCCTAGACCCTTCTGTGAGGGGAAGAAGATCCCTTCTTTTTTTTCTTTTGTAAGCATTTTATTTATTTATTTATTTATTTTTTTTAACAATTTATTGGGGCTCATACAATTCTTTTCACAGTTCATACATATACATACATCAATTGTATAAAGCACATCTGTACAGTCTTTGCCCTAATCATTTTTTTCTCTTTTCTTCTTTAACATTTTATTAGGGACTCATACAACTCTTACCACAATCCATACATATACATACATCAATTGTATAAAGCACATCCATACATTCTCTGCCCCAATCATTCTCAAGGCATTTGCTCTCCACTTAAGCCCCTTGCATCAGGTCCTCTTTTTTTTTTTTTCCCCTCCCTCCCCATTCCCCCCTCCCTCATATGCCCTTGGTAATTTATACATCGTTGTTTTGTCATATCTTGCCCTATCCGGAGTCTCCCTTCCCCCCTTCTCTGCTGTCCCTCTCCCAGGGAAGAGGTCACATGTGGATCCTTGTAATCACTTCCCCCTTTCCAACCCACTCACCCTCCACTCTCCCAGCATCGTCCCTCACACCCCTGGTCCTGAAGGTTTCATCCATCCTGGATTCCCTGTGCCTCCAGCTCCTATCTGCGCCAGGGCACATCCTCTGCTGTATCCAGTCCTGCAAAGTAGAATTCAGATCATGGTGGGGGTGTGTGGGGGGGAGCATTTAGGAACTGGAGGAAAGCTATATTCTTCATCTGTGCTATGTCACACCCTGACTGACTCATGTCCTCCCCTAGACCCTTCTGTGAGGGGAAGAAGATCCCTTCTTAAGCCATTGTTTTGATTGGACCTTTTTTGTGGAAGGCGCTCTAATGAGACGAAGACAAATGTCTACGGAGAGAACTTGTCTGCTTGTAGCCACAGAGCATAAGACCCGTCGAAGCACGCGTGGTTTGCGAGAAGCCCGTGCATGTGAGGACTAGAGCCCCGGTAGCAATGCTTTTTCATTTGCCTTCATTTTTTTCTTTTCAAACACACACTATATGTTTGGGGCTGAAAAAATCGTGGCTTTTAGTTTCAGCAAGCTTTCATTTAGGGCGTATTGCTGTGATTCAAGTTGTCATTTGTGTCTTCTGGCGGCTCTTTAGGAGCCTGCTCTCCCTTTGTGTCTACTGGCCACTTAAGCATGCTGCCCCTTCCCTTGCCCCAGACACTGTGGCGCAGCCACTAGAAAGTGGACATGCCTCTGTGCTCGCAGCAGGTGTACGGACAGGCAGGCACCAGGAAGAACTCTCTGCTCTGCCTCTCTCCGCAACAGCGCTGTAGAGCCCCCGGGTCCTCCTGACTTCTGGGGGTGGGCATGGAGACTTGGACAGAACGCATGTGGCCGGAGTCATGTTTCCTTCAGACTCTCTGCCGGCCCGCTTCAGAGCAGAGAAAGCCTCACTCCATCTACCGACTTTCCCCTCTAGGCCTTTCCCTGCCTGTTGGCCCCAGCAACGCCTTGGCTCAGAAAAAGTGGTGGGTGGCTAGGCGCTGCGGCAGCATGTCGAGAGAAAGTAGTCACGCTAAGCTGCTGCTTTCCCAGTATCCCCTTTCTTCACTCGGTCTTGTTTTCCTGATAGCTTAGTCCACTACCCTGGTTTTGTTTACCACGGTTAAAGTAAGGTTGGTTCCCTCGTAAGGGACGTCCCTGTTTCTTGTTTCCCACTGTCAGATTTACTTGCTTGGCTTGTGCACTTTCTGTCCCTGATGAGTATTAGAATCCGTTTGCTGTTCTGTAAAATAGTTTATCAACACCCCTATGCTCACCACCCAGCTGTCGCAGTTCCCAATCTCACAGCCAGTGCCCTCCATCTTCCATATTAGATTAAAATAAACATGAATTGGAGTCTTTTATGAATTATATTTTATATTTGGGGGAAGATTTCCCCCCGGGGGGGGGGGGGGACCAGAGGCTGGAAATCAGTAGTGTTTCAGCCCCAAATCGTTGAAGTCGGTTTTGCATGAAGATGCAAGGCAGCTGAGGTGTGAGGGCTGCCACAGGGGGGGGGAGGAGGTGGCACGCTGGGTCACAGGGTCGAGGCTTCTCATACACGCAGCAGCCACCTCCTACCCCTCAAACCTCTGGTCCGCAGGCCCCTGAATCAGGGAGGACGCCCAAGCTGGCAGAGCACAGCATGCATCCTGGTGCTGGTGCCTCAGAGAGACTCGGCACCAGTCAGCCTGCCTGCCTGCCTATGACACAGGCATCTTGCTTTGGCAAAGCGAGGGTTGGAGTTAAGTTATGCCTTGAACTCACTGATGCAACCATGGGAGCCAAGGTCTATTCCTGGGGAAGAGATTAGTGGAAAATTCCTCAAGAACAAATTGGCTGTCTGTGAATGCCAGGAGGCGTCACTAGATAACCTACCCAGAAATAAGACATCTGGTATTCCTATCACTTAAAAATTATACTGAGCGCCTGGCTATAGTATAATTTAGTTAGATAGACTGGTAGTTTGACTAGTTGAGCTGCAGGCATTGAGCAGCTAACTGCAAGGTTGATAGGTCAAGCCAACCAGTTGCTCCATTGGAGAAAGGTGAGGCTGTCTGCACCTGTAGTGATGTACACATTCAGAAACCCTTAATAGTATCACTGTGAGTTGGAATTAAGTTGAGGGCAGTGGGTCTGGGCTTGTGGGTTCTCCCCTGGGATTGGCTTTGCAGGCATACTGTCCGCTTGCTGCTATTATGCTGAGAAATGAGCCATTGTAGGAGTTCATGCCCCCTCCTCTGCCACCCCACCCCTCGGCCACCACTGCCACCATCACGGCCTTGGGGGAACAAACCCAGTCGCTCACCCTCCCCTGGAGACCCTTTCATTTCTGTTCGCCAGTTTTCTCGTAACCAAATCAGCATCCTAACTAAACCCACTGCCATCTAGTCAATTCTGACTCATGGCAACTCTGGAGGCCAGGGTAGAATCTGCCCTTTGAGTTTCCAAGACTTCAAATCCTTACGGGGGAAGGCAGCCTCATCTTTCTGTGGTCTGAGTTTGGACGACTCAGTGAGAGTAGCCCTCTCTGTCAACAGAGTCCCTGAACAGCGCAAACAGTCCTCCTGAAAGAGCTCACACAAAGGCAATCAGTGTTGATCCAGAAAACCTCCTAGTCTCTCTCCGGCTGCTCTAGCTGCCTTGCCTTCTCTACTTTCCACTTCTCTGGTCTGAGATTTCTTTCTGCACCCCCAAGAGCGATCAGTGAATGTGGATTCGTGGTGGTTGGCTGCCATTTAGTCAGCTCTGTCTCACGGCAACTCTATGTACAGCAGAATGAAACACTGGCTGGCCCTGCACCATCTCACAGTGGTTGCTGTGTTTGAATCCACTGTGTCAGCCCGTCTAATCGAGGGACTTCTTCTTTTGTACTGACCTTTCTCCATGGACTTTTATGGGGTCTTTCTTCACGGACGGGTCTCCCCGATAACCTGCCCAAAGTATGCGAGATGAAGTCTTACCATCTTGCTTCTAAGGAGCATTTGGCTGTACTTCTACCACAGGTTGGTTGGTTCTTCTGACAGTCCATGGGACTTTCAGTATCCTTTGCCAACACCACAATCCAAATGCATGAATTCTTCTCAGGTCAGCCTTATTTCTTGTCTAATTTCCACAGGCTTAGAAGGTCACTGAATGTACCATGGCTTTTGCCAGGCCCACCCTAGTCCTCAAAGTAACATCCTCACTCTTCAACACTGTAAAGAAAAGATGTTGTGCAGCAGATGTGTCCAATGCGATGCGTCATTTGATTTCTTGACTGCTGCTTCCGTGAGCATTGCTTGTGGATTCAAGCAAGTTGAAATCCTTGACAACTTCAAACTTTTCTCTCTTTATCATCACATCATCTACCGGTCCAGTTGGGGGGGGGGTTGTTTTCTTATCATTGAGTTGTATTCCATACGGAAGCTGTAGTCTTTGACTTTCATCAGTAAGTGCTTCAAGTCATCTTGGCTTTCAGAAAACACGGTTGTGCCATCTGCATCTCACAGGTGGCTAATGAGCCTTTCTCCAGGCCTGGTGCCACATTCTTCTACATATAGTCCAGCTTCTTGGGTGATTTGTAGTCCCAGTTTAATGATTAGCGATGTCCACCAGGAACTGAGGTGACTGGGGTATGGCTGTTTGGCCCAGAGAATCAGCAGACATGTGTGCTTGAAGTGATGACATGACAGTTGCTTTAAGTGTCAGAGGTGATATCTTGCACGGCAGACTTAGACTCTAGTTCAAGTCTCCCACCAACTCTGATGAACCTGGGGTTATCATTTCCATATGTTGGGCTTCAGTTTTATGATAAAATCAAAAGATTGATCTTAAGATTCTTTTAGCACTGAGCCTAAGAAAAAAGATCACAAAACCTGAAAATTAGAAGCACCAGGCCCTATTTCAGGAGCCCTGGTTGTGTAGTGGTTACATGTTGGGCTGCTATCCTCATGGTCACCAGTTCGAAACCACCAGCAGCTCCACGGGAGAAAGACTGGGCTTTCTCCTCCTGTAAATAGTTACAAAACCCACAGGGAGGGGGTCACTACGGGTCAGCAATGACTAGATGGCAGCGAGAGGCCCTACCTTAGAATTCCTTACATGCCACCTGAGCCAAAGATGGAGAAAACAGACGTGGGAAGGAAGTAGCAATCTTTGTGGTGCTGCTTGGGGTGGGGTTTGGGGGTTTCTTTTACTTGTAGGAGAAAGAGGCAGGAGAGTGTGGAAGAGTAAATGAGTTTCTATCGCCTGAATTGGGGCTGGGTTGTGCTCAGAGTTAGAATGGTTTGGCCCTGGGAGTTCCTGGATAGGGTCCTGGAACAGTGCTGAGTCCAGTTGGCTACAGAGAGAACGGTTTTGACCTGTGGCCCAAGGTGGACTTGGCACCACCGGCGTAAAGAACTCGTCTCAGCGCATAAAGGCGGCAGCAGAATCCAGCCTGGACCTGAGAGAGGACTCCCGATTTAGAGCCTGCGGAGGAGCCTGCTGGGAGCTGTCCGGGAGAGAGAACTGTACATCCACTCCAGCAGCGGTTCCTGCGCTCTAACCGGCAGAATCATTAGAAGGCCTTATTCAGACAGACTGCTGGGTCCCAGCTGTCTCAGCAGTTCAGGAGATGGAGCATTTGCATTTCTCTGTGCCACCCCTCCCCCTCCTTCAGCTTCCTGGTGGCCTCAGGGCCTTCAGCCTTGACTTTGGGGCCTTTTCTAATTCCCTGGAGGAGAGACTTGGTTTAGACTCTGGACTGACTTGTTGAAACGGTCTTTTGTCAGTTTCTTGGCGGCCTCGCCCTTGAATAATCCTCCTACCGTTCAAATGCATGAGTGTGCCCCATTCCTCCACTCAATTCAGTGCGACTTCAGTGCACCCAGTCTGAAGCCCCACAACTCTGGCCTTGTAACAGCTCAGCGTTCCCCCCTGTCATGGTGCTAAACCAGTAGGCCAGATGCCAGTGGTAGATGAGGTGACCAGAGGCCAGTGGGCATCCTGATCAAACTCCTCTCAGAGCCTGTTGCCAGCCTCGGTAGGATTTGCATTGCTCACCAGTATCCAGGGGATACCAACCAACATGCAGGTGTGGGGCTATCTCTGAGAAAATGCCATAGCCAACTTGTCTGTAGAGCTGATCACACATTTTCTCCCTTGGAACTTTGCCCTTTTATTCTCAAAGGGAACCCCTCCCCAGGGAGGGAGTGGAATGGCCAGCATTCCACTCGCCTGCCGCCATCAGCTAGCCTTCCCGTCTAGCTGCAAGGGAAGCTGCGCAGTGAAGCATTTTCACTTTCCAGACCCCATAGCTCCGACAGCAAGAGAAAAGGAGGTTAAAGTGGATGCTGAGAGAGCCAATCAAGGATTCTGCCATGTATTTAGAAGTTATAAAAACTATGGTCGGTTACTTGAGCCCGCAATCTGCTCTATGTCCTTGGCTGTGCTCTATGTGTGTGCCTTGTGTGGGAGAGAAAGGGAGAGAGACAAGGAGCCTGGCAGACAAAATAGCGGCCATTAAAGGGAAGACCAGGGCTGCTGCTTTCAGGGAAGATACATCCCTGTGCCCTGACTCCCCCAGGACTGCCTGTCTGGGAGGTAAGAGCAGAAAGGCACGTGGCAGCACTTGCAAGGGGTAGTGTTTGTGTGGGTCCCACCGTGGTAATGGTAGAGTATATAGAATGTTGCTTGGAAGTCAATCACTTAAAGGAGACATAGTTTTAAAAGAAAACGAACAAAAAAAAAAAAGAAAAGAAAACGAACAAATGCTCTGCCCTTGTCCTCCCCACCTGGGTGAGAGAAGGGGAGAGGAACTGAGAGAGGAAATGAAGACCTGCTGCATGTCTTAGAAAAGGGAGCTCCTTCTGTCTTGCAGGATAGTAACTGATGAGCAGGTCCCCGTTTCCCGTTCCTGCTCCATCTCATAGCCACCCTGCAGCCTAGGAGCTTCCCCAGGGCAGAAACCCATTCAGGTAAGTAACTCCATGCATTTCTTTTTTAAAAACCAAAGTGCTGGTCAACAACAATTTTGCCAGTTTCAGTGTCTTAGGTTGGGTTCTCTAGGAAAGGAAAGCTAGTTAGATAGATAGATAGATAGATAGATAGATAGATAGATAGATAGATACAGAGATAGATAGATACAGAGATAGATAGATAGATAGATAGAGATAGAGATATATAAACCCCACTGCCATTGAGTCATTGTGACTCACAGCAAGCCGAGAGGAGAGCTGCCCCTTTGGGTTTCCAAAGCTGTAAACAGATCTTGATGGGAGCAGGAAGCCTCATCTTTCTCCCTCAGAGTGGCTGATGAAGTGCTGACCCTGTGGTTAGTGAAAATTCATAATCCATTACATACATGTACATATAAATAATATTTTGATATATCTTTATTTCACACACACAAAGAGGCTCATATCAAGGAAGTGGCTCAGAGTTGTAGAGGGAGGCACGTTCTAAGTCTGGATCAAATGTCAGGCTGGATAAAGGCTTCTCCAGACTTATAGAACTGTAGGGGCTGGTGAACCCAAGACCAGCAGATCTGATAGGAGGCTGCTGGCTGCAGAGGTGACTGACTCCGACATCACAGGGCATGATCCCAGCTTCTGACTACTCCTAGGATCAGCAGTCAATACAGCAGGCCACTGGCACAAGTGCAAGAATTGGAGGTCAGGTGGTAAACAAGATGCAGGATCCAGACTCAATAAAAAGCAAGCAGGTTTTCCCACAGCATCCATAGCCCCCAGGAAATGTCATCCTGGGGATTCCGACATCTTGACTGCCAAATCACCAAGAATCCGGGCCGGCCAGGTTGACACAAACCTTAACTATTACTTTCCCTAACCACAAAAGACAGCCATCTATCTCTCTGAACTACCATAGGAGGTGAGGGAGAGTTTGGTATTGATTTTTTTAGATATATTTTTATTACTTTCTTAATACAACTAACAAGCCATGGAATGGGATATAAGAGTAAAATTTACTTTTCACTGAGAATCCTTCTATACCTTGTACAGTTTACACAGGCATTTTGTTTATGATTCAAAATGTAAATAAATATAGTAAGAAAGGGGATATGATTCAAAATAGTAATAATGTCAGAAGCAATATTTCATTTGATAACACATAGTATCACGTATTTGAATGAACTATTTTCTTTTCCCTAGGAACCTGAGAATCCTTTCAAATGCTTTCTATTCTGGACTTCTCTAGATTTCCAGCTCTTTCCCTCACCTGGATTTGGCACAATCCTGCCCTTCATCTTCTCTGCCCTTTATCAGGCCCTCTCTCCTGGGCTTTTCAGAGCAGGCTTTTTGTCACCCTGTTCCCACAGGCGGTTCCTCCAGTGTCCTAAGGGGGTCTAGCCAGTGGTCCCGACCTGGAGGAGTACTCTTCCTCAGGGCTTGGCCCTGGGGCTTCTCCTGCTCTGACATCTTTCCTGTGTGGTAAGCACGGTGTCCCCAGGGTTTCCTGTTTTGCACACGTGTTTCCTGACAACTCACTGGACTGGCTGCTGTGCTCAGCATTGGTGAGACACGGGGAACAAGGCACACCTACAGCCTCGTTCTCTGGAAGATGACATCTAGGAGAAAAGCAGCCTTAGAAGCCATGACAAATGAGAAGGATTTGCCAATGAAAATGAATTGCATCTGGTTTGATTGATCAAATAAAAGAGACACCTTTGCCAGCAGACTCCTAAAAACCTTTTCAGAAACTCAGTTATGCATGTCTGGCATAGCCTCAAAACACACATGTTGAATGTCAAATGACCCTTCCTCCTGGAATACCTATATGGTCTCCTTTCCTAGAGCAGTCAGGGCCCTGCTGATTGAGGTCCGGAGAGCCTCCCGGTGTCAAGTGTCAAGCTCGGCACCTGCACCTAGGAGGAATCCAGGAGGCACTGGTGGGATGAACTCCAGTGTAGGGCATCCCTCAAGATGTTCTCTCTCATTGGCAATTGGGCCCCAATCCACTCTGGAGTGTGGGTTTTCTGGATCGCCGTTGGATAATCTGAGTATGAATTATTTTAAATGGCATGCACTTTTTTTGGTAGGAGGCCACCGATTCATCCTGCCCCCAAATACACTCACCTTGTCCCCATGAGGTCGCTGAAGGGAGAGAGGACCATCTAGGGCCGAGGCGGCTTGAAGCATCCCTGCTTGTGTGTGGTCTGTTACACTGCCTGGCTTTCGGTCATACCACCCTCCCCTTTGCCTTTGCAGAAGCAGTTCCTCTCCACTGAGGTAATAAATAAAAAAATATATATATTTTCTTGACACCCAGGAGATGGGTTGAGAGAGGAAACATAGCTAGATCAAATCCCAAGAGATAAAGGCTCAAAGTTTTATAGCTGACCCCCTGGTCTGTGGATTTCCTCTGCCCTGAGGGCTGCCTGGAAGGGATTATAGATTGGGATCGTACACATGGGCTAATATCGGACTTAGGGGCTTGGACTGGCCTGGGTTGGGATGCTTTCTTAATGTACAATTAATTACCCTTTATATAAAACTCTCTTATACACATATGCGTGTCTATGGATTTGTTTCTCTCGTCTACCCGGACTAACACAGCCCCCTTTTAGTTCATACATCATGACTTCACATCAGTAGCTAAAGCACTCAGTCACAAAAATTAGAATAACGTCTGTTTCTTCCCAGTTCAAAAAGACCATAGATTTTTTTTTCCCCCAATGGCAAATTTTCTGCCCTTGCAACTTAGAAGACTCCGCAGGCCTGAGGCGAGGAAGCATGTGAAGACTCCTGTCAAGATCGGAATCATTCTCTAATCAAAGTGACTCCCTGCCGTAGAGAAGGGGCCGACTCCCAGCGGCTGACTGACAGGACAGGGTAGAACGGCTCCTGTGGGTTTGCGAGGCTGTGAAAAGGAAGTCTGGTCTTTCCGCTGCGGAGCAGCTGGTGGTTTCAAACTGCCGACCTTGCAGCCCAACACAAAATCACTGCAGCACAAGGCGCCTTAGCCAAAGTTAGCAAACCCGCTTTGGGAGGGAGTCCGGTGGCACCGTGCTTGTACATTGGGCTGCCGACTGCGCCGCGCCCAGCCGCTCCTCGGGAGAACAGGCTTTCTACCCTCTGGTGGCCCGCAGGGGTGGTTCTACCCTGTCCTGTAGGGTCTCTATGAATAGGACTTCACGCGATAGCAGTGAATACTCTGTGAAGCTTTTAGCATCTGTGTCCAGCCAGCGGAGCCGTTCCTGAAGCTCGCGGACTCTCCCGTGGGCCTTCCCATCCTGGGGGTCAGGCCGACCAAAGGCCTCGCGTGCCCGCGTATGCACACCCGCGGGACGGACGCTCAGCGACCAAGCGGGTCCTCCTGCCCGCACTGAACGCTTTCCTTGGTGCGACCAGGAGACCAGCATGCTGCCTCCGAGTCTGATAGCCCTAGATTCTAATCTTAGCTCTTCTGCTCACTTGCTGCGCACCTCCGAGCGAGTGACGTCGCCTCCAGTTTGCCCATCTGGAGAGGGGGGAGTCCACTACTAGGATTTGGCGTCACTCCAGAGTGTTGTTGAGAGGATTAGTTACCGTCACAGAGAGAGTGGCCAATAGTATGCCTGACCCATGAGAAATGGCCATTCTTTTTTTTTTTAGAGATGTGCTTCGTCCTTTTCTTTTTTCTTTAAAACATTTTATTAGGGGCTCATACAACTCTTACCACAATCCATACATATACATACATCAATTGTATAAAGCACATCTGCACATGCTTTGCCCTAATCATTCTCAAAGCATTTGCTTTCCACTTAAGCCCTCTGCATCAATCAGGTCCTCTTTTTTTCTCCCTTCCCTCCCCGCCCCCCCTCAAAATGGTCATTCTTATTACTTTTATTCAGATATTGTGGCTTGGGTGGGGGGACAACTTAGCCACAAGTATATACCACGAGAAGAATGAGAGGCAGTTGACCTTTCTAAGGCGTCCAGGCCCTCAAGGGCCCCTGGTTTGCCCATGATGCCCTTCTTAACTCTTCCAGCAGCCGCCAGCCCAGCTCTCCGCCCTCCCACTCACTTAGAGGAAGGGGATGCTGTGGTGTTTTTCTTTCCAGATGCTGCTTTCTGAAAGGCTTCCCTGCCACTTGGCAGCACCGACGAGGGACTACAAGGAAGGATGCAGCGAGTCCTTGGGGGGGTGGGGGGGCCGTGGGCTTGCTCGGGATTAGCTGACACTGTGTAATCGCCTTTGTGCGGTGCCCTAGGGTGAGATGAGATGTGGTGACTGTTGCTTATTAGGTAAGCATGGATGGAGCCTCGCTTTGTAGAATGCCTGCTGTTTAACACTGTTTCCTCCCAACACTGGCTTAATGCAGCAGAAGAGAGTTTCCCCAAAAAACTATGGTGACAGCCTGACATGGGGACCTGGCACCATCTCCCCTCCTCTGCTCTGGGCAGCTTTGGGAGAGGCCGTGGGATTGCTGGACATTTATTCAAGGATGAGAGACAGAGATCAGCAAGAGGATGAGAGACAGGCGTGTGTGTGTGTGTGTGTGTGTGTGTGTGTGTGTGTGTGTGAGAGAGAGAGAGAGACAGAGAGAGAGACAGAGAGAAATGAAAGAGAGAAAGAGACCTAGAATCAATGAGACAAAAACTGGAAGAGCTGTGCACAAAGAGAAAGGCAGGTGAGAGCCTGAAACAGACTCTGGACTGAAACAGACTGAAGATGTCCGATGGTAGTGAAGACGGAGTGTGACAGGAGCAGGTGAAATGTCTCCTATAAAATATTGTTTCTATTTTTTTAAATCTGGGGGGGGGGTAATAAGATTTTATAATTAAGAGGGAGAGAGAGAGAAAGCCAGAGGGAAAGATAAATGGAAAAAGACAGACAGAATCAGAGATAGGATGTGTAGAGAAACAGAAAGAGATAAGCCAGAGACAATAAGAAATTGAAAGTCAGATACCAAGGCAGAGAGCGAGAGAGAGAGATGAATATAGGAAACACAGAGTGAGTAACACAGGAAAACAGAGAAATACAGGGAATTGGCTCTGTGTACAGACAGACAATACCAAGAGCTGGAAGGTGAGAAAACACTAGAGAGACCCAGAAATACACTGTGGCCCCAGAGCAGGAGAGGGGCCACAGTGTTTGCAGGGAGAGGACATTAAAGAGAGAATTCTGCCTTATCTGCAGGGCAGAACAACGTGGCAGTTCCACCAAGGACAAGTTCAGTTTGCACCCAGGCATCTTCATACTGAAGTAGCTCCTTACCCTCTTAGCAGCCAGTTGAGGGGCATGTCAAATGACACACTTCAGAGAGTGAGCTGGACAGCTTGACAGGGACAGCTGGGCTGGACCTCCTTGTGCAGGAGCCAGCTCTTTAATCCACCGGCTAGGGAGCCTGGACACTTCTCTCAGTGCTTAAGGCAGGTTGTCCCAAAGCCTCCATGGGGTCCCGTACTGGCCAGGACTGACCGAGCGGAGGGAGAGACGGTTGTGTTCCCACTTGAGGCGGTCAGGCATCGGGTGCCTGCAGACGTCCTGCACTCCCACCCACAGTTGCAGGTCTGGCTTCGGTGTGGGGGAGCAGGCCACTGCTGCCATCCCCTACGCACCTCTCCTGCACATGGCCACCCAGACGTACACTTCCCAGTCGCTGCAGGACAGCTCAGTGACCGCTGAGAGGCCTGCCAAGCTGGAGTCAGCCTCACACCACCTCCATGTTTCCCAGCACAGTGGCCAAGCCAGTGGGAAAGGCTTTACTTAGGAACCCTGCCTGGTTTCAGTCTGACCCTTCTCCAACCTCCCCAGCCCCTCCACGGCCCTCAAAGGGGGGGTCTCTGGGCAGATCAACCACTGTCCAGCACCTCACCTTGCTAACAAGCCATTTCTAGGATCCTGATCCAGAGCCTTGCTCTTACTCCTGCCTCCATTTGAAACCACCAGCCGCTCTTTGGGAAAGATTTGGCTTTCTATTGCCATAAAGAGGTACAGCCTCGGAAGCCCACAGCAGCAGTTCTGCCCTGTCCTGTAAGGTCACTATGAGTTGGCATGGACTTGATAGAAGTGTGAGCCTAATGTCTGGCCCACTCTGTCTCCCTCCACACCTCTAGTTTGGCTCTGTGTTCTGATGCCTGCAGAGGTTTCTCTCCCTCCACCCTTGTCCACGCCTGCTGCCCAGAGCCTCCCTTCCACAGTCTTGTCCACTCCTGCTGCCCAGAGCCGGAATTGACTCGATGGCAGGAAAGGCTTTTTTTTAGTCTTCATCCTGAGACCCTGCCAAGCTAGGCTGATTTTCCTGCTAGTGGGACGCAGACTCTGAGAGGGGCCTGAGGGCCTAAGAGACATGTTTCCAACACAGGACCTTGAAGGAGACATAATAGAAGCCATCCCATCCAGGAAATCAAGCCTGTCTCTGAATGAGGAAATGGGGTCGAGGTAAGCCAGCAAGATAGCTGCATTCCTGTGCCCTCCTCCCTGCTCACATGAGTCGACAGGAATTAGAAGCGGCTCAGCATGTTCAGTCCATCAAAGTGTGAACCCCTCCGAGGGAGCCCAGTGTCTTGTTGCAGCTGGGTCAAAAGCACCCTGGGGACAAGCCGGGGAGCTGGCACTGAGTCTGGCTTTGTCAGCAGGCTGGCAGGGAGCCCACATCAATACTAGCAGCCTTACTCTATGTCTCCGCAGGGCTTTAGCTGGCAAAGCTCTTTCCTGCTCATTAGCTTATTGCCTTCTCCCCAGGACCCTTAGGAGGTTCAGAGCTGGGGTGGGGGAGGGGGAGTGAGAGAGGCGTGTAGCTTCTTGGGATCACAGGGTGACTAGAGAGAGCTAGAGCCATAACTGGGATCTGGATCTGCCAGATGGGAAACTCTGCTTTTGTGGATCTGAGACTGTCTCAAGAGCTGCCAGGATCACATCTCTCACCAGTTACTTTCCCTGAAAAGGAAGAGCCAAAAGGGGAGGGAGCGGGGTGCTCAGGGGGTTAGAATGTCTTCAAACCACACATGGATGTCCAGCCCTCAATTCTCCCTTCCAGCTGCCAGAAGTCATGCAGGAGTCTCTCAGGCCTTTCTGTCCTGCACACGGGCCAGCAGATGAGCAAAAGCTTGCCCCCAGGAGTGATGGCCTCTGGCGGCAGGGTGAGCACAAGGGGTGGGGCACGAGGGGGAGCTGGTTGCTGATCCGCAGGAAAGCTACCACTCAGAGGAGCGCAGCTCTTTGCTGAAATCTCCTGTTAATTCTCTAAGTGTTTCCAGTTGGTTATCTGGAATTCTCTAATAAGAATTTCGTCTCCTTTCCAATAACATTTACCTCTTATTTCTATTTTATGGCACTAACAAGATTTTCCCAATACTAAAAGTTAGCATTCGAAAACTCCACTGCCATCACGTCGTTTACAACTCAGAGGAGTAGAACTGCTTCACAGGAGTAGAAAGTCCCATCTTTCTCCCACAGAGTGGCTGGTAATTTTGAACTGTTAATCTTCCCGTTAGCAGTCCAATGCATAGCCCACTGAGCCACCAGAGAAAGTAGTCTTTTTTAGTTCTTTGTCTAGCTGGAACTATGGGTGGCATCGAAGAGAGGAAAAGAAGTTTCCTGCAGTAGCAAGGGAGCTCTGGCGGGTGACCAGTTGCTCTCAGGGAGAAAGATGAGGCTTTCTAAAGTATAACTCGAACGAAGTATAGGCTATAGCTGTCTCGGAAACCCACAACGGCAGCTCGACTTTGTCCTAAGGGTCACTATGTGTCCGAATCAACACAATGGTAGTGAATTTTATTTTTATTTTAAAGTCATACCAAAACCCTGTGTGAAAAAGTGAAGGAATTCCTCAAAGCCAGGAATCAAACACCTGAGAAAGAAGTTTGCCCAAAAGATGCTTCAAAAGGCAAGGAAGAAGCCTCTCCATGTGAAAGCCAAGCACTATCCCAGCAATGCAGGCAGATGTACGGAACCGAGATGGCTGGGATGGCAGGAGAAGCTGGCACCTCCCATGTGCTTGCAGAACCAAGCTGGCACGTGTTGTCAGATCAGGGGTGTCCCTGGTGTCAGCCTTACAGCCCAAAAGGTGCTGCAGCTTCTTCGCCTTTGCCAGGTGGTCAACGGTGTTGATTAAGATGAACATGCTGAGAATTGTGGAACCATACCTTATGCATGAGGGCCCGAATCAGAAACGGTGATGCAAAGCCAATTAAGAAGGGAACTGCCCTGACAGATACCACTTGGATTAGACGATCTCGTGGCAAACACGTTATCATCTGGTTCATGAGATCTATACCACTGGGCAGCGTTCCAACATGCAAATAATTTCCTGTGGTTCTTCAAATGACCTCCACAAGGTGGAATGAAGAAAATTATCGCCCATTTTGTAGAAGGTGGAGATGCTGGCAAGTGGGTGGATCAGATAAACAGGCTTATTAAGAGGATGAACTGGCTCTTTCCCATAGCACCGACGAGATGGCGGAGGTGGAGCAGAAGATGCGACCTTTCCGGAAGTTCACCTATCGCGGCGTGGATCTGGACCAGCTGCTGGGCATGTCTGACGAGCAGCTAAGGCAGCTGTACAGCGCTCGGCTGCGGCGCCCCCTGAACTGCGGCCTGCAGAGGAGGAAGCAGCACTCCTGAAGCGGCTGCGCAAAGCCAAGAAGGAGGCCCCGCCCATGGAGAAGCCAGAGGTGGTGAATACGCACCTTCTCAACATGATCTTTCTCCCCGAGATGGTAGGTAGCATGGTGGGCGTGTACAACGGGAAGACCTTCAACCAGGTGGAGATCAAGTTGGAGATGACTGGCCACTATCTGAGCGAGTTCTCCATCACTTACAAACCTGTCCAGCACGGCTGGCCCGGCTTTAGGCCACCCACTCCTTGCATTCCATCCCCCTCAAAGTAGTCCTTCCGCCAGTAAAAGGCTCCCTCTCCTAAAAAAAAAGGATGAACTAAAGTAGCTACCATGATGTTTGTAATCAGGTCAGTTAATAAGGCATCGCTGCTTATTAACTGCTTCCAAACTGGAAACAAGAAAAAAAAATAGTAGTAATTGCAAAGATTCATATTCTTGGTTTTAATGTGACTATCTAATGTTTTATAGTTACCGGTTAAGTATTAGATTTGAAGTTGTCATAAGATCTATTGATGTTAAGGGAGCATATTTCTATTTCTAATTAAAAATGTTTTTTAAACAAATCAAGAAAGGGGGCTACATTTTCTGAGCAAGACTTAGCAGCAAAATGCGCTGAGCCCAAGGAATGGATCTCGGATCTGTAAAAGGGGTAATCGTCCACTCTGCTTATTAGTTGTGTGAAGATGAAGTGAGATCCTATGTACTGAGGCAGTGAGTCTCCAAGAGGGCTATTCAATGAGTCTTGGCTCTGGAGGTTGACATCCTTATGTCACCTCCTCCCATATGGTGTCAGGTTGATCTGTGTGACCAGTAGGTTCCTGTAGACACAATGGTTGGTCACTTCCAAGGCTAAATCATAAAAAGGCATTCAGGCTTCCTCTTGGTTACTCTCTCTCTCTCAGATCACTTGTTTTTGGGGGAAGATTGAGTTCTGAGCTGATAAATGGATAAGCCTACAAAGTTGGGAACCAAGACTTTCTACCAACAGATATGTGTAGTAGTCATTGTGGTGGTTACTTAATCTGTTGTCAATTTGAGACTTGAGAGTGAAGGGGTGCAGTTTAGCCTGTCAATCAGGTCGCAGCTTGATGACCTCATTTGGAGGTGCTAAGGTGTTAAATAGCTCCCTGGAGGCGGGACACACGAAGACTCCCTGTAAGACATTTCTGTTGAGAAGACACATGGAGTTACTCTAGAGCCCTGGAGCTGAGAAACCACCTGGAGACCCCTGCCAGCACTGAGATGCTTCCACTACACTGGATCCACAAGACTCCCCTCCCCACCCACCCCGGCCTGTGGTCTTCCTGCATTCAGCATCATTGCATGTGTTGTGTGAGTCTGAAGAGGAATTTATAGATTGGTATCAGACATATGGACTAATATCAGACTTATGGACTTGATCTGGACTGGGCTGGGATGCTTTCTCACTATTCAATTGCTCTTGTATGTAAAGCTCTTCCTTACACTCATATGTGTGCCCATGCGTTAGTCTACCCGGACTAACACAGCCATGTTAGAGGTGGACCCTCCAGCCTCAGTCTAACCTTCAGATGACTCTAGCCCCAAATGACTTATTGGCTGCAATGTTCAGAGAGATCCTGAGAGTGCATCACACGGCCAAACCTCAGAAATATACAAGATAATGTTCATTGTTTTAAACTGCTGAGTTTGGGGGTATTCTGTTCTGCAGCAATAGATAATTACTGTATGACATGCCCACATAAATAATGCATACATACATATAATGTGCATCGTGCACATAGAAAACCAGCGAAGAGGCGGCATGATTTTAAAAATGGTATGGTGTGTCATTTGTGTAAAATGTGGTAGCATAAGAACCTAGCATACAATAAAGAAGCCCTAGTGGTACAACTGTTAAGTGCTCAACTTCAAACTGAAAGTTTCGTGGTTGGAGAAAGAAGGGAGCTGTGTTAGACCGGGTTGACTAGAGAAACTAATTCATTGACACTCACATATGTGTAAAAGATAACTTTACATCAGGAAGTAATTGTGCATCAATAAAACATCCCAGCCCAGTCAGATCAAGTCCATAAATTTAATATCAGCCTATAAGTCTGATGTTAGCCCATGAATTCCTCTTCAGACTCGCATAGCTCGTGCAATGATGCCGAATGCAGGAAGATCACAGGCCAGTGGATGCAGTGGACGCATCTCCAGGGCTTTGACTACCAGTAGCGTGGCTCTATGTGGCTTGTCAACAGGAAGGTGTAGCAGAGAGGGAGAGAGAGAGACCAGGGATGAAGAAAGGGAGTTCCCAGAATCCTCATGATTAGACCACGCCCACAAGGAGACATTTTCAGGCTGTGACCTGATTGACAGGCTAGACTACCCTTTCATTCTTTTATTAAGTTGACATGAAATTGTGTAACTACCACAGGAGCTCAGAGAAGGAAACCCTATATGACATCCTCAGAAGGTACCCAGGTTCACAGGATGGTGTGCAGCTGAGGGCAGGGAGTAATTTCTGCTGACAAAGGGCTCTGGAGGCACCCTAGTGGCAGAGTGGTTACTTGTTGGGCTGCTAACTACAAGGTCAGACTTCAAAACTCCAGGGTTCTCCATGGGAGAAAGACAGGGCTTTCTATTCCTGTAAAGAGTCACAGTCTCACAAACTCACAGGGGGTAGTTCTACCCTGTCTGATAGGATCACTGTGCTTTGGCATCAACTCAATGGCAATGAAATCTGGGTTTTGTTTTTCTTAAGGGCTCAAGGAGCTTCCAACTCTCTCGCTGTTGCTAGGTGCCATCAAGTAGCTCGGACCCACAGAGACTCTCTACGTAACAGAACAAAACACTGCATGGCGCTGCCATTCTTTGGCACGGGCACAAATATGGATCTCTTCCAGTTAGTTGGCCCGGTAGCTGTCTTCCAAATTTGCTGGTATAGTTGTTGTTAGATGCCAACAACCCAATTCTGACTCATAGTGGCCCCGGGTGACCAAGTTCAAATGCTCCATACAGTTGTTTAGATACAAGCTTTACGGAATCAGATCGCCAAGTCTTCCTCTCTGTGGAGCCACTGGAAGAGTTTGAACCCGTAACCATTCAGTTAGCAGTTGAATGCTTAACCGTTGTGCCAGCAGGGTTGTCCCGTGAATGCAGTGGCTGACACTGTGCACCACCAGCACCACCAGGACAGCCCGCGACACAGGCAGCAGTTGAGATGTTTCTTGATCTTGGATAGCTTTCAGAGAGATTTCTTCTGCCCTTTCTCACATCTCCATAAAATCAGCTAGGGGTCCAGGGACAAAAGCTGGGTAGCCGGGAACACTTCCACGGTGGTCACTAGTCGAGAGCGTCGGACTGAGGTCTGGAGCAGGTAAGACCAGAAACCGTTATTTAGAGAAGCTATTTGGCCGTATCCCAGCCAAGTCATTCGCCTGGAAAATGCCTCCTCCGAGGTGGGCCCCACTGTGCTCATTCACCACCCTTGTTCAGTGGATATGCCGAGCAAATCACCAGCCAGTCCCACAGTCTTTGGCCTGATAAATAGAAGAGGGCTAATTTCCTCTTCTATTGTTCCCTATGTGATGCGGAACCTGCCCAACTGTTCATTGTGACTCTGGTCTCTAATCCCCTGACCTCCTCCACGATGTCTCCTCTGGGATCAGGACTGGACAAAGATGAGAACATAGATCAACTCATGAGAATGAGTGAGCGCCTCAAGAAGTCAGTCCACATCAGAAACCAGCCGTCTAGACGACAAAGCCGCACGAACCAGTGTGTAATCGGAAGACTAATGTCAGCCCTCCTGGGAGTCCCTCAGCTGCAGAGAACAGGGGAGGTCACGGACAGAGGGCGACCTGCCAGGAACAATTCCCCAGGTGCCCTCTTCCCTCACAGCCATTAAACGCACTTACTTCTTTACTTGCACTTAAATGGTCGTGTGTTAAATAGCTTTTGATTTATGTGTATATTTAATCTATCTGCCCATAATTTCATTCTCTGCCTTGAACTCCAAGCTGCAGGAAAGTGCAGATTCTGCATGGCACGATTAATCTTGCTTAATAAAATGCCTGGCACACGGCCAGGGGATGCTTTTAGATGCTCATGATAATGGAGCCCAGCTCCCCGCTCTGTCTTTGCGGGCTTTCCATGATCTGGTGCCCTAGCCTGCTCCCTTCCCTAGCCGCCAGGCATCTCATACACAATTGTTTCCTTTGAGTATCAGGTCTCCTTTCTTTTATCCATGAGTGTCCAAATCCTACCTGCCTTTTTTACCCCGTTTTTAAATGCAAGCGTACACACCCACCCATTCTTTAGTTTCTGCATTCTCAATAGCACTGGTTCCCTTCCTCACGCTGTATTTGCCGCATGCTCGCCGCCTCCCCCATCTCGCTTCATTCCATTGACTTAGACTCACAGTTCCATGAAGGTCTCACCTGCGCTTTAGAGTGACCGTTTGGAGTCTGATCTCATACAGACAATTCTTTCAAAAGAGTGTGATACTTGTGCATTCACTACTAATTTAGCCAAATGGTGTTTGGTTTAAAAATGCCTTCAGGGGATATTTTCAGTTCCCTAGTTCTGAGACTCTTCTCAGAGCAATAAATTCAGGGATTCCTCCAGTCTCTGTGAATCCAGTAAATCTGGAAAATTCCTATAAGACCTTTCATACTCTCTTGGGCAGAAGTGAATGTGCATCTTGGCTCGCCCACTTGATTTCATTTCCGCTTTTTAGGAATTAGATTAGAGTTGGCCTTCAGTTTTGCTCTGATGGCCCATGACAGCTCCCTCTGCTTCTCTGGACTCCTTGAGGGCACAGGCTGTACCATGGACATATCGATTTTCCTTTCTTCAGCCCAGCCTGGTGCTGGGCACTTAGTATTTATCTCCAAGGCCTGAACTAGTCTCCCAGTCTCAGTTTGCAGATTAGTAAGTGCAGGTGAGGCACGGAGCTGCTAACTTCAGAGCCGGCAGTTCTGAATCAGCAGCTGTTCCAAGGGAAGAAGTCGAGACTTCTAAGCCTGAAAGAACCCCTCCGGGGCAGTTCTAGCCTGTCCTCTGGGGTCCCTGTGAGTGGGAATTGACTTGACATGCATGAATTTGCGTTGAAGACCTGTGGTCTAAAACAAACAAACCAAAAAACCAAACCCACTGCCACGGACGCATGGAGACCCTGTAGTTGAGAGCAGAACTGTCCCATGGGGTTTCTGGAGCCCTGGGGGCACCTGAGTTTGGCATCGGGCTGCTGAGTGCAAGGCTGATGGTCCGAACCCACCAGATGCTTCCAGGGAGGAAGATGAGGCTGTCTGATTCTGTAAAGACTTATAGGCTGAACAACTGTGCAGCGTCTCTGTGCGTTGAAATGGACTCCACGGCAGAGGGGTTGGTTCTCTGATCATCTTTACCTAAGTATGCAGCCACTTCATTTCCTGTAGAGCAAATGGTGGATTTGAACCACCAGTCTTCCAGTTAGCAGTCGAGCGCTTCAGTCTCTGTGGCACCAGGGTTCTTTTGCTTCTGGTCTGCAAGCCCACTGCAGGCTCGCTGCTCACTGCAGGAAGATGAGCTGCTGCCGCGTGACCGCTGCCTCCAGGTAGCCTCCTTGTCCCTCAGAGTGGCTCTGTGCTCCCCGGGCTTTTCAGTGGCTAAGTCTTTGGAAGCAGATCACGAGTGGACTTGAACCGCCAGCCTTTTGGTGAGGGCTCGAGTGTTAACTGTTTGCACCATGCAGGGGCTCCTACTGAATGAATTGACATTTATAAAGAGGCCACCCGTCACCAGAAAGAAAACCAAACCCAAAGCAGGACACTGATAGTGACCCTGTAAGACTGAGCAGAACTGCCCCGCCGGGCTCCCAATGGCGTGGATGTTTACAGAGGCAACAGCACCGCTTTCCTTCCATGGAGCAGCTAGTGTGTCGGCAGCTTCTCTTCTTCCAAGCCCTTGACCACTGAGCCCCAGGCTTCTCCTCTTTGCCAGAGGATGTGGGATTTGGGAGGAACTTGTTTCTCTCTTTCTCCTATCTATTTATTTTAGTAGCTATTTCTTTTAAAATATAGTTTTAATAACATATCATTCACATACCACACAATTCTATGGTGTGAATTTATTGAAGAGAGTTGTGCTTCAGGTAGAGATATGAGATAAGAGCTCACGACACACGGAATCCAGGAACAGGAATGGGACTAGCAATACCAGGAGGATAGGGGGAAGGTGGGGAGAGAAGGGAAGAAAGGGGGAACCAATCACAATGATCACCCCATAACCATACCACCCCACATCAGAAACCACGGGGGAAGGGAGATAGTAGTCGGTGTAAGATATGAAAATAATAATAACTTATAATTTATCAAGGGGTCACAAGGGTGGGAGTGGGGGGAGGGAGGGGAAAAGGGAGCGAATACTAAGGGCTCAATAGAAAGTAACTGTCTAGAAAATGATGATGGCAACCTATGTACAAATGTGCTGGATACAATTGACGAATGGATTGTTATGAGAGCCCCAATACAATGTGCACTCATCGCCATACTCAATCTCAGAACATTGTCTTCATTTCTGCACTCGTCCCGACCCCCACCTCCAACCTCTCGGCCCTAACCTTAAGCTACGCTCGCACTAGATTGACCCATCCTGGGTTTCACACAGAGTCACACTGAGAACGTGCCTCCTGCAACAACAATAACAAAATAAAACACAGAAATCCTCAACTCAAAAGAAAGTAGAAAACGATACAAACTAGAACACATTAAGAAATGGGGCAAAAGGGAAAATGAATAATAAGATGTTAAAATTTGGGGAATTTGTTCTTAGGGTCATCTTAAAATCCTTGGATTGACAAATTCGAAACTCAAATTGACTCCGCCGATGTGGTTTGTGACCCTGCTGTCTAATGATTGGGGTTTCCAACCAACCTGGTAAAGCCACGGAAGACAGTCCTGGCAAACTGTCCTGTAAAGATGACAGCCAATAAGGTCCTTGGCTGTAATACGTGGGGGGCTCCCTGATCGGGGGCTGGTCCAACAGTCCTGTGTGCCAGGTTTTTTTCTCCTATGAATGAGCATGGCATTAAGTGACTCAGAGAGTAGTTGGCACAGGAATGCCATCTCTGTTCTTTGAAGCTGGCGCCAAGGCTTCTCCTGCCACTTTCCTTCCTCCCCTCGAGAAGCAAAGGCGTGGTCCACGACACACCCCCTATGGTAATTAGGGGCGTCCCAGGCCTCTGCACAGTGAGGTTCGGCTTGCACGCGCACACAGGCCTCTCATCAAAGGAGCTGCCGCCACCGCCCCGGAGACCCTAAACCCATACCTATTTTTGGCAATAATTAGCAGGCATTTTGTAAGAGGCTGAGTACATTCGCAAGTCTTTTAAAAATAGGCCCATACTGTCTCCCAGAGTCTGAGTGGTGACTCAGCACACCGTACAGTAGCTGTGATTCACGGGGTGTGCAGGCACCAAAAACCTGGGGGTAAGGCTTGGCAGCTGCTCAGTTCTGCCTCCTGGACCCCAGAGGGTCACAGCCAAGGAGAGCAGGTGCCCATATCACACACACCCTCATCTTCCAGAATGCCACATCCCCAGGCTCCTTGTCTCAGAAACTCGGCCGCCCGCCAGGGCTGGGGGCTTCCGGCAGGACTTTAGGTCCTGGGTGGGGGAGAAGAGGAAGACCCTGACTCCAACCCCCCAGTGCGTGACAGATGCCAACCCAGAGCTGGAGGCATGTGGACGAGGGACTCCAAGGTAGGGGAAGAGGATGGAAATGCTCCACCAAGAGGGTTGGGCTCCAGGCCAGCTGGGCTGCTGCCTCACGGTCGGCTTGTCCTGCCCTCCGAGGGGCTGGGAGGCTTCACAGTGTTTGTGTAGCTACAGAGGTGGGGCCTGTGGGTGGGCATGAAGCCTGGTCTAGTCAGGAAGGCAGGAAAGCTGGGGAATAGGCCCAAGGTAGCCCTTCTGAGGGGAGGGGAGGCCCCACCAACCTTCAACAGGAGTGTTCGCAGGGGAGGGTGGTTGAGAGAGAAAAGGAGGGTGAGGGTAGGGAAAAACCCCGGTAAGCTGGCACATATCCGGTTCCAGAAGAGCCAGGCATTTAATTTGCATAGTTGAGTCCAACATTTTCATTTTCTCAATAAGCGATGCCAGAACTGGCTTGAAGAGCTGGAGGAGGTGACTACAAAACCAGAAACTCAAGATCCACAGAGCAGCCCTTGTCTAACAAGTCTCCCCAACCCCCAGACCCAGCCAACGCCCCCACCCCATCCCCGCTGCCCCACTGGTCCAGCCTTGCCCTCTGAGAAACTGAAAACTCATGGTCACAGAGTCAGTTCTGACTTACGGGGACTCCACAGGGACGGGTGGAGCTGCCCCTGTGGGTTTCTGACTGTAACTCTTGATGGGGGGAGGAAGCCTCCTGGGAGAAAGGCATTTCACTCACATAGCGAGCAGGTGGTCGTTTTGAACCGCTGACTTCATGGTTAGCAGTCCCACGTGTAACCACTAAGCCACCAGGTCCCTCTGAAGGACCCCCCTCCCAAACCCCATTGCCATCCAGGTGATTCTGACTGACAACAGAGGAGGGTTCCAGGGGGTTTCGAGGATGTCCATCTCTGACAGCAGACTGCCCATTTCTCTCTTGTGGCGTCACTGGTAGGTTCCAACCTCCACAGCAATACCAGGAGGATAGGGGGAAGGTGGGGAGAGAAGCGGCTGAGCCTTTTAGCCACGGTGACCCCAGGGCTGCGGCTTCTGAGGGCCCTGAGTGCTCACTGATTCTCCCCTCTCTCTCACTGTGCAAGGTGGATAGGAGACTCACAGTGCCCTCTGGCTACCTGCTTCCCCACATGCTGAGGAACTTGGAGCAGAGACCCAGAACATGGCTGGTGCTCCCCACGGCTCAGCATAAAATGAAAAATAATACCAGGAGGGGGGAGGGAGGGTGGGGTACAAAGGGTGACCGATTACAAGGATATACATATAACCCCCTCCCTAGGTGAAGGGCAACAGAAAAGTGGGTGATGGGAGACGTCAGACAGTGTAAGATATGACAAAATAATAATAATCTATAAATTATCAAGGTTTCATGAGGAAGGGGAAATGGGGAGGGAGGGAAAAATATGAGGAGCCGATACCAAGGGCTCAAGTAGAAAGCAAATGTTTTAAGAATGGTGAGGGCAACAGATGTACAAATGTGCTTGATACAATGGATGGATAGATGGATTGTGATGAGTTGTAAGGGCCCCAATAAAATGATTAAAAAAAAAAAAGATATGTAGGGTGGAGATATGTAGAACCAAATCTGTAGAGTGGAGGTAGTGCTAGAAGTCTTTTCAGAAATGCCTCTGTAGCCTATCCTATCAATCTTGATGCTCCAGGGTTTCCCATTCACCGTAGCAGGGAGTTTCCAAGCCGCAGGGGAAGGACACGAGTCCCTTGCCATTGCTGCGGTTTCACTGTGAGTCCCAAGAATGACAACAGGCTCAAAAGCCAAGCACCAATGAGAAAGGCTTTTCTAAAGGACTGGAGGACCAGATCATATTAGGCGGGAGGTCCTTCTAAGGCAGGAAAGGGAAGGGGGAAACACACTGATCTTGCTCCCATTACATTCTGGGGAAAAGGGAGGCAGAGAGAGGGGAGTCCAGTGATCTGTCAGAACACTTTATCCTCTTCACAAATACCTCCAGGGTCTCCTCCTAGATGACCTCTCTCCTGCCGGGAGGGGTGTGGGGCACATCCAAGTCAATGCAGGGTGACTTGGGAAGTTACTGAACTCCTGGGGGCTGGGTGCGCAGTGGCACGGTAGCCAAGAGCAGGCTCCCTGGGTACCTCTGCATGGACATCCAGTCCAACGCTGGGCCTGGTGGGACCCACAGGAAACTCTAGAGGGGCCAATCAAGCAAGCAGACCACTGAGCCCTGAGCACACAACAGGAGACATCAACAGAAGAGCTATCCGTAATGTGGAGGCCCGATTGGACCGCACATCAGATCTCAAACCATGACTGTACCATGGACTCACTGAGGGCCATTTCGGTATTAGGATCTGTTGAAGGAGGTGTGTGAATCAGGGATTTGAACTGTCCTGCGGGGATGGAACCATCTCCCACAGGGATGCCTTGCTTCCCCGGCCCTCACCTTGGCCCTGCTCCACATCTCTCCCCGCAGGTCCTTTCTTTAAGGAGGTAGTTCAGGCCAGGCGTTCCTCTCCTCTGGAAGGCACTGGAAGGTTGTAGATGAACGTGCCCTTGTCTAAAGGCCTGCGAGGGGACTGGGCTGGGCAGGGAGTAGGCAGAAAGGCACAGAATGAAGAGATCAAATTATTACCTTGAGTGGTTTCTCGGTTTCTGGGATGAAAATGACATGACATGACTATTGGCTGCAAAATACAGCTTAGTCATTTCTCCCAGCTCTCTGAAGCCAAGACATTTGGTTTAACACACTGAGGGGGAGGGTGGACTGGGCCCAGGATTCTTCCGCAAGGAATTCAGGTTATAGGAACCGGTGTGCGGTCCTGTTCTGTTACAGTCACAAAGACAGCGTGCGCCTGCCTCCAGAGAGTGTTTGGGCAAGACCTTGGGGGGAGGGGAGGGGAGTTTTTTGGGGGGAGGGGGGCCCTAGGGAAGGGGGCAGCACTGCACAACTCTTGGCTGCTCCTCATGGATCTCACCCAGAAGTCTGCCCCAGGGAATCAGAGCAGCCCCCGTGGAAGACAGACTTCGGACCAGCATTTGGAAGGGATTAGATCGCATGCGTGAGCTCAGGGCCCCCGTGCAGAGGCTCGGAGATTGACGTGATAGAGCAGGCATGTCGTGTGTAAATCAGAAGTGACCTCCATTTCCTCTCCCTACTTCATCCTGACCTTGACGTGGATCCTGCGTCCTTCGGAAAGATACCTGGCCCAGTCTTGCCAGTGGGGTCGGGGACCTTGGGCCAGGACAGAGCTTGGATGGAGGAGTCAAGATTCCATTTGAACCCAAAGTCCTTCTTCCGGAGGAAGCGGCAAGGGTCTAGCCTTCAGGAGTAGAGCTATGTTCGGACTGTGTCTGAATTTCTCAAGTCTGGGTCTACTTCAGTCATCTTCTTTTGTCCTGAGTTTGACCGCAGGAGTGGGGGGCAGAGGGGGGTTGTCCGTTTCATTAGAGGAAGAGACGAACCCCTGGTCGCTGCTTGGAGCCCTATGGCAGCTGCCTGTCCTAGGTCACAGGCTTCCAAACCCTGATGTGAATGCCTCTGGAACAGCGGTTCTCAACCTGTGGGTCGAGACCCCTTGGGGGGGGGGTGTTGAATGATCCTGTCACAGGGGTCGCCCAATTCATAACAGCAGCAAAATGACAGTGATAAAGTAGCAACAAAAACGATTTTATGGTTGGGGGAGCACCACACCATGACGAAAGGGTCGAGGCACAAGGAAGGTTGAGAACCACTGCTCTCGAATAATATCTTGAGGACTAACTTTCCTTTAGATCCAATGGCTCTCCCAGACCTGCTCGGGGAGGAACTCGGCCCGCTCGCTGGCGCACCGGCGATGGTCGCATGTGAGCCGCTGGTTCGGCTCTCTAATGAACCACGCCGCTTAGGCTCCAGGCCTTCTTTTTCTAGCTTGAGTTTGCTGAGAAGCAGCATCAATGACCCATGAAACCCAAGAGCTTTCTCCCGGACCGTTTGCTGGGATCCATTCATCTCTCCCGAAAGCCCGCGGCTAAGCCAGCTGCAGGACACCTGGTCTTTGATTTAATTAATGTGCGCAGCAAAAGAACATCAAGCAGGTAAAAATCGGTAATTAGCCAGATTTTCTTTGTTTGTCGCTCTTCCTTCCCTTCCTGGCAGGGGCAGGAGACTACAAGAAGCCCAAGGCAAGCGAGGCTTAATTCCATCTTGAGTAATTAGTTACTCTGGAAAGCCCTCTGAAAATTGTGCTGGCTGTGTAACTCAGCAATTTGAACGTACATTTAGCAACATCATCAAACTGTGCAGACTTTGATCTTTTCTTTCCGATGCCTCTGCACGTCACAGGCAAACCAAGTACATCCAATTCCTAGGCCGTGTTGTCCTGGGTTGGCGGCCCGAGAGGGGCTGATTTTTGCAGAGGAGGAAACCATCAGATGCCTGGGAGTGAGCATGAGAAGGGGAGTTGGCAGGCTAGAGTTCGGGTCCCAACGCCACCAGCGGCTCAGAAGATGACCTTGGGCAGGACATGTTTCTGCCCCACCCCTGCGCCCAACCCTTCATTTTCTGGTCTGTAAAATGGGAAGGTGGAGTCCGAAGATTTCTAAATTCCAAAGTCCTCCCTCCCTCTCCTTCCCCAAGCGGAGCCATTCTTTGCACTAGGAAGCATCTTCCCCTCCCACACCACAGACCCAGAGGTGAGGCAGGCTGGGTGGGACCAAGGTAACTGGGTCGTTTCTCTGTAAACTTGATTATCACCAGGCGTGATGACCCAGAGATGCCCTTGCACAGTGGTCCACTGGATGAGACATAGCACCTATAGCCACAGAGGAGGGAAAAAAAATCAACTGGTTCCTGAGGGTTTTGTGGGGCGCCTGAGACCTTAGTCTTACTCAGCAGCATGCATGCTCTAACAGCGCTCGAAAACCCCAAGGGTTTTCAGCAGTCACCCAGGGTGACCCAGTGCCACGGCCTTCCATGCTCCAGGGGAAGCAGAGCAGGCGGGACGCAGCGGTGGCACTGATGTAGTCATTCATGTCTTCACTCGGCCCCTCATTCGGCAGGTGCTAAGTACCTACTGGGCATAGGGCTCTAGGGAGGGCATACGGCTGGGAGGGAGGCAATGCTCAATTAGAAGCTGCCAATGGTTCGTGGAGATTCCGTGTGAACATCGTTGGCCCTTGCAAGTTATGGACTAGGTCAGTAACAAGAGGAAGTCATTCACAATCAGACTTAACTTCTAGCTTAGTGAACCTACCCGGTGCACTCCTGTCTGCATCGTGAAAGGCCCACTTCAGTGCCATCTCTCCTGGGAAGCCTCTCTTAATATCCCTCGGCAGACATGCTCTCTCTGTCTTTTGATCTTCATAGCATTTGGTAGGCCCCCTTCAATTGGTTTATCTTCCCTAGAAACCGGTGTTTCTTACTCTGTGTGTCTTGTTCTTTCTCGGACTAGTTGCTCCTCAAGGGCAGGGACTAGTGAGTCCCCAAAAGGCTGAGGCTATACTGGTAATGAGGCTCTATGTCTTACAAGTCTTACCATTGGAAAGAAACAGAGATACTGGGTACATGGGATCTCTCTGCATGATTTCTTATCATTGCATCTGAATCTGTAATTTATCTAAAAAGTAAACATTTGATTTTAAAAAGGCAAATACTGAAAGTTGGAAGAACGCTGAATGACGATCTACTCCTGTGGGAGTTTCTACTATGGAAAGCCACGTCCAGATCCACCTAGCCACATTTCCAAACTTCGTCAATGAAGAATTCACTGTCTCTGAGAAAGAGCACTCCCTTTTCAGGCAGTGCTGGCTCAATTTTGAAACCTAACTGCAGGTTACGACTTCTCCGGAGGCCCGCGTGGCTCTTGTCTTCTCCCTTATCTCCATGAAAGTCCCCAGCCTGTGACGATCACTGTGTGTCCTGGGGGTCCCCTGCAAGCTGCACATTTCTGTTCTCCTTCTAGCCATGGTTTCGAGTTCTCAGAGCCTTCTGAAGTGTTCCTTGTTTTGTTTTTCCTAAAGGGAGCACAGTTGCTCCTCTGACCTGGAACAAGATGAACAGGCTCTTTCCTTTGGACATTCTGAGGCTTGACTGCAGATAAAGACCACATTAGCATTTACAGCAGCATCTCCAGACCATGAACTCATTAAAGGTGGAGAAGTGGACCAGCCAGTCTCCATCCATCTTCCCCATTGGCAGTTGGTTGGTGATTGTTCTGATGCAAGTTTGGGGACTTTATCTTCCTTTATACCTGGCTGCAGCCCCAGAACTTTTATGAGTGGAACCCTTGAAGAAGGTTCCAGTCTGGAGTTAGCAGCAGAGAACTGAGTGCGTGTGTGCACGCACTGCCGTGGGTTTGTCTGCATCCGGTAGCCGTGTGCCCAGATATCTCGGAGGACTCCCGGTGCTGGCAACTCCAGGGTATTGCTCATTGTTGTTGAAGAGCAGGAGAGGTTTATTTTTATAACAAGTATTACTGCCGAACCTCCTGGGTTTCACAACTCTTCCGGCTCTGTGACGTATGCTGGATGGTGTCAGCCTGGCTCCCATCCTTGTTCTCCAACCCCATAGAGATGCCTACAGGGAATCAGAGCATCAGGCTCAGGCTCAGTGTCAAGTATCTGTGCCCACGGCTCAGGGAGACAGAGAAGATGCCCCTGTGGGACATGGGTGGGCAGAGCCAGCAACCTTCAACTACATGAGAGGAGAAAGCTAGATTAATAGCCTCTTTAGAGCAGAATGGAATAGAACACCTGCTTACGTTAAATCAGTGTGTCCAACGCTTCTTGAAGAGGGATGGATTTAATCTAGAGCCCCACTTCCTAAGATCCGTCTTCCTTTGGGCTCCCTTCCTTCCTGTCTCAGAATCAAATGGCCGGTGTGCTGGCCAGTGACAGGCCAGGAGAAGCTTGCCTCCATCTCTCCTCATCTTCAAATACTGTTAACCTGTGATCACTTCTACCCCACTCCTGACACAATAGGCACGCGTTGCTGGACTTATCCTTACCGTCTATTGACAAAAGCTTGCCCCTCCTTTGAGACTCATCTCAAAAGAACTTGGTCTTCCAAATGCTGTCATCTCTCCTTTCTCAATGTTCTCAGAATCCAATGTAGGCCGGTTGTTCACAGCTCCCAGTCCTGGCAGGGTTCTCCAGAGGAGCTGTTGTACTTGGCATCTGGACTTGCCTTAGGCAGACCCTATTTTGCTTTGCTTCCACCTAGCCTGCCAATACTGTTGTCCCCAATACCCCTTCTTCTCTTCTTCCATGGCAGTAGACATTTTAGCAGAGTATGTGGTCACCCAGAATAAAGCCTACAATTCCCAGCCACCTTTGGAGTGTGACACAGCCAAGCTCTGGTCAGTGGGATGTGAATGGAAATATTGAGTACAATGTCTTCACCTCTAGAGAAGAAGCCTGCCTTCCCTTCGCTTCTGTCTCCCTTTCCAGTGGTTGACATGTGGATGTAAGCGCAATTAAAGTCCCAGAGAATAAGAGGGATAGAAGAGAAAGTACCATAAAGGAGTCAGACACGTTGCATGGTAGCATGCTCACCTCCTGGATGGGCATGATCTCAACAGCCAGGTCGGAGCACAACACGGGCAGAGAGAGGGCTGGAGAGAGATTTATTTCTAACCAAGGCTTATATATCTTTGCGGGGGGGGGCATGTAAGCCCCCTAATTACAGGTAAAGACATATGTCACAGGAAGGGGTTGTACTATAGGTAATAGAGTAATGGGAGGGGGGGGATGTACACGTAACAAGAAGAGGAGGAACTAAGGGTATACATGTGGCAAGATGGGCAGATTCTAGATTCATGATGGCGGCCTAACCTTGATTGCCCTTGAGCTAGGGTCTTGATTTATTCTGAGCCCTTCAAGGAAAGCAATCCATTGTCCCTAACAGTCAGGAGTGAGCCCCACCTATGGTGGGACAGACAATAGGGTCTAGATGGCTGATGCCTTCGGGGAGGTAACTTGACAACCATTTACCATTAGTTGCAAGCAGTGCCCTAGGTTTGACATATATTTGGGGGAGACAAGCTGGGGAAGTCTTTCTATATCGCACAGAGGTGGTATGCCATATTGAACCATGCAAATGAAGACAACACCCTAGAAGGGGTGGAGCAAGAAGAGCAAAGAAGCTGGAGCCTCTGATGACTTCCCCGAGCAGCCTTTATACTGGCTCAGATTTCCCTTGCTTGAGCCCCAGTCACTTTGGGCTCTGCCCTAGATAGCTAAGCCCGTGTCCTAACTAATACAATGTCCTGCCCACTTGAATCTGCTTGGCTTCCTGTTATGTTTCTGCTCTCTTCCTGCCTCTCCAGCATTCAGCCCACTGCCTCAATCTTACCTTTTTGCCTTGTCCCTCTGCATGGGCTCGATGCCTTTGACATAGATGGTCTGATTTGGCAACCTGGAAGGTAACCTTGCAAACTTTCTCTGTGTTTTCCATCACAGGTAAGCATGTGGTGGCGGTCAGGCTGACGCTTCCGGATTCTGTCTTCTTGCCTGTTCCGACCCTCTGCAGGTATCAGACTTCGTGTCTGCCAAGCACTTAGTGTCTCCTGAGCCCTCAATCTCTAAGTTGACTTCGCTCTAAGTGGAGGCTGTGCTTTCTCTCCTTGCTACTGGACTATGCATGAGCTCCCTGAAGGCCCATCTGCTTGACTCGATCTCCCAGTTCACTTGCCCATGTGGTTGTGGTTGTTAGCTGCTGCCAAGCCGGGCCCCTGACTCATGGTGACCCCATGCACGATGGAACGGCACGTTAACCGTTTCTACAACATTCCTGGGAGCAGCTGCAGATTGGGCCATTTCAACCCATTAGAGCTTTCATTGGTTGATTTCGGGAAGACTGTCAGGCCTTTATTTCTAGTCTGTCGGTCTCGGTCAGGAAGTTCGTCTGAATCTTAGTCAGCATCCTAGCAACACGCGTGCCTCAAATGACAGGGGTGGTGACTGTGCGTGGTTTATATTGGCCAGAGCTGAGTGAATCCAGGTGTCCCACAGAAGGAGGCAAGGACTCGCCTAAAAATTTTTTGCACACAGATGTCTGCAGAGTCACACGTCTGGATCCCAGAGTGCCGTGCTGAGCCCGGACAGGGCAGAGCACTGTGGCCTTGTTTCTCGCTGTTCGTGGCTACGGAAGCCTTTCCAGCTGGAAAAGGCCATGGATTCAATCAACTCACCAGACTCTTCTCGACTGGGCTTCTTCCAAGAAGGTTTCCTCTCTCGAGAAGAGGAAGGTGTTAGGGCATTTATCCCTACTCTCTTCCCAAGCACTCAGCCTCCCTGAGAGGAGCCATACCCACCCACTGTTGACCTTTAAGTGGTAAGCCACGAACCAGAGCAGGCTACTGTCAGTCATTGATCGGAGAAGAGAGTATCAGTCTGCACTGTACTTCCTGTTACACCTAAATATAACATCTGCCCAGGGAGCGGAGTGGGGCCATTGATCAGGAAATATAGGAGGCCCTTAATTAAGCAGCTGATAAGAAGAGAGGCACCCCTCTGCAGCAGGTCTTCCAGGGCAAAGAGCCTTAGACGCCCACGTACCGGAGGCCAGGGGTCTTCACGGTGGGGGCTGCTACAAGTGACCACAAACTTGGAGGGTTGTTCAAGCAGCCGAAATGCATTTACTCAGAGTCCTGGAAGCTGGAAGTCTGTCATCAAGGCGGGATGTCAGCTGGGCCGCAATCCCTCTGAAAACAGTCGCTGAAGATCCTTCCCTGCCTCTCCCAGCTTCTGCTGCTTCCAGGTCGTCCTTGACTTCCAGTTGCATAGCTCCAATCTGTACCTCTGCTTCCCGTGGCCTTCTCCTCTCCGCCTGGGCCACTTAGAGGGACTCTTATCCTTGGCTTTCAGAGAAAGGAGGTGTGTTTGGTGGGGCGTGCAATGACCGAGGATGCCAAATGCAGTGGGAAATTGGAGGCAGTTGGGTGCACAGAAGGGATCCTGGCTTACAATCAGAAGAGTGTGCTCCAAGCACTAGCTCTGCCATTTTTTTGAGCAAGTCCCCGAATCTTTCTAGACTCCTGGGAAGTATAAACAAGATGTTCTCAAAGTTTCTTTCCGCCACCTCACTCCAGAACCTGGTCATCGGTGTCAGGACTTCCCTCAGCTCTGCTCCCTCCCAGCCCTGCCACCTGCACTCCCTGAGGCTGGTGCCCCCTCCTCCCTGCCATCTGCTCCTCTTGTCACTGGGCCAGAGAATCAAACTGTGAGTCTGGCTCCTTGGACGCGCCACAGGTGTTTCATCCCACTGACACTGATTGCCAGTCTGCTCTGTGCCCGGCGTCTCGTCAGGAGCAGGAAAGGGCGCCTCAAATCCTTCCCTACACGTCAGTGATTTCCTACAGGCCGTCCTCATCAATTGTGGGTTTCATATTTGTGAATGTGCTTATCTGCTAACATTGACTTCGAACCCTCAGATCCCCATGCCGCCGCCGTGCTTTGTCATTCGTGGACATGCCCACAGAGGCAGGGAATTTGAGTCACCCAACTGGGACTGCAGCTACGGTCACACAAGGCCTTCCTGTGTGGCGTAGAGCTCCCGTGGTGTCAATAAGTGGCCTTTTGTGATCTATGTCCTGCCATGACTTTTGCATGTTGTATGCTTTTGCTGTCTAAAATGGTCTCGGGCATAGTGACATGTTGCCTCATGTCTCTCCATCCAAGAAGGCTCTGAAATACCTGATGGGAAAACGCCTGGTGGAGAAACTCCCTTCAGGCATGCGCTTTACTGCTGCTAGTGATGAGGTCAATGTTACCAATCAACATTCATGTTACATAGGTGTCTTTAAACAGAAAGGCACCTGGACAAAGTCGTATTGATCAATTGACCAAAATGCTGTCACCAGAGGTTTGCAGGTCCCTAATCTAGTGGCTTCCCTGGGAGCACGGTTCAGTAGTCACGGATTCAGTGTCTGCAGTGGCTTTACAGAACCGAACTCCCACGGGTAATCAATTGTTGTATGTTTTCCCGGCCAGTTCCATTTATTCTTCGTGTTCCTCCCAAGGCATACCTGTGCGTCACAACTGGCTCCCAGAGGAAAGGGTGGTCGAGTCGCCAGTACCTGGATCTTGCTTGCCGTCTCCAAGCACAACACACTGTCTCAAATATGAGGGGGCTTCAAAAGGTGCGTGTCAAGATGGGATTTAAAGAGAGTGGACTCTTGCTTGCATACTTTTGAAGCCCCTTTGTACTATGATCTACTGCCACAGCTCGCTTTATTCCGGGAAGTTTCCGTTAGTGTCTGTCCACAATCCTTCATTCCTCTGCCACCCATACCAAACCCAAACCCATGGCCATTGTGTCACGTCTGACTCGTCGTGACCCCAGAGAGGGTTTCTGAGACTCAATGGGACCACTTGGCATCATATGGGACCAGACAGCATCATTTTCTCATGTGGAGCGGCTGTAGAGTCTGGCCACTGACCTCACTGTTAGGAGCCCGCCGCCTCACACACAGTGCCACCAGGAGGCCTGGATGCATCAGTAGGAGAGTCTATTCTCCACCTGTAATGGATTGCCCTGCCCAATAGGTGATGAAATCCTACCCCGTCTCGCTGAAGAGGAGCCGCTGCTTGGAAGGAGACTTTTCTTTGTTATAGGAGTGAGGCCCTGGCAGAGCAGGTGTATCTAATCACTGCGGCATCCTGAGGAGCCGCGTAACCACAGAGACCAGGAGCACGTCCTGGGAGAAGACAGACCACGTGTGCAGACCACCCAGGAAGGGGCCAGGCCAGGGCTACACAAGCTGAGAGAGAGATGGATCTTTCCTCAGAGCCAGCAGAGGAAGAGCCTCCCCGACCGTCAGAACTGTGAGAAAATAATTTCTGTTCTTGAGAGTTGTCCACTGAGGGTATTTCTATTAGAGCAGCCACAGCAAACTAGGATTAAAAAAAGGAACCAAAAACCCCATACCAAACTCACTGCCATCAAGTCGATGCCGACCCATGGCCACCCTATAGGAAAGGGTACAACCAACTGCCCCTGTGAGTTTCCAAGACTGCAACTGTTTTCAGGAGTAGAAAGCCCTGACTTTCTCCTGCAGAGCAGCTGGTGGTTTTGAACTGTGGACCTTGGGGAGCATAGCCCAATGCATAACCACTACGCCACCAGAACTCCCTGCAAACTAAGATACCATCTCCTAAATCAGAGTTGGCCAGTTGGGTGGCCGACTGTCAGTACTTTGTCCAGGACTTTGCAGTTTTAGCACTGAAGGCAGCATGTCCCGGAAAACCCCTCTATCCTAAGCACACCAATTCAGCCCCCCCCCCCCACCCCACCCGCTTAGCTGGCCTGTGTCTAACCTTCACCAATAGAACACATCAGAAGTGACGCTATACAAGTTCTAAGCCTAGGTCTCAAGGACCTCTGTACCTTCTGGTCTTCCTGCTCGTGGAAAACTGCTGCCACACACACAAACCCAGCTAGTCTGCTGGCTGGTAAGAGACCTGTGGCCCACTTGCCCCATAACTCTTGCTGACAGCCCCTAGCTGCCAGGTTTGTGAGTGAGACCATCCTAAATCCTTCAACCACCAGCAGACACTGCAGTTGGGCTGCTAACTACAAGAGAGGCCAGCAGAGATCAGTCAGGCTGGCCAGACCAGAGGAACTGCCCAGCCAGCCCACAAAATTAAGCTCTAAATAAATGCTTGTTGCTTCAAACTACTAGTTTGTTACTCCGTGAAAGGTAATTCACACCACCCCCTACGCAATATGCTGTGTTCCACGAGATTGTGCCCACCCCCATCAGTGTCCCTACTCCGTAATTCTCAGTGTGAAGAGCCTTCCCTCCTCCGTGACTGCAGCCTCGCCACTCAAGAGGCCACTTGCTCTCTCTGCCCCAAACGAAAGCTTTCCCCTCTCCTCTCCCAATTTCGTCTCCCCCTTCTCATCCACACGTCCTGGTACAAAGAGGGCTGTGCTCACTGATTTAGAGCCTAAAGTGGAGGAAGGACCCTCTCTGTACACCACAGTCAGCTCCTTTTTCCGTACAGAGCTTCTAGTTTCCTCTCTCTTTTTGATCAAAAGAGCCCCAGACCTTATGTGTTGGGCTGCTAACTACAAGGTCAGCAGTTTGAAACTGCCAGCCTCTCCTCAGGCTTTCTACTCCTGTAAAGAGTTACAGTCTTGGAAACCCACAGGGGCTGCTCTGCCCTGTCCTATTGAGTCCCTATAGGTCAGAATCGACTCAAAGGCAATGAGTTTTCTTTTTGTCCTTTTGATCTCAATACACCTGGGTTTACTTCTGACTTCCTTCCAATGTTTTTTCCACAGGTGGCTGAAGCTTCCAGGACTCCACTCTTGTTCAGTTCTCTGGGAATTCTCAATGGAGATGAATTTTTTGGGGGGGGAGAGGTGGGGAGTATTTTTTCCAGGCAGTAGGGAATTTTTACTGGGTTGTTTGGGCACTGTTTAAAAACAGGAGTTTTATTTTGTCGTCATTATTGAGCATACACACAGTAGGACACACACCCATCCACCGGTTATCCACGTACGATCTGTGGCCTTGATTGTACTCTTCCGATTGTACGGCCCTTCTCACCGCCCTTTCCACGTAGCTCCTCCTCCAGTAACATAAATGCAGGCCTCCGGCTTCCTCTTGAATCCCTTGGGTTGCTGTTGTCGATTTGATCCCTTAATAGTAGACCTTAAAAGAGCACGGTTCTCAAGGCACATGCTCTTTACTAAAGCTAAACTTTCGCTTTACTGGAGCCCTGGTGGTGCGGTGGTCACATGCTGAGTTGCGATCCACATGGTAGGCAGTTCTATGCCCCTTGCAGCAACTTGGGAGAAGACTGGGCTTTCTATTCTCATAAACAGTTCCCGTCTCAAAAACCCACAGAGGGTCACTATGAGTCCGCCTTGACTCAATGGCAGTGAGTTTGGTTTGGTCTTAAGAAGACTTCAGGGAGTTATTCTTGGTTTAAGGTTTAAAGGTTAGCTCAGGACACACCAGAGGCAAAGTTATAAAAAGTTCTGGGCTATAACCAAACACCTTCAGGGAATGCGGCCCAGGACCTGGGGCTCGGCACACCAAGTGGCATAATTTAGTCCACAAAAATCACGTCCTATCTCTGACTTTGGTGAGTAGCTACTGGGTTCTGAATGAGATCACATGAGAAGACCCTTGGTAGAATGGGAGAAAAGGGGAGAACAAAATTCAAAAGCACAAAAACAAAAGAAATCCCACCAGGTTTACTGGCTAGACCAGAATATGTGTACTGGTAAGAGCTCATAACACAGGGAATCCAGAACAGATAAATACCTCAGGACCAATAAGGGGAGCAGCGATACTGGGTGGGTAAGGGAGAACCAATCACAATGATCAATGTATGGCCTCCTTCCCAGGGGGTCGGGCAGCAGAATAATGGGTGAAAGGAGACAGAGGTCGGTGTATGACATGGGGAAAAAAAGAATAATTTATAAATTATCAAGGGGATATGGGGGAGGGAAGGAAAAATGAGCTGATACCAAGGGCTCACGTAGAAAGAAAATGTTTTGAAAAAGATGCTGACAACTTATGTACAAGTGTGTTTATGTACACAATGGATCTATGTATGGATTATAAGAGCTGTAAGAGCCCCCAATAAAATACAACTTAAAAAAATTTTACCCTAAAAAAGAAAAAAAGTTTTGTTTTAAGAAAAAGATTATTTCAGGACCATAGTTACAGAGCTCTTCCAGTTCCACGCTCTAGAAAGTCTGGACTCGATGAGAATTT
Source organism: Tenrec ecaudatus (assembly GCF_050624435.1). Lineage (NCBI taxonomy): Eukaryota > Metazoa > Chordata > Mammalia > Afrosoricida > Tenrecidae > Tenrec > Tenrec ecaudatus. Next base: position 39,083,619 of record NC_134537.1, on the reverse strand, counting down.
GACATACTCTGTGTCTTCCCCCTTAATCAGAACATTTCCATCGAATCTCTGATCAAGGGTTCAGTGGTGATGGCCAGGCACCCTTCAGTTCGTCTGGTGTCATGCCAAAGGGGGCACTTCCCATCAGCCACACATCCCACTTCAGCCTCCTATTCCTGACTCCCCTTCTTCTTCTGTGGCTTAAGGCGAATCGAGAGCAATTGTTGTGCCTTGGATGCCTGCTTGTTTGCTTTTAAGATCGCAGGCACTGGGGCCAGGCAGATAGCCAGACATTTATCTGCATGAATTGACTAGTATGGGGGCTTTGGGGTGTGGCTATAGGAGTAGAAAGGCTTTTTAAAATCACTTTCTTGACCCTGAGTGAGGACAGAATGATGTTTCATCACCGATTGGAATGCCAGTGGAATAAGAGGAAAAGCCATAGCTGGAGGAATTTGTTGTTCAAAGGTCTAGCTGACAGAGTGTGGCACGGAGACAGGCAGAAGGCCACTGCCTAATGTGACACCCCCTATTCCCTCCCCACACACCCAAACTCCTAGCCTTCAGCCATTGTACTGGTATTGCAATCACTCTGGAAATTCTAGATGTGGAAACTTTGGAACTTGGAGAGCGAGTCTGTCTCCTTGGGCATTGGTGACTGCAATATGGTAAAAATGATGCGAAAAAAAAAAAAGATCGCAGGCACTGTGCACTGAACTAGGAGATAGAATGGAAACACTAAACATGGTGTTAGACCAATTACCTGAGCTGGCTTAGGAAACCATGACCCTCAACCCCCAGACCAAGGAACCAAATCCCACGAGGTATTTGGTCTTTATATAAGCAGCCCTAGCTGTTGCTCTTGTTGTTGTAAATGTATTTATTGGACAACTTTTGCCAATTCATCTTTTTAGATGAATCCATGCATTTGACTTGTGGTGCTGGAGGAGAATATTGAAAGTACCATGGACTGCTAAAAGGACAAATCATTGCTTCTTGGAAGATGTAAAGCCACAGTGCTCCTTAGATGCAAGGATGGCGAGACTTCGTTTTGCATACTTTGGCCATGCTGTCCCCTGCAGAAGGGCATCATGTTTGGTAAAATAGAGGAACCTCGAAGACCATGCAGGCCCTTGAGGAGATGGATTGGTACTGTGACTGCAACAATGGACATGCTTAGGAACCACTGTGACAACGGGGCAGGTCTGAGCAGTGCTTTGGTCTGTGGTGGATCAGGTTGCTATGGGCCGGAACCAACTGGGTGGCTCATAGCAACAGCATCTTTTTATAGGTGTGTTCAACTTCTTGACAGAAATGACATTGACTAGCCAGGAGACTCTGCCTTTAATGGGACTGTTCCTCACTAGGAACTGAAACTCAGTACTTCATGAGCAATCACTACTACTGCCCCGGCCCCCTCTAGCCCATCCATCCTTGGTAACCTCTCATCAACGTTGGTCTCTATTTGCTTTTCATTATCTTTTTATGTAAGTGAGCTCAGACAATATTTGTCCTTGTGGAGACGGATTTTTTTTTTTTAACACTGGAGCCTGACCATTGCAGACCCATAGCTATTTCAGAGCCAGTCAATGCCTCATTCTTTGAACTTGGGTTAAATAGGACTTGCATAGATTTCTTGCAGAGGAGACTGGCTTCTTGCTGGTGTGTGGGCCACAGGTGTGCTCTGAAGCCTGCACTATGTGAAACGCAATATTAATACTGCTGGGGGAGCACAAATATAAGAAAGTCAGCTTGTGGGATATGTGTGTTCTTTCTTTAACAAGCGTCTTTGCCTGAGGGGCTGCTAAACCTTTGGCCCTCCAAGAGCTGGCCTGTGGACTGTCTAGTCTTAATTAGGTATGTAAACAAGCCGAGGCCTTAAGAGAGAAAGGTACACTTTAGAGTCACCCCTCTGTCACTGAGTCCCTACTCACTCACAGAAACCCAACAGAGCATTTCTGAGACTGTACAGCTTTATGGGAGCAGACCATCTCATAAACTGCCTGAGGAGTGACGGGGACTCCGAGAGACCGAGGAAAGGGTAAAGACCTTTTCCACACGTGTCTGTGTAAGTGCCAGTGGATGAACTCTGTGGTGAAGGCTCTGAATTCTGCCCAGTAAACGTAACAACAAGAAAGAAGAAACAAGGGGGTAGTTGTCAGACTTCCTTAAGAAGCTCTGGTGGCTGAATGGCTTACCCTTGATTCTGAACCACAAAGTCAGTGGTTAGGGCCTCCTCGTCGCTCTGTGGGAGAAAACGATGGCAGTCTACTTCCATAAAGACTTGGACCCTAGGGCACCTTCTCTGGCTGCCAAGGTCTCCCTGAGTCAGAACCAAACACTCAACAATTGATGCTGTTACTGTTTTCTCAAAGGTCGTGCATCCCTGAACCCCCAACCTAAGCACAGAACAAGAAAAGCCGAGAATGAAGAAGAGGGATTCTGACCCTCTCCCCGGGAAGGGTTGGTTCTCTGTGGCCCCTGTCCCTGAGGTGCAGAGAGTCACGGCAATAGGCCGTCCAACCCCAGCCACAGGCACGGAGCAGGCCCCCCAGGCCAAATGGAGGCACTGTTCCTATGGAAACCAGTTCCCTGGAGCTCCAACCAGGATGGAGGAGATGACACATGCCGCCGCCGCCTCTCACAGGATGGGAAGCCATCATGGCCACAGATGGGGCCAGACGTTCAGATCAGGCAGAGAGAGTCACAGGGCCAAACCTTCAGATATATATATATATATATATAAAATCTATATAATCTTTCAACAGATAAACATGTGAAGACAATAACCAGTGTTTCATAGAGCCATGTGAAGGAATGAACACCATCATTTGAAAATGTTTGTCCCCTCAAACTTAGAGCATGAGCCTTGATAAAACCAGTTTGGGCATTAAACAGCGAGGGAGGGGGGGAAAAGAGGTTTTGCAGAACTGGGTCGAGGCTAGGAGAACTGTTCTGACCGAACCATACAGAATTGATGTTCTTGGTCGTGCAGTCCTTGGTGAGAAGGAGGACATTAACAGCATCACCTGTACCCAGGTGGACCTCAGCACTGCCACAGAGCAGACTGTGGTGTTTGGCAAGCCGTGGCCCTCTCTTGAACTTGGCTTTGAAGGTTTCCTCCATGAGTCACTCTCTCACTCGCTGCTGTAGTTAACCTCAGCCCTGACATGTCCGACCGTGTGAGCACCTCCAGCGCCAGAGCAGCTCACCTTGACGACTCTTAATTACCCCAAATGCAAATGCGACAACCCTGAAAGCCGAGTCGGGTAGCAGTGGGTCTGAAGAGCGACTGAAACAAGAGAGATACCAAGTGGCAGTGAGCTCACCGCTCAACAAACCCTTGCAATCCTCAGAAGCAGGGGCCAAGCACCCAAGGATTCAGCTAGGGTTTTCCCCTTGGCAGACTTGCATTGTTAATATCATTCATTACTGCCTCTGATTAGGTTCCCAGGCTCATTAAATTCAGGGAGGCTTTGACTTTGTCTCTTGCATCAGATTGGGTTCCACTTTGCAGAGAACTGTCAGGGCTTTCCAGTGTCCTGTCCAGGGAAGATAGCATCTCTTGGCTTTGTTCCTTCCTGAAATTCCTCCTTGGTGCGCCTATGTGTGCAGTTGATGACACAGGCCACCATCAGACGCACTAGCGGTCAGGCCCATTGCTGCCAGCTAACCAAGGACTTCTGGCCCCAAACAACCCCGACATGAAACGTTCAACACAGTTGAAATGCAAGGACAGACACGTAAGTTAGGCACAGAGAAGTCACCTTTTAAAAGGACAATAAAGAAAAGGACCTTTTCTAATCAATATGAAGGCATATTATAAAACCATAGAATAAAACATAATAAAGCAGAAGAACAGAAGAGAGAGCTAGGACACAGCCCATGTTATGTCAGCCCTTCATACAGGATAAAGGAAGTATCACAAACAGTGGAAAGAAGATAGATTGCTCAATAAATGGTATTGGGAAGACTGGCCAAGTAGATGGCAGAAAATAAAAACTGAATTCCTACTAATAACACATACAAAGGAGGTCTCTGAGCAGTTTAAAGGACAACTGCAAAAGGTCTAAGGCGGTTGGTGGGGGTGGTGAAGTAAAATCGGTAGGAGAAAAGTCTAGGAATTATCTTTGTGGTCCAGAGAAAGTTTTTCACAACGAACTTCAAGAGCATACCATTGTGGTGGTTAGGGAGCATGTCAATTAGACACTCCTGGGTAAAGGTAGGGGTGGTGCCCAACCAATCAATTAGGTTGCAGCCTGATTTTGTTACTGGTTCCTCGGTTGTATCACCTGCCAATCTCAGGAGCCATCAGTGCCCTACTGATGAAGATTCATTCAGCCAATGGCCGACAACCTCTGCCCCTGCTGCCTCTGCTTCCTCTTCCTGCTGCCTGTTTGTCAGCTTTCCCTCTCAGGAGAAGCCTACCTTGAACCTGACCTGACTTAGCTACTTCTATAACTGTGTGAGCCACACCTCGATATCAATCTCTTTCTACACACAAACCCATACAAGTGTCACTGGTTTGGCTTCTCTGGGGAACCCAACCTAACGTAGCCATAAAGTAAAAATTTATGAATTTGATTACACCAAAATAAGGATTTATCATCCACAAAAGGTCCTTTGGACAAAGTGGAATTCATGGCAGTATAGAAAAAGATATGGAGGGTTTCCATGGAGAGATTATATTACCTTTAAAAAAAACCTTTAATTGCCTATTAGGTGAAGATTTACAGCGTAGATCATCAGTTTTACATTCGACAACGCACGTGCATTTTGTTTCAACTCATACACAATGTACGATCTATCACGTCTCCTCCTTTCTCCTGTGTTTTTTTTCTTTTGTGCTGTGGAAGATAGCGTTTAAAAACTGATTATAAATCAGGTGTGGGTTTATATTTCACTGCCCGCATTTCTTGTTCCACGCCTCCTTCTGTCCTAACCATCTGAACTTCGCCCTTTCGATCTTAAATGGTTGCTTATTCTAACATGGGGGTGAGTCCAGTTCCAGACAAGAAGGGTGTCGTGGTGGCGTTCCACCAGTCTCTATCCATCCAGTAAGTCTGGTCGCTATAATATTGATATTCTGTTCCACTTTTGTCTCCCACTCCATCTTCTAACGTCATTCTTTCAAAGCACGTGGTAGTGGAAGGGGGCTCCAGCTACCACTATCTTGGCATTCCATTTTTCTACCACATTCTTTAAGTCCCTGCATAACTAACTCGTCCTACTTTTTTGTGGACTCCATACTTGTGAATTTGCTCACTCACCGAAGTATATCTGTAACCCCCAGGCCCTCAGGGCGCCTTTGTGCGGGCGTGCAGCGTGGTACAGCGGGAGCTGCCTGCAGTGCACATGCCCAGCTGCAGGGCACCCAGAGGACGCGCTGCCTGTGAGTTCCAGCTCGCACTGAAACAATGTTTAGACTGCCAACAAGTGGGGTCAAAAGGGTTACTTGAGGCTACCGCGTTTGCATTCTTTTTGGGGATGTCACTGTGTAAAATGCCCCTAATTACAATGTTCCCAAGCTCAAAAAGACTGAGGCAGCTGACAGATAAAATATGTGTGTTAAATAAATTTCCTTCAGAAACGAATTAGAGCGAGTTCAGTGTTGACAGATCAACAATATGGGTGTCAGTCAAAAAATTTGGCTGCAAAATCAGAGAAACCTTTATTAAAGAAACACTCAAATCCACTGCCATCGAGTCAATTCTGACTCTTAGTGACCCTGTAGGACGGCCCTTATGGGTGTCTGAGACTGTAACTCTTTACGGGAGTAGAAAGCCTCGTCCTTCTCCTGTGGGGTGACTGGTGGCTTCGAACTGCTGACCTTGTGGTTAGCAGTCCCACACGTGGTCACTAACCCACCACTGCTCCTTTTTATTGAACAGAAATAGCAAAAGGTGAAACTGTTGTTTCTCAGCACATTTTCCATCAAGGCCTGTCCACTTCAGGGCCCTTTGGACCTCCTTGGGGGACTCCAATTGTGTTCCTTTGAAATGCGTTGAGAGTCTGAGGAACAAAAAGAAGTCTGAGGGGGCAAGATCAAGGCTCTAGGGTGGATGGGGTAAGGCTTCCCAACAATATGCTTGCAGGACGCCCTGCTTCCTTCGCAGCGTGAGCAGGTGCAGTGCTGGGACGGGAATTCCTCAGAGCGACTTTCCTGGCCCTTTTCTCACCGATCCAGTTTTCCATCTCGGTCAAATTCTTTACAATAAGCCCCGTGATTGTTCTGTGTCCTTTGAGAAAAATCTATCGAGATTACCCACTTGGAATTCCCCAACCAGTCACCATAGCCTTCTGAGCTGACCTCTCTGCCTTGAAGTTAACTGGCTCAGCAGCTCTTTCAGAAGCCACGGTTTTGATTGGCTCTTTTGTTGAAGGCACCTTAGTAAGACGAAGACAAACATATTCCTGAACTTGTCTGCAGCCATCCACTGATTACAGAAACATGTTTAAACCTATTTTGTCTGGAATAAATATGCGCATGTATGAACTGAAATCCCAGTAGCAATACTTTGATTTATCCTTGTGTGTAGTAGGTGCCTGTGTGTATAATAAATAAGGTGTCTTTAAACAGAAACACATTTTTAAAAAGTTGTGTATTGATTAGTTGATGCAAGGATTTTGATTAGAGGCTCACAGGAGCCTAACCAGTGTGCCTGCCCCCTGAGAGCAGTTGTTCAGTACTGGCTAATTCAGTGTCTGGGGTGACTTTATAGAAGACAACTACTATACTACTATGAATAGGAGACAGGACTGCATTTTCCATATCTGAAGCCAACAAGGGGTTGATAGAAAAGAATATCGAGGTTCATGAGCATATCTGACTGCAATAGGAGAAGGGGAAAGGATACAGACAGACAGTATATGGAGATGAAATTCCAAAACATAGGAACAAGTCAGTGTGATGCTTAGTCTTTTGCGTGTCAACATGGTGCTGTGTGGGTGGAGGCTAGCCTAGCGCTCAGGTTGCAGCCTGGCAACAACCCTTGGAGGTGTGGCCCACAAATGGAAGGATGCTGTGGAGACCCGGCTGCCTGTTCTGGGACCTGATCTGGTCTCCTCACCTTGCTGCCTTGCTACTCCGTGCCTCCAGTGGCTGCCTGGCATTGCCACATCGTGATGCCCCACCATAGCTAGCTTCAGCATGTCGCCCTACCCTACGGGCTCCCATACGCCTCATCAGGCCTCTCCTGCCCTCTGCTTCGTTGGCCTTTGGGCCCAGTAGCTATGTGAGTTGGAAGGAACCTTCAGTATAGAACCTGACCCACAAAAGTGAGTTGGACTGAGCTCCTGAAGTTCAGTTGTGTGGGTTGCTTTGCTGTTCCAGTTCCCTTCCACAATATAAACTTCTCTGCTTACATAAATTCCTAAGTGCCTTGGTTTTGCTCGCTAGAGAACCTAGCCTCATACAGTTGGTGTAGGTCAGTTTTCCTAGGAAGCTAGCTCTGAGAGGACGCTTGTGGGCAGTGTCTCCGTGGTGGCCTGGGGGCAGTGAGGGAAACACACGGGGCAGGGTGGGAGGGGAAACCGCCACGCCGGCAGAGCACAGGCCTCGGCTGACTCGATGGTGTTGAGAGCTGGCTCTCCCTTGGGAGCCTGGCAGGCACTCTTTCTAGCTGTGGTCCTCAGGCTGCCTCTAGCTCTGGAGCTTCTGGCAGATGAGAGAAAGAGAGGAAATACCCGGGCTACTGTATGGACTGCTACAAGAGCTGTAATCGCTCCCAATAAAATCATTTACTTTTTAAAACTGCCCGGGTAACTGCACCCCAGGGGGTACTGTACTGTCGGATTGCTGCCAGCAACCGAGTGTGTACACAGAGCAATGTTGAAGGACTGTAAGAAGAGCAGGGTGGGGTGGTGAATGGAGGAGCCAGGCAAGAAGATACGGAACACAATGCAATAGGATCAGAAAGCCTATAAATAAATTTTAAATACTTTTTAAAGAGCTATTTTTATGAAAATATGCAAACAAAAGGATATAAACAAAACAAGAATAATCGTCAGTGAGTGAGAGGGCCCTGGAATGTGGGATGGGGATGAAATGGAGAAAATCCACCCATTTAAGAGAGGGAGGGGTCTTTCTGGGACCTCCCCCAGCCAAACCCACTGTCCTGGAGTTGATTCCAGCTGGGGCAGCGCTCTGAGACACAGGGGCACATGGTGTCATGGGCCTTCCACGGAGTGACTGGTGGTTTTGAACCCTCCACCTTGCAGTTAGCAGCCCAGTGCCTAACCCAGTGATGGCAACAGTCCATGATCCAAGGCACATATCCGACTGCAAACAAGCAGCAACCAGACAAGCTCAGATTCTCCCTTTCCTCTTTCACCGAGATCGCGCCTCAAAGGTCACACACAGGCTGAGTCACTGGAAAATCACAGAGCCCTACCACACAGCTCCATGCTTTCTTCTGCGAAGGAAATGACACCCACCTCTAATCTTCATTGGGTGAAAAGGTTGGCACCTGGACAAAGGTCCATGCCCCTCCCGGGCAGAATGTCTCTGCTCATGAGGCAGAATGTCTTTTCATTCTCCAGAGTGTGAACTTTCTCCTCTTTGTTCCAATTCAAGTCCCCACTTTAACTGAAGGGAACAGGCATACCCTCCAAGACACCCTTTGATCAGGCCCGACCTGACAAAGGAAACAACCCACTGGATCCGCACTGGCCCCTGGGGAGAGGGCTGAAAGCGGAGAGTCAGCATCCCACTGGGAAAGGGGCTCACTGTCAGACTGGCCCAGGCTCTGTCAATGGGAGTGAGTGAAGGGTGAGCTGCCCTGGTGAAATCCTTGCTGCATGACCCACCAGCCCAGGCAAACCAGAGATCCTGAGAACCAGAAGAACAATGAGGCTTATCACTTGGTCCTGGGTCCCAGGTCCCATCTCCCATGTGACTATTCCACATTGCGACAGCTCTCTCTGAAAGTGCTAACCACGTCTCTGGACATGGCTGAAAACCATCTTCGGTGAGGAACACAGGGCTTTAAAACCCAGGGATGCAGAGGGGATCTGAGCTGGGAAACCTGCAGGAAGCCCTTTCACAGTAGAACCAGAATGTCAAGGTGGCTGTAAACACTGCTCTGAACCTCCTGACCAGCCCCAGGCCCTGACTCACAGGCTAATCTTCATTTGCCTGAAGTACATCTTCTTTAGTGACCATTATAGAGATGGCCTCTCCTAGACATTGGCATTGCAAGCGCACTAACAAGCCTCTGCAGTAAATAGGATCTTTAGGGAAGTTTGTACCATTTCTATCATGTTTGCCTTGAGTCCAGAAAGTAAACGTCTGTGCCAGCTGGAGATATTTTGATTCTGTAAAGCTCGTGATAAGAGAGATCTTGCTATGTAAAGGCTTTCTAAGGGCAGAGGTTGGCTACACGTGTATAAAATGCAGGTGCACTGTAGATCTCTGTAGAAGGAGGCAGTCCAAGTACAGCTTAGCTCTTTCCCTGTAACCGCCAAATGAAGCCTGTGCTTGGGACCAGTTGGATCAGCCAGGCTTCCCATATAGTCTCCCCCCTTTTTCCTGAACACATTCAACATGTCCACAAACTGCTTAACTGTGTATGTTGTATGACATCTGGCCAACCCCATTTCTGTGTTTTTTTCTGGAAGAGTGGGAAAGAGGTTCTTACCCCGTATCATAGAGGGATGCATGCGGACCATGTCCTTACATTGACTGGCCATGGGAGACTGAGGCCTACTAGTGAAACTGCCTTCCATCTGTCTTCTCTCTTTCTAAGTTAGGCGCTGTTCCATCCAGTGCCTGTGTGAGTCGTAGCGTTCTTGGTGACCCCAACACCTGCACACTATGGAGTGAGTTACTATCCTTCATGTTCTGGGGCTTTATGATAGTTTTATTGTGCCAACTCAGCCTCCATAGGAACATGTGGGCAGAGTTTGATCAGGTCACAGCTTGATTGGAGGGCGACTGAGATACTTTCTGAGGCCCCCCTCCCATCTCTCTTTCTCCCTGGTGATCAGACCAGCATGCTGCTGCTTGAGCTAGTCCTTTGTCTCAACAATGTACTGCACTACCTGTGGGCCAAGCCAACCTGTGGATCCTGTTGCCTTGCTGTGAATCACTAGAGCTTGAGGCTCCTTCGAGACCTGCTTCGCCATGCTGCTGGTAGATTGTGTTGCCACGTGTACCTTGTTAGAGCTTGAGACCCATCAGGGCCTGCTTCACCGTGCTCCCTCTTGACTGTTGCTGCCCCACCCAGCTGTCTGCTTCCTGAGATCTTACTCTGTCTTGCCTGAGGAGAGACTCTGCTGTCTGCTTCCTTGACCTTGGACCAGCAGCCCACTTGAGTTGACGAACCTTCAGTATATTAACTGGTCCACGAAAGTGAGTTGGACTGAGCCCTCTGTACTTCTGTGTGGCCCAATTAGCTGTTATATTCTTTCTCGCTATATAAATATATATAAATAAATTTTATATATACAGTGTACTGGTTTTGTTTCTCTAGAGAACCCTGCCTAACAGATCTCCTTCCTGGAGGTTTTTCTCCCTTGCTTTCCTTTGTTCCCTTATTGGGATAGTTGGGAACTCAGGCTGCAAGCCAGGTGATCTGGCCTCTGTTCCTGACTCAGACATCTTGTCCCTCGAGATGGAGATCCTGAGTGAGCTCAGTCAAGTGGTGCTCTTTTCACCAAGCCATGTCCAGCCTAGTTCTGGTTCCTCGTGTTTAGAAATGAAACTAGTGAAGTCTAGTAAAAGTGAAATCTGGACAGATCGGAATTTGTAAGCAGTCAGTGAACTGGAACAGGAACTGGAATGAGGAAAAGTATGGGTTGATGCTATGCTAGAAATTTAATCTCCTTTTTAGAAAACAAAGGCAACCTGCTCTTTGCATAGCAACCAAATCACTTTAATAGTCGAGCAATGAACGATGCTCTGACTATGCCACGTGAATATGTGTCTCCTTCTATGGTTCTGGCCATAATCCAATTTTCTGCATCAGGACCCTGACAGGACTTGTGATGCCTCATCTATGGCTCACATTCCAGGGCTTGGTCCTGTCATTGCTCCTGTTGCACTTTCAACTATGTTTCACCTAAATTAAAAAAATTTAGGTCTTCCAGTTTTTGCTTTGTTGGCTATGGCTGAACCAGTTTGAATCTATTCAAAGCCCTGAAATCAAGTTCTGGGGAAATTGCCCAGGTAAAGAGATGGAGGAAGGCCTTTCTAACCAGAGGCCTTTCTGATAGCATGGAATGAAGTTCAGAAGTGTGAGAACACAGAGCTCAGAGAGCAGAGAGTTGGGAGAGAGACATAGAACATTAGAGATGCTATACCAGGCCAAGTCAGGAAGAGCCTTGTTTGGGCCTGTTAAGGAATTTAGACTTTACATTGAGGGTATGTACAATGATCAGATTTATATTTTAGAAGATTCCTCCTACGGCAGTGTAGAAAATAGATGGGAAGTACAAGGATGATGGAAGAGAAGTCAGTCAGGAGATTATTTCAATCATGCCTGGGGAAAATGTTGGCAATCTATTTGGAAAGTAAAGGGAGAGAAAAAAGGTATAAAAGAGATGGGGTTCTCTTACCCAATACCCTCTTTGCCCTTACTAGAATATTTTCTACCCTGGAATGTCATTATCTATAATTCTGCGCTCCCATCCCACTAGACTTCTTTCATGAAAGACAAGGAATGAGATGCCTTCCAAAACTTCAGGATCAAATGCTGCTTGGTCCTCAGGGTTTTCAGACTTGAGTGACGTGTGGATGGAGACATTATTCTCCATGAGAAAGCCAAGGATGAGAAGCAGGCTGGGGAGTGAAGGTGGTGAGTTCTACTTGGGGGCCTGGAAGTGTGAGGGGCCTATGGGACTTCCAGGCTGGGAGACACAAAAAGCAGATAGACCCATGGGTCAGGAGTTCAAGGAGGTGGCCACCTGCAGAAGGCGGAAATCTAGAAGTCTGAGAATATAGGATATGAAAGGGAAAGGGTCATCTTAGAGCTTCAATAACTTTTTGCAAAGAAGACTCAAAACATCCCGAAGAAACCTCTGGATGCCTCAGAACTACTATCCCTGAAGAGCAGCAAATATGGAAACTGCAGCGCAGAGCAGCTGGAGACAACCAGGAGCACTGAGCGGGCACCTTGGTTTCCAGGGGCCTTTTGCAGTGCCAGCAGCCTCCTCCGTGGAGCTTCACGAGAGAGAAGACGGTGGCTGTCAGGTAAGGCCGACTTGAGCTGCAGGTTTTGTTTATTGGAGCTGATGCTTGGGGCCTGACTTCTACCCCCACCCCACCTTAGGTGTCAGGTCCAACATCAAACTTCAGGTTTCACAGGGGTGTCCATGCATACCTGCATCATCTCCCTAGCTGCTCCAGTCTTCTGCTCACCGAAGGTCCCATTAAGTCTTGGCAGGTTCCAGGCTGCTGTGCCACACAATGGTCCAATCCAGCCCAATGTGTGTGGAAAGCAGTCTCCCGGCTGTGAGGAATAAAAATCAATATTTTAACATCTGAATTATTCAGATGGTGTGCCCTGGAGGTGGTGGATCCAGAGCCCGAGGGGGCCTCGGTAGGAGATCAGCGACAGAGGGTTTGTGTGATCCTGATTTAGCCCCTTGTGTGTGACCCCTGCATTCAGGCCAAGGGCTGGCAGAGACAAAGGAGCAAACTGTCCTACCCAACGCCCCAATGAGAGCCCAGGGGAACGGGCCGCTCCTGTTAGGAGGGTTGAAGTGCCCTTGGAAGGAGAGAGGAACCTTGTCCATGTGAAGGCGCTGAGGGGCTCCTGGGCGCTCCAAGCACTGAGTTCAGCAAGATGGCCTAGACTAGCAGTTCTCAACCTGTGGGTCGCGACCCCTTTGGGAGTTGAACAACCCTTTCACAGGGGTCGCCCAATTCATAACAGTAGCAAAATGACAGTGATGAAGTAGCAACGAAAATTATTTTATGGTTGGGGGTTGCCACAACATGAGAAACTGTATGAAAGGGTCGTGGCATGAGGAAGGTTGAGAACCACTGACCCCAAGCCTTTTCACTGGAGCAGGCTAGGTTCGGGTGGAGAGGAGATTGGTTCCAAGCACTCCTTTTTGCCATCACTTTTCGAAGTGACTATAGACATAATTATCTCCAATCCCATTCCATGCAGCCACTTTCAGCTGGGGGCTGACCAGGAAAGGTCAGCCTGTGTTATGAAAACCATCAGTCATTGACGACATTGGCAGTGGAGGTTCAGGGCATGAAATTGAGAATGTGGATGGTGTGGGGACAACTCATCTCAGTGATGGAGGAAGGGAGCAGCCATAGGTCAGGGGGGATTTCGTAGGAGACCTGCGTTCTATTCCTGGTCAATGAAAGCCGTCCATGGCTGCCACCTGTCTGTCAGGGGTCATTTGTGTGTTGCTCAAATGCTGAGCAGGTTTCAGGGGCACTTCCAGACTAAGACAGACTAGGAAGAAAGGACTGGCGACCTTCCAAAAACCAGTTGATAGAAACCCTGTGGGTTCCACTGGTTCTACCCCACTGTGCCGCTAACGACACTAGAGGGACCATCAAAACCATTCAAGAGCGAGGGAGGCAGCACAGTACCTCGCAGATGTTTCTGGATTTTAGAAGAAGACTTGAATTTTGAGCCCCTCACTGTGTGCCAATAGACAAAACCGTTTCTCTCTTTGCCGTGGCCCATCACACTAAGATGACAGGGACGATGGGCAGGAGCTCTTTACTGATCCTTTAGACCGGGCTTGTTGTGGCTCAATGCCATCAAATTGGTTTGACCCATAGCGACCCTGTGCACACAGAACCCTGAAGGATCCTACGTCAGACCTGCAACTCATTCTTCCTACGCCTGAGCCCTCCATCGTAGCCACGGTGTGAGTCCACCTCGCTGCGGGCCTTCCTTTTCCCCCCGCCCCTCCACTTAGGCTCACTCAGACCTGTATTGGTTAGGATATTGCTTTGGTTGCTGTAACAGAGAGAGTAAAATAACAGTGGCTTAAATTAGCTGAAAGTTTATTTCTTTCACATTCAGATCCAAGTTGGTTGACAACGAGGTTCTATAGAGTCACCAGAGGCCCAGGATCCTTCTGTCTTGTTGCCTGGGATGTGCCAGCTTTTGCAGTCTAAGATGGTACCCAACACACTCTAGCTAGAGGAAGGGGCAGAGGTGCAAAGGGAGAGTTAGCCCTTCCCCATAGCCCAGAAGTCCATGTCCTTTTCTTTCTTTTCTTTGTTGCTTTAAATCAGTGGTTCTCAGCCTTCCTAAAGCCGCGGCCCATTCATACAGTTCATGTTGTGGTGACCCCCACCCATAAAATTATTTTTGTTTCTACTTCATCACTGATTTTGCTACTGTTAGGAATTAGAAGACCCTTGTGAAAGGGTTGTTCGAACCCAAAGGGGTCACGACCCACAGGTTGAGAACCGCTGCTTTCAATCACTTGCCCTCGCATTTTCTATTGGCCAGAATGCAATCACATATCACATTGAACCGTAAGAGGGGCAGAGGAAATACAGCTCTTTTCAGGGAAGCCACGCACTCATATGAAAACTGTGATTAGGGAAAAAGAGGAGATGGGTACAAGGGACAACTCTGTCCCTTCTATCTCTCCTTAGCTTGTCTCACGCCTTCTTATCCTCAGGTCAGTTTATATGCCACTTCCTTCGGGAAGCCTTCCCAGACCCTCGAGGTCACCTTTGATGCCCCCACAGCTCCCTCCCCAAATGGATTGCACATGTGTGGACTGGTCTACTATCTCCCCTACTGGAATACACGTTTCACGAGGGAGGGGCAGTGTCTGTCTTCCTCTTTGGGCCTCCTTGTGCCAACAGAGTGCTGGGCACAGAGTGGCTACTCAGAGGGGCTGTGCTGCCTGACAAAGTGCGCCCCCCCCCCAAGGGCACTGGCAGCTCCTCAGGATGGAACGTTCTAGCTTCAGGCCCACTCATACGCTCTTTCAAGAGGAGATCTGTTGGCAACAGAACTGGTACGTCCAGCTGCTTCTTGGACACTGCATGCCTGGCTGTCAGCATCAGGCCTTTGCTCGCACCATCCCTTTCATTCCTCAACTCTCTCCTTGTGTGGGCCTTTGGGCCCCGTGTCAGACACCCTACCGTGGCCAGAGCTGAGGGTGCCCAGTGAATCTACCAGAGCTGTGTGTTTCTACTCCTGGTCTCTGCCTTACAGCCAGCAGACCAATGCCTGCTTTGACAGGAAGCGGGGAAGGAACCTTCATAGAAGGTCTCCCTGGGGCGGGCCCACATCTCCTGCAGGGTAGATGGCTGCCCAGAGAACGGGCTTCCCTTTCATGACTATCAGCGCACTCTTGTTTTGACCTAAAACTCACCGGTTTTCTTCGACATCGCCCTCCTGTGACTTCATTTTCTTTGTGACCAGGGCTGCCTTTAGGGAATCCCGTTGTTAGGTTTCTTGAGCGGGTCACGACTCGGTTCGTGGCTTCCCAAGAGAAAGAATTCACGCTGAAGCCTGGTTTGAGACCCAAGTGACGCTTCATGCGGGACAGCGAAGCTTCATGTTTTACAGCCTCAAAGAGCACACGCTACTTCAGGGAAGCGCGCCAAACTGCGTCCAAGCCGTGCTGGGGCCACAACTGAACTCGAACCACCACGTGGGACTGCGCGCCCACACGTGGTGACCTGAGGCCCGCGGCCCAGCACAGAAGCGGGGTAAAAAGGGAAAAAAGAAAGCTCTCCCACTGTTGGGGGCGAGACTGCCTTTCCGCTGCCAGGGTGTTTTAAACCATTGGCTCAGTAGGCGTAGTCCCCACTGGCAGAATCAAGTCCACCTGGGCCTAGTTTGGCCCACCCAGGTGTACCATCCACCTGCTGGGTGGCCTGATTGGAGCATGCCCAGTTAAAGTCTTATAGGTGGCTAATGATCACCTGATGTTTCCTTTCCAACCTCCTGCCGGGGGCCTGTGCAGGCATGGGAGGGACACCCCTCTAACACCATGACCTCGACCCGGGCCCCCTTGAGGAGCCAGCCTCTGGGGACTGCGCCCTGCCGTTGACCTCAGCCCAAGGGGAAGTTCTCATCACTCCCTCACCCCCACCCTTTCTTTTCCTGGAACTCGAGGGCGTCCAGGCACCGGCTGACCAGGAGCCCGGCCAGCCCTCCTTGGCAGTCTCCAGAGAAGCTGGAGCGGCAAGTCACCTGAGATCAAGCCCCAGGGGGCTGCTAGGTATTCGGGTTACACTGATAGACAAAGTGAGCCTATTCAAGAGCCAAGTTCAAATTTCCTTGCTGGTGTTTTTCCAGTCGGGGGAGGGCCGAGCAGGGAGGAGCCACCATATCCTGCCAGCAGCCCCTGAGAACTCTACCCCATGGCTGGCATCAAGGGAACCTTTTCCCAGCCCATCTCGGGACCTGACTGGACTGGCCTGGGAGCAGTATCATCATCCCTGCAGCTGTTTTCTTCTGATAAAACGACGGACCGGGCCCCTTTAAGCCCCTGCTGGGCTCCTCTCTTGGGCTCAAAATAAATGAACGGAATCAACTGGCCCGGCTTTTCTCACTGGGGGTTCTGGGCTGCACATTCTTCCAACTTGCTTCAGCTCGTGTCCAGGAACAAAGAGCCCTTAAGAAGGGATTAACTTTTCCCTCTGTTGGGTTCTCTTTTCTTTTTCTGAATAATTCCGCTTCTGAGGCAGGAACTTCATTTTCTCCTGGAAGCCTGCTTCTTTCTGGGTTTTCATGGACTGTCCAGACAGCCACGCAACGTCTCTCAGCCGCGGGGGTCTTCCCAGCCCTAGAGGAGCAGCGTCGACTTCTAATTCACTTCTCTCCAGCTCCCTTTCTGTCCCTGAACGCCATTTCTCCAAGTCGCCTCTTCTTCTGGAGCCTGGAGCTCCTCTCGAGCGCTGCTTTGCCACACTCCCATTCTAGCGTCTGGAACAAACAGCACCGGCCGTGCAGTCTCTCTCTTGTGAGTTCGATCGGCCTTTTGTCAATTCCCAGGCTATCTGATCACCCCAAATACACACTGAGCATGGCTGGAGCTGGGGACTAGGCTGACCCCACTAATGGCAGGATCCAGCTGCCAGGTCCCCCTGCCTAGGTCTCCATCCACCCCATTCACAGAAGTGGGCCTTACAGATTAGTGGGACTAGACTGTAAGTTCGGATCCGTGCTCAGCTGCTAAAGAAAAGGTTTGAGGTTCAAGTCCAACGAGAGGGCCCTTCATCAGAAAGGCCGAGCGATTTCCTCTATAAAACTTGGCCACTGAAAAAACAAGGGAGCACTGTTCTATTCTGAGACACGGGTTGCCTGGAGTTAAGTCAGCAGCAATCTTTCTCTTCTGTTAGACCAGTCCATTTCTAATCACAAATTAGCACAAGATACTCCTAGAGTGGCATGCTAACTCGAGGTGTGAACTAGAACCAACTAGTGCCTGGCCTAGGGGCAGGTGTCAAAACCGATCCCGTACCCTTCGTTCGTTGTTTTCTCCGAAGGCAGGGCAGATGCCCACTGACGGCCACCCTGGGACTGGCCCACCCCAGGCTCTTGCCCTGCACTCCCTCTGGCCTTGCAGAGAGCTCTGGTGGTCTCAGGAACTAGCGATGTTTGTCCTCAGCACAGCAGGACCCAGCAGCCGTGTGTTGGTGACTGCAGCCTCCCCCCAACCTGGAAAGAAACCTGGTCTCCAAACAAATGTGAAGTATTTGCAAGTTTTCAGAAAGGAGCTGAGTCTGTTTGGTATGAGGAGGACACCGGAGCTGTGAATGTGGTCATTAGAAAGAAGCAGGCAATGCCCCCAGCAGGCAATGCCCCCATTCTTTTAAAGCAACAGAGCTGCTGCAGAGCCTGCTACTCGGACCGCTCCTCCAGAAGGACTATTTGGGGTCACAGAGACTTGGCAAGCAAATTCAGGAAAGCAGGTTCTGGCCCCACAGGGAAGCGACAGACCTGCAGCAGCCACGGTGTCTTTTCTGGAATGAGGTCTTGCCTGGTAAGCAGAGTTGTGCTCAGGATTGGCCCTGGGCGGGTGTGGGGCGGAGTGAGGAGGAAGGGGGCAGGATGGGGTAAGATGGAAAAGCATCCCCGCGGTGGGGATTTCCGAGGGCCATGGGGTTCTTAACGGTGGAAGATCTGTCAAGATACTCACTTTAGTGCAGCGCTTCCCCTTTGGGGGTCAAACGACCCTGTCACAGGGGTTGCCGGATTCATAACAGTAGCAAAATGACAGTTATAAAGCAGCAACAACAATGATGTTATGGTTGAGGGGTCTCCACAACGTGGGAACTGTGTGAAAGGGTCACGGCATAAGAAAGGTTGAGAGCCGCTGCTTTAGTGTAGCTCTGTGGAGGCCGTAGGGATCAAGGGGTCCTGAGTGGGTTTCTTTTACCTTTAACAAGAGTCCCTAAAGGGATGCCAGTCTCCTGTGACACCACGTCTGTGAGGAGGTTGCGTCCTGGGATCTAGTCTCACTAGTCAACACCTGTAGGACTTCAATTAGACCAGGGGTGGGGAACCCTTTTTTCTGCCAGGGCCCATTTGGATATTTATAACACCATTCTTAGTCATATAAAATTATCAACTTAAAAATTAGCCTGCTATATTTGATCAAGCATCTAATTAACTCATCCCTAATGTGATGGCTAAAACTGCTTCTCTTTGGTGTGACATGAGGTGTTAGCTGGTACTGATGATTTTACAGGCCTTATAAGGCCTATGGGCTGGGCAGCCCCCCACCCCTGAATTGGACCCTTGGCGTCTGGTCCAGGCTCAGACCTTGGCGCTCCCTAGAAGCATGCCGAATAGGAAACTCATTGCGGACACTTATTTGGCCAAACTTATTTATATATGCTATTGTTTGGGCCCTCTAACAATCTGGCAAATCTGAGTATCTCTGCTTTTTCCCTCCCCCTCGGCAAGCTGGCTGCACTATAGCTATGGTGCCCTCTTGGCTTTCTGTGATTTAAAATATGAATAGTCTACGTTTTATGCAAACATATTAACCGTGGGAACACAAGAAAACCCTATAATCAGTCATTTTGATAGAATTTAAAACAATGATCCGCAAACACGCCTGCACACCAGGGACGCCTGCCACAGAAAATCCCAGGCCTGAGCCTACTCCCCAGAAAACCCATTCTAATTGATTCAGAGGGGAGCCTAGGCATTGATTTTATTTTTTAATGGAAAGGGGGTTGAGGGGTGGGGGAAAGCTCCCAAATGAGTCTAATTGCAGCCAGAATTGAGAACCATTGTTCTGAATGGTGCCTGGGAAATGTGCTAATTTAGTCAGGACAGGGCTAGGGGGTGGGTCAGTCGAGTGAGCTCTTGGTCAGAATTGGCTAGCTTGTTCTTGCCAGCGTTCAACCCAGTCTCTGGATGGAAACCAAGCCAAGATTACAGTGCAGTTATGTAAACCTTGGCGTGGAAGCCACTTCTAAAGCAGACTCCTTACTGTATGTACAGTTCATCCAGAGCAGTCTAAATAATGTGAAGGCATTAGGTGGGAATCACATGTTTCGTGAATATCGTTAGTACCCAGTAATAGTCACTGGATGACCTGAATGGACAGGAAACAATAAAGACGAACTCTAGCATTTAGAATAACTTGCACTGACTGTCCCAGTGCTTCTGATAATGCCGGCTCATAAGAAGTCCAACAGCACAAATGTATATTGTCTTGAGTTTCAAGACGGTCCCCTAGTGGTTTACGATGACGAGAGGCTTAAATCACCATCTCTTGTCCCCGAGATGAACTTCTGGTTCAGTGTCTGGAGGCGGAGTGGGGAAGATAATGCAGGTAGCAGAGGAGAATTGAACAAAAAGACAGTCACTGACAAGGCGAATTTGAGCTCGTTAGTACTGCTGGGCTGATCACCTCTCTGTGGGAGTTTCAGAAGCTGCACTTAGTTGAAACCTTTGTTTTCTTCTCTTTGGGAAAGACAGGCCCATTAGCTCTGCTTAGAGCTTAATTTGTTGCCCCCCTCCCCCAAAAGCATGGAAGGGACAGTACATTCCCAAAGTCAGAGGACTGCTCTGGGAGATTGGTCATCTTTATAGGAGATCATTAAGCATATGGTGTCTCAGAGGGCTAGGGAAGGCCATTAACAGCAGGAGCCAAGAGAGGGATTAGCTCAGGGTTATAGCCTAGACAAGAAGGCCATTGGGTTAGACATGGGAAGAGCTGCCAGGAAGAGACTCGAGTTTCAGAATAAAAGCTCAGCTCTAATCTTCTTTTAAAAGAAAGATGGGCTGTGTGTTGGGATGCTAACCTCAAGGTCAACAGTTCGAAACCACCAGTCGCCCTCCATGGGAGAAAGAAGAGGTTATCAGCTCTCATGAAGATTGACCGTCTGGGAAACCTACAGGGACCGTTCTACTCTGTCCTCTAGGGTCACTGTGAGATGGAATCGACTCCGGTGCCGTGAGTTCTGTTTGGGGTTTGCATTTTCATCTTCTGAATATGTCAGGGTACAGTCAGATAGTTATATCGTGAAACTCGCCAAACCAAACGCAATGTCATGCTGGCGATTTTGAACTGCTGATCTTGTGGTTAGCAGCCCAAGAGAACAGCCTCTCATTAAGCTCACAGACAGACCCAAACCCAAGCCCTTTGGAACTAGGGAGCATTTCCAGCACATGGTGACTCACTGATTTCCATTAATGTCTGGGGAATTCAGGCCTTGGTGGAAGATACAGGCCAAAGTGCCCAGGGAATTACCTGATCCCACATTTTCTGAGTCAAGAAGCTGACATTTGAGCTCAAATGGTGCTCCTTTTACAAATAAGTGACAACTGAAGAAAGGGCTAGCTGAGCCAGGTGCTTGACGTTTTCAAACTGACTTTCTATTCAGAGACCCGCAGATAAATTTTCGCCCACCTAGCTCCAGCCCAGCCAGAGGGAAAGGTGGAAAAGGAATTCCCAGGCCCATTGTGGCTCCTGAATGGGACAAAAGCTAAGGCACTGATGTTCCTGGCGTAGCTGTTCCCTGCCCACGGACTGAGTCTTTAGCGGGATGAGAGTGACTTTCCAGGAGACCTTTGGGCTGTGTCTGAGCCAGGTCCGTCTAATCGGCCATGTAAATTGAACACCAGAAAGGGAACCCAGAGCAGACAGCTGCATCGTTGTGGATGATGGCAGACCCGACCTTCATGAAACAGACCGTGTCTTGTGGTCGTTGTTGATGATTGGGCATTAAAGATAAACCCCTATCCTTGCCCTGGGGGTTGAATTGAGTTCCTTTACGAAGGAGTTTGGGAGGTGTAGTGAATTATGTATTGAGCTGCTAGCCGCAAGGTTGGCTGTTCAAACCCACAACTATTTATGAAGAGGAAGATGAGGCTACCTGCTCCCCTAAAGCGTTTCAGTCTCTGAAACCCAGAGGCAGATCTACTCCTCCTTAGCAGGTCGCGCGTTGAGTCACCGTGGACTCAGTGGCAGTCACGTGGGTTTGGTCTGCCAAAGGAAAACATGCCAGTATCTACCACGTCGTCATCAATCACTCTCTTTGACTGTCCATCTCCTTCTGCAATCCTTGACCTAACCTCAAACCAAACCCACAGTCACCAAGTCGATTTCCAATCACAGCCTCCCTGTGGAGGACCCCAGGCAGGGCAACCAGCTTCTCCCCTGCTCTCTCAGCAACGTGTGCCAAGGTTACAACGGCGCTGACCACCTGGGCCTGTAGCTCACAGGGAACGCAAACCTCCCCAGCCGCGCCGGGCGGTGGAAGGCTCTTGACAAATGTCTATTGAGTGAATCAGTGTGTCCATGTGTCCCATCTTCTTTAATGAACATGGAAAGCCCAAGGACAGGGTGGAGCATTCAGCAAACAGAAAAAGAAGCATCAGGTGACACTGAGGTAGAAGTCTGAGGTTGAAACAGATGATTGGATCGTTGACAGCAAGTTCAATCCTTCCCCCACATCACCTCACTTTCCACATCCTCAGAGGAGGAAATGCAGTGGGGAGGTCTTGGCAGAGGGTCCAGAGACCCTGGATCAAGTCAGGCCTGATTTCCCATGTGGTCTTGGGCAAATCCCCCCCTCCGCCCTGCCTTTGAGCCCCGGTTTCTCCTCCTGTGGAGTCAGGAGCCTAGATGACCTCCAGTGGCCCTTGCAGCTGTAAGAGTCTGCACCTAACCCCACAATTCCAAAGAGCTTGCGAAAAGGGCAGTACCTCATAGTTTGAGGGGCAGGGGCCACCGTGCAGAATGTTCCAGACCCTTAGTTTGCCCACTAGCTTTCAGCCTAAACAACTTAAGTGACTTTTAGCTCAAAAACTTCTAACTACTAGGCCACGGCTGCATAAAATAAGAAAAAAATATTGTTAGGTGATGACCAAGCCCCCCTGGAGCTGTGGGAAACCCTGTCTCAGACAGAAAGGACCTTCCCAGAGGGCGCGGGGCGGGGGTGAGGGGGCGGGGAATCAGCACTATTATGTCTGTCTGCCCGGGCAGTTCTCACCAAAATCCTGCCTACTCAGGGCGCCCTTGGCTCTAAGGCAGTTCTTTTCCACCTGATGTCGGGCTTAATGATAAATGCAGGCTGCTGGCCCCAGCTGTCTCGGGAATCAGACTTGGAAATCGTTCCCAAATTCATCTTTGGGCAACCCGACTTTAAATATTTCCTCTGGAGACATCATCATAAAATGTTTTCACTATACTGGGTTGTAGAGATCATCTTATGATTCTAAATGACTGCCCTGTCTCCGGAGGAAGAGGATGTCTCAGGTAGGGAAGAGTCTTGTCTCAAGGTCACCGAGAGGTGAGTAGCAAAGAGGCCTGATGTCCAGTCAAGGTCCTTTCCATGAGGTAAATTCTGCTACCTTCTCCCAGCAGCCATTTCCCAACCAACCCGCCAGCCACCAACTAACCAAGAAGGCAAGAGCCTCCCAGGAGCCTAGAATTAGGCAGTGTGTGTGGTAAAGAACCGGTGTTTGTTTTCTCTTACTGTTCCAGAGTCCAATTGCACACAGTCAACTTCGGGGGCAGAGCAGAGCTGACTTGTATCTTTGAGTCCTCAAACAGCCTCTAGAATTCCAAACATCCCACCAATTCCTCTAGAGTTAGAAACCCTAGTGTATTTTTTAATGGCATCCAATGGAATAATGGAATATCTGGTGACATCCCATTTCTGGGGCAGAGCGGTTTGGGACGGAGGGGCACTCCGACCTATGCAGGGAGGAGCGCCAGACTGACCCGAGGTCGCACTGGCCCAGCTGCCCCACATGAAGCGTGCAACTCCATCTGCTCTTGTGGGGCCCTGACAGCAGCCTTTGCTCTCTCAGTTCTCTCTGGGCTCACTTAACCCAGATTGAAACAGGCTAGCTTTTAAGAGAGAATTTCTCCCCTACATTTTATTTTCTTGCAGAGGTGGAGAATGTGGACAGTCAAACACGCACCAACTCAACAGTTTCTACGGGAACAATTCAGTGACATTGACTGCATCCTTTGGGTTGCGCTCCAATTCTCCCCCTCCTCCTTGGAGTTATTCCTCCCTCATTAACAGGAACATTCTGCCCCCTAAGTTTCCTGTCCAGCAGAACACAAGGCTCAAGGCAATCCTTTTTTAACTAGTTAAACTATCATTCAGGCTTTTCTTGTTTTTTAAATAAATCATTTTATTGGGGGCTTGTACAACTCTTATCACAATCCACACATACATCCTTTGTGTCAAGCACTTTTGTACATTTGTTTCCCTTATCCTTAAAACATTTGCTTTCTACTTGAGCCCTTGGTATCAGCTCCTCATTTTCCCCCTCCCTCTCAGCTCCTGCCTCCCCCACGAACCCTTGATAATTTATAAATTATTATTATTTTGTCATATCTTACACCGTCCAATGTCTCCCTGCACCCACTTCTTCACTGCCTATCCCTCAGGAAAGAGGTTATACATAGATCCTTATAATCTGTTTCCCATTTCTATCCTACCTACCCTCTACCCTCCAAGTATTGCCACTCTCATCACTGGTCCTGAAGGGATCATCTGTCCTGGATTCCCTGTGTTTCCAGTTCCTATCTGTGCCTGTGTACATTCTCCAGTCCAGCCAGATTTGTAAAGTAGAATTGGGGTCATGATTGTTGGGGGAGGAAGCATTCAAGAACTAGAAGAAAAATTTATGTTCCATCATTGCTACACTGCACCCTGACTGGCTCGTCTCCTCCCTCCAATCCTTCTGCAAGGGGATGTCCAATTGCCCACAGATGGGCCCTGAGTCCCTATTCTGCACTCCCCATCATTCAGAATGCTATGATTTTTGTGGTCTTTGATGCTTGATCCTGATCCCTTCGACGTCTTGTGATCTCACAGGCTGGTGTGCTTCTTCCACGTGGGCTTTGTTGTTTCTCAGTTAGATGGCCCCTTGTTTAGCTTCAAGCCTATAGGACCCCAGACTCTGTATCTTTTGATAGCTGGGCACCATCAGCTTTCTTCACTACATTTTCTTATGCACACTCTTTGTCTTCAGCAATCATATTGGGATAGGCTGGTGTGCTTCTTCCATGTGGGCTTTGTTGTTTCTCAGCTAGATGGCCACTTGTTTATCTTCAGGTCTTTAAGACCCCATATGCTATATCTTTTGATAGCCGGGCACCATCAGCTCTCTTCAGCACATTTGCTTGTGCACCCATTGTCTTCAGCAATCATGCCAGGAAGGTGAGCATCTCAGACTGATGAATTGTTAGAACAAAGTGTTCTTGTGTTGAGGGAGTACTTGAGTTGGGGCCCACTGACCCTCTGTTTCCTTATTACTAAACCTATAAATATATGTACATAGACCTTATTTCCCCCTTGTCATATAAAAATATATTTACATCTGTATTTAGGTCTCTATAACTGCCCTTTGCCTCCTAGTTCTTTCCTCTATTTCTTCATTCTTTCCTCTGGTCCCACTATCATGTTCAGCCTTCATTTGGGTTTCAGGAATTCCTCTGAGTTACATTGTCCTTGATCCAGCCCTGCCAAACCTCCTGCACCCTTCTTGCCACTGATTTTCGATCACTTGTTCCTTTGTCCCTGGGTTTTTTGACACCCATTTCTTTTTCCCTACCTCCTCCCCTCCCATGTCCCCCTGGAACTGTCATCCTATTGTTCTCTCTTCCGGCTTGCTTATCCTGTCTATCATTCAGTTTTAAGATGACTTTAGGTGATATTTTTGGTTTAAGGTTTAAAGTTGATCTCAAGGCAATAGTTTCAGTTCATTCCACCCTCTGTGGCCTAGGACAGTGGTTCTCAACCTGTGGGTCACGACCCCTTTGGGGTCAAACGACCCTTTAACAGGGGTCACCTAAGACTATAGGAAAACACAGATTTCCAATGGTCTGAGGAACCGAGACAACGCTCCTCTCTCTGTCTCCAGGCTGGTCTGCCCACATGCAGATACACCATAAATCCAGGCTTGAAGACTATTACCCATGCTTCAAGACAAAATTTCATTTATTTGTCGTTAGAAATAAATATTTTACAAACTATAATTACATATTGTTTTGTGATTAATCACGATGCTTTAATGATGTTTAATTTATAACAATTAAAATATATCCTGGATATCAGAGATTTACATGACAATTCATAACAGTAGCAAAATGACAGTGATGAAGTAGCAACAACAATAATTTTATGGTTGGGGGGTCACCACAACATGAGGAACTGTGTTAAAGGGTTGCGGCATCAGGAAGGTTGAGAACTACTGCTCTAGAAAGTCTAGGGTCCCAGAGAGTTTGAAATTCTGTCTGCACCCTTTATTCTTTATTGCTGCATTTCTCCCACTTCCACTCAACAAGTAGATCCAGGTGCTCACCTAGCAAGCATCTCAGCCTCCCCACAGGCTCTCTTTAATATTCGGTCCTAGAGAGGAGTTTTCTTCATGGTTCCAGATTTTTCCCAGTTTCAGACAAAGGCCACTAGAGTTCCAACTTCAAATCCAAAGAGCTCCTTTTTTAAAAATTTCAATCTGTCAAGCTTACTCCCAGGCACATCTGTTGGAATGCAAATGTCCTGAGTACTCCAAAATACTGGTGGGGCTTATCTTTTCAGAGACTTCTCTGCTGGTGTGTCCTAAACCCATATAATGTCAAATTAATGGCTAGAGGCAAGTGGGCTTACAAGCTCTCTATTTTCATACTTCCCCAAATCATTTCTATACATCCTTAAGTCTACAATAGGCATAAGAAATCAGTATAAACAACATAGAATCAGATACTAAACTCAATTCTTAAAACAGTCAAGTTCAATCCTTATTTAGCTTATCTAAATCCTTATCTAAACTAGTCTATTTATACAAAAATATGGGAGTAGGTCTCTAAAGGTATCAAAACAGATCCATGCTTTCTGTCAGCCATTTTGACCTTCTGTCAACCATTTTCCTTAAGCAACATGGTTTCTGAGACATTCAGACGGCGATTTCTACCCCTGAGCTCGAAGTATACATTAATCACGTTCATTTTTGCTATTTCACACAGGAATAACCCAAAACAACAACCAAACAAAATAATGAAAAGTTTAACTTCCTGTATTCTTTCGAGAAAATAACCAAGTAAACTGCATGGATATATCTAACTTCTGGCTAGCCAAAGAAGAAATA